>NC_133528.1:34859001-35521501 GCF_048544455.1 Silene latifolia
CCATTCACAAACATCTCCAAGAGGAGGGTGCCAAAACCTGTAAATACCAACAACTAATTTACAAATCTATGCTAAAGGCAAGAAAATATACAGATACAAACCAAAGTAAAAGAGGGAGACATATGTCCCTTCAAATTATATACATAACCAATAGTTAAAAGGTTTCTACAAAAATAACCAAACTAGGTCCAAGGTTCTCTTGCTCACTAGCTCGTCCGTGAACCCCAACTAAGCAACAAGTACCTGTCAATCGCATTTTATACAAACACGAAGGCCACAATTCAGTGGGGAGTAACTTCGAGTCCTGCCAGCCACAAAACGTCATATTTAATGTAACATGTAGTGTAACATGTAAACAACATGACAAGTAATTCAATTATCAAGTATTCTAACATGTGAGCCCTAAACTGACCAAACTAAACTATCATGTGAAACATATAACAATTAGTAATCCAAACTTTATCAATTGTAACCGGCTTACATCTCACCTATTACAATTCATAAAATCACCATACAAGAAAGGGCAATATATCAAAGACGGGCATAAGTTCTTAGTACCGTCAATAGTCACTCAGAATCGAGTCTATACCACGAGGTAGGGAAGGTAATCGAACCGGTATCTTGGCTTAGCGGTTAATATTAATAAAACATGGCCAAGACACAACACAACCCTAGCCTAAAATCTGTGCAGACCTAGACATGCGGATACACACCACCGCACCCAAGACCCACAATTTTTCTAAAACAAAGTGAGTACCCTAAGGAGTCCACCAAAGGGTTGGCTAGTACTTAAGGTGACCACTTACTATCAAAATAAGTAACGAGGTCATGCCCCAACTTGGATATAAATCCACTAGTCAGGAACACAAAGGCTATTAAGCAGTGAACATATACTCGTCAGAGACTATAAAGACCTATCTATGACAAACACAACAACCTGCAAGAAAGTATTTAATACCAATACCATTTCTAGCAATATTAACAATAATAAAGGCTTCGGGGAATCTAGGGTAGTTTCTACAATATAAGAAGCTATTAAATCCAACCAACTATACATGTGAACTTAAAAACTTGATAAATGGCCCAAAACAAGAAAAAGGCCGATTATCCAATTCATATAAAATTTCATCCAACCGAATTTTTACCCGCAACCCTGACCTGCGGACAGTGCGGGTTAAATTGCGGCTGACCAATCACTCAATTAACTGACATCGAATCAGTCAAAGGGACTAAGGCTCAGTTTTCGGCACAATCATCAAAACATTACAATTATCGCTATAAAATTCATTTTGAGCCTAATCATTACAATTTCATTTTATAATCTACCCTAACATGTGCAACTACCAATATAAACATAATTTTTACCATTAACATAATTTTTACTACTAATATGATTCATTTCCTAAGTGTACTCATATGTATCTTATACTAACTATAACATTAATGAACCTAAAACGATGAACAAAGCATGAAAAACCGTGAAACAAGCAACGGGTGACCGGGCCGGCCGTGGGCACCGTGGGCGCGGGTTCTTTGCCGCCACCCCTACACCTCCATTTTTCCGTTTTTGTTCAGTTTAACACCGTCTGAAACATAATTAATCGTTCCTAATACTAACATGTTATCTTAAACTAACAAAAGACATGCATGCAACCCATTTTAAACATGTGAAAATTTACTACTCAACCAAAAATCACAAAAACATACAAAAACCAAAGAATGTGACGATTATTCGTCGAGTAACTCGAAATATGTTACCTTAAGCTAGAAAATGAGCAATTAGCACCTTGAAAACCAAACCCTAACAAGCAACTAGCCACTATCTTCGACAATATACGAGTCCCAAACTCGTCCTCCAATTCTTCACCTAAATAAACAATAAAAACACAAAAATAAGCATAAAAACCGAAATTGTGCCAAAATTCGTCTTAAAACAACTTCAAGAAAACTGAAATTAAAATATACCAGGTTATAGATCTCGACGAGAGGATTCCGGAAATATAAATTATGCGAAAATCCGACAAGAAATGAGGAAGTTATGGCGATTTTAGCTTGAATTTGGGTAAAAATGGTGTTTTTTTATGTTTTAGAAGGTAGAGGAAGATGAAGATAGACCAAAAATCAGAAAAAAAGAAAGGAAGGGGAAGGGTGCCGCGGGTAAGGGAGAAAGGAAAGGAAAGGTGCGGGTTTTTAGTCGGGATTTTACGAGTCGGTTTTGGCTCGTTTCGATAAAAATTAGAACCGCTTGTCAAATGCAAATTCCGACAAGACCAAAGTTCTTAAACACGAGATTACAAGAAAATTGAATACTCATACGACCCATTTCCAAAATCGTTTACCCAATTTTCAAAAGAGTTGTAAATTTTTCCCGATATGCCCATTTTTCGAAATAAAAAGTTTCTACACGGTTTAAACTATTTTTAAACATTTCGAAACTATCAAAATAAATACTTTACTTCAAAATATAATAAAATTATATTTCTTTGAATTATTTTTACTTCAAATACATTAATATTAAATTCAACTTGATTAATAAATTACCTTCGCAAAATAATAACGGTCCAAAATTACGGGGCGTTACAATCACCCCTCCTTTTAAAAAGTTTCGTCCTCGAAACTTAGAAGGAGAAATTATAGTATACAACAACTTAATAATATAATCATAAGAAAAATATAGGTATCTTTTCAATGAAACGGTGATACTCTCGTTGATCAGACAAGAACATCCACATTCATATCAAGATATAAAAATATTTCTACACCAATAAATGAGAAAACCCATTATTGGGACGTCTCCAACAACGAGATTTAACACTCATTAATGTTAAAACCATTAAAAATCATAAAAGCATTTTCAAAATTTTAGTTTAAAGTTCTATAATAAGAATAATAATCAAAAGAGCAGTATGAATTTCATGAGGTAAGAATTGAAGTCGAACCTAAATGGGTGTCAAAGATAGAGTTTCATAGGTTACCAACATCAAACTTATGAGAGGAGTATGATGAAATAAGGAAAAGAGGTATGAGCGATGAACGCTCATGATCAAGGAAGAAGGAAAATCGACAACAAGGAAATGCCGGACACTTTTATCACAAACTACAACAACACCCAAAACGGTTCCAAAAACTTCCTAACAACAAAACTCATAACCACATCACTCCCAAGGGTTTCCTCAATTGCTTATGTTACCTCATCCTAATCTATTCCCAGAAACAAGGTATTCCACTATAAGCGTGATCTCATCGTTCCAAATCCTCAAACATCCAGAAACAACTTCCACAAGCCTAAGGTCAAAGCTTCCAACAAAGCTATATTCGTATCCAACTAGTGTCAACTATGGTTTCCTCAAAAAGTAAACCTTCAATCAAGAATCCCAATACCAAGCCATAAACTCCAAGAGAAAGTTCCTCAAATATTCCACAAGATTCTCATTTCAAAACAAGGTAGTAACATACCAACCCCAAACTCTGAAAAATCAATAGGATCTCAAGTTTTCTATCCTTTTGCTTATTAAGGATTGCCAAAAGCGGATCTACACTCAGCTACAACATCCTCCCATTATCTCAAGTACTCAATGCGACCTCAAGGTCTATAAATCTATAGGGTTAACAAATTCTTCTCAACACTAAGTCTCTCTCAACTCAAGAATTCTCAAGAGTCAACTAAAATACCAAATCACATCACCAAACCATTATGGTCATCAACATCTCAAGGAATATTCTTTCAAATTTGACATCCTAAAACTTACTTACCATCAAATTCCCAAGGAACAAGGTCTTAATTGTAACAACACTTTATCACCTCAAAGTTCCTAAAACCATAAGTGAAACTATGTTCTTTAACCTAACAATTGGTGTCAACCAAACCATTACCCTTTCTAGTTACCAAAACAAGTGCTAAGACTTCCCAACAATGTAGCTTACTCTCACTCTCATAACATACTTCAAGTAGTAATCAATATCACTCACTAAAACCAACAAATAATCCCACCTTTAACATTTCTCACACGATAACATATACATTATCAAACCCTCATATCCAAAGTGATTATGGAAGCCAAACCCAAACTCGGCTACTTAGTCAATCCTATATCCTCAAATCACATCTCACTAACTCTGTAAACATGGTCAACAGGATACCAACTATACTAAGGAGATAAGGAGTGATAACGGGATAGAGAAACGGTAAAATATTTTCAAAGGGTGCATGAACACGACAAGTTAGGGAACTAAGGAGTCGACCGTAAAGATAACGGTTGACAAAAATAAGAGGTATTCGAGTTAAGAAGATATCTAGGGCAAGAAGAAGATACATAAACTTTGGCATAAAAACAGGGTTCGACAAACGTTAAAGAGAAGGGAAGGAGAACATAAGCGGCATAATGAAAGGGTTACCGCTTACCAAACACTCATCAAAGCCTATGATCGATATGATAAGGTTACATCACTAAGGTGCTCAACAAAGCCTCAAAAGTCTACCAAATCATAGGACTAACAAGGACTCCACAATGGTAGGTATTCCTCAACTCAATTGATTCTAAGAGCCAAAATCAATTCACCACACAAATTCATTTGTTACCATCCATGTCCCAAAGTATCTCCTTTACCATTCTCATCATCGAACTTCACTTACTATGTCATCCCCAAGTACCATGGCTTGTTTACTCCCTCATCTCACGACTTAATACTTCTAGTCTCCGATACCATAAATTAGAATCACATCTTTGAACTTACGAACTACATTGAACAACATTCCACCAAAATTCCCAAATTCAGATATGATTAAAAAGGTCAACCACGTGTTCTCAAATTTCAAAGGTCAACAAGGGCTACTCTATACTAGATTTGGTCAACTCAAAAGGTTTAACAAACTAACTAATTCCAAAGTACGATACCAATCCATTAAGCAACGTCAATGTCCTATTGTATTCCTTTCAAGGCCTACAAGGATTAGGGCTAACTATCATTCCTTAAATTTTCCACAAGAAACATCAAGACTCTCAAATGAAGTAGCTCAGGTTCATTCCATCTTATGTACTAAGGTAGTACCCATGCTCAATCATCTATAACAAACAAGCTCTCAATAGTCATAAATCCCAAGGTGTTTCTCAACTCACTAGGCTCCCATATCAAGCACAACTAACAAGACTAACCAAAGGATCCCAAGTTATATTCTCCTATACAACTCAAACCTTAAACAATCAATTTCTCAACTCGTTCACGCCCTCCAAAGTTACATTCTCTCAAAACCGGATTCTCTTGAACAAGGGGACTATCCTGCGGAATAAAAGGAAGGTGTCCACATGGACTTTTGTTATAAGGAGAAAACGAACCAAGGATGAATCAGGAGAAAGAATTGAAGAGTAGTTACCAAGGCGAGATAAGAGGAATTTGAAAGACGAATGAACAACGAAATTGGAAGATTAAGGTAAGATACACTGAATACGGAAAGAAATATCGAGAAAGTGGAAGCATTCTTCATTTGGCATAACCAATCTTTAACGACACCAAAATTAATAACTAACAATCAACAAACCTAACAATTAGCAATCACAAACAGACTAGCACATAAAATCCTAACTCTACCCATCCTACCCATCTCTCAAGTTTATTATTTAAAGGTCAAGTGATTTTAGGTGGGGTGCACAAACGTGCGTCGGGAGCAAATAAGCTCTGATACCAACTGTGACACCCTTAAAATTAGCGATAAATAAACACGTAAAATCTACGGAAAAACTGACAGGATATGTTTGTAATTGGTTCAACTAGACAAAACCTGTAATTTTTAAAATTTTTCTAAACCATTCACAAACATCTCCAAGAGGAGGGTGCCAAAACCTGTAAATACCAACAACTAATTTACAAATCTATGCTAAAGGCAAGAAAATATAGAGATACAAACCAAAGTAAAAGAGGGAGACATATGTCCCTTCAAATTATATACATAACCAAGAGTTAAAAGGTTTCTACAAAAATAACCAAACTAGGTCCAAGGTTCTCTTGCTCACTAGCTCGTCCGTGAACCCCAACTAAGCAACAAGTACCTGTCAATCGCATTTTATACAAACACGAAAGCCACAATTCAGTGGGGAGTAACTTCGAGTCCTCCCAACCACGAAACGTCATATTTAATGTAACATGTAGTGTAACATGTAAACAACATGACAAGTAATTCAATTATCAAGTATTCTAACATATGAGCCCTAAACTGACCAAACTAAACTATCATGTGAAACATATAACAATTAGTAATCCAAACTTTATCAATTGTAACCGGCTTACATCTCACCTATTACAATTCATAAAATCACCATACAAGAAAGGGCAATATATCAAAGACAGGCATAAGTTCTTAGTACCGTCAATAGTCACTCTGTAACTCGAGTCTATACCACGAGGTAGGGAATGTAATCGAACCGGTATCTTGGCTCAGCGGTTAATATTAATAAAACATGGCCAAGACACAACACAACCCTAGCCTAAAATCTGCGCAGACCTAGACATGCGGATACACACCACCGCACCCAAGACCCACAATTTTTCTAAAACAAAGTGAGTACCCTAAGGAGTCCACCAAAGGGTTGGCTAGTACTTAAGCTGACCACTTACTATCAAAACAAGTAACGAGGTCATGCCCCAACTTGGATATAAATCCACTAGTCAGGAACACAAAGGCTATTAAGCAGTGAACATATACTCGTCAGAGACTATAAAGACCTATCTATGACAAACACAACAACCTGCAAGAAAGTATTTAATACCAATACCATTTCTAGCAATATTAACAATAATAAAGGCTTCAGGGAATCTAGGGCCGTTTCTACAATATAAGAAGCTATTAAATCCAACCAACTATACATGTGAACTTAAAAACTTGATAAATGGCCCAAAACAAGAAAAAGGCCGATTATCCAATTCATATAAAATTTCATCCAACCGAATTTTTACCCGCAACCCCAGCCCCGCGACAGGTACGGGTTAAATTGCGGCTGACCAATCACTCAATTAACTGACATCGAATCAGTCAAAGGGACTAAGGCTCTGTTTTTGGCACAATCATCAAAACATTACAATTATCGCTATAAAATTCATTTTGAGTCTAATCATTACAATTTCATTTTATAATCTACCCTAACATGTGCAACTACCAATATAAACATAATTTTTACCATTAACATAATTTTTACTACTAATATGATTCATTTCCTAAGTGTACTCATATGTATCTTATACTAACTATAACATTAATGAACCTAAAACGATGAACAAAGCATGAAAAACCGTGAAACAAGCAACGGGTGACCCGGCCGGCCGTGTGGACTGCGGGTTCTTTGCCGCCACCCCTACACCTCCATTTTTCCGTTTTTGTTCAGTTTAACACCGTCTGAAACATAATTAATCGTTCCTAATTCTAACATGTTATCTTAAACTAACAAAAGACATGCATGCAACCCATTTTAAACATGTGAAAATTTACTACTCAACCAAAAATCACAAAAACATACAAAAACCAAAGAATGTGACGATTATTCGTCGAGTAACTCGAAATATGTTACCTTAAGCTAGAAAATGAGCAATTAGCACCTTGAAAACCAAACCCTAACAAGCAACTAGCCACTATCTTCGACAATATACGAGTCCCCAAACTCGTCCTCCAATTCTTCACCTAACTAAACAATAAAAACACAAAAATAAGCATAAAAACCGAAATTGTGCCAAAATTCGTCTTAAAACAACTTCAAGAAAACTGAAATTAAAATATACCAGGTTATAGATCTCGACGAGAGGATTCCGGAAATATAAATTATGCGAAAATCCGACAAGAAATGAGGAAGTTATGGCGATTTTAGCTTGAATTTGGGTAAAAATGGTGTTTTTTTATGTTTTAGAAGGTAGAGGAAGATGAAGATAGACCAAAAATCAGAAAAAAAGAAAGGAAGGGGAAGGGTGCCGCGGGTAAGGGAGAAAGGAAAGGAAAGGTGCGGGTTTTTAGTCGGGATTTTACGAGTCGGTTTTGGCTCGTTTCGATAAAAATTAGAACCGCTTGTCAAATGCAAATTCCGACAAGACCAAAGTTCTTAAACACGAGATTACAAGAAAATTGAATACTCATACGACCCATTTCCAAAATCGTTTACCCAATTTTCAAAAGAGTTGTAAATTTTTCCCGATATGCCCATTTTTCGAAATAAAAAGTTTCTACACGGTTTAAACTATTTTTAAACATTTCGAAACTATCAAAATAAATACTTTACTTCAAAATATAATAAAATTATATTTCTTTGAATTATTTTTACTTCAAATACATTAATATTAAATTCAACTTGATTAATAAATTACCTTCGCAAAATAATAACGGTCCAAAATTACGGGGCGTTACAATCACCCCTCCTTTTAAAAATTTTCGTCCTCGAAACTTAGAAGGAGAAATTATAGTATACAACAACTTAATAATATAATCATAAGAAAAATATAGGTATCTTTTCAATGAAACGGTGATACTCTCGTTGATCAGACAAGAACATCCACATTCATATCAAGATATAAAAATATTTCTACACCAATAAATGAGAAAACCCATTATTGGGACGTCTCCAACAACGAGATTTAACACTCATTAATGTTAAAACCATTAAAAATCATAAAAGCATTTTCAAAATTTTAGTTTAAAGTTCTATAATAAGAATAATAATCAAAAGAGCTGTATGAATTTCATGAGGTAAGAATTGAAGTCGAACCTAAATGGGTGTCAAAGATAGAGTTTCATAGGTTACCAACATCAAACTTATGAGAGGAGTATGATGAAATAAGGAAAAGAGGTATGAGCGATGAACGCTCATGATCAAGGAAGAAGGAAAATCAGACAACAAGGAAATGCCAGACACTTTTATCACAAACTACAACAACACCCAAAACGGTTCCAAAAACTTCCTAACAACAAAACTCATAACCACATCACTCCCAAGGGTTTCCTCAATTGCTTATGTTACCTCATCCTAATCTATTCCCTGAAACAAGGTATTCCACTATAAGCGTGATCTCATCGTTCCAAATCCTCAAACATCCAGAAACAACTTCCACAAGCCTAAGGTCAAAGCTTCCAACAAAGCTATATTCGTATCCAACTAGTGTCAACTATGGTTTCCTCAAAAAGTAAACCTTCAATCAAGAATCCCAATACCAAGCCATAAACTCCAAGAGAAAGTTCCTCAAATATTCCACAAGATTCTCATTTCAAAACAAGGTAGTAACATACCAACCCCAAACTCTGAAAAATCAATAGGATCTCAAGTTTTCTATCCTTTTGCTTATTAAGGATTGCCAAAAGCGGATCTACACTCAGCTACAACATCCTCCCATTATCTCAAGTACTCAATGCGACCTCAAGGTCTATAAATCTATAGGGTTAACAAATTCTTCTCAACACTAAGTCTCTCTCAACTCAAGAATTCTCAAGAGTCAACTAAAATACCAAATCACATCACCAAACCATTATGGTCATCAACATCTCAAGGAATATTCTTTCAAATTTGACATCCTAAAACTTACTTACCATCAAATTCCCAAGGAACAAGGTCTTAATTGTAACAACACTTTATCACCTCAAAGTTCCTAAAACCATAAGTGAAACTATGTTCTTTAACCTAACAATTGGTGTCAACCAAACCATTACCCTTTCTAGTTACCAAAACAAGTGCTAAGACTTCCCAACAATGTAGCTTACTCTCACTCTCATAACATACTTCAAGTAGTAATCAATATCACTCACTAAAACCAACAAATAATCCCACCTTTAACATTTCTCACACGATAACATATACATTATCAAACCCTCATATCCAAAGTGATTATGGAAGCCAAACCCAAACTCGGCTACTTAGTCAATCCTATATCCTCAAATCACATCTCACTAACTCTGTAAACATGGTCAACAGGGTACCAACTATACTAAGGAGATAAGGAGTGATAACGGGATAGAGAAACGGTAAAATATTTTCAAAGGGTGCATGAACTTGACAAGTTAGGGAACTAAGGAGTCGGACCAAGTAAAGATAACGGTTGACAAAAATAAGAGGTATTCGAGTTAAGAAGATATCTAGGGCAAGAAGAAGATACATAAACTTTGGCATAAAAACAGGGTTCAACAAACGTTAAAGAGAAGGGAAGGAGAACAGAAGCGGCATAATGAAAGGGTTACCGCTTACCAAACACTCATCAAAGCCTATGATCGATATGATAAGGTTACATCACTAAGGTGCTCAACAAAGCCTCAAAAGTCTACCAAATCATAGGACTAACAAGGACTCCACAATGGTAGGTATTCCTCAACTCAATTGATTCTAAGAGCCAAAATCAATTCACCACACAAATTCATTTGTTACCATCCATGTCCCAAAGTATCTCCTTTACCATTCTCATCATCGAACTTCACTTACTATGTCATCCCCAAGTACCATGGCTTGTTTACTCCCTCATCTCACGACTTAATACTTCTAGTCTCCGATACCATAAATTAGAATCACATCTTTGAACTTACGAACTACATTGAACAACATTCCACCAAAATTCCCAAATTCAGATATGATTAAAAAGGTCAACCACGTGTTCTCAAATTTCGAAAGGTCAACAAGGGCTACTCTATACTAGATTTGGTCAACTCAAAAGGTTTAACAAACTAACTAATTCCAAAGTACGATACCAATCCATTAAGCAACGTCAATGTCCTATTGTATTCCTTTCAAGGCCTACAAGGATTAGGGCTAACTATCATTCCTTAAATTTTCCACAAGAAACATCAAGACTCTCAAATGAAGTAGCTCAGGTTCATTCCATCTTATGTACTAAGGTAGTACCCATGCTCAATCATCTATAACAAACAAGCTCTCAATAGTCATAAATCCCAAGGTGTTTCTCAACTCACTAGGCTCCCATATCAAGCACAACTAACAAGACTAACCAAAGGATCCCAAGTTATATTCTCCTATACAACTCAAACCTTAAACAATCAATTTCTCAACTCGTTCACGCCCTCCAAAGTTACATTCTCTCAAAACCGGATTCTCTTGAACAAGGGGACTATCCTGCGGAATAAAAGGAAGGTGTCCACATGGACTTTTGTTATAAGGAGAAAACGAACCAAGGATGAATCAGGAGAAAGAATTGAAGAGTAGTTACCAAGGCGAGATAAGAGGAATTTGAAAGACGAATGAACAACGAAATTGGAAGATTAAGGTAAGATACATTGAATACGGAAAGAAATATCGAGAAAGTGGAAGCATTCTTCATTTGGCATAACCAATCTTTAACGACACCAAAATTAATAACTAACAATCAACAAACCTAACAATTAGCAATCACAAACAGACTAGCACATAAAATCCTAACTCTACCCATCCTACCCATCTCTCAAGTTTATTATTTAAAGGTCAAGTGATTTTAGGTGGGGTGCACAAACGTGCGTCGGGAGCAAATAAGCTCTGATACCAACTGTGACACCCTTAAAATTAGCGATAAATAAACACGTAAAATCTACGGAAAAGCGACGAGGATATGTTTGTAACTGGTTCAACTAGACAAAACCTGTAATTTTTAAAATTTTTCTAAACCATTCACAAACATCTCCAAGAGGAGGGTGCCAAAACCTGTAAATACCAACAACTAATTTACAAATCTATGCTAAAGGCAAGAAAATATAGAGATACAAACCAAAGTAAAAGAGGGAGACATATGTCCCTTCAAATTATATACATAACCAAGAGTTAAAAGGTTTCTATAAAAATAACCAAACTAGGTCCAAGGTTCTCTTGCTCACTAGCTCGTCCGTGAACCCCAACTAAGCAACAAGTACCTGTCAATCGCATTTTATACAAACACGAAAGCCACAATTCAGTGGGGAGTAACTTCGAGTCCTCCCAGCCACGAAACGTCATATTTAATGTAACATGTAGTGTAACATGTAAACAACATGACAAGTAATTCAATTATCAAGTATTCTAACATGTGAGCCCTAAACTGACCAAACTAAACTATCATGTGAAACATATAACAATTAGTAATCCAAACTTTATCAATTGTAACCGGCTTACATCTCACCTATTACAATTCATAAAATCACCATACAAGAAAGGGCAATATATCAAAGACAGGCATAAGTTCTTAGTACCGTCAATAGTCACTCTGTAACTCGAGTCTATACCACGAGGTAGGGAAGGTAATCGAACCGGTATCTTGGCTCAGCGGTTAATATTAATAAAACATGGCCAAGACACAACACAACCCTAGCCTAAAATCACTTGAGACCTAGACATGCGGATACACACCACCGCACCCAAGACCCACAATTTTTCTAAAACAAAGTGAGTACCCTAAGGAGTCCACCAAAGGGTTGGCTAGTACTTAAGCTGACCACTTACTCTCAAAACAAGTAACGAGGTCATGCCCCAACTTGGATATAAATCCACTAGTCAGGAACACAAAGGCTATTAAGCAGTGAACATATACTCGTCAGAGACTATAAAGACCTATCTATGACAAACACAACAACCTGCAAGAAAGTATTTAATACCAATACCATTTCTAGCAATATTAACAATAATAAAGGCTTGGGGAATCTAGGGCCGTTTCTACAATATAAGAAGCTATTAAATCCAACCAACTATACATGTGAACTTAAAAACTTGATAAATGGCCCAAAACAAGAAAAAGGCCGATTATCCAATTCATATAAAATTTCATCCAACCGAATTTTTACCCGCAACCCCTGACCTACTGACAGTGCGGGTTAAATTGGTGACCAATCACTCAATTAATCGACATCGAATCGATCAAAGGGACTAAGGCTCGGTTTTTCGGCACAATCATCAAAACATTACAATTATCGCTATAAAATTCATTTTGAGCCTAATCATTACAATTTCATTTTATAATCTACCCTAACATGTGCAACTACCAATATAAACATAATTTTTACCATTAACATAATTTTTACTACTAATATGATTCATTTCCTAAGTGTACTCATATGTATCTTATACTAACTATAACATTAATGAACCTAAAACGATGAACAAAGCATGAAAAACCGTGAAACAAGCAACGGTGACCGGGCCAGCCGTGGGCTCTTGGGTTTCCGCCACCCCTACACCTCCATTTTTCCGTTTTGTTCGGTTTAACACCGTCTGAAACATAATTAATCGTTCCTAATTCTAACATGTTATCTTAAACTAACAAAAGACATGCATGCAACCCATTTTAAACATGTGAAAATTTACTACTCAACCAAAAATCACAAAAACATACAAAAACCAAAGAATGTGACGATTATTCGTCGAGTAACTCGAAATATGTTACCTTAAGCTAGAAAATGAGCAATTAGCACCTTGAAAACCAAACCCTAACAAGCAACTAGCCACTATCTTCGACAATATACGAGTCCCCAAACTCGTCCTCCAATTCTTCACCTAAATAAACAATAAAAACACAAAAATAAGCATAAAAACCGAAATTGTGCCAAAATTCGTCTTAAAACAACTTCAAGAAAACTGAAATTAAAATATACCAGGTTATAGATCTCGACGAGAGGATTCCGGAAATATAAATTATGCGAAAATCCGACAAGAAATGAGGAAGTTATGGCGATTTTAGCTTGAATTTGGGTAAAAATGGTGTTTTTTTTATGTTTTAGAAGGTAGAGGAAGATGAAGATAGACCAAAAATCAGAAAAAAAGAAAGGAAGGGGAAGGGTGCCGCGGGTAAGGGAGAAAGGAAAGGAAAGGTGCGGGTTTTTAGTCGGGATTTTACGAGTCGGTTTTGGCTCGTTTCGATAAAAATTAGAACCGCTTGTCAAATGCAAATTCCGACAAGACCAAAGTTCTTAAACACGAGATTACAAGAAAATTGAATACTCATACGACCCATTTCCAAAATCGTTTACCCAATTTTCAAAAGAGTTGTAAATTTTTCCCGATATGCCCATTTTTCGAAATAAAAAGTTTCTACACGGTTTAAACTATTTTTAAACATTTCGAAACTATCAAAATAAATACTTTACTTCAAAATATAATAAAATTATATTTCTTTGAATTATTTTTACTTCAAATACATTAATATTAAATTCAACTTGATTAATAAATTACCTTCGCAAAATAATAACGGTCCAAAATTACGGGGCGTTACAATCACCCCTCCTTTTAAAAAGTTTCGTCCTCGAAACTTAAAAGGAGAAATTATAGTATACAACAACTTAATAATATAATCATAAGAAAAATATAGGTATCTTTTCAATGAAACGGTGATACTCTCGTTGATCAGACAAGAACATCCACATTCATATCAAGATATAAAAATATTTCTACACCAATAAATGAGAAAACCCATTATTGGGACGTCTCCAACAACGAGATTTAACACTCATTAATGTTAAAACCATTAAAAATCATAAAAGCATTTTCAAAATTTTAGTTTAAAGTTCTATAATAAGAATAATAATCAAAAGAGCTGTATGAATTTCATGAGGTAAGAATTGAAGTCGAACCTAAATGGGTGTCAAAGATAGAGTTTCATAGGTTACCAACATCAAACTTATGAGAGGAGTATGATGAAATAAGGAAAAGAGGTATGAGCGAGAAGAACGCTCATGATCAAGGAAGAAGGAAAATCGACAACAAGGAAATGCCGGACACTTTTATCACAAACTACAACAACACCCAAAACGGTTCCAAAAACTTCCTAACAACAAAACTCATAACCACATCACTCCCAAGGGTTTCCTCAATTGCTTATGTTACCTCATCCTAATCTATTCCCTGAAACAAGGTATTCCACTATAAGCGTGATCTCATCGTTCCAAATCCTCAAACATCCAGAAACAACTTCCACAAGCCTAAGGTCAAAGCTTCCAACAAAGCTATATTCGTATCCAACTAGTGTCAACTATGGTTTCCTCAAAAAGTAAACCTTCAATCAAGAATCCCAATACCAAGCCATAAACTCCAAGAGAAAGTTCCTCAAATATTCCACAAGATTCTCATTTCAAAACAAGGTAGTAACATACCAACCCCAAACTCTGAAAAATCAATAGGATCTCAAGTTTTCTATCCTTTTGCTTATTAAGGATTGCCAAAAGCGGATCTACACTCAGCTACAACATCCTCCCATTATCTCAAGTACTCAATGCGACCTCAAGGTCTATAAATCTATAGGGTTAACAAATTCTTCTCAACACTAAGTCTCTCTCAACTCAAGAATTCTCAAGAGTCAACTAAAATACCAAATCACATCACCAAACCATTATGGTCATCAACATCTCAAGGAATATTCTTTCAAATTTGACATCCTAAAACTTACTTACCATCAAATTCCCAAGGAACAAGGTCTTAATTGTAACAACACTTTATCACCTCAAAGTTCCTAAAACCATAAGTGAAACTATGTTCTTTAACCTAACAATTGGTGTCAACCAAACCATTACCCTTTCTAGTTACCAAAACAAGTGCTAAGACTTCCCAACAATGTAGCTTACTCTCACTCTCATAACATACTTCAAGTAGTAATCAATATCACTCACTAAAACCAACAAATAATCCCACCTTTAACATTTCTCACACGATAACATATACATTATCAAACCCTCATATCCAAAGTGATTATGGAAGCCAAACCCAAACTCGGCTACTTAGTCAATCCTATATCCTCAAATCACATCTCACTAACTCTGTAAACATGGTCAACAGGGTACCAACTATACTAAGGAGATAAGGAGTGATAACGGGATAGAGAAACGGTAAAATATTTTCAAAGGGTGCATGAACACGACAAGTTAGGGAACTAAGGAGTCGACCGTAAAGATAACGGTTGACAAAAATAAGAGGTATTCGAGTTAAGAAGATATCTAGGGCAAGAAGAAGATACATAAACTTTGGCATAAAAACAGGGTTCAACAAACGTTAAAGAGAAGGGAAGGAGAACAGAAGCGGCATAATGAAAGGGTTACCGCTTACCAAACACTCATCAAAGCCTATGATCGATATGATAAGGTTACATCACTAAGGTGCTCAACAAAGCCTCAAAAGTCTACCAAATCATAGGACTAACAAGGACTCCACAATGGTAGGTATTCCTCAACTCAATTGGTTCTAAGAGCCAAAATCAATTCACCACACAAATTCATTTGTTACCATCCATGTCCCAAAGTATCTCCTTTACCATTCTCATCATCGAACTTCACTTACTATGTCATCCCCAAGTACCATGGCTTGTTTACTCCCTCATCTCACGACTTAATACTTCTAGTCTCCGATACCATAAATTAGAATCACATCTTTGAACTTACGAACTACATTGAACAACATTCCACCAAAATTCCCAAATTCAGATATGATTAAAAAGGTCAACCACGTGTTCTCAAATTTCGAAAGGTCAACAAGAGCTACTCTATACTAGATTTGGTCAACTCAAAAGGTTTAACAAACTAACTAATTCCAAAGTACGATACCAATCCATTAAGCAACGTCAATGTCCTATTGTATTCCTTTCAAGGCCTACAAGGATTAGGGCTAACTATCATTCCTTAAATTTTCCACAAGAAACATCAAGACTCTCAAATGAAGTAGCTCAGGTTCATTCCATCTTATGTACTAAGGTAGTACCCATGCTCAATCATCTATAACAAACAAGCTCTCAATAGTCATAAATCCCAAGGTGTTTCTCAACTCACTAGGCTCCCATATCAAGCACAACTAACAAGACTAACCAAAGGATCCCAAGTTATATTCTCCTATACAACTCAAACCTTAAACAATCAATTTCTCAACTCGTTCACGCCCTCCAAAGTTACATTCTCTCAAAACCGGGTTCTCTTGAACAAGGGGTCTATCCTGCGGAATAAAAGGAAGGTGTCCACATGGACTTTTGTTATAAGGAGAAAACGAACCAAGGATGAATCGGGAGAAAGAATTAAAGAGTAGTTACCAAGGCGAGATAAGAGGAATTTGAAAGACGAATGAACAACGAAATTGGAAGATTAAGGTAAGATACACTGAATACGGAAAGAAATATCGAGAAAGTGGAAGCATTCTTCATTTGGCATAACCAATCTTTAACGGCACCAAAATTAATAACTAACAATCAACAAACCTAACAATTAGCAATCACAAACAGACTAGCACATAAAATCCTAACTCTACCCATCCTACCCATCTCTCAAGTTTATTATTTAAAGGTCAAGTGATTTTAGGTGGGGTGCACAAACGTGCGTCGGGAGCAAATAAGCTCGATACCAACCGTGACACCCTTAAAATTAGCGATAAATAAACACGTAAAATCTACGGAAAAAGCGACGGGATATGTTTGTAATTGGTTCAACTAGACAAAACCTGTAATTTTTAAAATTTTTCTAAACCATTCACAAACATCTCCAAGAGGAGGGTGCCAAAACCTGTAAATACCAACAACTAATTTACAAATCTATGCTAAAGGCAAGAAAATATAGAGATACAAACCAAAGTAAAAGAGGGAGACATATGTCCCTTCAAATTATATACATAACCAAGAGTTAAAAGGTTTCTACAAAAATAACCAAACTAGGTCCAAGGTTCTCTTGCTCACTAGCTCGTCCGTGAACCCCAACTAAGCAACAAGTACCTGTCAATCGCATTTTATACAAACACGAAAGCCACAATTCAGTGGGGAGTAACTTCGAGTCCTCCCAACCACGAAACGTCATATTTAATGTAACATGTAGTGTAACATGTAAACAACATGACAAGTAATTCAATTATCAAGTATTCTAACATGTGAGCCCTAAACTGACCAAACTAAACTATCATGTGAAACATATAACAATTAGTAATCCAAACTTTATCAATTGTAACCGGCTTACATCTCACCTATTACAATTCATAAAATCACCATACAAGAAAGGGCAATATATCAAAGACAGGCATAAGTTCTTAGTACCGTCAATAGTCACTCTGTAACTCGAGTCTATACCACGAGGTAGGGAAGGTAATCGAACCGGTATCTTCTTGGCGGTTAATATTAATAAAACATGGCCAAGACACAACACAACCCTAGCCTAAAAATGAGACCTAGACATGCGGATACACACCACCGCACCCAAGACCCACAATTTTTCTAAAACAAAGTGAGTACCCTAAGGAGTCCACCAAAGGGTTGGCTAGTACTTAAGCTGACCACTTACTATCAAAACAAGTAACGAGGTCATGCCCCAACTTGGATATAAATCCACTAGTCAGGAACACAAAGGCTATTAAGCAGTGAACATATACTCGTCAGAGACTATAAAGACCTATCTATGACAAACACAACAACCTGCAAGAAAGTATTTAATACCAATACCATTTCTAGCAATATTAACAATAATAAAGGCTTGGGGAATCTAGGGCCGTTTCTACAATATAAGAAGCTATTAAATCCAACCAACTATACATGTGAACTTAAAAACTTGATAAATGGCCCAAAACAAGAAAAAGGCCGATTATCCAATTCATATAAAATTTCATCCAACCGAATTTTTACCCGCAACCTGACCCGCGACAGTACGGGTTAAATTGCGGTGACCAATCACTCAATTAATCGACATCGAATCGATCAAAGGGACTAAGGCTCGATTTTCGGCACAATCATCAAAACATTACAATTATCGCTATAAAATTCATTTTGAGTCTAATCATTACAATTTCATTTTATAATCTACCCTAACATGTGCAACTACCAATATAAACATAATTTTTACCATTAACATAATTTTTACTACTAATATGATTCATTTCCTAAGTGTACTCATATGTATCTTATACTAACTATAACATTAATGAACCTAAAACGATGAACAAAGCATGAAAAACCGCGAAACAAGCAACGGGCTGACCCGGGCCAGCCGTGGGCCAGCCGTGGACCTGCCGGGTTTGCTGCCGCCACCCCTACACCTCCATTTTTCCGTTTTTGTTCAGTTTAACACCGTCTGAAACATAATTAATCGTTCCTAATTCTAACATGTTATCTTAAACTAACAAAAGACATGCATGCAACCCATTTTAAACATGTGAAAATTTACTACTCAACCGAAAATCACAAAAACATACAAAAACAAAAGAATGTGACGATTATTCGTCGAGTAACTCGAAATATGTTACCTTAAGCTAGAAAATGAGCAATTAGCACCTTGAAAACCAAACCCTAACAAGCAACTAGCCACTATCTTCGACAATATACGAGTCCCCAAACTCGTCCTCCAATTCTTCACCTAAATAAACAATAAAAACACAAAAATAAGCATAAAAACCGAAATTGTGCCAAAATTCGTCTTAAAACAACTTCAAGAAAACTGAAATTAAAATATACCAGGTTATAGATCTCGACGAGAGGATTCCGGAAATATAAATTATGCGAAAATCCGACAAGAAATGAGGAAGTTATGGCGATTTTAGCTTGAATTTGGGTAAAAATGGTGTTTTTTTATGTTTTAGAAGGTAGAGGAAGATGAAGATAGACCAAAAATCAGAAAAAAAGAAAGGAAGGGGAAGGGTGCCGCGGGTAAGGGAGAAAGGAAAGGAAAGGTGCGGGTTTTTAGTCGGGATTTTACGAGTCGGTTTTGGCTCGTTTCGATAAAAATTAGAACCGCTTGTCAAATATAAATTCCGACAAGACCAAAGTTCTTAAACACGAGATTACAAGAAAATTGAATACTCATACGACCCATTTCCAAAATCGTTTACCCAATTTTCAAAAGAGTTGTAAATTTTTCCCGATATGCCCATTTTTCGAAATAAAAAGTTTCTACACGGTTTAAACTATTTTTAAACATTTCGAAACTATCAAAATAAATACTTTACTTCAAAATATAATAAAATTATATTTCTTTGAATTATTTTTACTTCAAATACATTAATATTAAATTCAACTTGATTAATAAATTACCTTCGCAAAATAATAACGGTCCAAAATTACGGGGCGTTACAATCACCCCTCCTTTTAAAAAGTTTCGTCCTCGAAACTTAAAAGGAGAAATTATAGTATACAACAACTTAATAATATAATCATAAGAAAAATATAGGTATCTTTTCAATGAAACGGTGATACTCTCGTTGATCAGACAAGAACATCCACATTCATATCAAGATATAAAAATATTTCTACACCAATAAATGAGAAAACCCATTATTGGGACGTCTCCAACAACGAGATTTAACACTCATTAATGTTAAAACCATTAAAAATCATAAAAGCATTTTCAAAATTTTAGTTTAAAGTTCTATAATAAGAATAATAATCAAAAGAGCTGTATGAATTTCATGAGGTAAGAATTGAAGTCGAACCTAAATGGGTGTCAAAGATAGAGTTTCATAGGTTACCAACATCAAACTTATGAGAGGAGTATGATGAAATAAGGAAAAGAGGTATGAGCAGTAACGCTCATGATCAAGGAAGAAGGAAAATCAGACAACAAGGAAATGCCAGACACTTTTATCACAAACTACAACAACACCCAAAACGGTTCCAAAAACTTCCTAACAACAAAACTCATAACCACATCACTCCCAAGGGTTTCCTCAATTGCTTATGTTACCTCATCCTAATCTATTCCCTGAAACAAGGTATTCCACTATAAGCGTGATCTCATCGTTCCAAATCCTCAAACATCCAGAAACAACTTCCACAAGCCTAAGGTCAAAGCTTCCAACAAAGCTATATTCGTATCCAACTAGTGTCAACTATGGTTTCCTCAAAAGTAAACCTTCAATCAAGAATCCCAATACCAAGCCATAAACTCCAAGAGAAAGTTCCTCAAATATTCCACAAGATTCTCATTTCAAAACAAGGTAGTAACATACCAACCCCAAACTCTGAAAAATCAATAGGATCTCAAGTTTTCTATCCTTTTGCTTATTAAGGATTGCCAAAAGCGGATCTACACTCAGCTACAACATCCTCCCATTATCTCAAGTACTCAATGCGACCTCAAGGTCTATAAATCTATAGGGTTAACAAATTCTTCTCAACACTAAGTCTCTCTCAACTCAAGAATTCTCAAGAGTCAACTAAAATACCAAATCACATCACCAAACCATTATGGTCATCAACATCTCAAGGAATATTCTTTCAAATTTGACATCCTAAAACTTACTTACCATCAAATTCCCAAGGAACAAGGTCTTAATTGTAACAACACTTTATCACCTCAAAGTTCCTAAAACCATAAGTGAAACTATGTTCTTTAACCTAACAATTGGTGTCAACCAAACCATTACCCTTTCTAGTTACCAAAACAAGTGCTAAGACTTCCCAACAATGTAGCTTACTCTCACTCTCATAACATACTTCAAGTAGTAATCAATATCACTCACTAAAACCAACAAATAATCCCACCTTTAACATTTCTCACACGATAACATATACATTATCAAACCCTCATATCCAAAGTGATTATGGAAGCCAAACCCAAACTCGGCTACTTAGTCAATCCTATATCCTCAAATCACATCTCACTAACTCTGTAAACATGGTCAACAGGGTACCAACTATACTAAGGAGATAAGGAGTGATAACGGGATAGAGAAACGGTAAAATATTTTCAAAGGGTGCATGAACCTGACAAGTTAGGGAACTAAGGAGTCAGACCGTAAAGATAACGGTTGACAAAAATAAGAGGTATTCGAGTTAAGAAGATATCTAGGGCAAGAAGAAGATACATAAACTTTGGCATAAAAACAGGGTTCAACAAACGTTAAAGAGAAGGGAAGGAGAACAGAAGCGGCATAATGAAAGGGTTACCGCTTACCAAACACTCATCAAAGCCTATGATCGATATGATAAGGTTACATCACTAAGGTGCTCAACAAAGCCTCAAAAGTCTACCAAATCATAGGACTAACAAGGACTCCACAATGGTAGGTATTCCTCAACTCAATTGGTTCTAAGAGCCAAAATCAATTCACCACACAAATTCATTTGTTACCATCCATGTCCCAAAGTATCTCCTTTACCATTCTCATCATCGAACTTCACTTACTATGTCATCCCCAAGTACCATGGCTTGTTTACTCCCTCATCTCACGACTTAATACTTCTAGTCTCCGATACCATAAATTAGAATCACATCTTTGAACTTACGAACTACATTGAACAACATTCCACCAAAATTCCCAAATTCGGATATGATTAAAAAGGTCAACCACGTGTTCTCAAATTTCGAAAGGTCAACAAGGGCTACTCTATACTAGATTTGGTCAACTCAAAAGGTTTAACAAACTAACTAATTCCAAAGTACGATACCAATCCATTAAGCAACGTCAATGTCCTATTGTATTCCTTTCAAGGCCTACAAGGATTAGGGCTAACTATCATTCCTTAAATTTTCCACAAGAAACATCAAGACTCTCAAATGAAGTAGCTCAGGTTCATTCCATCTTATGTACTAAGGTAGTACCCATGCTCAATCATCTATAACAAACAAGCTCTCAATAGTCATAAATCCCAAGGTGTTTCTCAACTCACTAGGCTCCCATATCAAGCACAACTAACAAGACTAACCAAAGGATCCCAAGTTATATTCTCCTATACAACTCAAACCTTAAACAATCAATTTCTCAACTCGTTCACGCCCTCCAAAGTTACATTCTCTCAAAACCGGGTTCTCTTGAACAAGGGGTCTATCCTGCGGAATAAAAGGAAGGTGTCCACATGGACTTTTGTTATAAGGAGAAAACGAACCAAGGATGAATCGGGAGAAAGAATTAAAGAGTAGTTACCAAGGCGAGATAAGAGGAATTTGAAAGACGAATGAACAACGAAATTGGAAGATTAAGGTAAGATACACTGAATACGGAAAGAAATATCGAGAAAGTGGAAGCATTCTTCATTTGGCATAACCAATCTTTAACGGCACCAAAATTAATAACTAACAATCAACAAACCTAACAATTAGCAATCACAAACAGACTAGCACATAAAATCCTAACTCTACCCATCCTACCCATCTCTCAAGTTTATTATTTAAAGGTCAAGTGATTTTAGGTGGGGTGCACAAACGTGCGTCGGGAGCAAATAAGCTCTGATACCAACTGTGACACCCTTAAAATTAGCGATAAATAAACACGTAAAATCTACGGAAAAACTGACAGGATATGTTTGTAATTGGTTCAACTAGACAAAACCTGTAATTTTTAAAATTTTTCTAAACCATTCACAAACATCTCCAAGAGGAGGGTGCCAAAACCTGTAAATACCAACAACTAATTTACAAATCTATGCTAAAGGCAAGAAAATATAGAGATACAAACCAAAGTAAAAGAGGGAGACATATGTCCCTTCAAATTATATACATAACCAAGAGTTAAAAGGTTTCTACAAAAATAACCAAACTAGGTCCAAGGTTCTCTTGCTCACTAGCTCGTCCGTGAACCCCAACTAAGCAACAAGTACCTGTCAATCGCATTTTATACAAACACGAAGGCCAATATTCAGTGGGGAGTAACTTCGAGTCCTGCCAGCCACGAAACGTCATATTTAATGTAACATGTAGTATAACATGTAAACAACATGACAAGTAATTCAATTATCAAGTATTCTAACATGTGAGCCCTAAACTGACCAAACTAAACTATCATGTGAAACATATAACAATTAGTAATCCAAACTTTATCAATTGTAACCGGCTTACATCTCACCTATTACAATTCATAAAATCACCATACAAGAAAGGGCAATATATCAAAGACAGGCATAAGTTCTTAGTACCGTCAATAGTCACTCTGTAACTCGAGTCTATACCACGAGGTAGGGAAGGTAATCGAACCGGTATCTTGGCTTAGCGGTTAATATTAATAAAACATGGCCAAGACACAACACAACCCTAGCCTAAAATCTGTGCAGACCTAGACATGCGGATACACACCACCGCACCCAAGACCCACAATTTTTCTAAAACAAAGTGAGTACTCTAAGGAGTCCACCAAAGGGTTGGCTAGTACTTAAGCTGACCACTTACTATCAAAACAAGTAACGAGGTCATGCCCCAACTTGGATATAAATCCACTAGTCAGGAACACAAAGGCTATTAAGCAGTGAACATATACTCGTCAAAGACTATAAAGACCTATCTATGACAAACACAACAACCTGCAAGAAAGTATTTAATACCAATACCATTTCTAGCAATATTAACAATAATAAAGGCTTCAGGGAATCTAGGGCCGTTTCTACAATATAAGAAGCTATTAAATCCAACCAACTATACATGTGAACTTAAAAACTTGATAAATGGCCCAAAACAAGAAAAAGGCCGATTATCCAATTCATATAAAATTATATCCAACCGAATTTTTACCCGCAACCCCTGACCCTGCGGACAGTGCGGGTTAAATTTTGGTGACCAATCACTCAATTAACTGACATCGAATCAGTCAAAGGGACTAAGGCTCAGTTTTCGGCACAATCATCAAAACATTACAATTATCGCTATAAAATTCATTTTGAGCCTAATCATTACAATTTCATTTTATAATCTACCCTAACATGTGCAACTACCAATATAAACATAATTTTTACCATTAACATAATTTTTACTACTAATATGATTCATTTCCTAAGTGTACTCATATGTATCTTATACTAACTATAACATTAATGAACCTAAAACGATGAACAAAGCATGAAAAACCGTGAAACAAGCAACGGGCTGACCCGGGCCAGCCGTGGACCTGCTGGGTTTGCTGCCGCCACCCCTACACCTCCATTTTTCCGTTTTTGTTCAGTTTAACACCGTCTGAAACATAATTAATCGTTCCTAATTCTAACATGTTATCTTAAACTAACAAAAGACATGCATGCAACCCATTTTAAACATGTGAAAATTTACTACTCAACCAAAAATCACAAAAACATACAAAAACCAAAGAATGTGACGATTATTCGTCGAGTAACTCGAAATATGTTACCTTAAGCTAGAAAATGAGCAATTAGCACCTTGAAAACCAAACCCTAACAAGCAACTAGCCACTATCTTCGACAATATACGAGTCCCCAAACTCGTCCTCCAATTCTTCACCTAAATAAACAATAAAAACACAAAAATAAGCATAAAAACCGAAATTGTGCCAAAATTCGTCTTAAAACAACTTCAAGAAAACTGAAATTAAAATATACCAGGTTATAGATCTCGACGAGAGGATTCCGGAAATATAAATTATGCGAAAATCCGACAAGAAATGAGGAAGTTATGGCGATTTTAGCTTGAATTTGGGTAAAAATGGTGTTTTTTTATGTTTTAGAAGGTAGAGGAAGATGAAGATAGACCAAAAATCAGAAAAAAAGAAAGGAAGGGGAAGGGTGCCGCGGGTAAGGGAGAAAGGAAAGGAAAGGTGCGGGTTTTTAGTCGGGATTTTACGAGTCGGTTTTGGCTCGTTTCGATAAAAATTAGAACCGCTTGTCAAATGCAAATTCCGACAAGACCAAAGTTCTTAAACACGAGATTACAAGAAAATTGAATACTCATACGACCCATTTCCAAAATCGTTTACCCAATTTTCAAAAGAGTTGTAAATTTTTCCCGATATGCCCATTTTTCGAAATAAAAAGTTTCTACACGGTTTAAACTATTTTTAAACATTTCGAAACTATCAAAATAAATACTTTACTTCAAAATATAATAAAATTATATTTCTTTGAATTATTTTTACTTCAAATACATTAATATTAAATTCAACTTGATTAATAAATTACCTTCGCAAAATAATAACGGTCCAAAATTACGGGGCGTTACAATCACCCATCCTTTTAAAAAGTTTCGTCCTCGAAACTTAGAAGGAGAAATTATAGTATACAACAACTTAATAATATAATCATAAGAAAAATATAGGTATCTTTTCAATGAAACGGTGATACTCTCGTTGATCAGACAAGAACATCCACATTCATATCAAGATATAAAAATATTTCTACACCAATAAATGAGAAAACCCATTATTGGGACGTCTCCAACAACGAGATTTAACACTCATTAATGTTAAAACCATTAAAAATCATAAAAGCATTTTCAAAATTTTAGTTTAAAGTTCTATAATAAGAATAATAATCAAAAGAGCTGTATGAATTTCATGAGGTAAGAATTGAAGTCGAACCTAAATGGGTGTCAAAGATAGAGTTTCATAGGTTACCAACATCAAACTTATGAGAGGAGTATGATGAAATAAGGAAAAGAGGTATGAGCAGTAACGCTCATGATCAAGGAAGAAGGAAAATCAGACAACAAGGAAATGCCAGACACTTTTATCACAAACTACAACAACACCCAAAACGGTTCCAAAAACTTCCTAACAACAAAACTCATAACCACATCACTCCCAAGGGTTTCCTCAATTGCTTATGTTACCTCATCCTAATCTATTCCCTGAAACAAGGTATTCCACTATAAGCGTGATCTCATCGTTCCAAATCCTCAAACATCCAGAAACAACTTCCACAAGCCTAAGGTCAAAGCTTCCAACAAAGCTATATTCGTATCCAACTAGTGTCAACTATGGTTTCCTCAAAAAGTAAACCTTCAATCAAGAATCCCAATACCAAGCCATAAACTCCAAGAGAAAGTTCCTCAAATATTCCACAAGATTCTCATTTCAAAACAAGGTAGTAACATACCAACCCCAAACTCTGAAAAATCAATAGGATCTCAAGTTTTCTATCCTTTTGCTTATTAAGGATTGCCAAAAGCGGATCTACACTCAGCTACAACATCCTCCCATTATCTCAAGTACTCAATGCGACCTCAAGGTCTATAAATCTATAGGGTTAACAAATTCTTCTCAACACTAAGTCTCTCTCAACTCAAGAATTCTCAAGAGTCAACTAAAATACCAAATCACATCACCAAACCATTATGGTCATCAACATCTCAAGGAATATTCTTTCAAATTTGACATCCTAAAACTTACTTACCATCAAATTCCCAAGGAACAAGGTCTTAATTGTAACAACACTTTATCACCTCAAAGTTCCTAAAACCATAAGTGAAACTATGTTCTTTAACCTAACAATTGGTGTCAACCAAACCATTACCCTTTCTAGTTACCAAAACAAGTGCTAAGACTTCCCAACAATGTAGCTTACTCTCACTCTCATAACATACTTCAAGTAGTAATCAATATCACTCACTAAAACCAACAAATAATCCCACCTTTAACATTTCTCACACGATAACATATACATTATCAAACCCTCATATCCAAAGTGATTATGGAAGCCAAACCCAAACTCGGCTACTTAGTCAATCCTATATCCTCAAATCACATCTCACTAACTCTGTAAACATGGTCAACAGGGTACCAACTATACTAAGGAGATAAGGAGTGATAACGGGATAGAGAAACGGTAAAATATTTTCAAAGGGTGCATGAACCTGACAAGTTAGGGAACTAAGGAGTCAGACCGTAAAGATAACGGTTGACAAAAATAAGAGGTATTCGAGTTAAGAAGATATCTAGGGCAAGAAGAAGATACATAAACTTTGGCATAAAAACAGGGTTCAACAAACGTTAAAGAGAAGGGAAGGAGAACAGAAGCGGCATAATGAAAGGGTTACCGCTTACCAAACACTCATCAAAGCCTATGATCGATATGATAAGGTTACATCACTAAGGTGCTCAACAAAGCCTCAAAAGTCTACCAAATCATAGGACTAACAAGGACTCCACAATGGTAGGTATTCCTCAACTCAATTGGTTCTAAGAGCCAAAATCAATTCACCACACAAATTCATTTGTTACCATCCATGTCCCAAAGTATCTCCTTTACCATTCTCATCATCGAACTTCACTTACTATGTCATCCCCAAGTACCATGGCTTGTTTACTCCCTCATCTCACGACTTAATACTTCTAGTCTCCGATACCATAAATTAGAATCACAACTTTGAACTTACGAACTACATTGAACAACATTCCACCAAAATTCCCAAATTCAGATATGATTAAAAAGGTCAACCACGTGTTCTCAAATTTCGAAAGGTCAACAAGGGCTACTCTATACTAGATTTGGTCAACTCAAAAGGTTTAACAAACTAACTAATTCCAAAGTACGATACCAATCCATTAAGCAACGTCAATGTCCTATTGTATTCCTTTCAAGGCCTACAAGGATTAGGGCTAACTATCATTCCTTAAATTTTCCACAAGAAACATCAAGACTCTCAAATGAAGTAGCTCAGGTTCATTCCATCTTATGTACTAAGGTAGTACCCATGCTCAATCATCTATAACAAACAAGCTCTCAATAGTCATAAATCCCAAGGTGTTTCTCAACTCACTAGGCTCCCATATCAAGCACAACTAACAAGACTAACCAAAGGATCCCAAGTTATATTCTCCTATACAACTCAAACCTTAAACAATCAATTTCTCAACTCGTTCACGCCCTCCAAAGTTACATTCTCTCAAAACCGGGTTCTCTTGAACAAGGGGACTATCCTGCGGAATAAAAGGAAGGTGTCCACATGGACTTTTGTTATAAGGAGAAAACGAACCAAGGATGAATCAGGAGAAAGAATTGAAGAGTAGTTACCAAGGTGAGATAAGAGGAATTTGAAAGACGAATGAACAACGAAATTGGAAGATTAAGGTAAGATACACAGAATACGGAAAGAAATATCGAGAAAGTGGAAGCATTCTTCATTTGGCATAACCAATCTTTAACGGCACCAAAATTAATAACTAACAATCAACAAACCTAACAATTAGCAATCACAAACAGACTAGCACATAAAATCCTAACTCTACCCATCCTACCCATCTCTCAAGTTTATTATTTAAAGGTCAAGTGATTTTAGGTGGGGTGCACAAACGTGCGTCGGGAGCAAATAAGCTCGATACCAACCGTGACACCCTTAAAATTAGCGATAAATAAACACGTAAAATCTACGGAAAAGCGACAGGATATGTTTGTAATTGGTTCAACTAGACAAAACCTGTAATTTTTAAAATTTTTCTAAACCATTCACAAACATCTCCAAGAGGAGGGTGCCAAAACTCGTAAATACCAACAACTAATTTACAAATCTATGCTAAAGGCAAGAAAATATAGAGATACAAACCAAAGTAAAAGAGGGAGACATATGTCCCTTCAAATTATATACATAACCAAGAGTTAAAAGGTTTCTACAAAAATAACCAAACTAGGTCCAAGGTTCTCTTGCTCACTAGCTCGTCCGTGAACCCCAACTAAGCAACAAGTACCCGTCAATCGCATTTTATACAAACACGAAAGCCACAATTCAGTGGGGAGTAACTTCGAGTCCTCCCACCCACGAAACGTCATATTTAATGTAACATGTAGTGTAACATGTAAACAACATGACAAGTAATTCAATTATCAAGTATTCTAACATGTGAGCCCTAAACTGACCAAACTAAACTATCATGTGAAACATATAACAATTAGTAATCCAAACTTTATCAATTGTAACCGGCTTACATCTCACCTATTACAATTCATAAAATCACCATACAAGAAAGGGCAATATATCAAAGACAGGCATAAGTTCTTAGTACCGTCAATAGTCACTCAGAATCGAGTCTATACCACGAGGTAGGGAAGGTAATCGAACCGGTATCTTGGCTCGGCGGTTAATATTAATAAAACATGGCCAAGACACAACACAACCCTAGCCTAAAATCACTTGAGACCTAGACATGCGGATACACACCACCGCACCCAAGACCCAAAATTTTTCTAAAACAAAGTGAGTACCCTAAGGAGTCCACCAAAGGGTTGGCTAGTACTTAAGTTGACCACTTACTATCAAAATAAGTAACGAGGTCATGCCCCAACTTGGATATAAATCCACTAGTCAGGAACACAAAGGCTATTAAGCAGTGAACATATACTCGTCAGAGACTATAAAGACCTATCTATGACAAACACAACAACCTGCAAGAAAGTATTTAATACCAATACCATTTCTAGCAATATCAACAATAATAAAGGCTTCAGGGAATCTAGGGCCGTTTTCTACAATATAAGAAGCTATTAAATCCAACCAACTATACATGTGAACTTAAAAACTTGATAAATGACCCAAAACAAGAAAAAGGCCGATTATCCAATTCATATAAAATTTCATCCAACCGAATTTTTACCCGCAACCCCAGCCCTGCGACAGGTACGGGTTAAATTGCGGCTGACCAATCACTCAATTAACTGACATCGAATCAGTCAAAGGGACTAAGGCTCAGTTTTCGGCACAATCATCAAAACATTACAATTATCGCTATAAAATTCATTTTGAGCCTAATCATTACAATTTCATTTTATAATCTACCCTAACATGTGCAACTACCAATATAAACATAATTTTTACCATTAACATAATTTTTACTACTAATATGATTCATTTCCTAAGTGTACTCATATGTATCTTATACTAACTATAACATTAATGAACCTAAAACGATGAACAAAGCATGAAAAACCGCGAAACAAGCAACGGGCTGACCCGGGCCAGCCGTGGGCCAGCCGTGGGCCTGCCGGGTTTGCTGCCGCCACCCCTACACCTCCATTTTTCCGTTTTTGTTCAGTTTAACACCGTCTGAAACATAATTAATCGTTCCTAATTCTAACATGTTATCTTAAACTAACAAAAGACATGCATGCAACCCATTTTAAACATGTGAAAATTTACTACTCAACCAAAAATCACAAAAACATACAAAAACAAAAGAATGTGACGATTATTCGTCGAGTAACTCGAAATATGTTACCTTAAGCTAGAAAATGAGCAATTAGCACCTTGAAAACCAAACCCTAACAAGCAACTAGCCACTATCTTCGACAATATACGAGTCCCCAAACTCGTCCTCCAATTCTTCACCTAACTAAACAATAAAAACACAAAAATAAGCATAAAAACCGAAATTGTGCCAAAATTCGTCTTAAAACAACTTCAAGAAAACTGAAATTAAAATATACCAGGTTATAGATCTCGACGAGAGGATTCCGGAAATATAAATTATGCGAAAATCCGACAAGAAAAGAGGAAGTTATGGCGATTTTAGCTTGAATTTGGGTAAAAATGGTGTTTTTTTATGTTTTAGAAGGTAGAGGAAGATGAAGATAGACCAAAAATCAGAAAAAAAGAAAGGAAGGGGAAGGGTGCCGCGGGTAAGGGAGAAAGGAAAGGAAAGGTGCGGGTTTTTAGTCGGGATTTTACGAGTCGGTTTTGGCTCGTTTCGATAAAAATTAGAACCGCTTGTCAAATGCCAATTCCGACAAGACCAAAGTTCTTAAACACGAGATTACAAGAAAATTGAATACTCATACGACCCATTTCCAAAATCGTTTACCCAATTTTCAAAAGAGTTGTAAATTTTTCCCGATATGCCCATTTTTCGAAATAAAAAGTTTCTACACGGTTTAAACTATTTTTAAACATTTCGAAACTATCAAAATAAATACTTTACTTCAAAATATAATAAAATTATATTTCTTTGAATTATTTTTACTTCAAATACATTAATATTAAATTCAACTTGATTAATAAATTACCTTCGCAAAATAATAACGGTCCAAAATTACGGGGCGTTACAATCACCCCTCCTTTTAAAAAGTTTCGTCCTCGAAACTTAGAAGGAGAAATTATAGTATACAACAACTTAATAATATAATCATAAGAAAAATATAGGTATCTTTTCAATGAAACGGTGATACTCTCGTTGATCAGACAAGAACATCCACATTCATATCAAGATATAAAAATATTTCTACACCAATAATTGAGAAAACCCATTATTGGGACGTCTCCAACAACGAGATTTAACACTCATTAATGTTAAAACCATTAAAAATCATAAAAGCATTTTCAAAATTTTAGTTTAAAGTTCTATAATAAGAATAATAATCAAAAGAGCTGTATGAATTTCATGAGGTAAGAATTGAAGTCGAACCTAAATGGGTGTCAAAGATAGAGTTTCATAGGTTACCAACATCAAACTTATGAGAGGAGTATGATGAAATAAGGAAAAGAGGTATGAGCGATGAACGCTCATGATCAAGGAAGAAGGAAAATCGACAACAAGGAAATGCCGGACACTTTTATCACAAACTACAACAACACCCAAAATGGTTCCAAAAACTTCCTAACAACAAAACTCATAACCACATCACTCCCAAGGGTTTCCTCAATTGCTTATGTTACCTCATCCTAATCTATTCCCTGAAACAAGGTATTCCACTATAAGCGTGATCTCATCGTTCCAAATCCTCAAACATCCAGAAACAACTTCCACAAGCCTAAGGTCAAAGCTTCCAACAAAGCTATATTCGTATCCAACTAGTGTCAACTATGGTTTCCTCAAAAGTAAACCTTCAATCAAGAATCCCAATACCAAGCCATAAACTCCAAGAGAAAGTTCCTCAAATATTCCACAAGATTCTCATTTCAAAACAAGGTAGTAACATACCAACCCCAAACTCTGAAAAATCAATAGGATCTCAAGTTTTCTATCCTTTTGCTTATTAAGGATTGCCAAAAGCGGATCTACACTCAGCTACAACATCCTCCCATTATCTCAAGTACTCAATGCGACCTCAAGGTCTATAAATCTATAGGGTTAACAAATTCTTCTCAACACTAAGTCTCTCTCAACTCAAGAATTCTCAAGAGTCAACTAAAATACCAAATCACATCACCAAACCATTATGGTCATCAACATCTCAAGGAATATTCTTTCAAATTTGACATCCTAAAACTTACTTACCATCAAATTCCCAAGGAACAAGGTCTTAATTGTAACAACACTTTATCACCTCAATGTTCCTAAAACCATAAGTGAAACTATGTTCTTTAACCTAACAATTGGTGTCAACCAAACCATTACCCTTTCTAGTTACCAAAACAAGTGCTAAGACTTCCCAACAATGTAGCTTACTCTCACTCTCATAACATACTTCAAGTAGTAATCAATATCACTCACTAAAACCAACAAATAATCCCACCTTTAACATTTCTCACACGATAACATATACATTATCAAACCCTCATATCCAAAGTGATTATGGAAGCCAAACCCAAACTCGGCTACTTAGTCAATCCTATATCCTCAAATCACATCTCACTAACTCTGTAAACATGGTCAACAGGGTACCAACTATACTAAGGAGATAAGGAGTGATAACGGGATAGAGAAACGGTAAAATATTTTCAAAGGGTGCATGAACCTGACAAGTTAGGGAACTAAGGAGTCAGACCGTAAAGATAACGGTTGACAAAAATAAGAGGTATTCGAGTTAAGAAGATATCTAGGGCAAGAAGAAGATACATAAACTTTGGCATAAAAACAGGGTTCAACAAACGTTAAAGAGAAGGGAAGGAGAACAGAAGCGGCATAATGAAAGGGTTACCGCTTACCAAACACTCATCAAAGCCTATGATCGATATGATAAGGTTACATCACTAAGGTGCTCAACAAAGCCTCAAAAGTCTACCAAATCATAGGACTAACAAGGACTCCACAATGGTAGGTATTCCTCAACTCAATTGGTTCTAAGAGCCAAAATCAATTCACCACACAAATTCATTTGTTACCATCCATGTCCCAAAGTATCTCCTTTACCATTCTCATCATCGAACTTCACTTACTATGTCATCCCCAAGTACCATGGCTTGTTTACTCCCTCATCTCACGACTTAATACTTCTAGTCTCCGATACCATAAATTAGAATCACATCTTTGAACTTACGAACTACATTGAACAACATTCCACCAAAATTCCCAAATTCAGATATGATTAAAAAGGTCAACCACGTGTTCTCAAATTTCGAAAGGTCAACAAGGGCTACTCTATACTAGATTTGGTCAACTCGAAAGGTTTAACAAACTAACTAATTCCAAAGTACGATACCAATCCATTAAGCAACGTCAATGTCCTATTGTATTCCTTTCAAGGCCTACTAGGATTAGGGCTAACTATCATTCCTTAAATTTTCCACAAGAAACATCAAGACTCTCAAATGAAGTAGCTCAGGTTCATTCCATCTTATGTACTAAGGTAGTACCCATGCTCAATCATCTATAACAAACAAGCTCTCAATAGTCATAAATCCCAAGGTGTTTCTCAACTCACTAGGCTCTCATATCAAGCACAACTAACAAGACTAACCAAAGGATCCCAAGTTATATTCTCCTATACAACTCAAACCTTAAACAATCAATTTCTCAACTCGTTCACGCCCTCCAAAGTTACATTCTCTCAAAACCGGGTTCTCTTGAACAAGGGGACTATCCTGCGGAATAAAAGGAAGGTGTCCACATGGACTTTTGTTATAAGGAGAAAACGAACCAAGGATGAATCAGGAGAAAGAATTGAAGAGTAGTTACCAAGGTGAGATAAGAGGAATTTGAAAGACGAATGAACAACGAAATTGGAAGATTAAGGTAAGATACACTGAATACGGAAAGAAATATCGAGAAAGTGGAAGCATTCTTCATTTGGCATAACCAATCTTTAACGGCACCAAAATTAATAACTAACAATCAACAAACCTAACAATTAGCAATCACAAACAGACTAGCACATAAAATCCTAACTCTACCCATCCTACCCATCTCTCAAGTTTATTATTTAAAGGTCAAGTGATTTTAGGTGGGGTGCACAAACGTGCGTCGGGAGCAAATAAGCTCGATACCAACCGTGACACCCTTAAAATTAGCGATAAATAAACACGTAAAATCTACGGAAAAATCGACAGGATATGTTTGTAATTGGTTCAACTAGACAAAAACCTGTAATTTTTAAAATTTTTCTAAACCATTCACAAACATCTCCAAGAGGAGGGTGCCAAAACCTGTAAATACCAACAACTAATTTACAAATCTATGCTAAAGGCAAGAAAATATAGAGATACAAACCAAAGTAAAAGAGGGAGACATATGTCCCTTCAAATTATATACATAACCAAGAGTTAAAAGGTTTCTACAAAAATAACCAAACTAGGTCCAAGGTTCTCTTGCTCACTAGCTCGTCCGTGAACCCCAACTAAGCAACAAGTACCTGTCAATCGCATTTTATACAAACACGAAAGCCACAATTCAGTGGGGAGTAACTTCGAGTCCTCCCAGCCACGAAACGTCATATTTAATGTTACATGTAGTGTAACATGTAAACAACATGACAAGTAATTCAATTATCAAGTATTCTAACATGTGAGCCCTAAACTGACCAAACTAAACTATCATGTGAAACATATAACAATTAGTAATCCAAACTTTATCAATTGTAACCGGCTTACATCTCACCTATTACAATTCATAAAATCACCATACAAGAAAGGGCAATATATCAAAGACAGGCATAAGTTCTTAGTACCGTCAATAGTCACTCTGTAACTCGAGTCTATACCACGAGGTAGGGAAGGTAATCGAACCGGTATCTTGGCTCAGCGGTTAATATTAATAAAACATGGCCAAGACACAACACAACCCTAGCCTAAAATCTTGAGACCTAGACATGCGGATACACACCACCGCACCCAAGACCCAAAATTTTTCTAAAACAAAGTGAGTACCCTAAGGAGTCCACCAAAGGGTTGGCTAGTACTTAAGCTGACCACTTACTATCAAAACAAGTAACGAGGTCATGCCCCAACTTGGATATAAATCCACTAGTCAGGAACACAAAGGCTATTAAGCAGTGAACATATACTCGTCAGAGACTATAAAGACCTATCTATGACAAACACAACAACCTGCAAGAAAGTATTTAATACCAATACCATTTCTAGCAATATCAACAATAATAAAGGCTTCGGGGAATCTAGGGCCGTTTCTACAATATAAGAAGCTATTAAATCCAACCAACTATACATGTGAACTTAAAAACTTGATAAATGACCCAAAACAAGAAAAAGGCCGATTATCCAATTCATATAAAATTTCATCCAACCGAATTTTTACCCGCAACCCCAGCCCTGCGACAGGTACGGGTTAAATTGCGGCTGACCAATCACTCAATTAACTGACATCGAATCAGTCAAAGGGACTAAGGCTCAGTTTTCGGCACAATCATCAAAACATTACAATTATCGCTATAAAATTCATTTTGAGCCTAATCATTACAATTTCATTTTATAATCTACCCTAACATGTGCAACTACCAATATAAACATAATTTTTACCATTAACATAATTTTTACTACTAATATGATTCATTTCCTAAGTGTACTCATATGTATCTTATACTAACTATAACATTAATGAACCTAAAACGATGAACAAAGCATGAAAAACCGCGAAACAAGCAACGGACTGACCCGGGCCGGCCATGGGCCGGCCGTGGGCCTGCCGGGCCTGCTGCCGCCACCCCTACACCTCCATTTTTCCGTTTTTGTTCAGTTTAACACCGTCTGAAACATAATTAATCGTTCCTAATACTAACATGTTATCTTAAACTAACAAAAGACATGCATGCAACCCATTTTAAACATGTGAAAATTTACTACTCAACCAAAAATCACAAAAACATACAAAAACCAAAGAATGTGACGATTATTCGTCGAGTAACTCGAAATATGTTACCTTAAGCTAGAAAATGAGCAATTAGCACCTTGAAAACCAAACCCTAACAAGCAACTAGCCACTATCTTCGACAATATACGAGTCCCCAAACTCGTCCTCCAATTCTTCACCTAAATAAACAATAAAAACACAAAAATAAGCATAAAAACCGAAATTGTGCCAAAATTCGTCTTAAAACAACTTCAAGAAAACTGAAATTAAAATATACCAGGTTATAGATCTCGACGAGAGGATTCCGGAAATATAAATTATGCGAAAATCCGACAAGAAATGAGGAAGTTATGGCGATTTTAGCTTGAATTTGGGTAAAAATGGTGTTTTTTTATGTTTTAGAAGGTAGAGGAAGATGAAGATAGACCAAAAATCAGAAAAAAGGAAAGGAAGGGGAAGGGTGCCGCGGGTAAGGGAGAAAGGAAAGGAAAGGTGCGGGTTTTTAGTCGGGATTTTACGAGTCGGTTTTGGCTCGTTTCGATAAAAATTAGAACCGCTTGTCAAATGCAAATTCCGACAAGACCAAAGTTCTTAAACACGAGATTACAAGAAAATTGAATACTCATACGACCCATTTCCAAAATCGTTTACCCAATTTTCAAAAGAGTTGTAAATTTTTCTCGATATGCCCATTTTTCGAAATAAAAAGTTTCTACACGGTTTAAACTATTTTTAAACATTTCGAAACTATCAAAATAAATACTTTACTTCAAAATATAGTAAAATTATATTTCTTTGAATTATTTTTACTTCAAATACATTAATATTAAATTCAACTTGATTAATAAATTACCTTCGCAAAATAATAACGGTCCAAAATTACGGGGCGTTACACAATGACTCTATCTCTAAACTTCATTGTTGCTAGTCGTCATATTCTAATCATCCTATGTATCAAACATAATGATGAAAACCACCACCGGTTTCCAATATTGACGAAGTAGTACTAGCAAAATTTTGTGTCAATCAAATAAACATTTAAAGAAGAAGGTCTCATTAGATGTCCCACAACTAACTTGTTGATTCTTCAATAATTTGGGGTAGTCTCCTTTCTCGTGTCCAACATTTAAGTTGGAAACTTATCGGTCGGGATTGATAGGTTTAGTATCGTCATTCTCAACAACTTTACCTTTAACATTACCTTTGTATCAATTCCATTATAATCTTTACTTCTTGAACCTCGTCCTCATCTTAACGGTTTAAGAGAATGCTCCCACTTATTTCAATGAGTCTTTGCTTTGAGAAGCAAAATTGAATTCATGAAGATTACTCTTCATTTGTTCGTTTTAGTCTTAAAACTTTCATTGAAGTGGTTGCGTTATTTTGGTCAATTACGAATTTTTACAAATCTAATTACCAAAATAATTTATCGCTTCAAGGTACTTAATTCAATTAAGTATATGAATAACAATCCATTGTAAGTAGATGTGTTAGTCAAGAATCAAAAACCTGTTTGATAATGAATAACTTTAATCTATACTCTTTACAAGAGATCCTTAGCAATGGTTCTTTCGAGGTCTTTAGAAGAAAATTCAAATTTTGTCTTTAGTTACGATGTTTTAATGGAGTTTTGAATCAAAAATCGAAATGATATCGTATATGAATTGTGGTAAAGAAATAGAACAATATAATAACGAAATAATGAAAAACTTAACATTTATCGTTTTATTAATACTTGGAAAAACAAGTATAGCATTTACATAGTGACCTCTACCCAACTATGATAAATGATTCCAAGATCCAAATTCATATTAACTTGGGCACGGTGTGGCCGATACATCCCTTATCAATATAACTCGGTGGATTAACTCTTTAATCGATTCTACTCTTAAAACTCTTGGTCGATAAAATTACATTAACATTTATCTTTAGCCCAAAACACATCCGACAAGGGCACGGTGTGGCCGATACATCCCTTATCAAAAACTTTTGTTGAGTTCAACCCAAATTTCGAATAAATGTGTCCATGATCCAAATCCACATCAACTTGGGCACGGTGTGGCCGATACATCCCTTATCAACATGAATTCGGTGGATAGACATTTATCACCCACTTCCCCTACGTAACAAGGTTTGTACCCCGGTGTGGCCGAGTGCACTCCCTCACGAAATAGGTTTTCATGGTTTCTACTCTTTGGTAAGGCTATGTCTCAATTGTTTATTTTAGCGAGAGGTCATGTCAATTTATTATCTATCACGTTTTAAGTGAACTAAAGCGGTGAACTACGATAATTATAATTGACACGGTCGATATACTCGATTAAAAGATGATGCATGTTTTAGTTATGGCGATTTAGCGATGCATGCAACATATAAATAAAATGCAAAGCATAAATTAAATAAAATCCTAGTATGGCCTTCCTAAAATAGAAAATCTAATTAACTATTACATATTCGGAAACCAACTCCATTGGTCCCTTGAACTTCGGTTGTGGCACGTATCTCGAGGTAACACCGTCTTTATGTATCGCCTTCTTGAAGAAATCCGTCTTTGGGAACTCCAAAATGAATAAAATTATATAATAAATTACATAATTTCCTATTATACATTTGTAACTATAATAAAATAAATCTATTAAATTACAAGACGGTGATACGAGATCACAATAAAATTACAACCGAATCGATATTCCCATACATTTCGGGCAATACCAATTAAAAACTAAGGCCATACTAAGTAAAAATTACATAATTCAAAAATTACATAAAATAAAATTATGAAAATCATAAATAAAAAGCAGCATTAAAATATGTATGAACATGCCCAATTTTATGCTAAATCGCCTTTAATTAGCCAATATCGTATATTACTCGGTTTTTACGGATTTGCGTGATTCAACATTTTATAATCACAAAAATTACATAAATTCATATTTATCCACAAGTTAATTACCCTAACTTCTTAGGACTCAAAATTAGTCTCCACTAACTATTTGACCATAATTAACTCATATTACTTAATATTGTTCATAAAAGGACTCAAAATTACAATAAAATGCTATAAACTTCAAATAAATCACTAAAATTTCAAATAAATTCAAAATTTGAAATTTAAACTCATGAACATTCTGGAAAAATACCATGACACTCATAATGTTCAAAAACTTAGGTTAAAAATTTCGAAAGTTATCGGGAAAAACAATGTTGCGGTTTATCGGATTTATCAATAAAAATCATAAAAACATGAGAAAAATTATATTCATCAACTTTTCAATTTTAGATCTGAAAAAGATAATAAAATGCAACATGTGATGTTTTTCCTTAGTCATGAAGTATGTTTTAGCAATTTTTCACTAATTAAGTCACTATTTATGCTATTTTTCATCAAAAATCCATAAATCATGCATGAAGACTTCATTATAGCTTATTATTTTACACACATCTTGTAAAATTGCATGTGACAACATACTAAATTTCTATGACCAGATTCGAAATATTTCTCATATTAACCTATTTTTCATCTAAATCCGATTTTTATCATGAAAAATCCATTTTTCGAGCATAAGAACTCATAAAATTATGAAAATTTCCAGATCATCTAAAAATAATATATGTGAAAACATATCCAAAAACCACCGGAAAATTCGAAGTTTAGTTCATTTTCGTCCAAAAATGACATTTTTATCATAAAAATCACATTTTAATGCCAATATTATATAAAATGAACAATAAAATCCATAAATTAACCAAAATATCCTAAATAAATTTTAGGATCAGAAAATTTAACATGCAAAAATTAATTTTGTGATATATCATAATAACACAAATTATACAAGTTTTATATGTTAATCTTTATAACTCGGAAAAACTTTTAACCGATTTGCATGCAAACAACCATGGCTCTTGATACCGATTGTTGGAAAAGTAGATCTATATACTCAACATATTCATATATGTTTTGAATTTAATTTGTCATAAAATTAATAAATGAATCTTATGCATGCAAACTTTAATAAAAGGAGATAAGAAAATCAATTTCTCACCAAATGAAATTTGGTTTTATGGGCACTAATAAATTCACCTATTTATTAGTTCTTGAGCTTTCCCTTAAATGGATGAACAAAAGGTCCAAATTAGAACCTCTCCCAAATGTGAATACCCAAGGAATACATCTTAAAGACTAAAATAATATGATCTAGTATTAATATTAGTCTACTTAAAATTGACACAAAACATTGATTTTACTCTTGGAATTTCTTTTTTTTTGGTGAAATGTGAAAATTATATTAATAATTAGAACTTGACATTACAAAATCACCAAGTGCAAGAGCATTGATACCAACAGAAAATGAATCTAGCTAGAATTACATCCAGGGCATCCAATGCAACCGTTGAAATTTAGACGACCATTTCCACGTTTGTGCTCTACTTTTTACCACTGCAACAGCATTGTGAAACGCATACTTGGGATGAACCATTTTGTTGTCCACTCTGCAAATGTTGCGGGCATTCCATATTTGATAAATCATAGCCATGATAGCCGTGATAACTATCTGTTTTTTCATCAAGGAACGGCACCTCCACCTTATGCACCAGTTCAGAATATCAGTATTAGGAAGATTAATATCCAACCAATCTGCCAGCAACCTCCAACAGCAAGCACTAAATCTGCACCTATATAGCAAGTGAGTATGATCCTCCAAATGATCTAAGCACATATCACAATATCCATCTGATATGATGTTAAATCTGAGCAACCTATCCTTTGTTAAAAGACGGCATTGAATAGCCAACCAACCAATGATAGAGTGTTTGGGGAGATTGAGCCTGTTCCAGATAACAGGATGCCATGGAACAGGTACCAGATTACCCTGCAACCAAGTATACCCATCAGAAACAGTATAAATCCCAGCATTAATACTCCATTTTCCATGACAATACCCAGGTTTAAAAAGATCTTTGACTTGGCAGATTTTCCTCCAAGTCCAACTGGAACTAACCGTAGGAGAATAATCCATCCAATTTTGACCTTTGATGTACATGTGATTAACCCACCGTATCCATAAATGATCAGTTTTCTCAGCTAACCACCATACATACTTACCCAGCATTGCCATATTCCAGTTTTTCCCATTAACAATGCCAAGTCCTCCATACTTTTTAGCAGTACATACTCTATCCCAAGCTACTGGTGGAGTCTTGTGGAACTCATCAGACCCACACCAAAGGTAATTCCTGCAAATATGGTTAATCCTTTCCATCACAGTAGCAGGTATGATAAAAATACGCGTCCAAAAGTTATGAAGTTGAGACAAAACAGCCTGAACTAGCACCAGTCTGCCAGCATAACTTAACTTCCTGGCACCCCAACCACGAATTCTCAACACAATCTTCTCAACTAGCCTAGAGCAATCACCCACTGCCATTCTTTTATACGAGATTGGTATACCAAGGTATCTGAAAGGAAACTGGCCCTCTTTGAACCCAGAGATCCTTAAAACATACTGAACATCATCACTACTCATACCATTGAAGTATATATCAGACTTCTCACGATTAATCTCCAAACCTGAAGCTTTAGAAAATGTGGCAAAAGCTCTAAGGATAGTGATAATGGAAGTCTTGTCCCCCCTACAGAACATTAGTAGATCATCTGCAAAGCACAAATGATTCAATCTAAGTGCTCTACAGAGAGGATGGTAACTAAACTCCATAGAATTAGTAACATAAGCAAGGATCCTGCTAAGGTACTCCATGCAAATAGTAAACAAAAGAGGGGACATGGGATCACCCTGCCTAATCCCTCTTCTTCCTTGGAAATACCCAAAGTTTGAGCCATTAAGAGACAAGGTATACCAAGGAGTGGTAACACACTCCATAATCCATTGAATCATTTGGTCTGGGAAATTAAGAGCCTGCAACATCTGCTTGATAAAGTCCCACTCAATAGAATCATACGCTTTTTTAAGATCCACCTTCATCATACAACGAGGAGAACAGGCTTTCCTTTTGTACAATCTAACAAGGTCATGGCAAATGAGAATATTATCAACTATGTCCCTCCCTTTAATGAATGCACTCTGAGTCTCACTAATAATATCAGGTAGAACAGAAGCAAGTCTAGTGCAAATCACTTTAGAGATAATTTTATAGACCACATTGCAACAAGCAATGGGTCTGAAATCCGCCACTGTAGCAGGTCTGGCCTTCTTAGGAATAAGAGTCAATGTAGTGGAATTGATCTGCTTGAGCATTTTACCAGATGAGAAGAATTCCAGTACTGCCTCAATAACATCATTCCCAGTGACATCAAATGAATCTCTGAAAAACTGAGAAGAAAATCCATCAGGCCCAGGTGCTTTAGTAGCAGGAATGGATTGAAGAGCATCTTTAATTTCCTTAGCAGTCACAGGTGAGGTAAGAAGACCACTGTGTGCATTGGTGACCAACTTCCCCTGCTGAACAAGACCCTTATGAACCTTAGAAACCCTCCTGTTAGAGCCCAATAGAGACGTATAGTAACATATAAAAGCCCCCTCAATCGCAGAGGGACTAGTATGATTGTTCCCCTCCAAATCATGAATCCCCAAAATCCTATTTTGCATCCTCCTAGCCTTGATAACACTATGGAAATAATGGGTGTTATCATCCCCTTCACTGAGCCATTGAGCTTTAGCTTTCTGGGATAGGAAACTCCTCAAAGCATCTTCCCTATTTCTGTAAAGATCAGTAGCCTCCTTCACTTGCTGTTGGAACCCAAGATTAGATGGGTCAAGCTGCAGCTGACCTTGCATCCTGTGAAGGTGAAGCAAAGCCACCTTAGAAGAAGTCTCAATACCAGCATATGCTTCAGAATTAAGAGCCTTCAAAGGTTTCTTAAGCAATTTCAACCTTTTGGCCAACTGAAACATCTTATACCCATACAAAGGAATACTCCAGATATCTTGAATGATTTTCAGAAAACCAGAATCCTTGCCCCACATATTAAAGTATTTGAAAGTGGTCTTGTTCCTTACAACATCAGGGTTCATTGTCATGGTACATGGACAATGGTCAAATAAACCTTCCGGGTGAAACATAGTAATGGTGTTAGGAAAATGAAGGAGCCACTCATCAGTCACTAGTGCTCTATCAATTCTACTAAATTTCAGATCCCCTACCTCCTGTTTATTGGTCCAGGTGAAGAAGGCACCCTGAGCAGGGATGTCATTCAGGCCACACACATCCACACACTCCTGAAACTCCCTCACTTCAGCAGGAGAAACCTCAGATCCTATTCTTTCATTCATAGCCAATACATTATTAAAATCACCCATTACTACCCAAGGCCCATTAATACAACTCTTCATATTTTTTATAGATTGCCATAAAATAGAACGATCAGCAAGTCTATTAAAACCATACACCATGGACATCCACCACACAGCACCAGTAGGCAGATAGGTAACTTTAGTATGAATCACCTGAGCCTCACTCTCTAGAACAGTAACATTATAATTACCAGAATCCCAAATAATCCAAATTCGACCACCCTCATGACTATCATTATTATGCACCATAGTCCAATGAGAACCAATGCTCATATGCACTTTATTAATAGCAGAACTCCTAACTCTAGTTTCTAAAAAACCAAAGACACCAATATTATTCGAGTGCAAAAACCATCTAATATCCTTATGTTTATTTACACTATTCAAACCCCGCACATTCCAAAACCCTATGCTACCCATTCTCAAGTAATGTGCTAGGACCTGCCATGTCCTCCTCTACCACTTTCCTATACTGAACTGAATGTTCCAAAACTTCCATAAAAGTCCTTCTCCCAGTGCCAGTGCTCATCCCACCCTGCCGTGAGAATTTAGTAAGCACCCTTATAGGTGAGAACGGGGTGAAAGCAGCTGGTTGAGGAGTAACTAAACCTCTGGGGAGCACAGACTGAGAACGAGGCTGCACAACTAGTTGCCTGACAGGTGGGTTCGGTGCAGGGGGGGCAGGGGCAGCAACAGGTTGCTGTGCCCTTGCCTTAGGTACCCACACTTTCTTCACCTTCACAGGCTGTTGTTTTTTCCTGCAATCTCGAGCCAAATGCCCAACTCCTTTACAATCAGCACAAATTGTTGGTCTCCATTCATAGTGAACAATTTGCCTGTGAGTGACATCAAGTTCATCAGTGAACTCAATCACATCAGGTAAATCTCCACCCATCTTAACCTCAACCATTACTCTCGCATGCCCAATGAAAGTTTTCAACTGAGTATTGCTGTCACTACGAACTGGCTTCCCTACCAATCCTGCAATCTTTAGCAACGCATTACCCCAAAACTTCAAAGGAAGCCCATAGAATCTAATCCAAATAGGCACCATATCAACTGCCTCTCGAACCAGTTTAGCAGAAGGAGTCCACTCCTTAACTACTACTGGTTTATTATCAAAAAAAACAGGCCCTGATTGTAAGACTCGTAACTTCATTTCCTCAGTTTTGAAACGAACCAGGAATATACCGTTAGAATGAAAAGAAATTCGATCATAATCAGTATATCCCCAAACCCGCTTCACAAATCCATCAATGATTTTGAACGGTGGGTTAGCACCCAACACGTAACAGTACACCGCAGTAGACCAGAATTCTAATTCCGCATCAGTATCAGCACTAGTCAATCGCAAAGGACTTACCCTATCAGATGTTGCAGAACCAGAACGCGAAACTTCTGTCCATACGCTCCCATCATCAGAATCTTCCTCCGCAATTGATTCCATGCCATTACTCAGCGAGAACGGTCTGATTTCACCATCTGCATCCAAAACGTGATCATCAAGTTGAATATCAACCTGAGGATCCTCAATTTCAGTAGCAAGATGTTGAAACCTAGAACCAGATTGATTATTATTTGAATTACTACTATTACTCTTGGAATTTCGGTTCAAGAGATAGTAATTTTGTGACTTTATTTCTCTAGAATTATCATAAATTGTAGAGAGTTTTTGATAGATTTTATTACACTAGAAAAATAAGATGAAAAGAATGAATTAATGAATTGAAAAGAAAAACTCTTTTCTTTTCTTCTATGGTTGGCCGAAAATTGGCCTTGGGTAGTATGCCCAATGCCTTTTATTTTTGCTCTTCTCAAAAGCTTAGGTTTGCATGGCTACTTGTTAGCTTTCATCATTGTGTTTTCCACTTAAACAATTAACACAATTTCTCCACTAACTCCCTCCATAATTTTGGCACTTTCATTATAAAATGGATGGTCCATTTTATTTTGTCATTTGTCAATTTGTCACATGTAACATGTTACATGACATGTCACAATGTAATGTATTTTTAACTTATTAAAAATCAACATACTCATAAAATATGTCATTTACAAAATCGACTAGTAATTCGTAATTACTCGTACCAAAAATGTTTCCAAATTATAAATTACAACATTCTGTATTTATAATAATTTATTCATTCCGTTTCAATTGTTTCTGTAAACAATGATTTCATCTAAGTAATAAAACAATTCGATTACTTAGACCGTGTCTCATTTAATCATATTTACAATAAGATACGTAAATTATACTCACAAAATCATCCGTCAATTTTAAGCAATTTAATTAACTCGTATCGGTATACGATTAATTAAATAATCAATTAAGAGTATTTCCCTGTAGGTATGACCTAAGGGGATCAACTGATCACCACCGTCGCACGACAGTAATGTCAAACTCTAGTCAGCCAATCATTACCGATATGTGTGGACCAGTTGACTGTAAAATATTACATCCCACATGTATTCTTAAAATGAGATTTAATAATGATATTTAAATCATGTGATCGCACTATTGTTGAGGACACATTTCCCAACACTCCGGACCCGTCTGAAAGCAGGAAATCCTGTTTTTGGGACGGCAGTGCCTATTGCCAATATCATCAAGGGAATGGTCATGACACTGGCTTCATCCCTATGCCAACCAAGTGATGAGAACAACTCTAATGAACATCTCATTCTACAAGGAGATGAAAGCCTCATGGACTATTATCCTCATATCATTCCCAACAACGAGAGTGAAGTGCTCAAGTGGGTCAATGCTCAAGATCAAACATTCAAGCCGCTGGATGCTACAAAGGAGATCTTTGAGGAGGAAAGTAATGATTAGGAGTCCGTATCTACGATTAAGTCTGAGTCCGAGTCCGAGTCTTAGGCTTTCTCATATCTATCCTAGTGTCTGTCTTTTTATTCCTAAGTGATAACTGGGGGCTGTCCCCATGAGTCACATGTATCCATCGAGTCTGTGCTAACCTCTTATTTATCTAAATAAAAGCACAATTTCCAACTATCATATATTCTCCCCTTTACCATTTTCCGTTGACAACGAGAATTGATTTGAGAATTGATTTAAAACAAACAACATGTTCCAATTTAATGTGAGTACACTCGAGTGACGTTCCGTACCGAGTAAGCAGAGGACTCGAAACTCTGTGTCTATTTCTTTACCTATTCCATGTCTGGCAATAGAAATCTTTCATTAGCACCCGATTTAGAACGAGCTTCTATCAAAGGGATTCTACGACGAACCTAGATAACAAACCAAAACATCTCCTTGTTCATGATCAATGACGGAAGGCAAGCCCGTTCCCCACAAAAACATCCCATCACCAAATATCAGCCTCTCACCAAAAGGTACATCCCCGTCTGCACCCCTACCTTCCTCGAACGAAGGACGGCAAAAAACCAATATATCCAAAGCAAAGCCAAAGCGAAAGGCCAAAGTCAAAGGCCCAAGCCAATATCCATTCACCCAAAGCCAAAGCAAAAAACCAAAGCCAAAAGCAATTCATCCCAAAGCCAAAGCCAAAACAAAGGCAAAAACCAAAGCCAAGGCAAGAGCCAAAACAAAAACGAGATAGTCAAAATTCAAATTCACTATTTTCACAAATTTCAAACGACAGAAATTAAAACCGTCATTTTCAAATTAAAAAAAAAAACAAGATAGTGAAATTCAAGTTCGCTATCTTCACCAGCTTCAAACGACGGAAATTAAAACCGTCATTTTCAAGTTAAAAAACAAAATAGTGAAATTCAAATTCGCTATTTTCACAAATTTCAAACGACGGAAATAAAACCGTCAATTTCAAATAAAAAACAAGATAGTGAACTTCAAATTCACTATTTTCACAATTCCAAACAACGGAATTGAAAACCATCCCATTCAAAAAACGAAATAGTGAAATTCAAATTCGCTATTTTCCCACAATTTCAACTGACGAAATTCAAAACTGTCACTTTTCAAAAAAAATGAAATAGCGAAATTCAAATTCGTTATTTTCCCACAATTTCACTTTTCAAACTTCGGACCAACAAGTCTGACACCAAAACACCAAGTCCAGGACCTACAGGTCCAAAGCCCAGGACCCATGAGTCCAAAATACGAAGTCCACGACCAACAAGTCCAAAGTCCAGGACCCATGAGTCCAAAACACCCAATCCAGGACCAACAAGTCCAAAGCCAATGACCCATGTGTCCAACATATAAAGTCCAGGACCAACAAGTTCAAAGCCAAGGACCCATGAGTCCAAAATACCAAGTCCAGGACCAACAAGTCCAAAGTCCAGGACCCATGAGTCCAACACCCAAATACAAAGTCCAGGACCAACAAGTCCAAAGCCCAGGACCCATGAGTCCAAAACACTCAGTCCAGGACCAACAAGTCCAAAGCCCAGGACCCATGAGTCCAAAACACCAAGTCCAGGATCTACAGGTCCAAAGCCCAGGACCCATGAGTCCAAAATACCAAGTCTAGGACAAACAAGTCTAAAGCCCAGCATGCCTAAGTCCTTCTGCAGACTACTACAAGGAAACCTATCTAGGATCCTGGGGATTCCCTCAAGATCATAATCAAAACTGCTTCACCCCTGAGTCCTTCCAGAGACTACTACAGGGAGACCTATCTAGGCTTCTGAGGATTCCCCTCAAGCTCGTAACACCACACCTTAACCTTTAAGGTCCAGACATGGAAATCTGATCCCATATTATTTACCAACCATTGCGTGCCCAGGCCACATCAAGCCTGAGTAAACACCACAAATACCAACTCCAGATTTTTATCTGTCAAACAACCCTTTTGTTACCAAGCTTCACATTCCAAAATGCCGGAGCCATTTCCACCTTGATCCAAATTCAGAGTCTTCAAAAAAACATTGCTCCCTGGAACAACACATGCCCATTACATTCTTGGAGTCCAGTTTTTAGTGTGCTCACATAACAAGAAACATTTTCACAAACTATACCTCTTCGATTCATGATCAAGAGGTAATTCTCTCCAATCAACCTTCGAGCCACCAAACGGAATTTTCCGTCGTGACCCTCAACTCCAGATTTTTATCTGTCAAACAAACCCATTATTACCAAGCTCCACATTCCATAATGTCGACGCCATTTTCACCCTGACCCAGATACGGAGTCCTCGAATGCTTTGCTACCGAGAACGGGACATACTCAATCTAACCCTTAGGGTCCACTTTTTAGTGTGCTCACATGATAACGAACATTTTCAAAAGTTACACCTCTTCGATTCATGATCGAGGGGAATTCTCTCAAATCAATTTTTTTGAGTCACCAAACGGCATTTACCGTCGTGACCCTCACACTTTAAGGTCCTAACAACTCGCTTAGGCACACACATTCAGAACTACGATCTGGTTTGATTTCACATCACGTGAATACGTAGGCAGTCCTTCAAGGACACAACCATACACCTCAAAATCACTTCAAGGTCCTAACATCTCGCTTAGGCACGCACACACTCAGAACTACGATCTGGTTTGATTTCGCAAACACGCGAATATGTAGGCATTCCTATTACAAGGGCGCAACCACACCCCCACACCCCCACACACATTCAATTTTCAAACCTTCAATTTGCAATCCATTGCACACACACTCAGAACTACGATCTGGTTTGATTTCGCACACATGCGAATACGTAGGCAGTCCTATTACAAGGGCACAACCACACCCCCACACACATTTAATTTTCAAACCTTCAATTTACAACCCATTGCACACACACTCAGAACTACGACCTGGTTTGATTTTGTACACACGCGAATACATAGGCAGTCTTATTACAAGGGCACAACCGCATACTCCTTTCACAACATTTCAAATTTTCAATCCTCAATAACCAGCTCAGAACTACGATCTGGTTTGATTTCGCAAACACGCGAATACGTAGGCAGTCCCCCAACAAGGACACAACCGCATAACCCTTTCAATCTCAACCATCAACATCAATCCTCAAAAGCATCCCACTCAACCACACGCTCAATGCTATACCTCTTTACTGGGGGCTTCTTCCTTAAGACGTCGTCGATCCGTTGTTTAGTCAAATTCCCACCTTCTCACTCTGGGGGCTTCTCTTTCAAGATGCCACCCGTCCTTTGTCCTCAAACATCTTGATACGTGCCTAATGTATAGTCTTTTTAGCCTATTTTAGCATTTTATACTGTTTTTATGGTATTTTGCCCCGAATTGGCTACTTTGGTTCGTTTTGTCCATTTTGTAGAAATGAACGCGAAAGTAGTGGAATCGTACCCTTTTTCGTCCTTTTTGCATGCATTTAGAGGAGACGGGATTTTTCAGAGTGAGATACGGTGTTTGGAAGCGTCATGGCACGGATTACGAGGCATTCAGGCGCGGACGTGAGCTGAAATGAAGTCAAAGTACTCGATCGAGCTGTTTTACCACTCGATCGAGTGGTTTCTATATCCCAGAATGATCGATCGAGCACTTTATACTCGATCCTTAACTTACAGAAAGACCATCTACTCGATCGAGTAACTTTCTGGCCGATCGAGTAGATTTGGTTGAGGTTTTGCTCGATCGAGTGGTTTTAATCCACTCGATCGAGTGGTTTCGCTGATCATGGGCTTTAAACAGCCCGTGTGTTATTTATTTTCGTTAAACTCATTTACTTTTCTATTTAAACCTACATTAGTTAGGTTATTAGCATCAGTTTTTACTTACTACACACATCACACGTTACTTTTACTGCTGCTACTTTATTCTTCTATTAATTCCGGATCTATTTCTACTGTAACTTCTTTCCCTTCTTTTCCCTCTTTATTTTATGTTAATGTTTATTATTCTTTTCCTTGTTCTTATTCTTTATTCAATTATGTCTAGCTAAATTCCTCTGCTAGGACTAGGTGATTCATTAGACTAATGTTAGTTGCTAATTAGGTTATTAGATCTGTCGTTGTAGTTGTAGTCTTTGTTGTTAATTGCTGCTTTAATTGTATCCTGCTAGTTGAGTCGACACAATTAGCCTTTTAATTTAGGTAAACCTTGACCTGGACCGAAAGGTTGGAAGGGGTGAGACCTGTAGTGATCAATAGGATGCTTTAGTGAGGGCGAAAGTTAAGCTAATAGCATTTTAGGGCGAATTGAGACTGAAAAGAGATATTCGTTGCCCCTTAGACCAACACATCAACTATCTGTGACCTTAGCTGTGACTGACTGACGTATATTGTTGACCCGAAATCCTAGTTCCCTTCTCTTTATTGTTAATTTCCTCTATTTTTATCTCTCTTTCCTTAGTCTCTTAATAGTTTTAGTAAAATAATTTAAACCCCATTTCGTGACATTCGATGATCGAGTTAACAGATAATTAGCAAAATAGCCTCCCTGTGGAGATCGACCCTACTTACCGCTGACTTCTGTTAGTAGTACTTAGGTATTTATTTTTGGTACATAACGACCGTATCAAATTTTGGCGCCGTTGCCGGGGAGGAAATTGTTTAAATTATTAGTTGTTTTATTTTTAGTCTTTCTTTTAGTTTAAGGGGCATCCGTTCCTTAAACTATTCTTATATTCTATTTGTAGTTTCTTCTTATGCGCATGTCACAGGGTGGTGAACTACTACCGATCAATCCTGAGATTGAGAAGACTTTGCGTGAGTTGAGGCGATCATCTAGGATATTGCCGACAGAGGAAGAGCTGAGTACTCTGTCTAGTTACTACGAGAATGCTCTGTTTGAGGAGGATCCAACTTCATCTCCTATTTCTAATTCATCAGCTGAGACCGTCACTTCTCCGGACTTTCTAGAAATGGTCGAAGAAGCAACTATTGCCGAGTCACTCGAGCCGACAGTGCGAATCTCTATAAGGGATTTGCATTACCGGGGAGGCAAGAAAATTCGAGCCGAAGCCGTCCTATATCAATTTGGTTGAGAGAAACCAATTCGGGGAGCGCAAATGAAGATGCGGCCAAGCATATGGAGACTTTCATTGATTATTCTTTGTTCCATACCCCCACCAACTAGCGTGACCCCGGATCGGATAAAAGAAACCATGTTTATTTTCTCACTCCGCGATCTTTGCAAGGGAGTGGTATAGGGATCGGACCGGGCCGCTCATGGGATAACTGACTGGAATTCGCTGGCTTTAGCATTTTACAAGAAGTACTTCTCTGCCTCGAAGACTAATGCCATTAGAGCTCAGATCACGAGCTTTAAACAGGGCCCTGATGAGAACTTTCATGAGGCATGGGTCCGTTTCAAGAAGTTGGTGCGAACCATTCCGCACCATGGTTTCGAAAAGTGGAGTCTATGCAATCAGTTCTATAACGGGCTGTATGACGATCAGAGGGCTATCTTGGATGCTGCAGCTAGTGGCCGATTTCCTGAGAATATGGGAGAGACTAAGGGGTGGAAGATCATTGATGACTTAGCCACCCATAAAGCTGAGTATGGGAATTCCAGAGGGAATCAAAGGAGGAGTGATGAATCTCTTCTCGTAGCCGCATTAGAGGCTCTCACGGCGAGATTCGATAAGTATGAGTTGGGAGGAGCCTCGAAAGGAGGAATCTACCATGTGAATCTTTGTTTTGAGACGGTCCTTTCGTCTGTAAGAGATGTGGAGGAGAGGGACATATTTCAGACAATTGTCCACATTCTTATGAGTCTTGTGCTGCCTTTCAACATTACAGGCAGACAAACACCTATTATGAGCCGAACATCCACCCCAATTTGAGGTGGAGTAGTCAAAATGTGCTCAATCCTACTCCTCCTCCGCACCAGCAGCAGCCGTATGTCCCTCCACACAAGAATCAACAAGGCTTTCAGAAGCCTCCTTCTTTCACTCCTTCTAATCAAGGTGCATCATCTTCCGGTGGGGTGAGTGAAATAAGTGAGATAAAGTCTATGTTGCAATCCATTACAAAGCAGTTTCAGCTGAGTGATCAACAGAAAGATGCGTCCATTAAGGCACTTGAAACTCAAGTTGCCCAACTAACCGCGAATCAATCCTCGAGGAAGCAGGGTCATTTACCGACTCAAAATGAGAAGAATCCACATGAGACAGTAAATCTGATAAATTTGAGAAGCGGTCTTTATTATGAGGGACCGAAAGTGTTGAAATCAAACCCGAGGAAGACTAAAATTGATGGTGAACAGTGTTCTGTCGAAGAAAATAAGCTCATGTCAAAGCAAGTGCTCGATCGACTGATTACAGGTGGTCGATCGAGCAGAACTGGAGACGAAAGTGCTCGATCGAGTGGTTTTTCCACTCGATCGAGTGAACAGGAAGAGCAGACTGGTCGATCGAGTAGTTTTTCTACTCGATCGAGTGAAGCAGAAAATGGAGTTGCTCGATCGAGTGAAATTTCACTCGATCGACTGATATTGATGAGGAAACTGCTCGATCGAATGAGGAATTCGGTCGATCGAGTAGTTTTGATGACGGGATGCTTGTTCGAGAGCCTGCTAGTGCTCGATTAAGCGAGGAATCACCGGAAAGACCTCGTTCGAGAGGTAAGAAACGTCCAAAGGATACAGAACTTGCACCGGAAGATACATTGGAAGCGAGAAACAAGGGACTCGAGATACCCATCACGGTTCCCTTCCCGAGGCGGCTGCAGAATACTAATGCTAATCAACAATTCGACAAATTTGTCGAACTTCTGAAAAGCTTGGAAGTCACTGTGCCGTTCACTGAATTGCTAACAAAGGTACCCTCTTATCTTAAGTTTATGAAAGAAATTTTATCGCGTAAGAGGACTATTAGTGATAGTGAGACCGTAGCTTTGACTGAGGTGGGGTCAGCCCTATTTTAAAATAAGTTACCTCCTAAGCAGTCAGATCCGGGTAGTTTTTCGATCCCTTGTCATATCGTTATTCATTTGATTGATAACGCGTTATGCGATCTAGGCGCTAGCGTGAGTGTCTTACCGTTATCTCTAGCTAGCTAAGAGATTTGGTTTGACAAAGTTGAGTTGCACCAACATGACTGTCCAGATGGCCGACCGTAGTTTATCACGGCCATTAGGTGTAGTAGAAGACGTACCTGTTCAGATCGGGAAGTTCTTTATTCCCGTTGATTTTGTTGTCTTAGACATCCCCGAAGATGCACACACCCCTATCATTTTAGGGAGATCATTTTTTTCTACTGCCCGTGCAGTTATAGACGTCGGGGGTAAGACTTTGACTTTTCAGGTAGGGGACGAGGAGCTGATTTTTCATCAGTCTAAGTTCCGGAGAGCTCCCATGCAAGCTCAGCCTTGCAATGCTCTCTCTTCTATTGATCCTATTATTGACACTCCAGATGAAAATTTGGAGAATTGTGCTGCTATTGTTACCCCTCCGCCTCGAGTTGAGAGCAAAAAGGAGGAAAGTTCGTCTGTTTTCCTTGCCGCAGGTATAAATGAAAGCAATGAAAGAGCTGTCAAAGGAAATGGTGCAATTAAAGTCGATCAGATTGGAGATGATGACGCTACAGCTGGTGATAAAGGAGCAAGGACGAGGAAGGTTCGTGCTTTTGTGGATGCGAACTACTCCCCTCCTACCGTTTCAAATGATAATTCATGCTCATGGAAGTTGAAGAGGACAGTCAATGTTGCTGAGGTGACGTCCTCCAGTCAGGAGCCCACCGAGGGGCTACTGAATTGCATTGGGAATTGAGCGGGGAAATGCCCCGTGTAACACTTTGTAATAGATAATTTTTGAATTTTTCGTTGAATTTGTTTTATTGCTTTTAATTAGGACAATTAGTTTTAGACAGTTTTTAGCATAGATTTAAGACTATAGACTGTTCTTATGCGTATTTGGTATTTTGGAAATTTTTGCATGTGTTTTTATGCAGGTTTGGGGAAGTTTTACGCATTCCAAGGAGGAAATGACGAAATTAAAGAGCTTACGCGAGAAAAGAGCTCGATCGAGTACTTTTTGTACTCGATCAAGTGAAAATATGGTCGATCGAGCATTTCTTCCAGTCGATCGAGCAAAGCAATAAGTGGGACTTCTCGATCGAGTGAATTTCTACTCGACCGAGCAACTGGAGCATCAAAAGTGCTCGATCGAGTGGTTTAAAACCACTCGATCGAGTGAAAGTGAATAGAACGCAGGGAGTTTTACTTTAAACTCTTATATTTTGTTTCTAATTCATTTCATCCCCTTTATTTCGTCTAACCTACCCTATTTGCGACCAAAATCAACCCCAAATCCCCATTTTTTCGTGCCCAATCTCCAAATCCGCCTCCTACAATCTCTTGCTTGCATTTTAATCTTTCAAAGCCCCTTATTTTCCCCCTTGATTGTGCTCGTTTACACGGTTTTAAAGGAGGGTTAGGGTTTGCGGTTTTGTGATCGAAAACTCGCTTGTTTGCTCGATTATTTGAAGATTAATTGCATTTTGTAGGTTTCTCTCATCAAGTAAGTGTTTCCTCTAGCTTCATTGCATTTTGATTTCATTCTTTTTGCATTTTCATGAGGAAAATTAAATTAGGGTTCGAAAATCCTTGGCTAGTCGATTTTTTTCGACTTAATTTGTGTTTATTACCCTTAATTATCTTGCTTGATGATCATAATTCCCCTTCCTCGCTGTTTTTACATGCTTAATTCGAATTCTACATGGATTTTTGCGATTTGGACTCGGAGACGTTAAAGCTTCATTTGTCGTCGACGGGTTTTTATTTTTGTCATCCTGTCTAAGCTAGTTTCCTTGTTGCGTTAATGCTGCTGTTTGTAGAATGTTTAACATGCCTAACATGCTTCCATTCGAATGTGCGCGTTTTTTTTGCGGTTAGGGCTGTTTCAGTCGAAATTCTTGACTGACGGACGGGTTTACTTGCTTCCATGGCTTAACTCACCTCAGTATTGCTTATATGCTGTTGTTGTTGACTGTTATTCCCATCCCCTATCGCCATTTGCATTCTGTCATTCGAAATTTTAAGGAATTGTTGGGATTTATGTGCTGTAGGTCGAAAATTTTCGATTGGTAGGGGAGTTTTTCTGGTTTAACATGCTGATTTCCTACTGTTTTAGCCTCTGTTAGCCACTATTTTTCTTATCATGCCCCTACCCTTGTTACAGGATGGAGTCTAGTTCTCTCCCTTCTACCAGCTCCACCTCTAGTCCGTCTTTGAGTGAGACAGTGGCCCCTGCTGTTGCCACTGCCTCCGCGTTAGTTACCACTGCAGCCCCAGTGTTTCTAGTTTCAAGCTGCAGGGACGGTTTTTACTCCGGCTAGCTCATTTTGCTAGCTCGATTCAGTTGCCACTTCTTCTACGGTCACCACCCACATTAGCACTTCTTGCTAGTTCCTCTTGATGGTGGCCATATCGACCCTACTTTTACACCACCCTTTGCTTTTACACTGTGGCGGACTCGACTAGCCGATCGCAGACTACCTTGAGCGACCCTGGTTCCTCACACCGTCGCTTCACGAGCTTCTGCTTTGAGTTCCAGAGGCCGGCGTCGTAGACAATCTCGAGCTACGCCAGCTCCTGTTACCTCTACTTCCGCTCCCAACACATCTACAGCTGCTGCCTCTGCTTCTACTTCTGGCACTGTTACAGTTCGAGGGGACACCTCCCTCGACTCTCACCCAGATTATCCGCAGGTATTATTCGTCAACGCTTTACACCGTACGAAATTTTATAACCTGCTAAAGTGTGTACATGTACCTTCCCGATTTTTGGATAAATCGGCACTAGATAGACTCGGCATTTACGAGTCGGTTTGTGACTTACTACGGGTCACGGGGATGCCTGGGCTCATCACTATGAGAGGCCGTACCTTTTTAGAGCTGAGCCTCGAGTTTCTCAGCTCTTGTACCTTCTCCCCCGGGGCACACGAGGCTGACCCCGATAGTCTTTCAGTGTCTTTCCGGTTGTTTAACCGGGCTTTTCAGAGGACCTTAGGGGAGTTTGGTAGGTTACTTGACCTCACCTCCACGGGCGTGACTGCTGCCCCGAGAAGGTCTACCGTCAGCTTTGGCGGTGTCTGGCCCAGACCACTTTTAGGGAGCGAAAACTCCATCAGGTCATCCTACCCCCTGTCCATGTTTTCCTTAGACTGATGGGGAGCACTATCTTCGGCCGAAAGGAGCCGAACAACATGACCAACACTGAGCTCTCCATCCTGGGCGGTTACCTAAACATCGACTGTGAGGGTCCTTTTACCCTCAACATAGCTTACTTGACCGCCCAGTACCTTCAGAGCCAGGGGCTGAAGGAGACGGGAACTATTGCCTGCGGTGGCATAGCCACCATTCTTGCCCGTTCTCTTTTTCCCGTTTGGCCTCGTGACTTGCAGTACCTCGCTGGAGAGAGGCTACTGAGTCTGGACGCCATGCTCTCTCAGCATTGGCTTACCCCAGACTACCAGACTTGGAAGATAGACAACTCCTTGTCTGTTGACTTACCTCGTGAGACTCTCCCCCGTCTTGAGCCCTTGCCCACTGTTGCAAAGGGCCACCGTCTGCCACCACTGCCTGACTTTCACCTTCCACTCCGACCTACTCCCACTGCACCCGCCGCCAAGAAGCGGCGACTTGAGACCGGAGAGGGGTCTACACCTTCAGGGAGTGCCCAGCCTTCCACGACTACTCCCGATCCGACCCCTACTCCCACTACTACTACCACTCCTACTCCCGCTCCCACTGACCAGACACAGACTGAGCCGGTCTTACCGGCTACTTTTGTACCACCTCCTCCCTTTGTGGCGTCCGCGGTCCTGGACCAAGGGGGCACAGTTTACGGTTTGTTGCTTGAGGTTGTAGCGCGTCAGGCTCGTATGGAGAGGGACATGGCTCTTGCCTTACACCCTCTGTACGAGTACCACTTGCGGCGACACAGACCGATCCCGGAGGGTTGGCCACACCCTTCCTTCTACAGGTACCCACCTGAGGGGTACTCGGAGTCGGCTGACGAGGAGGAGGACGAGGACCCAGAGGTGGCAGTGGAGAGAGCTCGTGTTGAGGAGCGGAGGAGGAGAGATGAGGAGAGAAACCCGGAGTACCGGTTGGTGGAGGAGATCCGTGACAGCAGTGACGACGACGACGAGTAGCTACTGGTCTACTCACTTCCCCAGTTTTCTGGCTGGTTTGGGGAAGTTCGTATTTTGTATGTATCTTCTTACTCTTTTATTTTGTCTCCTTTTATTTATTGTTTTTTATTTCCTTTTGGTTGTATACTCCCGTTCCCCCGTATATATCTGCTGGTGTATGCTGGAGGACAACGAGGGCGTTGTCCGTTTTGGTTTGGGGAGGGGTATTGCATCCTTTTGAGTCTGCATTTGCATTTGTTTTTGCATTTACGTTTATTTTTCAGCTTTGCATTTTTGTTTATTTTCAATTAAAAATCAAAAAATCAAAAAAAAAAATTAGAAAAATTTCAAAAATCAAAACAATTTCACGTTTATTTTTGCATATAGGTTGAGTCGGAACGGTAGATTTCCATGATGACAATGCACTATAACTTGTCATTTTACTTGAGCCTTGCACTTTATTGATAGTTATTAGCTTGGTCATACGCATAGTCTACGAGTTTCTGTTCAAATATAGCTGTCTGTTTAGACTTGACCTGATAAATTGGCAAACTACTTAAAAATTCTGAGATATTAGAGCCCATAACTGGTGACATTCATGACCAGTTCATTAGGAATTTTGAGTAGTACTCCTTGCATAGCATGTTCGTCTATTTTGCACATTTATGACATTCAATTTCTCGTCAAATGCACATATTCGGGTTTGTGGTTGGTGTCACATGCAGGGAGGTGCTTGCAAATTTTCCTTTCCTTATATTTTTCACCCATTTAGCTCCACATTAGCCAAATTTGCCTTTCTGACCCATCAACTACATCCCAAACTAAGCCTGCCTAGTCAAGCTAGTGAGTATGTTCTTTTGTGGTATGATCTTCCATTGCATTTTGGCCCGTATTTTTTGTTTGGAGTTGGTGTAAGTATAGAGGAAGGAGGGAAAGAAAGAAAAAAAGTATTAAAAAAAAAAAAAGCTGAATGACGTGAACAGGAGAAAAAGAAAAGGAAGTTTGAAAAAGAAAAAAAAGTCGTTTGTTTCAGTTAGTTATTTCAGACGGTGTTTAAAAAAGGGAAGTTTGTGACCGTCTGACTCCTCCGTTCTATCCCATATTTTTGAGGAGATTGTGTTTTGAGTCTAGTGAGTTCTGTGCCAAATGAAGGGCACTTGTTCTTAGTTTTTCAGTCAGTTGAGATTCGGATGGTTTCATTATGGTCCTGTTAGGAACTAGCTTGACGCTTTTACCTCCACATTTCCATAACATGTTTTGCCTTTTCTCACCTGAACCTCACTATTCCCATATTATTTGTAAGCCCTCGGCTGTGACGGACATTATTGGTTGGAGTGTGTGCATTAGTACTTGAATTGTCTTTCATTTTTGTTGCATGCATGCTATGTAGGTTGCAGTTAGGTGAGTGACTGTCTTTTCTTCTCTCTTTTACATATAACATTCACCCTTTGCTTCATGAGAGAAGAGTGACCACGAGAGAGTCCGATTTTGTTGGTCTTGCAAGGTCGATAGGTTGGCTATATTTTCAAATGACTTAGAACTCGTTTGCGTATTGACTGCTTAGCCTTAACTGTTAGTTTTTGTTGCATTAAATTGGTTCAAGTAGACAAGTTAAGCTAGCTCTGAGTTATCATTTCCGTTCCATTAGGTTGTGTATAGTTTTGAGTTTACTCGAGGGCGAGTAAAGGTTTGGTTTGGGGAGATTTGATACGTGCCTAATGTATAGTCTTTTTAGCCTATTTTAGCACGTATTTCTATGCATTTTTATACTGTTTTTATGGTATTTTGCCCCAAATTGGCTACTTTGGTTCGTTTTGTCCATTTTGTAGAAATGGACGCGAAAGTAGTGGAATCGTACCCTTTTTCGTCCTTTTTGCATGCATTTAGAGGAGACGGGATTTTCCAGAGTGAGATACGGTGTTTGGAAGCGTCATGGCACGGATTACGAGGCATTCAGGCGCGGACTTGAGCTGAAATGAAGTCAAAGTACTCGATCGAGCTGTTTTACCACTCGATCGAGTGGTTTCTACATCCCAGAATGGTCGATCGAGCACTTTATACTCGATCCTTAACTTGCAGAAAGACCATCTACTCGATCGAGTAACTTTCTGGTCGATCGAGTAGATTTGGTTGAGGTTTTGCTCGATCGAGTGGTTTTAATCCACTCGATCGAGTGGTTTCGCTGATCATGGGCTTTAAACAGCCCGTGTGTTATTTATTTTCGTTAAACTCATTTACTTTGCTATTTAAACCTACATTAGTTAGGTTATTAGCATCAGTTTTTACTTACTACACACATCATACGTTACTTTTACTGCTGCTACTTTATTCTTCTATTAATTCCGGATCTATTTCTACTGTAACTTCTTTCCCTTCTTTTCCCTCTTTATTTTATGTTAATGTTTATTATTCTTTTCCTTGTTCTTATTGTTTATTCAATTATGTCTAGCTAAATTCCTCTGCTAGGACTAGGTGATTCATTAGACTAATGTTAGTTCCTAATTAGGTTATTAGATCTGTCGTTGTAGTTGTAGTCTTTGTTGTTAATCGCTGCTTTAATTGTATCCTGCTAGTTGAGTCGACACAATTAGCCTTTTAATTTAGGTAAACCTTGATCTGGACCGAAAGGTTGGAAGGGGTGAGACCTGTAGTGATCAATAGGATGCTTTAGTGAGGGCGAAAGTTAAGCTAATAGCATTTTAGGGCGAATTGAGACTGAAAGGAGATATTCGTTGCCCCTTAGACCAACACATCGACTATCTGTGACCTTAGCTGTGACTGACTAACGTTTATTGTTGACCCGAAATTCTAGTTCCTTTCTCTTTATTGTTAATTTCCTCTATTTTTTTCTCTCTTTCCTTAGTCTCTTAATAGTTTTAGTAAAATAATTTAAACCCCCATTTCTGTGACATTCTGACAGACTGAGTTAAACAGATAATTAGCAAAATAGCCTCCCTGTGGAGATCGACCCTACTTACCGCTGACTTCTGTTAGTAGTACTTAGGTATTTATTTTTGGTACATAACGACCGTATCACATCTTTCGAGTCTCAACTACAGTCCAAAATAAAACCGCCTTTAGCCTAGTACTCGGTTCGGACGATGACAAGGTCTTGGTTCCGCTCTCCAAATCATCAAAACTCGAGAAGGGAACTCAAACAAGCAAACGAAGGCAAAGATGTCCGGAGAAGATAATCAATTCGTGTTCCCCAGCCAAGCAGATCTTCTACCTCAGGGATTTGATACGTGTTGTCACCCTCTTTTGGCTAAGGAGTTGCACTTACATTAGCAAAATCTATCAAAGTAACCCCCGTGGCGTGTCGCTACTGAGTTTGTGTCGCATCCACGACCGCCTATTTGTCAGTCTGTCAGTATGCATACATGTGCGTCAATGTCGTAACGGTCACGTGTCTCCAATCTATCAAATCAAGAATATATGAGAAACAAATTCCAACTCTTAACAGTTTTTAAGCTTCACAACTTCCAAAACTCTTATCTCCCCTTACGCGAGATATTACATGCTAATTGCTCACATGCTTATGTGCTTACGTGCTTATATGCTCGCATTCAACGTGCTTGTCTATGCGACTGCGGATTTGTGTGGACACTAACCATGCATGTAATCTTGAGAAGACAAACTCACTCCAACTGAGTAATGGGTTCTTCCCAACAAACGGCGACCCGTCAAGTCCAAGGGCTTTACCCTTGTCAATTAATGGCGTATGCTACCTCCCAACGAGCAGCAACACAAATCTCCGGCGAGTCCTGAGAAGTTTCTAACTCCCCAGCGAGTGCCGATTTTCAAATGGAAGTCACACATGCTATTTTCCACAGTCGATCATTCGACCATAGATGGCTGGCGAGACTTACAACGCATATGGCTGGCGAGCCTTTGTCCGCAAACAATATACAACTCAAGGACGTTTCCCGAAGATGCCTCGGGTACAACTCCTTTTCACAAGCTGGCGAGCCTTTGTCCGCAAACAAGGTACAACTCAAGGACGTATCCCGAAGATGCCTCTTGTACGACTCCTTATCACAGCTGGCGAGCCTTTGCATGCACACAAGATACGACACAAGAACATATCCCGAAGATGCCTCAGGTATGACTCCTTCCTATGGCTGGCGAGCCTCAAAACGCACCGCCTTCAACACCGGCTGGCGAGCCTTTGCGCGCAAAAGATTCAAGGACGTATCCGGAAGATGCCTCAGGTATGATTCTTTCTTTTGGCTGGCGAGCCTTTATACGTAGTCTAATAGACTTTAAACAACCCGAATCGAAAGTCGACAGACTCTAAACTATTCCCGACGGTAGGTCCTTGACTCGAATCCCCGAGTCGCCTCGACGTCGCCCTTCCCGACGACAGGTCCTTGGCTCAAACCCTTTTAAGTCGCCTTGACATCGCAATGGTCTTCAGGTTGTAATCTTCGACTGACCTGGAGATCATACTTTGACTTCCTCCCTGTCCAAGCCTCAGTCAAAGTGGGGGCTCTGTAGATACTCAGTATCTGCACCTTCCAAAAACCACCCGATGATGATCGGTCTATAACGTGTTTTTGATATGCGTGCGTGGATTGGCTATACATGAGACATTTTAATGTACTAATCGGATATGAAAAATGATTTCAAAAGTTTTCTAACTTCATTTGCATTAAAATAACACTATTTAGAGTTAAAACCGTCTTCGGACACAAAACCGACTCAGAAACCCGCAACTCGAGTCAACCTGAGTCAATCCGAGTCAACCCAAATGTCGTATGTCAAAAATAATGCCATGAATGTCTTTATCATGTCATTTCCATTAAAATGACCCTAACTAGAGTCAAAACCGCCTTTGGACCCAAAACCGACTCAGAAACCCGCAACTCGAGTCAACCCAAATCAAACCGAGTCAAACCAAATCTCGAATGTCGAAAATAATGCCATGAATGTTTTCATCATGTCATTTCCATTAAAATGACCCTAATTAGAGTCAAAACCGACACCGGGCCAAAAACCGACTCGAAATTCAAATCCCGACTCACACGGGTCAAACCCGAGTCAAGCACACAAAACATCTACCTCAAGTAACACCTAAAATCATCTTATTAGATGCCCATATTGTTACACAACATCCTATTTGATTGCCACAAATCAAACCAACCAAACAATGGATGGAGAATTGGCCACGTCCAAATTGAAAAGGACAGGGCACCCCATTGCATAGCAGGCTTGCTCGCGCCTCAATGGGGTGTCTGCTTAGCCTCCAAGCAAACTCAACCGACCTACCATCCCACATTTCTCTATAAATACCCACCATCATGTTGGGGTTGGTGTCCTTAACAGTTAGTGCAAGGACTTATAAACCTCTAAAAGGATCAAAGGGTATACTTTGTATTATAATCAGTTGATCCACGTTTATCAATAACGGTTGGCTTGCTAGATAAGTTTGACGTTATTGTCATACAGATGGCGGTGATCAACTGGTCCCTAAAAGTCACACCTATAGGATACGTCTTGAGTGATGTGACGGTATGAAAATACAGTCATATAGATGCCAAATTTGACTAACCAGTTAGTCTGAGTTATTTGACTAATAATTAGTCAAAAATGTGATGTTGAGATATCATATTTAATACGGATTAAATATCATGAGCTAAAGGCGAATTAACCAGTTAATTCGTAAAATTAAATATAAGCGTTTTATATTTAATTAAATGTGTATTGAATATAATTATACAATACTGTTTTGTCGGACATGTATTAATAATTCAACTAACCCGTATTATTAGTTGATGCCTTAATTTCCGATAACCGATAACAGTTTATAATGAAACCGCGTCGTATACATTTAGTAAGCTGTGGACCGGACCGCAAGTTTAAGTGAAGAGAAAATGAAAAGCCCATTTCTCCTCACTCACTTGGTTTGGCCGGTTTTGGGGAGAACAAAAGGAGAGCTCTCTCCTCACTTCTAACCTAATCTCATTTTGCTAAAAGAAATTAGGGTTTTGGGAATTGTGCCTCTCAGAACTCGGATCTCACATCCAACACAACTCACAAAACTATCCTCTCAATATTGCAAAGGCAATTAGAGGAATTGATCTAGCACAAGGGCATTACTCGGACTATCTTGGGTGCATCGTTTAGGAGGAGATTTGCTTTAATCTCTCATTGCCTTTTGCACTAGGACCGAAGGTTATTTCTACATCTTTATCGTTTTCATCATGTTTTTGTTTTATGACTATAAACTACATATAAATTTTACGTTATAATCCTTAATTCGATGGGTAGTATACGGATATTAACCTTCAAGTGGTATCAGAGCGAGGCCACGTAAATTTTTATATGTGTTTTTCATCAAACGATTGTTGAAACGATGGATTTTGTTCAAAAAATGGTCTCGGCAGCCTCTTTTGTGTCACGGCTCATTTTTTTTGGCTCGGCAATATCAGTTTGTTGCTGCGTTTTTTTTGTGTTGGGATCCGTGTCTAGTTTACACGGATGTGTTTTTGTCCTGTTTTAATTTTTGATCTTTGCATATTGTCTATGTAATCGATATTCATCGCTATATGTTAAAGATCGGTTAAAATCATTGCATCAAATTTTGTGTGGCAAATTTTTTTCCTCGAAATTTCTGGAAAACCGTGCCTCATGTATCACGGCCTGTTTTTTTTTCAGTTTTTGCATTAATTTGCGTGCCACACAATTTTGTTAGATCGTTCGATCTCTTGTTTTGTGTTGTTCTTAGCGAATTGTTGTTTTAATCGATAATTACAACAAGATGTGAAGAACATGTCAATTGTACTTTTGTTTTGATCCGGATTAGAATAAATTGCAATTGAGGTTTTACAAATCGTTTTGTTGTTTGATCACTTGTTTGATCACGTTTTAGCCGTGTAAAATTTTCTTTTTTTGGCTAAAAGACCCTCTCGGCATTTCTGCCGGTTTTAAAAAAAAAAAAAAAAAAAAAAAAAAAAAAAAAATTTTTTTTTGGCCCCTGGTACTGTTCACGTGAACAGTACAGAAGAAAAATTTTTCTGTTTTTTTCTTTCGGCCTTTTTAATGCATAAAACGGTTTTTTTATGCTCTCGCTTGATTAGTGAAACGGTTCACCCACGAAAAATAAAGTTACACTAACATGATTTATTGTAACGGATTATATCGAATTAAAATTAAGTTGATGAAGCGGTTTTGTCACATAATTTTAATTATCTTTGGTGGTTTGGATAAATTAAACATAATTACGGAATTATGTCACGAATTAATTTATTTTAGTTGATGCATTTTATTTATCGTTCTTTTTATATTTTGAATGTTTTGAATGCCTTTTAATTACGTATTTAATTATTTTGCAAACAGTTGTAACTTAGTGTGGCCTTAGTAGAACGTGTTACCGTAATGATGGAACACGGTCTTGGTTGTATTTTGAGATCTCGTATCTCCATTTTATTTCTTTTAATTACAGTTTTTTATTTAGAATGTAAATAGGTTTATATTTGTAAATTTTAAATTGTAATTCTTGAGAAGACTAAAGATGGAGACCGGATGCTCACTCCCGCTACATGGATCAAGATGGAACACCAAGACAAGCTTTTCGGGTCCAACGGTGGATTCCAAAGTTGTATATTGTTTTTTTTTACTAGGATAGGCCACACTAGGAATTTTATTTACGTATCGCATTCAATTTATTTATTTTATTGTAACGATAGCTTGCATCATATTCCGCCTAAAACCAAACCACCTAATTATTGCATGAAAACTGACACATATAGAGGTCACGAGTTAGTTTTCATTGACATTCGTATGTCACACGATCATGCTAAGCCATCACCTAAATTGATTCATTCACGCAGACGCTAGTTTTTCGTTCACTTAAAATGAATTATAATTAAGTTGATGGGATCTTCCTCGTATAAACCAAAATTGAGAACGGTCTTTATGGGTCAAACTCCAAGGACTCCCTTCTTCGTCGGTAGGCATACTATGACCCCTTCTACGTTGGGTAAATTGGAACCGATTGACTTATTTTATCTCAACACTATGGTCACTAAATGCGATCCTGTGACTATGGTGGACTATAGATAGGATTTACGGAAATCTATCGACCAAGAGTTCTTAGGGAAGAATTAGCTAAAAGTTGGCTTATCGGTTTACGTAAATTGAGTCTTGGGATCACTTGTATCATTCTTGAGGGAGATCAATTATGCAAGTGGGAGAGTCTACATGTTTAAAATGAATTTTAAAATAGACTTAAATCACCTCGATGAGTTGCTTATTTCGTTTTGTTTTTCTTTCTTTTTCGGTGTAGATCACGTTTTTAAACTGCTAAACAACAAATGGCTGGTTCAAGTGATAACCCAATGCCAAGTGCCACATTGGACCGTGAGTCCTGGCTTCGGATCTTCATGAATCAGATGAATCAGTCTACTCGACTGAAGAATGATGGATCCAACTTCGCGGACTGGGAGGCGGCATTACGGAATCTTTGCCGCCGACGGAAGCTCAAATATCTATTAGAGCCACTCCCGGCAAACCCAGGTCCCACGGCTAGAGTCTTTGAAATCACCAAGTTTAATGATTTGTATGGAAGCGGGTGCGATTAAAAACGTACTCATTTTTGCAATGGAATCCAATTTGCATAAACGCTTCATAGCCCATGGTGCAAACAAGATTTTCACCACGCTCACTAAGGAATTCTCGAAAGCACCGAGAATCGTGACCTATGAGCATACCACTCGCTTCTTTGATGCGAGACTCCAGAAGGGCCAACCGGTTAGCCCACACATTCTCAGCATGATTGAGAATGTCGAGAAACTGGAGACCTTTAACTGTAACATCAGCGAGAATATTGTTATCGACCGTATTCTTCATTCACTCCACGATGGTTATTCGCAATTTAGAGCGAATTACTATATGAATGATTTGAAGAAAACTCCCCATGAACTGCACTCCCTTCTCGTACAGACCGAGAAGGACATGAAGTCCAGTGGGAGCATGAAACAGGATGTTCTCGTTGTATCAAATAAAGGAAAGGGTAAGGGCAAAGCTCGGGCAAACCTAGCGAAGAGGTAAGGCGAAGTTCAAGAAGTCGGGCTCAGGTAAGAGTGGTCCTGGTGAGTCGAGCAACTCATCGTGCACGACAAAGAGCAAGAGTGAAAACATGGAATGCCATCATTGCCACAAGACTGGGCATTGGAGACGCACATGTCCTGTTTATCATGAGGACTTAAAGACAGGTCGTGTTAAACCTGTTGGTATGTCTTCTCTCTCTTCTACTTTTATTCATATGATTGAGATTAACCACGCAAGTTACGGAACTTGGGTACTTGATACTGGTTGTGGTTCTCATCGGTGTAATCATGTGCGGGGGCTCAAACATCGAACCCCTCGTAAAGGGTGAGGTGGACTGCGTGTTGGGAATGGAGCAAGAGTAGTTTGCCATATCCAAGGGGACATATGTGATCCACTTCCTAGCGGATTCGAGTTGTCATTATATGATTTGTTATTATGTTCCTAGTCTTTCGAAAAACATTATTTCGGTTTCGCACTTGATAAACTTGGTTTTTCATTTGTAATAGAAAATAATTCTTGCATTTTCTCATTACACGATATGATTTCTGACAAGGCGTCTCCATGAACGGAATTTATGTTTTAGATCGGACCACGGAAATATTACACGTAATGAATAAAAAGTTAAAGGTTGGTGACAAAGATCAAACGTATCTATGGCACCGCTGTATGGGACACATTAATGAGAAACGCGTAAAATGTACTCATCAAACATGGAGCTATCTCGGCATTTGATTTTCAATCATTTGGCACGTGTGAATCATGTCTCATCGGCAAGATGACTCGTATTTCCTTCAAAGGTGTTGGAATGCGCTGGCGACCTATTAGGACTCATACACACGGATGTATGTGGCCCTATGTCAATCACCGCACGAGAAGGCTATAGATATTTCATCACTTTCACGGACGATTTGAGTAGATATGGCTATGTCTATTTAATGAAGCACAAAAGTGAATCTTTTGAGAAATTCAAAGAATACCAAAATAGGGTACAGAACCTACTTGGTAGAAAGATAAAAACACTACGTTCAGATCGTGGTGGCGAGTATCTTTCTCACGAGTTTGATCAACACCTTAAAGATTGTGGGATCGCCCTACGTTAACTCCACTGGAACACCTCAATTTGAATGGTGTGTCCGAACGGAGAAATCGAACACTACTTGATATGGTTCGATCCATGATGAGTCACACGGTTTTACCGGATTCATTATGGGGTTATGCTCTATTGTCACCGCTCTAATACTTAATCAAGTCCGTCTAAAGTGTTGACAAGACTCCATATGAACTATGGAAGGGAACGGTCCCTAACTTGTCCTTTATACGGGTTTGGGGCTGCGAGGCTTATGTCAAGTGGACACCTGAAGATAAGCTCGGCCCGCGATCGGTCAAGACATACTTTATAGGTTATCCTAAAGGATCACGTGGTCATTACTTCTATTCGCCAACCGAACAACGTGTTTTTGTTGCGGCTAGTGCGACATTCTTAGAGAAGGAATTTCTCGAGAATGCAAAGAGTGATAGAACCTTCGACCTGTCGGAGATTCCAGAACCAAATACCGAGCAACTATTGGAGGAACCTATTCCTTCAATCCCGGCTGCGGTTAACATTCCTGAGGAACCTAGGAGGTCGGGAAGAGTCTCTATTCCTCCAGACAGATACATTGGTATGGTCGAGGAACATGACATAGATGACGTTCTACTCCTTACGAGTAGTGAACCCGCAACCTATAAAGGTGCCGTGACCGATTCGACTCGAAACTATGGCTTGAGGCCATGAAATCCGAGATGGACTCTATGTATGAGAACAACGTATGGGATCTTGTTGACTTACCTCTAAGGTTCGTCCCCTTCAATGCAAATGGCTTTACAAGATAAAGCATTCTGTGGAAGGTCAACAAGATATCTACAAAGCACGACTAGTTGCAAAAGGTTTCACCCAAGTGCCAGGTTTGCACTACGATGAGATTTTTGCACCCGTAGTCATGTTGCGTTCCATCCGGATTATCTTAGCGATAGCCGCTTTTCATGACTATGAAATTTGGCAAATGGACGTAAAAACCGCCTTCTTAAACGGCTTTTTGGAGGAAGAGTTGTACATGGTACAACCCGAAGGTTTTATCGATCCCGCACATCCTAAGAAAGTGTGCAAGCTTAAGCGTTCCATTTATGGACTTAAGCAAGCATCAAGGAGTTGGAATCATCGCTTCGACCAAGTGATAAAAGAAAATGGATTCACTCGATCAGTCGAGGAACCATGTTTATATATCAAGTCGAGTGGGAGCAAGATTGTCTTCCTAATATTGTATGTTGACGACATACTCCTGATTGGGAATGACATACCTCTCTTAACTTCGGTGAAAGTATGGTTGAAAAACCATTTCCGGATGAAAGATCTGGGAGAGGCACAAAGAATTCTAGGCATCCGTATCTATCGAGATAGATCACGACGGATGCTATCTCTCGATCAGAGTCTTACATAGACAAAGTCCTAGAGAGATTCAGCATGACTAACTCCAAGAAGGGGTTTCTTCCCATGGCTCCAGGGGTGCATTTGAGCCGTCTCGGGCACCGAGACACCGGAAGAGAAAGAGCGCATGTCACGGATACCTTATGCTTCGGCAATAGGATCTATCATGTATGCCATGATATGCACACGTCCCGACGTGGCATATGCATTGAGTATGACAAGTCGATTCCAACAGCATCCAGGTGAATCACATTGGTTGGCTGTCAAGAACATTCTTAAGTACCTACGGAGGACTAAAGATTGGGCATTGACTTATGGAGGCGAACAAAAGCTATGCGCAGAACCGATTCGCAGATGCTAGCTTCCAAACGGATCGTGATGACTCGAAATCTCGGACTGGATTCGTTTTTACTCTTAATGGCGCCGATCGGTGGAAGAGTTCGAAACAAAACTGTTAAAGCAGATTCTACGATCGAGTCCGAGTACTATGCCGCGTCGAAGCTACAAAGGAAGCGATATGGATGCGTCAATTCTTACATGGGCTATCCGTAGTGCCTAGTTCGAATGACCCGATCACCATCTATTGCGACAATAGTGGTGCCATCTTCCAAGCTAAGGAGCCAAAGTCTAGCAACAAGTCTAGACATGTACAACGGAAAGCTCATCTAATCCGGGATTACGTGGAGCAAAAGACAGAGTGATAGAAAAGATTGCTACGAGATGACAACATAGCGAGATCCTCTCACTAAAGCATTACGACAAGATAAGCATGAAGGGCACGTTAATTCCATGGGAATTAAACGTGTTCCTAAGTTGTAGTACTCTTTTATGGATTAGATTCATTCGCTTTTGTACTCTATACGACCTCATCGTTTTGATAATATATATATATTTTGTTTTTCATGTGGATTTGTACGACAAATTTTGAACACCACAAAGTGAACTGCAAAAACATTATATTCTTTTAGTCCTTGATTGCCCACATGAGCTGATAACTCTGGCAATTATTTTGTGACGTTGGTTGATGGTGGGTTCAACTAGCCATAAGTCAACAAAGTTGTGACCAATCACAGAGGCGATTTATACGGATATTTCGTAGGACACAATTGTGACATCGACGTGGAGTCCTAAATGTTTTATAACATTCGTTGTCCGGTCGTGGATAGGACTTCCATGGTGATCCTAAGAGTCGATTCTTTTAACTATCGATTGTCTCTTGAGACTAAGGCAGATTTTGGGTGACTTTGGTTTCTTTCTCACGGTCATCCGTAACAGGGGCCAAGTAGATTTTTTTTCGGGTCATTTCATGCGTGCTTAGATCGGAAGGAGTTCGAGTTGTAGGAAATATTCAGCCTTTATCAGGTACTCGATATTTTTCAGGGCCACTCGAGGAGTCAGAATCGAAATGCATGGCCATGCTCGGATACGGATTCGTTTTATCGGTTAAGTTACTCTCTAGTCGGGGAAACCACTCTAGATACGGATCGATTGTAAAATACGACCTTTGCGGATCCAGATCCGCAAATTGTTTTACATTGAGTGGGAGAAATTTTAAATGAATATGAGAATCGGTTATCGCACATACACTTGTTCGGACAAGTGGGAGTTTGTTGGAGGTAGTGTCCTCCAGTTAGTGCGGATAACGTCATTGCACATACACTTGTACGGACAAGTGGGAGCTTGTTGGGGTTGGTGTCCTTAACAATTAGTGCAAGGACTTATAAACCTCTAAAAGGATCAAAGGGCATACTTTGTATTATAATCAGTTGATCCACGTTTATCAATAACGGTTGGCTTGCTAGATAAGTTTGACGTTATTGTCATACAGATGGCGGTGATCAACTGGTCCCTAAAAGTCACACCTATAGGATACGTCTTGAGTGATGTGACGGTATGAAAATACAGTCATATAGATGCCAAATTTGACTAACGGTTAGTTCGAGTTATTTGACTAATAATTAGTCAAAAATGTGATGTTGAGATATCATATTTAATACGGATTAAATATCATGAGCTAAAGGCGAATTAACGATTAATTCAGTAAAATTAAATATAAGCGTTTTATATTTAATTAAATGTGTATTGAATATAATTATACAATACTGTTTTGTCGGACATGTATTAATAATTCAACTAACCCGTATTATTAGTTGATGCCTTAATTTCCGATAACCGATAATGATTTATAATGAAACGCGTCGTATACATTTAGTAAGCTGTGGACCGGACCGCAAGTTTAAGTGAAGAGAAAATGAAAAGCCCATTTCTCCTCACTCACTTGGTTTGGCCGGTTTTGGGGAGAACAAAAGGAGAGCTCTCTCCTCACTTCTAACCTAATCTCATTTTGCTAAAAGAAATTAGGGTTTTGGGAATTGTGCCTCTCAGAACTCGGATCTCACATCCAACACAACTCACAAAACTATCCTCTCAATATTGCAAAGGCAATTAGAGGAATTGATCTAGCACAAGGGCATTACTCGGACTATCTTGGGTGCATCGTTTAGGAGGAGATTTGCTTTAATCTCTCATTGCCTTTTGCACTAGGACCGAAGGTTATTATAATCCTTAATTCGATGGGTAGTATACGGATATTAACCTTCACATCACACACCATAATATTCACGCGAGCGTCCGCCCCTTCACCTCTCCCTTAAACTTCTAGAATCGACTTCCTAAGTCACAAAATCGACACGTGTTTACGACCTACCGATCGTAAACACAAGCCTTACACATTTTGTTTGGTACCGTCTCCGTGCATTCGACCGACCCATTTGACCAACTCAATTCATTAATCACCATGTTTTAATTAACATATTTTCAACATATTTTCAAAACCAAATCCTTTTTTAAGGCACTATTTTTATACTTCTTTGATCGCGAGTAGTCACAACGAGAAAACCGTCTCTAAAGTCATCTACCACGCAAACATCAAAATACGTAAATTTGAGGGTGTAAATATCTCATTTATTTTATGTCTTTACTGTTTTTATGAGTTTATATGCATGAACAATGCATAACACGATTCAAATTTAGGTTAGACGAGCCAAAACCGAGTTTTGGCCTGAGACAGGAGCCCCTAATTGTACAAAGTGGCTCGCGCCTCAATGGGGTGCCCAAGTCAGACTCAAACGTGTTTGAGTTCGTCTTTCCTTCAACACTTTCTTTTATTTTTACTTCTTCCCTTTTACGGTTTCTACCGTTTCAAATGTTTCAAATCTTTTTTATGATAAACGTTTTAAACATAAAACAAAATCATCCTTGGTTCTTTATACCATGACGGTTTATTCCCTGACTCGATGATATTATTGGTTAATTACATTTTAATGGGTATTTTAACCCCCTTTTATTTTATTTACCATTTTTCTCATTTGTTTACATTTGTAAATATATTAGTCATAATTCATAATCATCCTTGGTTCTTTATACCATGTCGGTTTAATCCGAGCACGATGACAAACTTGACTAATTACAAAGAAATGAACTTAACATGATTAGTTCAAATCAAACATTTTACATTTTTACTTGTAAACTATGCTTTTCAAACTTGCAAATCCGACAACGAATATTACTAACATAATAGTAATTATTCCGAGTCATGCAAATCATGCTTGCAAATATTCATCACAAATACGGTTTTAAATAACCTTTTCAACAACGTTTTAAACAACCTTTTTTTTTACAACTAGGAGACGCCCTCTTGGCTCGCCCCATGGCTCGCGCCACAAGAGGCTCATGTTTTCATATTTTAAAATCTGGGCAGAGCCCCTTACCTCGCCAATAGGCTCGCGCCCCAAAGGGGCTGCCTGACACTATTCTGTCCTATTTTAGTACTTGTCTAGGACGATCCCGACTACGGTTAACCCGTATACATGACGGTTCTGATTGACAAGTTTACATGTTTTTACACTTTGTCATTTGACACGCTTTTTCAAATAAATGGATCGTGTTAAGCATCATAATCCGAATTTGGTAAATAGATGTTTAATTCCGTTTTCACATGTAAATCAACCTAAATCCAACTCGACATCAATTACTTGATATTTGGATTAAATCAACCGACCTAGAAAGCTCTCACATGTTAGGTTAAACTTTTGGATGTGCATTCATGCATTTACCATTTTATCAACTCTTGCACTTAAACAACCGCGATCGATCAGTAGAGGCCGCTAACGCGGGCGGGATTGGGTGTCCGATTAAAGGGCTTCCCAATACGTACCCTCAGCCCTTACTCAGAACCTTTGGATAGTGGATGGCCTTATCCAGGGCGTACGAGAGTCATTTTAGGCATAGAATGCTAAAAAGGGGATGAGTCTTTATCTTTAGTCCCTATGTCAAACACTGCTTTGTGCTTCGTTTGACCGAGGTATAAAGTGGATTCGAATAGGTTCCAAGCATCCCACAAATGCTTGGTGGCGACTCCGAACATCTCTAATCGTTTCGAGACCTTTACCGAGACGAAACCGACCGATCAAAAACGATCCGGTCGAAAGCATCTTTACGCCGCCGAGCGTGGCTTTCAAAAGACCGCTGCATGTCCACAGATTGGCTTGGCGTGCAGGTGGCCCGTGACCGCAGATCGGTAGGTGGCTCAAATCCGCAGACCGGCCGGTGGCCCATATCCACAGTATGAGTATGGGTGACTACTCGGTCGAGTAAGCTCTACTCGGTCGAGTATGATAGTCTACTCGGCCGAGTAAGCTCTACTCGGTCGAGTATTACCTATACTCGGTCGAGTTTTTGCGGGCAGAGAGCTTTTTCCAGCAATAAAACACAATTCATCCACGAGTTCACCTGCAACAAACACGACTACCATATTACAAAGCATGTCCAAGTCAAACAAGTCACCACATAGTATGCTAAATAAGTAATGGCCTTATGGCCGAGTATAGTCATCCAAAAGTAAGAGATAAATCCGAAAGATGAGTATCCAACACAAATGAAACAAGTTTAGAAAATACGACAAAAAGATCAAAAGCCAGGACCCTCCTCCATGTCCTCATCACCATCTGCGCCAGATGGACCTGCTCCCGAGCTACTCGCTCCCTGAAAACCTGCTGCTGCTGAGAAATCCCCTCCTAACTGACTGTCTGTAGTTGGCTCCCCACGGTCCCGCGAGGTAGCCAAACTCAGTCTCCTCCAGTGGCCAGGGACGCACCCCGAAGATCACATACAGATACAACAACAACAACAACAATCAACGATAATCAAACAACAACCGTCACAACCACCAACAATATACTTTAACAACAATCACAATGAAACCACCAATCACATCATGTAATTAATACTGAGTAGGGAAACCCTACCTTAAATGCAATCACAATTCAGACGATCTAGCAACTGTCTCAAAACCTTTCTTCTACGAACCCTCCTTTTATACACATATTCATACAATCACTACCACAACAATATAATCATGAAACCCCCAATTCCCAAATTAGGGTTTAACCAAAATCAGTCAAACGCTATAAAAATGGTACGTAAAACTTACCCTTGACGCAAGGATTACAAAGGTATAAAGAACAAAGGAATCCGACTTCTCTAGCTCCGGGATTTGTCAATAAAGCGGAAGAACAAAGCAACGTAACTTGAAATCTCTTTTAATCAGTGAATTAGGTTTGTAAAAGTTTTTAAGGAAGATGACAAAAAGTATTATATATTAATCCGCCTTATTAACAAAACCCGTCAAATAACACCCGATAACCGACTTACTCGATCGAGTAAGTCTCGTACTCGATCGAGTGCCAAGGCTACTCGATCGAGTACCCTACAGGCAGACTACTGTTTCGAATTCCAAACATACTTACTCGACAGAGTAAGCCCCACTCGATAGAGTACCCAAAAACTCATAAAACCGTAGTATTACAGTCTTCCCTCCTTAAAAAGAACTTCGTCCCCGAAGATCAAACCACAACAAAACAAAAACACACTAACATTCTCCCGACACAACAATAAAAACAAAAATCAACATAAAAATCCAAAACATACTCACCAAACCAAACTCAACCCAACTCAAACAACTACTAACTATATCAAAATCAACCTAAAAAGATGTAAAAACTCTTCGCGACCATCTCCTACCCCCCCCCCCTAAAAGAAACAAGGTTACGTCCCCGTAACCATACATACCTGATCAAAAATAAATGGGTAACGCTCTCTCATGGCCTCCTCCGCCTCCCATGTAGCATCCTCAACCTCATGATTAGACCAAAGAACCTTAAGCAAGACTGTCTCACCATGTCTAGTCTTCCTAACCTTCCAGTCAAGGATCTATTTAGGCACCCCAAGATAAGACAAGGACTCATCTAGCTTTATGTTCTCTATCTCTAGCACATGTGACGGGTCACTAACATACTTCCGCAGCTGAGACACATGAAACACATTATGTACCCTATCCAAAGCAGACGGTAAAGCCAACCGATAAGCAACCTCTCCAACATGGTCTAAGATCTCATATGGTCCTATGAACTTCTGACTCAGGTTCCCTTTCTTACCAAATTTCATGACCCCACGCATAGGAGACACTTTCAAACGAAACTTGTCCCCAACCTGAAACTCTATATCCCGTCGATGTAGATCTGCATAACTTTTTTGTCGGTCCTGGGCCGCTCGCATCCTTTCTCCGATCAGCTTAATCTGCTCTACCATCTCTGTTCCTAAAACCACTACCTCAGCACTGTCGTCCCAACAAATCGGACTCCTACATCTCCTCCCATATAAAGCCTCAAATGGCGCATTGCCAATACTGGTGTGATAGCTGTTGTTGTAGAAAAACTCAATCAAGTCCAACCTCTGCTCCCAGCTACCACCAAAATCCATAACACAAGCTCGTAACATATCCTCTAGAGTCTTGATTGTCCTCCCTGTCTGACCATCTATCGCAGGATGAAATGATGTACTCATCTTCAATGTAGTTCCCAAAGACTCCTGCAACTCTTTCCAAAACCGTGAAATAAATCTCGACTCTCTGTCAGACACTATATCTTTAGCCACCCCATGCAATATCGGCACATTCTTCCGATAAGCCACAGCTAACCGTGCCTTAGTCCATGTATCTTTAATTGGCACAAAATGAGCTGGCTTGGTCAGTCGATCCACTATAACCCATATCATGTTGTTACCCTGTTGACTCTTCGGTAAACCCACGATAAAATCCATAGAAATGGACTCCCACTTCCACTCAGGTACCTCAAGAGACTGAATCTTACCTTGTGGTCATCGCTGCTCCCCTTTTACTCTCTGACATGTCAAACAATGGGCCACAAACTCAGCTGTTTCTTTCTTCATCCCAGGCCACTAGAAAGTCTTCTTCAAAACCTTGTATAGCTTGTCACCACCTGGATGTACCGAGTATGGTGTGCAATAAGCCTCTATCATGATTATCTTTTTTCGCTCCTCATCATTAGGGACACACCACCTCCCATCAAACCTCAGACAACCATCTGTATGAATAGAGAATCTAGACACCGTCCCTTTCCCTACTCCAGCTCTCCACTCCACTATCTTGGGATCCAACACCTGTTTACCGCGAATATCGTCATAAAGATCAGGCTGCACTGTCAAATCTCCCATGGCATCCCCTTTCTGGATCATATGTGTAACACCCTCATACACTAGGATGCCTTAACAAGGACCATTCCAGTATATGAAGGTGTTACCATCTCGATTACCTGAGGTAGTAGATCAAATAGACAATAAAAGAATATTTACATTATATTTAAGTACTCTTTAGAACCATGTACACAACTGATTACATGCAAGGATAAGGACTACTAGTACTCATGTCTCTGTATTTCTAGACCAGAAGCGTGATGACTCGACTCCCTCCATGCCCAGCAGCAACAGACCCACTGTACCTACTAAGCCAACTACTCACCATCCCCGAATGGATCACCACAGTTTTGAAAACATAACACGGGGTCAGTACTGTATAATCGAATAAGATAAACAAGATAAACAACCAGCTGATCATCCACCATCTCCGATCTCCAGATTCTCACACAGTAACTGAGTACACACCGAGGTGTGTAGTCCTGCCAGATTACCCATCGTAACAGGTAATCCTCGCCGCTAGTGGGGGACCGCAGCCAATCCCCACTTAAACCCCGCTCATCAACGAGCGATATCCCTGTCCCTTAATGTGCACATCCCCTCCCGTGACGGGTTCCACAGAGGGCGAACTAGGGTTTGAAGCCACTCCCGCAAGTGACTCCACGACAATCATCACAACACCACAACATCACAACCACCACCACAACACCATCACTCCGATGATCAGCAGATAACAATAATCACAATAAGATAACATCTCAATTCAATTAACAGAGACCGAGTAGGGAAACCCTACCTCATTGCCAACCACAAAATGCATCCACATATAGCCAAGTAAGACTCCGAAACGCATCCTACAACGGTGACCACATCCTATTATCCAACTATTCAAACAATCTACTGAAAGAGACTACAAGGCAGTGGCTTACCTAATAACGCAGACCGACGGTGATGGCCAGGGTTTGTATATCACTTAGACTTACTAAGGCATGCACGCATCCTTCCTATGCAAATCCCGTCCTTCCCATGGTTGAGGTGTAGGCCACATACATAAAGATATATGGAGGTAGGGGTGATAAGAGAGAGAGATAGGTTAGGCTTAAAGGAAGAGGAACTGTCGAGAAATGAGAAATGAAATTAATGAATCTCGCGAACTTGCGTTTTTATATTAACGTATCAACAATAGTCATACTCGGTCGAGTACTGGCACACTCAGCCGAGTAGGCTCTACTCGGTCGAGTATAGACAATACTCGGCCGAGTAGTCTCTGCTAGGTCGAGTAAACACTCCTGGAAGGTACCTATTCTCACCTAGTCTCTCACCTATCCCTTCCTATGGTCTTTCTTGGTCAAAGGGTAGGTCAAAAGAGTCCGTAAATATCCTGGGTATTACAGTCTTCCCCCCTTAAAAAGAACTCCGTCCCCGAAGTTTAGCTCACATAACTTCAGCAGCGAGGATAGGCACAATGAAGATAATCAACATACATACATAAAGGCGTATCAACTTTGGCCATCACTTACACTACTACATCATATTTTTCAAACATGCACCCACACGGCTACGAAACTATACTTCCATGCATTACCGGCTAACGACTACCGCTTACAAAACATACACCATAACGGTCTTGTCACAGATTCACAACAATACACGTTCCTATCCCACACCACATATATTTTATTATACTCGATTTCGTTTACCGTACAACACGATCTTGTTAGAAGCAACTTAAACAACTACCGACAAAAGTATACAACCTGCCATAAGTTATTCACAACAATCACATAACGATGTTTAAATACTCGTTCACACCACTTAAAATGTCACCAAGCTACTAAAACACTATAACATATATATAATATCATCATCTGCTTTCGCGACATTACTCTTCCCCTCTTAAAGGAACTTTGTCCCCGGAGTTCACCACTAGACAACTTCCCCGTTCCCCAAAATCGACACATATATCATAATACCGACATTACTCATAGACTGCAACCTACGTTGATTCATGCTGGCGGACCTAATTTATGACATTATACAACTATGTTCATATCAGCCGAACATGAGGGAAATTAGGTAGCATATCACTCGATATGTTCTTACTTACTAATAGGAAATCTATCGCTTAATTGTTATTTAGTCACATAATTCATGTTACAACATTATAGCCATTGAGTTTCACTTATCCAAGTTAACTTGTTATAACTATAAGTAAACACAGACACCACCGAAGACTGCGCTAGTTGACCCAAAATGCATATTCGACTCGTGACAGCAACGATACTCTCTTGTTATTACCTAATCATGACTCACACAACTTATATGTACACCAAATTTCAGCACTTTGAACAATGCAATAGCATTCATGTTAGCCATGGCAATGTTCTTTAACATTCATAGTTTGACATGTTATCTATGTACATACATATTTACTCATGACCGCACTTCATAATAGGACAATCGTTTACGCTAAGTAACACTACTAAGTACCCACACGACCATTAACATACACGTATTCAAATAAATCCGATGATTCAAAATTATTAAACACGAAAAGTTTCTGTAACAGTAATAATCGGCCTGTAGATACCCAGTATCTGCACCTTCCAAAAACCACCCGATGATGATCGGACTATAACGTGTTTTTGATATGCGTGCGTGGATTGGCTATACATGAGACGGTTTAATGCACTAATCGAATATGAAAAATGATTTCAAAAGTTTTCTAACTTCATTTGCATTAAAATAACACTATTTAGAGTTAAAACCGTCTTCAGACACAAAACCGACTCAGAAACCCGCAACTCGAGTCAACCTGAGTCAACCCGAGTCAACCCAAATCTCGAATGTCAAAAATAATGCCATGAATGTCTTTATCATGTCATTTCCATTAGAATGACCCTAACTAGAGTCAAAACCGCCTTCGAACCCAAAACCGACTTAGAAACCCGCAACTCGAGTCAACCTGAGTCAAACCGAGTCAAACCAAATCTCGAATGTCGAAAATAATGCCATGAATGTTTTCATCATGTCATTTCCATTAAAATGACCCTAATTAGAGTCAAAACCGACACCGGGCCAAAAACCGACTCGAAATTCAAATCCCGACTCACACGGGTCAAACCCGAGTCAAGCACACAAAACACCTACCTCAAGTAACACCTAAAATCATCTTATTAGATGCCCATATTGTTACATGACATCCTATTTGATTGCCACAAATTAAACTAACCAAACAATGGATGGAGAATTGGCCACGTCCAAATTGAAAAGGACAGGGCACCCCATTGCATAGCAGGCTTGCTCGCGCCTCAATGGGGTGTCTGCTTAGCCTCCAAGCAAACTCAACTGACCTACCATCCCACATTTCTCTATAAATACCCACCATCACACACCATAATATTCACGCGAGCGTCCGCCCCTTCACCTCTCCCTTAAACTTCTAGACTCGACTTCCTAAGTCACAAAATGGACACGTGTTTACGACCTACCGATCGTAAACACAAGCCTTACACATATTGTTTGGTACCGTTGCTGTGCATTCGACCGACCCATTCGACCAATTCAACATTAATCAACATGTTTTAATTAACATATTTCCAACTCATTTTCAAAACTAAATCTTTTTTTAAGGCACCTTTTTAAACTTCTTTGATCGCGATTAGTCACAACGAGAAAACCATCTCTAAAGTTGTCTAATTCGCAAACATCAAAATACGTAAGTTTGAGGGTGTAAATATCTCACTTTAATTCATGTCTTTACTGTTTTGATGAGTCTATAAGCACGAACGATGCATAACACGATTCAAATTTAGGTTAGACGAGTCAAAACTGAGTTTTGGCCTGAGGCAGAAGCCCCTTATTGTGCAAAGTGGCTCGCGCCTCAATGGGGTGCCCAGGTCAGCCTCAAACGTGTTTGAGTTCGTCTTTCCTTCAACACTTTCTTTTATTTTTACTTCTTCCCTTTTACGGTTTCTACCGCTTCAAATGTTTCAAATCATTTTTATGATAAACGTTTTAACCATAAAACAAAATCATCCTTGGTTATTTATACCATGACGGTTTATTCCGTGACTCGATGATATTATTGGTTAATTACATTTTAATGGGTATTTTAACCCCCTTTTATTTTATTTACCATTTTTCTCATTTGTTTACATTTGTAAATATATTAGTCATAATTCATAATCATCCTTGGTTGTTTATACCATGCCGGTTTAATCCGAGCACGATGACAAACTTGACTAATTAAAAATAAATGAATTTAACATGATTAGTTCAAATCAAACATTTTACATTTTTACTTGTAAACTATGCTTTTCAAACTTGCAAATCCGACAACGAATATTACTAACATAATAGTGATTATTCCGAATCATGCAAATCATGCTTGCAAATATTCATCACAAATACGGTTTTAAATAACCTTTTCAACAACGTTTTAAACAACCTTTTTTTTACAACTAGGAGACGCCCTCTTGGCTCGCCCCATGGCTCGCGCTACAAAGGGGCTGCCTGGCACTGTTCTGTCCTGTTTTGGTACTTGTCTAGGACGATCCCGACTACGGTTAACCCGTATACATGACGGTTCAGATTGACAAGTTTACGTGTTTTTACACTTTGTCATTGACACCCTTTTTTAAATAAATGGATCGTGTTAAGCATCATAATCCGAATTTGGTAAATAGATGTTTAATTTCCGTTTTCACATGTAAATCAACCTAAATCCAACTCGATATCAATTACTTGATATTTGGATTAAATCAACCGACCTAGAAAGCTCTCACATGTTAGGTTAAACTTTTGGATGTGCATTCATGCATTTACCGTTTTATCAACTCTTGCACTTAAACAACCACGATCGATCAGTAGAGGCCGCTAACGCGGGCGGGATTAGGTGTCCGATTAAAGGGCTTCCCAATACGTACCCTCACCCCTTACTCAGAACCTTTGGATAGTGGATGACCTTATCCAGGGCGTATGAGAGTCATTTTAGGCATATAATGCTAAAAGGGGGACGAGTCCTTATCTTTAGTACCTATGTCAAACACTGCTTTGTGCTTCGTTTGACCGAGGTATAAAGTGGATTCGAACGGGTTCCAAGCATCCCACAAATGCTTGGTGGCGACTCCGAACATCTCTAATCGTTTCGAGACCTTTACCGAGACGAAACCGACCGATCTAAAACGATCCGGTCGAAAGCATCTTTACGCCGCCGAGCGTGGCTTTCAAAAGACCGCTACATGTCCACAGATTGGCTTGGCGTGCAGGTGGCCCGTGACCGCAGATTGGTAGGTGGCCCAAATTCGCAGATTGGTAGGTGGTCGAGTATGATAGTCTACTCGGCCGAGTAAGCTCTACTCGGTCGAGTATTACCTATACTCGGTCGAGTTTTTACGGGCAGAGAGCTTTTTCCAGCCATAAAACACAATTCATCCACGAATTCACCTGCAACAAAATGACTACCACATTACAAAGCATGTCCAAGTGAAACAAGTCACCACATATTATGCAAATAAGTAATGGCCTTATGGCCGAGTATAGTCATCCAAAAGTAAGAGATAAATCCGAAAGATGAGTATCTAACACAAATGAAACAAGTCTAGAAAGTACGACCAAAAGAGCAAAAGCCAGGACCCTCCTCCATGTCCCCATCACCACCTGCGCCAGATGGACCTGCTCCCGAGCTACTCGCTCCCTGAAAACCTGCTGCTGCTGAGAAATCCCCTCCTAGCTGACTGCCGTAGTCAGCTCCCCACGATCCCGCGAGGTAGCCAAACGCAGTCTCCTCCGGTGGCCTCAAAAAACCGGGATCAACTCCGTAGCTGTGGAAGACTCCCGTGTCCACTCCAGGTCCCCTCCACCAAACAGGCTGTGCCAACTGAGTCCTTATGCCCTGATTCAGGGCCATCTCGTGCATGTTGTGGAGCACCAAGGTGGTGGAGATCCGCTCAGTCAAGTCACTCACCTGCATCCTAGGGTGATGCACGGTGGGATAGGGCGAGTAATGGTGAGGGTAGAAGTCAGGGGCGGAATAAGAGGGCTCAGGGTCGACCGGGTCTGCCCTAGACTGCCTGACCCTACGGCGCTCACGAGGTGAGGGAGGTGCCTGCTGTCCCTCAGGCACTGAGACAGGCTCAGGTAGGTCCAAGAGAATGGTAGGATCAATCAGATAGGTCTGGGGCTCAGGTCTAGGTACCCCGCCTGCGGGCTCCCACTCAGCTAAGTGGTCAACAACAGGGAGATGGGCAGGGTCGGGAAGTACCATCCACATAGATCCTCTCACTCTCCAGGCATAAGACCCATCAGCCATCTTCCTCAACCATCTGTTCTGACACCAATACTTGGCATTCATGGTAGGAACGGTCTCAACATACTCATCTCCCGATGGAGGTGGGGCCTCAAAATCAGTCGGACTCTGAGCTAGGCGGGTCACTATGGCCCCGTAAGCAATGTGTCGGTTCGGGGACTGTGCCATGCGCTCAAGACTGGAGCACAGTACCCCCGGAGCACTATAATAAAACGGCTTCCTATGGTGCAGGTTAAGGTAAGACATAAACAACATGACCTCATGAGAATTAAGCTTGCTCACGTCATCTCTCGCATACAACAAATAGGTCATCATCCTCAGGAACATACGAAGGAAAACATACTGCACATCATTGATCAGCATAGCACTGGCACTATGGGCAGATCGACCATTCAAGTAAGGAAGGTAGAGAGGTGCACCACTGTTCTTAGCCACGTCACTAAGATATCCCGTCCCCTCATCCTCTAAACCCAAATGACCTGCAAACTCATCCAAAGTCAGCTCATGATCCTCATTCATGAGGCGAAAGGAGACAGTCTTCTCCTTTGCATCATAAACGTAAGTGCTCAAAATCTCTAAAGTCAGGTGAGGGTAGGACTTCTTCCTCAAATGGTACAACCCCTTCATTCCCAAAATCTCAAAGATATGGGTTATGTAGCCTTAATCCTCAAGGTCTCTAAAATCTCAGGGTTTACACATCGAGTGAGTCGAAAAGGGCGACTCATTAAGGCTATGAACGGTTTGCGCTGCTTAAAATCAGAGAAGATTACCGATGGATATGCCTCCACCGGTGGAACCGCGGGCTCTTGGCTAGACTGACCCGTCTCAAATTGGGCGTTAGGACGGGTCCTCTTGTTTGCTAAACCTCTGGTTTTCGCCATACTGCAAAAAGATAGACTTTAACAAGGGTACTTTACACACAAAATTTTACAATACCTAGACTGTTTTTCTGATTGTATACAATTTTTTAGACGAACTTTTAAGACGAAATTTTCTCATCCAAAACACCAAGTATTTTACTCAAGACATTATTCTCAACATCAAGAGGCTTGAAATAGTATGATAATCAAACAAAAGGATGAAATTTTTGATTTTAGCTAACCCTAAAAATTCAAAATCCAATTTAAACCATGAAACGATTCTAGTAACGGTATAAATGATGTTTATATGCAATTAAATCCAAAGAAATCAAAAGAATAGGCTTTATTTTAGTCACACAAGATGGGGATTCGAAGTATGAGCAAATTCATACCATAACTTTGATAATAAAGGAGGAAATTGAGTTAAAACCTTACCTTGAATAATCTTTTGGCAAGCAAAGAACAATTAACCACCAAGAAGTCACCCAAGAGCTTGAGAGATAAGAGGTATGGAGTTTTAGAAGGAAGAATAAGAAGATGTTGGAGGCGGAAATAAGAAAAGAATGGGCGAGATAGGGTTTTTGTATAACCCGGACGAGTCCCGATAAAGCAATACTCGGTCGAGTATTGGGCTTACTCGGCCGAGTATTGACTACTCGGTTGAGTACTCGAAAACAGTAGCGATCCTAATCTGCCAAAAATGAACACTCGGTCGAGCGTTAGTATACTCGGCCGAGTATGGACTACTCGGTCGAGTACGCTTCTTTACTTGGTCGAGTACGCTTCTTTACTCGGTCAAGTGTCATAGAGCAGGAACGAAATTCAAATTTTAATACACCTGCAAAACGAGTAACGTTGTTCGGAGTTTCGTGCAATCGGGCTCGTCACTGTTAGAGCTTACTCCTACCATATAAACACGCATCACTACAAATTATGCATATTCATGACCAAAGCAATCAACGTTTCCATCCATATTTCTTACATCATTATTACGACAGTTGCAAAGCAACCCGTACGCACATATATCAATTAACTACTTCACCTACAAAGATTAATCTATATACCCACATCATCACACATTCCACAACTCATATTATACTCACCTCAAGCAAAACGTTTGTGAGACAACAACCATCGTATAACGCAACCATTATTAAACAGATCATTTAACTTAACCTTGCCATACATTTCAGCAAACCTATTCACCAATTTAAGACTTTTCCACTACCATAGACTCTACATGCAATATTCACATTGATGCACATTTCTTAATTCACAGATGTACACGACAACAGTCCGCACACAACAACTCCTATCAACTACCCTTTCCCGGTGACTGGCTTAAGCACGATGGGGCCGTGATTTTGAAATGAGGACGCCTACTCATCCAAAATCTAGCATCGGCTGGGGCTCCCAACGCACATACACCAGGTTCATTTTAGTTTGACACCCTATATTCATTTAGTTCATTGGTTCAGGTTCCAAAACCTGGCTCTGATACCACTTTGTAACACCCCCGTACACCTGGATGCCTTAGCAAGGACCATTCCAGTATATGAAGGTGTTACCATCTCAGTTACCCGAGGTAGTTGATACGTGCATTTTGTATAGTCTTTTTAGCTTTTAGCACCTATTTCCATGTACTTTTATACTGTTTATATCGCATTATGCCCCGAATTGGCTACTTTGGTTCGTTTTGTCTGTTTCGTAGAAATGAACGTGAAAGTAGTGGAATCGTACCATTTTCGTCCTACTTTGCATGCATTTTGAGGAGACGGGATTTTTCGGAGCGAGATCTTGCATTGGGATGCATGAAGAAACGGTCTACGAAGCAGTCGGCTACGAGTTGGAGCTGTTTCAGAGGAAGAACACTCGATCGAGCCCTTTTGTTGGTCGATGGAGTGGTTTTTGTGGCTGAGTTGGTCGATCGAGTGGTTTGCTTTACTCGATCGACAGGGCTGGAATTGAAGGTTACTCGTTCGAGCTCTATTTCTACTCGATCGGGTAGATTTCTTGCAGAAGGACTCGATCGAGCTGTTTCAAACTGCTCGATCGAGTGGTTTGGTCTTTGATGGGCTTAAATTAGTCTGTGAACTTGTTTTTAGTTATTGGACTTAGCATTTTTCTATTTAAACGTACATTAATTAGGTCATTAGGCATCTAAGAATCGGATGATCTTTTATTTTCATCTTTCACTGCAAAAAGACTACGTTGCTTTTTCCTCTCTACTGTAACTTTTGCTTTCGGATTTTCTCGCTCGGATTTAGTTGTTCTTTACGCCGGATTCTTGCGATTGTAATCTCTTACTCTCTTTTAATCTTAATCGTTCAATCATTTGCTTTAATTACTTGTTTTGTTCCTTTTTAATTCCTGCCCTAATCTTTATTTATGCAATTTCATTATTATTTCATCATGTTTAATATTAGTTATTTCACTGTTATTAGTTTTGATAATATTAATAGCATGAGTAGCTAAATCATTTCATGTTCAGATTAGGGGATCTACGATAGAAATTTGACGATGTAGTGAGTAGGTTAGATGAATTATTTGTGAGACTCTGTCCCCATAGCAATATAACTGTATTTACCGACTTAGTTGAGTGCACGCTTCTGAGTCACCTTTTAAGCTGGTTAAATTTAATCCTGGATCGGAAGATTGGACTAAATAGACCTGCTATGAACAGTAGACTACCCTAACGAGGACGGAAGTTAAGTTAGTGGAAATCTAGGATAGAAAGTGGACCGGAAGGACCTTTCCATATCCGTCTCACGGTAATTTATCTAGACTATTTGCAATTGAGTCATTGGACTACCGTAGTGAACCGAAATCCTGACATGTTCCTTCTTTATTGATAGTTTATCTCTACTTTCTGCCTTTACAGCTCTTTTCTTGCTTCTCTTTCTTTTATACCTTTAGTTTAGAAAATCAATTTACAAACCCTCCATTTTGTGACCAAATAGACGGACGTTTTACAGATATCTTGCCTCCCTGAGGAGATCGACCTGACTTCCCTAGCTATATAGTTAGTTTAGTTAGTTATTTTTGATAGGTATACGACTGCCCTGTCAAATTTTGGCGCCGTTGCCGGGGAGGCAATTGCCCTATCTGTTTTTATTTCGTTTATTTTATCCGTCTCAGGGAATTCTTATTCCTTGAGACAGTTCTTATTTATTTTCTTTCAGTATTGTGTATGCCCAGGTCAAACAGGTTGGAGTTAGTTTCAGCTGATTCTGAGCTAGAGAGATTGTTCAGGCATAGACTCCGTCTGCAAAAAGAATCACGAAAGGAAGCCTTGAGTACTTTCGAACCCGAACTTCAGCATTTCCTATTTACAGAAGATCAATCTTTAGGTGAAGATAATCTCAGTTCTGTAAACCAACCAGTAAAGATGTCGAATATTGCAAGTCATTCGGAGCCTAAAGCATCATCTATTCCTAAAGGTTTCAATCTCTAGACTGAGGATGGGAATACTTTTGACATCCGTCCGTCCTATATCAATCTGGTGGAGAGAAATATTTGTAGAGGTGTGGCAGGTGAAGACCCGAGGAAGCATATGGAGGTCTTTACGAACTACTGTTTTACTATCCCCGCCACAAAGGGGGTAACTCAAGACAAGATTAAGGAGGTGCTGTTTCCTTTTTCTTTGACTGACTAAGCCAGGGAGTGGCTGACTGACTTGGACCGTGCGGCCGCGGGGATCACAGACTGGGAGACCCTTGCTCTTGCTTTTTATAAGAGATATTTCCCTCCGCAGCGCACTAATCAGCTGAGGGAAAAGATCACTAGTTTCAAGCAGGCACCTGATGAAACTTTCTATGAAGCTTGGTGCCAGTTCAAGAGGTTGGTGTGGTTTTGATCCATGGTTTTTGTCCAATCAGTTCTACAATGGGCTGTACAATGACCATAGAGTCATACTTGATGCCTTATCCAACGGAAGATTCCAAAAGAATACTGATGATGATAAGGGATGGGCGATTATTGAGGAGATGGTGACCCATTGTGCTGAGTATGGGAACCCAAGGGATGGTATTCGAACAGTTCACGCGGTTTATAAGGCAGTCGTGGCTCAGCTGGAAGCCATGAATGCTCGTTTTGATAAATTGGAGCTGCATTCTGATGGAGAGCCTCAGACGGTCCATTTTCTTACTTGAGGGGAGACCGTCACATGTAAGAGGTGTGGGAGCAACGACGGTCATACTGCTATTGGCTGTCTTACAGAGAAGGAATAGGTCCTTGCTTTTCAACAATACAGGCAAGGAGGGGGTTCCTATTATAATAACCAAGGGGCAGTCTATCCCAATTTGAGGTGGACAAGTCAAAATGTGCTCAATCCTACCCCTCCACCGCAGCAGCAGCAGCCATATGTCCCTCCTCATAAGGCTCAACAAGGCTTTCAAAAGCCTCTTTCCTTTCCTACACCTAATCACGGTGCATCATCCTCAGGTGGGGCGAGCGAGTTATCTGAGTTGAAGACGATGCTGCAGTCTTTGACAAAGCAATGGCAACTAAGTGACCAACAGAAAGATGCATCCATCAAGTCACTTGAAACTCAAGTTGCCCAGTTAGCCGCGAACCAATCCACAAGGAAGCAGGGTCATTTACCGTCACAAGCTGATAAGAATCCACACGAGATGGTGAATTTAATAAATCTGAGAAGCGGTCGTTCATATGAGGGACCAGAATTGTTGAAATCAGACCCGAGGAAGGTAATTACTGCTAATGAACGATTAATCGTTGAAGAAAAAGAGCTGACGACAAAGAAGATACTCGATCGACTGGTTTCGGGTGGTCGATCGAGTGAAAAAGCTGAAGAAAGGACTCAATCGAGTGGAATTTCTACTCGATCGAGTGACCAGGAAAAAGAACAGCTCGATCGAGTAAAGCAAACAGTTAGATTGAGTGATTTTATTGAGGATACTACTCGATCGAGTGATATTGTTGCTCGATCGAGAGCCTGCTAGTGCTCGATCGAGTGAAATATCGCCTGAAAAACCCCGTTCGAGAGAAAAGAAGTCTCGATCGAAGGATGTAGAGCTTGATCCAGCTGATACGTTGGAAGATAGGAATAAGCGGCTCGAGATACCCATCACGGTACCCTTCTCGAGGCGGCTACAGAATACAAAGGCTAATCAACAGTTTGGTAAATTTGTCGAACTCCTGAAGAGCTTGCAAGTCACCTTCCGTTCGCCGAATTGCTGACACAGGTACCCTCTTACCTTAAATTTATGAAAGAAATTTTATCACGTAAGAGGCACATTAACGATCATGAGACGGTAGCTTTGACCGAGGTAGGGACGACCCTAGTTCAGAATAAGTTGCCTCCCAAATAGTCCGGATCCGGGTAGTTTCTTGATTCCGTGTCTCATTGGTACCCACTTAATTGATAACGCGTTATGCGATCTTGGCGCTAGCGTGAGTGTCTTACCGCTGTCTCTTGCTAAGAGACTTGGTTTGACCAAGTTTAATTGCACAAATATGACTGTTCAGATGGCCGACCGTAGTATATCACGGCCGTTAGGTGTCATAGAAGACATACCTGTTAAGATCGGGAGATTCTTTATTCCCGTTGACTTCGTTGTACTTGACATCCCCGAGGACACACACACCCCTATCATTTTAGGGAGACCATTTTTATTCACTGCTCGTGCAGTGATAGATGTCGGGGGCAAGACATTGACTTTTCAGGTTGGGGACGAGGAATTTATATTCCATCAGTCTAAGTCCCGAAGGGCTCCCATGCAAGCTCAGCCTTGTAATGCCCTATCTTCTATTGACCCTCCTATTGACACTCCAAATGAAAATTTGGAATATTGTGCTGCTATCGAGACCCCTCCGCCTCAGATTGAGAGCAAAAAGGAGGAAAGTTCGTCTGTTTTCCTTACTGCAGGTACAAATGAAAATATTGAAGGAGCTGTCAATGATTATTGTGCAATTAATGTCACTCAAAGTGGGAGTGATGACGCTAAAGCTGGAAAGAAAGGAATAAGGACGAGGAAAGTTTGCACGTATGTGGACGTCAACTATTCTCCTCCTAATGATTCAAATACAAGCTCGTGGAGAATGAAGAGGACGGTAAATGTTGCTGAGGTGACGTCCTCAAGTCGTGGAGAATGAAGAGGACGGTTAATGAAGAGGCTGCTGAATTGCTTTGAGAAGTGAGTGGGGAAATGCCCCTTGTAACAAATTGTATAAACAATTTTTAAGTTCCCGTCGGATTTATTTATTGCATTTAATTAGGACAATTAGAATTTAGACATTTTTTAGCGTAGTTTAGAAAATCAATTTACAAACCCCCCATTTTGTGACCAAATAGACGGACTCTTTACAGATATCTTGCCTCCCTGAGGAGATCGACCTGACTTCCCTAGCTATATAGTTAGTTTAGTTAGTTAATTTTGATAGGTATACGACTGCCCTATCAGTAGTAGATCAAATAGATAATAAAAGAACATTTATATTATATTTAAGTACTCTTTACAACCATGTACATAACTGATTACATGCAAGGATAAGGACTACTAGTACTCATGTCTCTGCATTTCTATACCAGAAGCATGATGACTCGACTCCCTCCATGCCCAGCAGCAACAGAACCACTGTACCTGCTAAGCCAACTGCTCACCATCCTCGAATGGATCACCACAGTTTTGAAAACATAACACTGGGTCAGTACTGTATAATCGAATAAGACAAACAAGATAAACAACCAGCTGATCATCCACCATCTCCGATCTCCAGAATCTCACACAGTAACTGACTACACACCGAGGTGTGTAGTCCTGCCAGATTACCCATCGCAACAGGTAATCCTCACTGCTAGTGGGGGATTGCAGCCAATCCCCACCTAAACCCCGCTCATCAACGAGCGATATCACTGTCCCTTAATGTGCACATCCCCTCCCGTGATGGGTTCCACAGAGGGCGAACTAGGGTGTGAAGCCACTCCCGCAAGTGACTCCACCACAGTCATCACAACACCACAACATCACAACCACCCCCACAACACCATCACTCTGATGATCAACAGATAACAATAATCACAATAGGATAACATCTCAATTCAATTAACAGAGACTGAGTAGGGAAACCCTACCTCATTGCCAACCACGAAATGCATCCACATATAGCCATGTAAGACTCCGAAACGCATCCTACAACGGTGACCACATCCTATTATACAACTATTCTAAACAATCTACTGAAAGAGACTACAAGGCAGTGGCTTACCTTATAACGCAGACCGACGGTGACACGGACAACGACCACGCACGCATCCTTCCTATGCAGATCCCATCCTTCCCATGGTTGAGGTGTAGGCCACATACATAAAGATATATGGAGGTATGGGTGATAGGAGAGAGAGATAGGTTAGGGTTAAAGGAAGAGGAACTGTCGAGAAATGAGAAATGAAATTAATGAATCTCGCGAACTTGCGTTTTTATATTAACGTATCAATAACAGTCATACTCGGTCGAGTACTGGCATACTCGGCCGAGTAGGCTCTACTCGGTCGAGTATAGACAATACTCGGCCGAGTAGTCTCTGATAGGTCGAGTAAACACTCCTGGAAGGTACCTATTCTCACCTAGTCTCTCACCTATCCCTTCCTAAGGTCTTTCTTGGTCAAAGGGTCGGTCAAAAGAGTCCTTAAATATCCTGGGTATTACAATATGTATCCCAAACTTCCCAACCTCATCTCTCAATCTCATTAAAGATATAGCTGTGCACAAAGAATGCACACTCTTCCTGCTCAAAGCATCTGCAACTACATTGGCTTTCCCTTCATGGTAGATAATATCCATGTCATAATCGCCAATCAACTCCATCCACCTCCTCTGTCTCATGTTCAACTCCTTTTGAGTGAAGCTGTACTTGAGACTCTTGTGATCTGAAAATACCTTAAAGATCGCCCCGTATAGGTAATGTCTCCAAATCTTAAGAGCAAACACAACTGCACCCAACTCCAGATCATGTGTAGGATAATTCTCCTCATAAGGCTTCAGTTGCCTAGAAGCATAGGCAATCACTTTCCCATTCTGCATCAGCACACAAACCAGTCCATTCTTTGAAGCATCCGTATACACCTCAAAGTTCTCACTCTCTTCAGGCAATGCTAAGATTGGAGCTGTGGTCAAACGCTCCTTTAATGTTTAGAAGGCCGTCTCACAACTCTCATCCCAAGGAAACCTGTTCTCTTTCCTCATCAAAGCTATCATAGGTCTAGAAATCTTGGATAAATCCTTCACGAACCGTCGATAATACCCAGCTAAACCCAAGAAACTCCTAATCTCAGCTACATTTGTTGATGCCTTCCACTTGGTAATTGCCTCAATCTTTGCAGGATCCCCATCTACCCCTTCCTTTGAAATCACATGCCCCAGAAAAGCAACTTTCTCCAACCAGAACTCACACTTGGATAACTTTGCATACAGCTCATGCTCCCTCAAGGTCTGCAACACAATCCTCAGATGCTCCTCATGCTCCTCCTTAGTCTTAGAAAAGACTAAGATGTCATCTATGAAAACCACCACAAACTTGTCCAAAAACTGACTAAAGACCCGGTACACCAAATCCATAAACACAGCCGGTGCATTAGATAACCTAAACGGCATCACCACATACTCATAATGGTCATACCTCAACGTAAAAGCTGTCTTTGGTATGTCCTCCTCTCTAATCTTCACCTGATGGTGTCCCGACCTCAAATAAATCTTAGAAAAGACTGCTCCAACACTCAACTGATTAAACAAATCATCTATCCTTGGCAAAGGATACTTGTTCTTCACCATCATTCTGTTCAGATCCCTGTAATCTATGCACAACCTCGGGCTCCCATCTTTCTTTTTCAAAAACAGAATTGGTGCTCCCCACGGTGATACACTAGGTCTAATGTATCCCCTCTCAATCAGATCATCTAACTGCTTCCTTAGCTCCTCCAACTCCTTAGGACCCATCCGGTATGGTGCCTTAGAGATTGGTCCCGTCCCCGGTTTCAGCACAACACTGAAATCTATCTCCCTCTTCGGTGGAAACCCCGGAATATCCTCTGGAAAGACATCTGCAAACTCCCTCAGAACTGGTATCTGCTCAACTATCGGACTCTCTATCCTGTCATCCCTCACATGGCACAATATCAACGAGCAACCCTTCCTCAGATAGGACTTCAAGGTTACAGCTGCAATCAACTTAACTTTGGGTTTGACAACAAACCCACGATAAGACACACTAATCCCCTTAGGACCTCTCAGAGAAACTTTCTTTTGATGACAATCTATCTTAGCTTTGTACTTTCCCAGCCAATCCATCCTAACTATCATCTCTAAACCGTGTAAAGGAAACTCTAGCAAGTCTACAGGTAGATCAACTTGCCCAACTATCATAGATACACCTCTATACAACCTCCCACACGATACAGACTCACCCGAAGGTATAAAAACTTCCTCTCTTACAGACTTATACTCTCTCAAACCCAACCTTTTAACATGACTCAAAGATACAAACGACTGTGATGCCCCCGAATCAAACAAAAAAAAAGGTATAAACACCATTAACAAGAAAAGTACCAGTGATAACATGAGCGTCGTCCTCAGCTGCTTTCTTCTCCATCATATACAGCTTGCCACTGGTCTTCTACCCACCTCCTTGGACAGTGCTTGCTAAGGTAGTCGGCTTAGCACCCGACCCCTGGTTGTTGTTGGTGTTCGTAGCTGGTTTCTATTAAGAATTACCGCCATTGTGGTTACCACACCGTTGTTATTCTGACCTCCCCTGTTGTTCCATGACCCAGCCGGTCTGTTACTCGCATAACTCTGTGCAGGACCCTGTGAAAAGCTCCCCTGTAACGGCCTCTGGAAACCCCCACTCTCCGCACTGGTGCACTCATGTCTCTTGTGGCCTACGCCGCCATAGTTAAAACAGGTCATTCCCCAGCTACTGCTACCACTCCCACGGCCACGCCCATAGGAAGCCCTAGCACTAAACCCCGAGCCATATGAATATGCTCTCGCCTGAGTGTGGTTACCCTTCTTATAGTTGGATTGACCACCACCCTCGCTCTCAGCCTTTCTCTTCTCAGCGCCCCTCTCCCTGGTCATCTCCACCATCCTCTCATCCCTCCCAGCTCTCTCATAGACTTCTTTAACATCTGTAAGGACTCCCACCGGTAGCTTCTCCATTATATTGGGTCAACCCCTTCTCAAACCTCAAAGCTAGGTTCTCTTCACTCAGCCCCATATCCTCAGCGTATTTGGACTTCTCATTAAACTTACGGTAGTACTCAGCTACCGTCATATCAGATGCCATCTTAAACTCATCGAACTCCTCCCTCAGCTTACTCCTCACATGTTCCGGCACAAACTCACGTCTCATGGCCCTCCTGAACTCATCCCAAGGTATTGCAGGTAGTCCCTGCTTCATATACATCTCCCTAGCACTCACCTTGAACTTATCCCACCACTCACCTGCCGCTTCCCTCAAGTAGAACGCAACTTGTTCCACTTTCAACTCATCCGGACAGTGTACCAACTCCAAGATATTCTCCATCTCCCTGTGCCAATTATCCAGAAGAATTGGCTCCCCAGTCCCCTTATACTCTTTCGGGTTGAACCTCGCTATATGGATGCTGATCTTGGAGTGATCAACCTCCTTATCCTTTCCCACTCTCTTCAACGCTTCCGTAAGAGCATCTTGGTGCTCCAACATCTTTACTATATCATCAATGTTCATGCTCTCAGCGAAGATGATGAAAAGTATTATATATTAATCCGCTTTATTAACAAAACCCGTCAAATAACACCCGATAATCGACTTACTCGATCGAGTAAGTCTCGTACTCGATCGAGTGCCACTTACTCGATCAAGTGCCAAGGCTACTCGATCGAATACCCTACAGGCAGACTACTGTTTCGAATTCCAAACATACTTACTGGACAGAGTAAGCCCCACTCGATAGAGTACCCAGAGACTCATATAACCGTAGTACTACACTTTTGGTTGATCTAGTTGCATGTAAGCCGATGGTCCCGGGGAGTATTGTTTGGCGTCGGGGGTTGTTGTTGGTGTTTTGGTGCCAGCTTGTTCCATTTCATCGGTCAAGGTTTTGGTGAGTCCTTCATATCCGTCATTTCCTTTGTGTCTGAGGTCAAGGTTGAGGCTTTTTGGTTGAGATGTGTGGGGTATGGTGGAGTCGGGTGTTTGCCTGTGTTGTTGGGTCTGGTCGGATGCGGTGGGATCCAAATTTCGCTCATGTTTAAGCCATGGTTAGCGTTTTTTTTTTGTTTCTGTTTTTTCATATAAATAACACCTGGTGGTTTGGGGTCTCATGTCCTCTTATCCATGGGTTAATTAGGACGATTGGTAGAGTGCATTGGGTCTGTGTTGAGCCTATTTCTCTGAGACCTTCATAGATAAATTTGGTACGGGGGAAGTTCAAGTGGTTCTCCCCTTTAGTTCCTACCTATTTACTCGATTTTCTTGGCCACGAGTTTCTGGTCAGCGTGGGTCGTGTTCCAAAGTGTAGGAGTTTACTCTCCTCTGGAGACATATTTTCATGGTCTGTTATCCTCCTTTTCTTTCTACGTCCTTGGGGCGTAAGTTTACTTTGTTCTCTCTCGTTGGGTCAAGGGGCTCGCTGGTACCCAGATGACGTGTTTTACAGCCAAGGAAATGAATCTTCAAGACCCTTTAGTGGGTCTTGTTGCAAATATTTCTCTGAAGCTAGTTCGATCAAGACGAGTAAAGATGAAATTGAGTTTATGGGGGCTCGTTGGTTTCCCAAGGAAGTATATCACAGTCAAGGAGATGAATCTCCGAGACTCGTCCTTGGGTCTTGTTGCAGGTATTTATCTGAAGCTTCATCAATTAAGACAAGAAAACATGGGTGTTTTCCTTGGGGCAGCACTGCTTGCCCAAAAAAGATTGTTACGGATGTTGAGTTTGAAGTCCGTGATCAGACATCCGTCTTTTGTCCTCAACACGATGCTGTGAGCCGATGCATTTACCTTGTTTTAGTTTATGCTTCTAATAATACTTTAGTGTTTTATGTTGTTGTTTATTGGTATGGTTTAGTGAGCCATACCGCCACAATGTAAAACTCTTCTTTTACTGTTGCCAAAAAAAGATGATGTAATTCACGATCGATATAATGATTTTAAACGTATTTTTATGAATAGTTTAACTTGTCTTTATGGATATAATTTTGTGATGTAATTCACGATCGATACAATGATTTTAAACGTTCATAAACTAGTGAGTAAGTTTCGTCTGAAAATATTTTTCCCTGCCAAAATTAAGAGAAATTATCTTAAGATATATGTTTATGTAATTTCTCAATAGGTTGTGTGACACCCCTATACTCCAAGTGCCTTACCAAGTTACCAGGACCACTTAAGGTATGAAAACGTCACCATCTCGGTTACCCGAGACAATGATAATTATAGGATAATAAAGAAACATACTTAAAAGTAAATACGGTTTTAAAGTTATTACATGATAAAACCAAAACTGTTAAACTGAAATACAAAGAGCTAAAAAATGTCTACTGGTAAAACTGGCACAACTACTAAACATCGTCTGACACAGTGGAAGACTCTTCTAAACTGCCACGTGATGACTCATCCTAGCTATCCCATATGCATCCTATCAAACCTTCTCATTAACTGCTCACCATCCCCGAATGAATCATCATAGTTTTCAAAACAAACAACGGGGTCAGTACTAATTACACAACACAAAGCCAAAATGAAACAAATGCCAAACAGCTCAATCAATCACAACAGTTCTTCAGTCTCCGTAACCAAATCTTCACACAACTGACTACACACTAAAGTGTGTAGTCCTGCTGGAGTACCCATCGCAACAAGTACTCCACACCGTCAGTGGGGGACCGCAGCTGTACCCATCAAATCCCCGCTCATCAACCACTGAGCGATAAACCCAAGTTTCCTTAATGTGCACATCCCCTCCTATGGCGGGTTCCACAGAGGGCGAACCAAGGGCGTGAAGCCACTCCCGCAAGTGACTCCACTCAGCCAGGGACGCGCCCCGAATATCACAGACAGTTATACAACAAGAATCAACAATATGAACCAACAACTGTCAAGATCAACCAACAATATACTTAACCAATAATCACAACACAACCACCACACATATCATGTAACTAATACTGAGTAGGGAAACCCTACCTGGAAAGCAACATGAAATCAAACGATCAAGCAGCTGTCTCAAAATTTCTCCTCAACGAACCCTCCTCCTATGCATACATACATATTATCACTACCGTAACCACATAATCACAAAAAACCCCAAATTCCCAAATTAGGGTTTAACCAAACTCAACAAAACGATAAGAAAATAATATGTAGAACTTACCCACGACGCAAGGATCACAACGGTATAAAGAACAGTGAAAACCGACACCTCTAGCTCCGGGATTTGCTAATAATGCGAAGGGATGATTCAACGTAACTTGTAAACTTCTCTTGATTGTGATTTAGGTTTGTAAAAAGTGTTTATTGAAAAGATGACGGAAGTATATATATTAATACGCATTATTAACAAACCCGTCGCAAATCACCCGTAACCCGACTTACTCGATCGAGTAAGTCACTTACTCGATCGAGTGACCCTTACTCGATTGAGTGCCAAGCTTGCTCGATCGAGTACCCTACAGGCAGACTACTATTTTGTATAAAATAAAACTTACTCGACAGAGTAAGCCCCACTCGATAGAGTACCTCAAGACACATAAAACCGTAGTATTACAGTCTTCCCTCCTTAAAAAGAACTTCGTCCCCGAAGTTCAAACCACAACCAAAACCAAAAGCACACTAACATCCTCCCGACATAACAACATAAACAAAACTAAACATAAAACTCAAAAACATACTTCCCAAACCAACTCAACCCGACTCAAAACAACTACTAACTATATCAAAACCAACATAAAACATGTAAAAACTCTATGCGACCATCTCCTACCCCTTAAAAGAAACAAGGTTACATCCCCGTAACCATACATACATGATAAAAAAGATATGGGTACCACTCCCTCATAGCCTCTTCCGCCTCCCATTTAGCCTCCTCAACCTCATGGTTAGACCAAAGAACCTTAAGCAACACTGTCTCACCATGTCTAGTTTTCCTAACCTTTCGATCAAGAATCTGTTTAGGCACCTCAAGATATGACAAAGACTCATCCAGCTCTATGTTCTCTACTTCTAACACATATGACGGATCACTAACATACTTCCGCAGCTACGATACATGAAACACATTATGCACTCTATCTAAAGTAGACGGTAAAGCCAATCGATAAGCAACCTCACCCACACGATCTAAGATCTCATACGGTCCTTTGAACTTCTGGCTCAGCTTCCATTTCTTACCAAATCTCATGACCCCACACATAGGAGACACTTTCTAAAGAACCTTGTCCCCAACCTGAAACTCTATATCCCGTCGATGTAGATCATCACAACTCTTTTGTCGATCCTAGGCCGCTCCCATCCTCTATCTAATTAGCTTAATTTTTTCCACCATCTCATGCACCATCTCTGGTCCTAAAACCACTGCTTAAGCACTATCGTCCCAACAAATTGGACTCCTACACCTCCTCCCATATAAAACCTCAAATGGCGCCATGCCAATACTGGTGTGATAGCTGTTGTTGTAGGAAAACTCAATCAAATCAAATCTGCTCCCAGCTTCTACCAAAATCCATAACCAAGCTTGCAACATATCCTCTAGAGTCTTGATGGTCCTCTCAGTCTGGCCATCCGTCGCAGGATGAAATGGTGTACTCATCTTTAAGGTAGTTCCCAAAGACTCCTGCAACTCTTTCCGAAACCGTGAGATGAATCTCGAATCTCTATTAGATACTATGTCCTTAGGCACCCCATGCAGTTGAACCACGTTTTTCCGATAATCCATAGCTAACCGTGTCTTAGTCCATGTATCTTTCATTGGCAAAAAATGAGCTGACTTGGTCAGTCGATCCACTATAACCCATATAATGTTGTTACCCTGTTGACTCTTCGGTAAACCCGCGATAAAATCCATAGAAATGGACTCCCACTTCCACTCAGGTACCTCAAGAGACTGAATCTTACCTTGTGGTCGTCGCTGCTCCCCTTTCACTATCTGACAAGCCAAACAACGAGCCACAAACTCAGCTGTTTCTTTCTTCATCCCAGGCCACCAGAAAGTCTTTTTAAAATCTTTGTATAGCTTGTCAGCGCCTGGATGTACCGAGTATGGTGTGCAATAAGCCTCTGTCATGATTATCTTTTTCAACTCCTCATCATTAGGAACACACCACCTACCATCAAATCTCACACTGTCATCTATATGAATAGAGAATCGAGACACTGTCCCTTTCTCTACTCCAGCTCTCCACTCCTCAATCTTGGGATCCAACGCCTGTTTACTACGAATATCATCATAAAAGTCTGGCTCCACTGTCAAATCCCCCATAACATCCCGTTTCTGGATCATATGTATCCCGAACTTCCCCACCTCATCTCTCAACCTCATCAAAGATATAGTTGTGCATAAAGAATGCACACTCTTCCTGGTCAAATCATCTGCAACCACATTGGCTTTCCCTTCATGGTATATAATATCCATGTCAAAGTCACCTATCACTCCATCCACCTCCTCTATCTCATGTTCAACTCCTTTTGAGTGAAGATGTACTTGAAACTCTTGTGATCTGAAAATACCTTAAAGGTCGCCCCATATAGGTAATGTCTCCAAATCTTAAGAGCAAACACAACTGCACCCAACTCTAGATCATGTGTAGGATAGTTCTCCTCATAAGGCTTCAATTGCCTAGAAGCATAGGCAATCACTTTCCCATTCTGCATCAACACACAACCCAACCCATTCTTTGAAGCATCTGTATATACCTCAAAGTTCTCACTCCCTTCAAACAATGCTAGGATTGAAGCTGTGGTCAAACACTCCTTTAATGTCCGGAACGCTGTCTCACAACTGTCATCCCAATGAAATCTGTTCTCTTTCCTCATCAAAGCTATCATAGGTCTAGCTATCTTAGAGAAATATTTCACGAACCGTCGATAATACCCTGCTAAACCCAAGAAACTCCCGATCTCTGCCACATTCTTTGGTGCTTCCCCACTTGGTAACTGCTTCAATCTTTGTAGGATCCACATCTACCCCTTTCTTTGAAATCACATGCCCCAGAAAAGCGACCTCCTCTAACCAGAACTCACACTTGGACAACTTTGCATACAACTGATGTTCCCTCAAGGTCTACAACACAATCCTCAAATGCTCCTCGTGCTCCTCTTTAGTCTTAGAAAAGACTAAGATATCATCTATAAAAACCACCACAAACTGATCCAAGAACTGACTGAAGACCCGGTTCATCAAATCTATAAACACTGCAGGTGCGTTAGACAACCTAAACGGCATCACCACATACTAATAATGACCATACCTCGATGTAAAAGCTGTCTTTGGCATGTCCTCCTCCCTAACCTTCACCTGATGGTAACCCGACCTCAAATAAATCTTAGAAAAGACTGTTGCACCGCTCAACTGATCAAACAAATCATCTATCCTTGGCAAAGGATACTTGTTCTTTACCGTCACTCGGTTCAGTTCCCTATAGTCGATGCACAACCTCAGGCTCCCATCTTTCTTCTTCACAAACAGAACTGGTGCTCCCCACGGTCATACACTAGGTCTTATGTAATACTACGGTTTTATGAGTCTCTGGGTACTCTATCGAGTGGGCTTACTCTTTCGAGTAAGTATGTTTTGATTTACAAAACAGTGTTCTGCTTGTAGGGTACTCGATCGAGTAGCCTTGGCACTCGATCGAGTAAGTGGCACTCGATCGAGTAAGTCGGTTATCGGGTAATATTTTGACGGGTTTTGTTAATAATGCGAATTAGTATATATAATACTCCGTTATATTTCTTAAACACTTTTATAAACCTATTACACACAAAAATAGATTGCAAACTACGTTGTTCTCCACATTCGCATTATTGGCAAATTGATGTGGCATGCGATGTCGTCGGGTCACATCCAATCAAACACATTTATAATACTCAATGAACAACTAGTTAGCGGTAAGTCGAGGTCGATCCATGGGACGGTGTGCTTTGGGTTCTAAGTCTATCTATCTCAATTTATGCTAGTGCCACAATTTATTTGGGTTTGTATTTGTGTCCTAGACTAATGCAAGCAATAAAGCAAACCAAACAATGAACTAAGAAATGTAAACAAATGACTTAAAAGCACTAGGATGTCATGGGGTCATAGGGGATTCATGGTATTGATCATACAAACATGTTTACAAAGTTGCAAGCAATTAATGTTGTGGAGGAACCGAGTTGGTTTATGTCTTACGGTTCATAGGAAGAGTTGGGTCCCGGAGCCGAATCGATTAGATTGTACAACACCTACAAGTCGACTTACTTTCCTCCTATTCAACTTCTATGCATGGTCTAACAAGACTCGAGTTGGTTTATATCTTACAAGTCAAGTTGAGTAGATAAGAGATGGTTGTAAATGCAAGGATTCATAGGCTTAGCATTTCATCAAACATAACATGTGCATAAAGTTGACATCACAACAAGCAAGCAATTTGATTATGAAAACATATTAGATTAAGCATTAATCAATCCCATGTTTATTTCCCCTAATTACCCACTAATCCTAGTTTAGTAACTACTCACTCATTATCATGGAGAACATGTCATTAATGGTGTCAAACATAACAACAAGTGTAAACATGATAAGAGAATGAGGAAATAAACAATATAGAGTAAAGGGTAAAAGAATTATACCAAACTTGAGATGATTCCAAATAATAAAGCAAAGAATAATAGAAGAAACTTGATTGATTGATGAAGGGTTGTCAATCCTCCAATAATAACCCAATAATCTTCAATTACCCAATAATAATAAACTAGAACAATAATTAAGGAAAGATTAATTTGTAATTTTGTGGAAAGATTGAGATTAATCTATTCTAATCTACTCCTAATCTAATCTAGGAAAGCTTGATTTTATCTAAGGAAACTTGATTCTAATCTAATAAAACTTGATGGTTTGATTATTACAAATGGGGTATATATAGTAGAGCATCATTAGGTTAAGTTAGGCTAAATTAGTAATTACACGTTTTAGATTTGAGCAGGGAAACGCCGGTATTTTTCGAAGGATGGGCATCTTTCATTGAGGCTTGAAGAAGACGAAATTGTGCTGCCTTGGAATCCGGGCGTCTTGGGCATGAAGACGGGCGGATTATGGTTCATGTAGCAAGGAAAACTTTCCTGTCCAGGAATACGCCCGTCCCGAGCGAAATATGGGCGTCCTGGGCTTCAACCCGAGCGGGTTGAATTTGACCCGAGCGGGTTGAGCTGTATCTTGACCTCGGATTGTAAAACGGACGTCATTTCCTCATCCGGACTCCTATTGGAGTGATTCAAAAGCCTAGATCACTTGATTTTTCGACGCCGTTTCATCTAGCATACTTTCAGAGCCAAAGGAGCAACCCTTGGTTTGGTTTTCGAGCAATTTCTTCTTGCAATGTCTTCTTTCTCGTCATCCTTGCTTTTTAGCCTAAGATGCCTCTATATACTCTTTATTTCTACTTCCTTGGTCATCATTCTTGCCTCCTCTTCATACTTAGTCCATCAAATATCGTCAACAAGCTTCCAAATATGCACGAAAGACGGGAATTTCCGCCTTATTATCTCTTTTCCTACAAAACATATAGAATGCACTAGGAAAGCAAATAGGAAGGATTTGACGGATAAAATGGTCATGAAATGTTATAAAAGTATGCAAAATAGGTTCAATTAGGGGACTAAATGTGCGCAAATAATGTTCACATCAAATATCCCCAAACCGAACCTTTACTCGTCCCGAGTAAAGAGGTGACTAAAACTAGACCTTTATTTAAACTATCCTACTAATATAACCGATATGAGACAATTAACGGGTCTCACTCCACCCCTTCAACTCACAACAAGACAACCATGAGGTAGGATGCCTTCTTGCAAGGCAAGGTGGGTCTTGCCAAAATGGCGACACATCCAATCATTAAAGCACACAAAATCAAGTAATGATGCATCTACAAAAGAATAACCACTTTCCTCATCTAAGTGGCGGAAATTATCTACAAGGGAAGCAATTCAAGGGTAAATACTCCTTCATAGATGCAATTTCTTCAAACTACTAAGCCTAGAAGGATACCAATAAATCACCTCCAAATTGTGTCAAGCTGGGGTACCTTTGTCCTCAATCGTTAAATGTTTTTGTCAAGAGTAGACTCCCTATGGTGTTAGAAACACTGGAGGATCGCGGAATTCCCCCTCTTGCCTAGACAAGAAGAAGGGTCGTCCCCTCTCTACCATGCACAAAAATGGATACGATGGATAAAATGATCGATAAATATTTGAGTTTCACTTTGGGAGTTTGCTTTCATTCTTGTTTTTCCCCCCAATTTCATGTGACATATAACATTTGAGAACACTTTCTTGCCATTTCTTTTGATTTTTGGCATTTCAACACTTGACAACTTTCTTTGCATTTCTTTTGAACATTTTCAAAGTCGCCCCATATGTAGTGAGGGTGGCTTATATTTGAAGCTTTAGGAGTTCTATTTTTGCTCCTCTTTTCATTTGATGCATTTTTTTTTTTTTTGCAAACTTTCTTTCACTTTTCATTTCATTGAACTCAAATTGATTTCTTTTTGTGCCCATTCCCTTTGATGACAAAAATGTGGTAGAACATGGATGATGAATGGATGCATGGTTTCAAGGGTCACCTTGGAATAAACGGTAGCCAAGGAGTTATCACACCACAAGGTACTCTTGACTAGGCCTTAATCCATGGGTCAAAGGATACTAGCATGACACATCCTAGGGTGTTTTACAAGTATTCTAACAAGCAAAGTCTTAAGAAGAAAAAGCATCTACTAGGGCTTATATAAACTTGTCAAGCTTCCCAAATAGACGGTTTCACAAAATTTTTCTAACATGCAAACTACATGCCATGATGCAACTATCATATATACATCCTAATACATATGCTTCTACCAACTAGTATGTCATATAAACTAAATGCAACTCCTAACAACACATAGATACACAAACTGCAATAACAAAATACACCACATCCTCCTTGACATGTAAGCCCATCCTCCTCATATAATGAAAAACAAATGGAAGGGAAATAGAGATTAGAATGATCATACCAAGCGGTCTTCATTTTCTCTTGCTAATGCCTCAAATGTAGTGTTGTATCTATGTGAGAAGAGAACAAAAGCACAAGTATATACAATTCTACACTACTAAATTAAAGAACATGTTTTTGGTTTTTCAAATTTTCAAATTTTTATGGATTTTTGTTTTATGAAATTAAAAGACATATTTTTGTGATTTTTCGAAAATTTTCAATTTTTATGCATTTTGGAATATAAATTCCCATCCCCCACTTTATTTTGGACATTGTCCTCAATGTACATGTAGGAGTAGGAATAAAAAGGAAATACATGTTTTTGAATTTTTGATTTTTTTGAAATAAAGTACAAATGCAATGATATGATATGAATGAATGCATGCTCTAACTAAATGCAATTCTATATGACATATATAACAAATGAATGCAATCTAAACTATATTATATGATGCATTTTTTCTAGTCTATTATGGTCACCTATGATCAAACCTCCCCAAACCGATTTAAACACTATTTCTAGTGTAGAAATGAATAGGTTTGGCCATTAGTAACTATGCATGAATTCTAATCTATATGCAACTATCTACATGAATCATGTGAGATATATTACAATGCAAACTATACTATATGAACTAACTAATGTAAATGCAATATGAAATATAATACAAATGCAAGCTAAATTTATATGTAAATAACTAAATGCAAGTGGAAATGTAATGCAAAGTGAAAGGAAATGATATCTTACAAATGGTGGTTTGAGGGAGGACTCCACCAAACTCATTCCTTGTTGCCATTATTATTGATGTTGTCCATGTTGCTTAATGCTCTCAACAACCGGTCAAAGGCTTTTGAATGGACTTCATGTAGGCATAAATAGGAGATTGGTGATGTCAAAACGTAGTTTACCCATCTTTGCTTGGAATAGAACTTGCCAAACACTCTCCCATTTGATTTGCCCTTGGCACTTGACTTCTTCCAATGCTTCAAACCAACAAGCACATGATTCTTGTCAATATAATGTATGAAGTATTGCCCATATTCATCCGGAGGCTTCCACTCTTTACCATCTCTTTCAAATTCTATGATTATAGAGCATTGATTCATCAATCCTTCAATAGTAGAAGGAGAGTTCTCATTTCTTTGATGAGGGGATAGTTGAAGGATAAGATGTGGAGGAGTCAAATTCTCACCATTGAGGTCATTCATGCTTTCATTATCTTCACTTTCTTCTTGACCCTCCTTAGAACTTGAACCATTTCTAAAGAAAAGAGCTTCAATTTCTTCCAAACTATGATCAAAGATGCCAACATCATAGTTTTCCTCTTGACCTCTCAATTGCCCAAAGATTGCAAGTTCAAATTCATCAACCTCTTCTTTCAAAGTTTTACCTCCACTCCCATAAGTGTCAAGGGAACACACTTCCTCTACATGGGTCATAGAGGGAAATTGTGGTGGGAGGTCTTCCACATCATCATCATAGGTATCCCAAATTGGAGAAGCAAGGCTAGTGTGTGAGCTAGATTCATTAGACAATTTAGACAAAGTGCTTGTCTCATAATTGGCCTTCAACTCACATTCATCATTGCTCTCCACCCCAACATCATGCTTCAATTCATCATCCACTCTTGGTCCATAATCAATCAAGCACTCCCCTTCCTCAAAAGTTACATCTTCATATTCACATCCATCATGAATGTTTGTAAAGTTGGGTACAAGTTGGAATATCGGATGTTCAATACTTATGAATTTAGGAGGTGGTGGGGTATTCACAAGAGTAGCTTCATAATGCCATCCAAATTCTTCTTCACCCTCATTATTTACCCCTTCTTCTTCATTTAGCATTTGGGTGGCCAATTAGGCAATTTGATTTGCCAACTTCTCACCATTAGTAACAATGTTTTTGAGAACATTGTCCCTAGCTTGGCTCTCTTCTAGCATTTGCATGAAGAGATTTTGTTGGTCCCTTAACATTTGGAGAACCACACTTTGCATGTCAAGATTATGCTCATTCTCTTGTTGTCGGTACATGGGAATTTGGTGGTATGGGTGTTCATTGTAAGATGACATTTGGCATTGATTGTAAAGTGGGTTTTGGGTGGGTGGTTGTTGTGGATGTTGGATGTGGGGGATTTGGTAAGAAAAGTTGGGGTAGTGGTTAAGACTTTCATTGTATGAGTTGTAAGGTAGGGTTGTTTTAACTTGCTCCACAAACTCCCCATACCCATGGTAGTCATACTCAAAAGATTCACCACATACTCCATGTGTCAAGCCTTCGGTCATCATCATAACTAGGACAAAGATATAACTACAAACAAGGAAACTACAAGAAAACGGTAAAAATATTCCTTGAGGAACAAGTTCCTCAAGGTTAAAGCAAAATCAAAATAGACAAACAAGCAAGAACTTAATCACATAGCACCATCCCCGGCAACGGCGCCATTTTGATGTGGCATGCGATGTCGTCGGGTCACATCCAATCAAACACATTTATAATACTCAACGAACAACTAGTTAGCGGTAAGTCGAGATCGATCCATGGGACGGTGTGCTTTTGGTTCTAAGTCTATCCATCTCAATTTATGCTAGTGTCACAATTTATTTAGGTTTGTATTTGTGTCCTAGACTAATGCAAGCAATAAAGTAAAGCAAACAATGAACTAATAAATGTAAACAAATGACTTAAAAGCACTAGGATGTCATGGGGTCATAGGGGATTCATGGTATTGATCATACAAACATGTTTACAAAGTTGCAAGCAATTAATGTTGTGGAGGAACCGAGTTGGTTTATGTCTTACGGTTCATAGGAAGAGTTGGGTCCCGGAGCCGAATCGATTAGATTGTACAACACCTACAAGTCGACTTACTTTCCTCCTATTCAACTTCTATGCATGGTCTAACAAGACTCGAGTTGGTTTATATCTTATAAGTCAAGTTGAGTAGATAAGAGATGGTTGTAAATGCAAGGATTCATAGGCTTAGCATTTCATCAAACATAACATGTGCATAAAGTTGACATCACAACAAGCAAGCAATTTGATTATGAAAACATATTAGATTAAGCATTAATCAATCCATGTTTGTTTCCCCTAATTACCCACTAATCCTAGTTTAGTAACTACTCACTCATTATCATGGAGAACATGTCATTAATGGTGTCAAACATAACAACAAGTGTAAACATGATAAGAGAATGAGGAAATAAACAATAAAGAGTAAAGGGTAAAAGAATTATACCAAACTTGAGATGATTCCAAATAATAAAGCAAAGAATAATAGAAGAAACTTGATTGATTGATGAAGGGTTGTCAATCCTCCAATAATAACCCAATAATCTTCAATTACCCAATAATAATAAACTAGAACAATAATTAAGGAAAGATTAATGTGTAATTTTGTGGAAAGATTGAGATTAATCTATTCTAATCTACTCCTAATCTAATCTAGGAAAGCTTGATTTTATCTAAGGAAACTTGATTCTAATCTAATAAAACTTGATGGTTTGATTATTACAAATGGGGTATATATAGTAGAGCATCATTAGGTTAAGTAAGGCTAAATTAGTAATTACACGTTTTAGATTTGAGCAGGGAAACGCAGGTATTTTTCGAAGGATGGGCATCTTTCATTGAGGCTTGAAGAAGACGAAATTGTGCTGCCTTGGAATTCGGGCGTCTTGGGCATGAAGACGGGCGGATTGTGGTTCACGTAGCAAGGAAAACTTTCCTGTCCAGGAATACGCCCGTCCCGAGCGAAATATGGGCGTCCTGGGCTTCAACCCGAGCGGGTTGAATCTGACCCGAGCGGGTTGAGCTGTATCTTGAGCTCAGATTGTAAAACGGACGTCATTTCCTCATCCGGACTCCTATTGGTGTGATTCAAAAGCCTAGATCACTTGATTTTTTGACGCCGTTTCATCTAGCATACTTTCAAAGCCAAAGGAGCAACCCTTGGTTTGGTTTTCGAGCAATTTCTTCTTGCAATGTCTTCTTTCTCGTCATCCTTGCTTTTTAGCCTAAGATGCCTCTATATACTCTTTATTTCTACTTCCTTGGTCATCATTCTTGCCTCCTCTTCATACTTAGTCCATCAAATATCGTCAACAAGCTTCCAAATATGCACGAAAGACGGGAATTTCCGCCTTATTATCTCCTTTCCTACAAAACATATAGAATGCACTAGGAAAGCAAATAGGAAGGATTTGACGGATAAAATGGTCATGAAATGTTATAAAAGTATGCAAAATAGGTTCAATTAGGAGACTAAATGTGCGCAAATAATGTTCACATCACAAATCCCGGAGCTAGAGAGGTCGGATTTCGTTGTTCTTTGTATCATTGTGATCCTTGCGTCAAGGGTAAGTTCTACGTACCGTTTTTATAGCATTTGGTTGAGGTTGTTTAAACCCTAATTTTGGGATTGGGGGTTTTTATGTTGATGATGTATTAGTAGTGATTGTATGATTATGTGTATAGGAGGAGGGTTCGTAGAAGAAAGATTTCGAGACAGCTGCTAGATCGTCTGCTTTTGTTTTTGCATTCCAGGTAGGGTTTTCCCTACTCAGTATTAGTCACATGATGTGGTTGGGGATTTGATTATGATTGTTGTTAAAGTATAATGTTGGTATTGTGACGGTTGTTGAATATTTTCGTTGTTGATTGTTGTTGATTGTATTTGTCTGTGATCTTTAGGGTACGTCCCTGGCTGAGTGGAGTCACTTACGAAAGTGGCTTCACGCCCATGATTTGCCTTCTGTGGAATCCGCCACAGAAGGGATGTGCACATTAATGGACTTGGGTTTATCGCTCGATGGAGATGAGCGGGACATAGGTGGGAACGGCTGCGGTCCCCCACTGGCGGTGTGGAGTACCTGTTGCGATGGGTACTCTGGAAGGACTACACACTTTAGTGTGTAGTCAGTGATGTGGAGTTTGATTTTAGAGTTTGGGATTGATGTGACGGTTGAGCTGTTTGATAATTATCTTGTTGTGATTGTGTTGTGTGATTAGTACTGACCCCGTGTTTGTTTTGTAAAATTGTGGTGATCCATTCGGGGATGGTGAGCAGTTGTTGAGCAGGTTTGATTAGAGGCATTTGGGCTAGCTGGGATGTGTCACCACGATCTGATTAGAGTCTTCCGCTGTCATACTTTTGTTTTTGAGACATTTGGTTTTTGAGAACATGTATCGTATTATTTATCAGTTTTGGGATTTGGATATGTAATCACTTTAAACTTTATTACTATTTAAATTATGTTTCTTTATTGTCATTCGATTATCATTGCCTCGGGAAACCGAGATGGTGATGTTCCTATACCCGAGTGGTCCTGGTAAGGCACTCGGAGTATGGGGGTGTCACAAAGTGTTTGTTTTGTCATCAAAAGAAAGTTTCTCTAAGAGGTCCTAAGGGCATTAGTGTGTCTTATCGTGGGTTTGTTGTCAAACCCAAAGTTAAGTTGATTGCAGCTGTGACCTTGAAGTCCTATCTGAGGAAGGGGTGCCCGTTGATCTTGTGCCATGTGAGAGATGACAGGATGGAGAGTCCGACGGTTGAGCAGATACCAGTTGTGGGGGAGTTTCCAGATGTCTTTCCAGAGGAAATTCCGGGGTTGCCACCGAAGAGGGAGATAGATTTCAGTGTTGTGCTGAAACCGGGGACGGGGCCAATCTCTAAGGCACCGTACCGGATGGGTCTGAAGGAGTTGGAGGAGCTCAGGAAGCAGTTAGATGATCTGATTGAGAGGGGATACATTAGACCTAGTGTATCACCGTGGGGAGCGCCAGTTCTGTTTGTGAAAAAGAAAGATGGGAGCTTGAGGTTGTGCATAGATTACATGAAGCTGAATAGAGTGACAGTGAAGAACAAGTATCCTTTGCCAAGGATAGATGACTAGTTTGATCAGTTGAGTGGTGCAGTAGTCTTTTCTAAGATTGATTTGAGGTCGGGGTACCATCAGGTGAAGATTAGAGAAGAGGACATACCAAAGACAGCTATCACGTCGAGGTATGGCCATTATGAGTATGTAGTGATGCCGTTTGGGTTATCTAATGCACCCGCTGTGTTTATGGATTTGATGAACAGAGTCTTCAGTCAATTTTTGGACAAGTTTGTGGTGGTTTTCATAGATGACATCTTAGTCTTTTCTAAGACTAAGGAGGAGCATGAGGAGCATCTCAGGATTGTTTTGCAGACCTTGAGGGAACATGAGTTGTATGCAAAGTTGGCCAAGTGTGAGTTCTGGTTGGAGAAAGTTGCTTTTCTAGGGCATGTGATTTCAAAGGAAGGGGTAGCTGTGGATCCTGCAAAGATTGAGGCAGTTACCAAGTGGGAAGCACCAAAGAATGTGGCTGAGATCAGGAGTTTCTTGGGTTTAGCAGGATATTATCGACGGTTCGTTAAGGATTTCTCCAAGATTGCTAGACCTATGACAGCTTTGATGAGTAAAGAGAAAAGGTTTCTTTGGGATGAGAGTTATGAGATGGCGTTCCAAATATTAAAGGAGTGTTTGACCACAACTCCAATCTTAGCATTGCCTGAAGGGAGCGAGAACTTTGAAGTGTATACAGATGATTCAAAGAATGGGTTGGGATGTGTGTTGATGCAGAATGGTAAAGTGATTGCCTATGCTTCTAGGAAATTTAAGCCTTATGAGGAGAATTATCCTACACACGATCTGGAGTTGGGTGCAGTTGTGTTTTCTCTTATGATTTGGAGACATTACCTATATGGGGCGACCTTTAAGGTATTTTCGGATCACAAGAGTCTCAAGTACATCTTCACTCAAAAGGAGTTGAACATGAGACAGCGGAGGTGGATGGAGCTGGTTGGCGATTATGACATGGATATTATCTACCATGAAGGGAAAGCCAATGTAGTTGCAGATGCTTTGAGCAGGAAGAGTGTACATTCTTTGTGCACAACCATATCTTTGATGAGATTGAGAGATGAGGTTGGGAAGTTTGGGATACATATGATCCAGAAAGGGGATGCCATGGGAGATTTGACAGTGCAGCCTGATCTTTATGATGATATTCGCGGTAAACAGGTGTTGGATCCTAAGATGGTGGAGTGGAGAGCTGGACTAGAGAAAGGGACAGTGTCTAGATTCTCTATTCATACAGATGGTAGTCTGAGGTTCGATGGGAGGTGGTGTGTCCCTAATGATGAGGAGATGAAAAAGACAATCATGACAGAGGCTCATTGTACACCATACTCGGTACATCCAGGTGGTGACAAGTTATACAAGGATTTAAAGAAGACTTTCTGGTGGCCTGGGATGAAGAAAGAAACAGCTGAGTTTGTGGCCCGTTGTTTGACATGTCAGAGAGTTAAAGGGGATCAGCGACGACCACAAGGTAAGATTCAGTCTCTTGAGGTACCTGAGTGGAAGTGGGAGTCCATTTATATGGATTTTATCGTGGGTTTACCGAAGAGTCAACATGGAAATAATATGATATGGGTCATAGTGGATCGACTGACCAAGTCAGCTCATTTTGTGCCAATGAAAGATACATGGACTAAGGCACAATTAGCGATGGCTTATCGGAAGAATGTGCTGAGATTGCATGGGGTGCCTAAAGATATAGTATCTGATAGAGATTCGAGGTATATCTCACATTTGGAAAGAATTGCAGGAGTCTTTGGGAACTACATTGAAGATGAGTACAGCATTTTATCCTGCGACAGATGGTCAGACAGAGAGGACAATCAAGACTCTGGAGGATATGTTACGAGCTTGTGTGATGGATTTTGGTGGTAGCTGGGAACAGAGTGAAGGAAATGTAGATCTTTATACATATTAACATACTCATATATGTCTTAATTAATTTGTCATAAAATTAAATACGGATTTTATGCATGCAAACAATATAAAAATAGAGGAGAAATCATGTTCTTACATTGATGATTTCGGTTATATTGGGCACAAAAGAAATCTCCTTTTCTTTTGTTCTTGAGCTTTCCTAAGATGGAAGAACAAGATCCAAGTATAGGATCTCTCCTTAGGATTAATACCCAAAGCTTTCTCTTAATTTAATTAATATTACAAGAACTAGTATAATATTAATTAGTAGAAAATGACCCAAAAATAATATAAACACTTAATTATTTTCGGTTTTGTAGAGAGAAGAAGGAGAGGATTATTTTTCTCTCTAGAATTGTCTTTTTGGATGATTGTTAGAATGAATAATCACTAATACATTTTAGTGTAATATTAGGTAAAAATTAGATGAAAAACCATGATGGTTTTTGTCATAAAAAACCAGGTGGAGGGGGCTTAATGGGTGAGCCAATGCATGCCCATATTTGTCTTCACAAGGTTAATAGGGTTGCATGGCTACTCTTGCTTTTTAATCATTATGTTTACCATTAAATTAAACAATTAATTAGCTTAAACCTCTCTTATTATTTCGGTCCATTTGATAATATGGAATCCATATTATTTTTGTCAATTGTCAATATGTCACATGTCACATGTCACATAAATTTGTTATGTATTTTTAACATATTAAAAGTCAACGTATTAATAAAAATACGTCACATACAAAAATCGACTTAGTAATTTCATAATTACTTGTACCAAAATATTTTACCACTTATAAATCACAACAGATTGTATTTATAATAATTCATTCAATTTCAATTGTTTCTTTAAACAATAATTTCATCCGAGTAATGATACGATTCAATTACTCAGACCGTATCTTATTTAATCACATTTCAATATGATACGTAAATTTTACTTCCAAAATCGTCCGTCAATTTTCAAATAATTTAATTAACTCGTAACATTATACGATTAATTAAATAATCAATTAAGAGTATTGCCCTATAGGTATGACCTAGGGGTCAATCGATCACCACCGTCACCACGCACACGGTAATGTCAAACTCTAGTCACCAATCATTACCGATATATGTTGACGGTTGACAAGTAACAATATTACTTCCCAATTGTATTCTTTATAATGAGATTTAAACATGTGATCATCATGATCAACAGTCGTGATCGCATTATTGTCGGAGGACACATATTCCAACAATCTCCCACTTGTCCTCGACAAGTGTGCGTCACCAATTCTCTTGTCCTATTACTATCTCCCACTCAATGCAAGGTGTCTTTCAGGTCGTACTTGCAAGTGATCATATCGAGAGTGGTTTCCTCGATCCGGAGAATAAGCGATTGACCGGACTTATCTATCATAGATACTTTCCGAGCGTGGCCACGCATTTCGATTCATTACTCCTCGAGTGGCCCCGAGATATTGTTATAACCCTGACTAGGGGTGGACAATTCCTATCGCACTCATTCCCTTCGACTAGCCACACCATCATAACCCAAAATATGCCCATTTGACCCCATTTACGAAGGTCGTAGTAACACAAATCAAAGTTAATCGAAAACTGTGCCATCTTAGGTGAACAGTCTTTAGTCAAAAGAATCGACTCATTTGAATACTATAGTAGCTCTCGCCACGACCAGGCTATATAAATTTGCCAGAACTCTATAAGCGGTCATTAGGCCCGACAAAATGTTCCTAACAGTCTGCCTACGTGATCGACTAGTCATCTCACATGACTCTATGGCACTTGAACTTGCTATCAATCGCATCACACTCTAGTCACTTCGAGACGTCACCTCATACAAGTAACTATGGGCAAATACAATGTTAATCCGTGTTCACTTTAACGGGGTTCAATTGTCTCCACAACCCGTTTGGATACAACAAAGTACAAAGTGAGTTAATAATAACTCAAACGACAAATGTCGACATCACACTCGGGTAGTCAATATCATATTACAACCTTGTGATGTATATCGTCAGTGTAAACACTTATTGATTGCAATAGAAGTTTAACATCCCATGTGTCCATGTGTTCAAACTTCTTACACTTGCAATTTCCTTTACATTCATGTTCTCTCTCATAGCATGAATCTTACCAAGTACACATCAAGGTTCCCGACCTTGGTTTTGGTTCTTTAACTTGAAAGAACTTTCTTATCGACTATCACATAACGAACGAATTTGTGATGAATGAAATAACTTGCACTGATCAAGTATTCCATCCACACACAATGCACTAGGTATATGTTTTGTAGAATCTTGTAACAATTTGTCAAGATTATTAGCCTAGCGCTTCTCACAAGTCCTAGCTTAACTGGAAAGGTTAGTTTTGAATAATCTCTTATTCAACCAAGCATCTTTCCAAAACTTCTCATTTCTCTTTCTGGGTTTGAAAGAATTGGGATTCTCATAAATCCTCATATGTGCTCGGATTTTCTACAATATGTGCAACCTCTTAACACACAATGGAACATTCCGTTAAACACTGAAATCGCTCATCGGATTCTACTTGAGAATTCATGACGTTTCTATTATGGCTCACCAATCAATCATCATGCACTTATGCATATGATTCATAATTGGACATGTACATGATTATTCTAATGGCGGAAACATTAGTTACTAATAATCATGAGATCAACCGTTCGTGGGTTCTATGAACGACCATGACTGCTAATGGTAATTCCATTTTCATTCATATGAATAACCTATGTGTATGTTGATGTGATGTGTATCTCTTAATACTAATCCAACATCCCTGATGTAATTGGATTCATCATAGTCCATTATCATCCAGAATTGAAAACTCACATCTTCCTTTATGAAGGAAGGTATTGGCTCGTCATTCTTCAATAAGTGATGAGTTATAACCCTTTTCAAGATGATTGCTCCCACTAAATTCCATGTCTTCACATGATAATTACCAAACTCCCACTCAATTCTACATGTTTCGAAATTGACTTCTCAATCGGAACTTTTAAAGAATTGAAATATAAATTGCATGTGTCAAGTTATTAAGATAGAACCATATATGTTCCCATCATATCCCTTCAAAATACCTATTTTGAAGTGGTCTCATCTCAACCTTACGTAAAGAGATTTTAAATCTCCAATACACTTATGTCATAATGATGTGTAGCAATGTCATTATTCAAATATAAATAATATTTAGAACACGTCCTTCGAAATACCCTTTTGGAAGGAGGTTTAACCATTTCATAGTGAGGTTAAGTAATGACATTTGCGTGGTTAAAACTTGGCCATTGAAAATATCGGTATATCAATCTTTGCAACTATGATTCATTTAGGCTCTTAAGTAAATCTCAAGGTTTAAACTATTGGTCAAATATTTCATAAACTTAGTCAAAAACTTGTTAAGACTTTACATTAGTCATTTTTCTTCCAAAACTTTCTTTTGGTCTCCTCGTGTAGTTATCTTGAGAATATTCTCTTATGATTACTTCACTTGGTCTCTTTAGTCATATAGAACTAACTTGAGACCATAGATCTCATCTATTCAAATCATTCTCTCTTGCGTAGATCTTCATTTACACAAGTACACAATTTTATCTTGCCTTGTGTGTTGTGTCCTCATTTTTCTCCCACTCTATCTTTAGAATAAGTACACTAAATCATTCAAAGATAGTATATGAGACACAAATTAATGATGTTGAAGTATAAGGAGAACTACCTCATAGGTTGACTAATTGTTATTGATTTCATATGTGTACTTGGTGATTGACATACCTTTAAGAGAGTTCATAGACTCAAAATCACTTTATAAATGATCATACACACGCCTTAAGCATGTGGACATATAATGAAACCCGTCATTATATTTGTCTATTAGATCACTTTAAGTGAATAATCTTATGTTTCAAAGCGCAAGCATTTAAAGATGAAATTTTAGAACATTAAAAGGATAAATGATAATACGGGTGACTTGGGTTGCAAACCAAGTCACCATCATCCAAAATTACAAACCATTATCCAAAAATTACCTTTCCATGTCAAACATGGAAACTTAAAGTTCTAAAAATCCAAAACATAATCTTAAATTGAGACAATGGAAAGCAAAGCTCCATAAAAGCTATCCATAGCTTCTCCATGGTTTCTCATGCTTGCTTTTCCTTTCCCTTGTCTTTGCTTGGTGGAGGCCCTATTTACAATAAAAAGGGAGATACATTATCACAACTTTGCATCATATTACCATAGTTGAATTTAGAAACATAAAAGAAGGTTAGTCATTTACCTACTGGAGTGATCTTTCCAGCTTTGATATCACCAAGGTATTTGGAACAATTTCTTTTCCAATGTCCCATGCCATTACAATAATGGCATTTATCAAGAGGACCCTTCTTGACTTTTGAGGTGCTAGCTTCACAAGACTTAGCTTTGGTGAATGTGGGAGCTTGCTTTTTACCCTTCCTTCCACTCTTCTTGAACTTCCCCTTACTCTTTGTGCTTATGTTAAGCACATCCTTGGGAGGGTTCACATTTAACCCCATGTCCCTCTCGGCTTGCACAAGTAACTTGTGCAACTCCTCAAGAGACACATCCTTGTCTTTTATATTGAAATTCACCCGGAATTGCACATATGCCTTGACTTTGGACAAGGAGTGTAGAATCCTATCTACGATGAGTTCTTTGGGGATTTTAACCTTTTGAATTTTCAAGGTCTCGACAAGCTCCATGAGTTTGAGCACATGAGGGCTAACCTTTTGGCCCTCTTTGAAGTCGAGATCAAAGAATGCCGCGGCCGCCTCATATTGGACGATCCGCGGAGTTTGTGAAAACATGGTCACAAGTTTGGAGTAAATCTCACTAGCATTGCCCATTTTAAAGGCTCTCCTTTGGAGGTCCGCCTCCATCGCAAATATCAAGACATTTTTCATTGCGGCGGACTCCTTTTGGTAAGCCTCATATGCTTCCCTAGTGGCCGCGGTGGACCTAGTGGAGGGTTCGGGTGGAGAGGCCTCGGTAAGGTAACGAAGTTTGTCGTCACCTTCGGCGGCTAATTTGAGTTGGGCATCCCAATCGGAGAAATTTGACCCATTCTTTTCAAGTTTACATCGATCCATAAAGGATCGGAGCCAAGATGAAGTAGCGAGAGGTGTGGCGTTAGGAGTTGGTGTTGGTGTTGCCATTTGTTATGAAAAAGAAGTGGTCTACAAAACAAGATATAAGGAGTAAAACAATTGTCGTTTTAATAATAATACTCGTAAAAATGTATGATTTAAACAAGTTTTATGCATTTTTCTAGTGACCTCTACCCAACTAGATAAATGATTCCAAGATCCAAATTCATATTAACTTAGGGCACGGTGTGCCGAAATACCCTTTATTAACATAACTCGGTGGATTAACCTTTTAATCGATTCTACTTTTAGAACTCTTGGTCGATGATGTTTACATTAATGTTCATCTCTAGCCCGAAACACATCCGGAAATCGTCGTGAATACTTTCGTTGAGTACAACCCAAATTTCGAATAAATGTGTCCATAATCCAAACCCATATCAATTTAGGGCACGGTGTGCCGAAATACCCTTTGTTAACATGAATTCGGTGGATAGACATTTATCACCCACTTCCCCTACGTAACAAGGTTTGTGCCCCGGTATGGCCGAGTGCACTCCCTCACGAAATAGGTTTTCATGGTTTCTACTATTTGGTAAGGCTATGTCTCAATTTATTGTTTTAGCGAGAGGTCATGTCAATTTATTATCTATCACGTTTTTAAGTGAACTAAAGCGGTGAACTACGATAATTCTAATTGACACGGTCGATAAACTCGATAAAATAAGGATGCATGTTTTAGTTATGGCGATTTAGCGATGCATGTGACATAAAATAAAATGCAAGCATAAAATAAATAAATCCTAGTATGGCCTTTCCTAAAATAGAAAAACTATTTAACTATTACATATTCGGAAACCAACTCCATTGGTCCCTTGAACTTCGGTTGTGGCACGCATCTCGATGTAACACCGTCTTTATGTATCGCCATTCTTGAAGAAATCCGTCTTTTGGAACTCCGGAATGAATAAAATTACATAATAAATTACATAATTTCCTATTATACATTTGTAACTAAAATAAAATAAATCTATTAAATTACAAAACGGTGATTCGAGATCACAATAAATATTACAACCGAATCGATATTCCCATACATTTCGGGAAATACCAATTAAAATCTAGGGCCATACTAAGTAGAATTACATAATTCAAAATTACATAAATTAAAATTATGACAATCATAAAGGAAAAAAAAATGCAGCATTATAATATGTATGAACATGCTCAATTTTATGCTAAATCGCCTTTAAATAGCCAATATCGTATATTACTCGGTTTTTACGGATTTGCGTGATTTCAACATTTTATAATCACAAAAATACATAAACTCATATTTATGCATAGGTTAATTACCCTAACCTCTTAGGACTCAAAATTTAGTCTTCACTAATAATTTGACCATAATTAACCCATATTAACAAAATTGTTCATAAATGGACCAAAAATTACAAAAATAAGCTATTAAACTTCAAATAAATCACAAAATTTCAAATAAATTTGAAATTTGAAATTTAAACTCATGAACATTCTGGAAAATTACCATGACACTCATAATGTTCAAAATCTTAGGATAAAAATTTCGAAATTTTCCCGGACAAACAATGTTGCGGTTTATCGATTTTTAATAAAATAATCATAAAAACATGGAAAAATTATTTTCACTAACTTTTCAATTTTAGATCTGAAAAAGATAATAAAATGCAACATTAGACGTTTTTCCTAAGTCATAGATTATGTTTTATTAATTTTCCACTAATAATGTCACTATTTATGCTATTTTTCTTCAAAAATCCATAAATCATGCAAAAAGACTTCTTTATAGCCAATTATTTTACACACATCTTGTAAAATTGCATGTGACAACATATTAATTTTATATGACCAGATTCGAAATTTAACTCATATTAACCTATTTTTCACCTAAATCCGAATTTAATAATGAAAAATTCATTTTTCGAGCATAACAAGTCCAAAAATTATGGAAATTTACAGGTTATCTCAAAATAATATATGTGACAACATATACAAAAATCAACTTAAAATTCGAAGTATAGCTAATTTTAGACCAAAAATGACATTTTTACTCATAAAATCACATTTAAATGCCATTATTGTAAATTATGAACAATAAAAATCCGAAAAATTAACCAAAATATCCTAAAACATTTTAGGACTAGAAATATTAACATGCATGGATTAATTTCGTGATATCTCATAATAACACAAATTTTACAAGTTTTATTTGTTATTCTTATAACTCGGAAAAACATTTAACCGATTTGCATGCAAACAACCGTGGCTCTTGATACCGATTGAAGGAAATGTAGATCTTTATACATATTAACATACTCATATATGTATTAATTAATTTGTCATAAAATTAAATACGGATTTTATGCATGCAAACAATATAAAAATAGAGGAGAAATCATGTTCTTACATTGATGATTTCGGTTATATTGGGCACAAAAGAAATCTCCTTTTCTTTTGTTCTTGAGCTTTCCTAAGATGGAAGAACAAGATCCAAGTATAGGATCTCTCCTTAGGATTAATACCCAAAGCTTTCTCTTAATTTAATTAATATTACAAGAACTAGTATAATATTAATTAGTAGAAAATGACCCAAAAATAATATAAACACTTAATTATTTTCGGTTTTGTAGAGAGAAGAAGGAGAGGATTATTTTTCTCTCTAGAATTGTCTTTTTGGATGATTGTTAGAATGAATAATCACTAATACATTTTAGTGTAATATTAGGTAAAAATTAGATGAAAAACCATGATGGTTTTTGTCATAAAAAACCGGGTGGAGGGGGCTTAATGGGTGAGCCAATGCATGCCCATATTTGTCTTCACAAGGTTAATAGGGTTGCATGGCTACTCTTGCTTTTTAATCATTATGTTTACCATTAAATTAAACAATTAATTAGCTTAAACCTCTCTTATTATTTCGGTCCATTTGATAATATGGAATCCATATTATTTTTGTCAATTGTCAATATGTCACATGTCACATGTCACATAAATATGTTATGTATTTTTAACATATTAAAAATCAACGTATTAATAAAAATACGTCACATACAAAAATCGACTTAGTAATTTCATAATTACTTGTACCAAAATATTTTACCACTTATAAATCACAACAGATTGTATTTATAATAATTCATTCAATTTCAATTGTTTCTTTAAACAATAATTTCATCCGAGTAATGATACGATTCAATTACTCAGACCGTATCTTATTTAATCACATTTCAATATGATACGTAAATTTTACTTCCAAAATCGTCCGTCAATTTTCAAATAATTTAATTAACTCGTAACATTATACGATTAATTAAATAATCAATTAAGAGTATTGCCCTATAGGTATGACCTAGGGGTCAATCGATCACCACCGTCGCACGACAAGTAATGTCAAACTCTAGTCACCAATCATTACCGATATATGTTGACCGAGTTGTGAGAACAATATTACTTCCCAATTGTATTCTTTATAATGAGATTTAAACATGTGATCATCATGATCAACAGTCGTGATCGCATTATTGTCGGAGGACACATATTCCAACACAGAGGTTATATTTGATTGAGTTTTCTTACAACAACAGCTATCACACCAGTATTGGCATGGCGCCATTTGAGGCCTTATATGGGAGGAGATGTAGGAGTCTGATTTGTTGGGACGACAGTGCTGAGGCTGTGGTTTTAGGACCAGAGATGATACATGAGATGGTTGAGCAGATTAAGCTGATTAGGGAGAGGATGAGAGCGGCTCAGGATAGACAAAAGAGTTATGCAGATCTACATCGCCGGGATATAGAGTTTAAGGTTGGGGACAAGGTTTTTTTGAAAGTGTCTCCTATGCGTGGGGTCATTATATTTGGTAAGAAAGGCACGCTGAGTCAAAAGTTCATAGGACCATATGAGATCTTAGACCGGGTTGGAGAGTTTGCTTATCGATTGGACTTACCATCTGCTTTGGATAGGGTACATAATGTGTTTCATGTGTCTCAGCTGCGGAAGTATGTGAGTGATCCGTCACATGTGTTAGAGGTGGAGAACATAGAGCTAGATGAGTCCTTGTCTTATCTTAAGGTGCCTAAACAGATTCTTAACCGGAAGGTTAGGAAGACTAGACATGGTGAGACAGTCTTGCTTAAGATTCTTTGGTCTAATCATGAGGTTGAGAAAGCTACATGGGAGGAGGACGAGGCCATGAGAGAGCGCTATCCGTTTCTTTTTTATCAGGTATGTATGGTTACGGGGATGTAACCTTGTTTCTTTTAGGGGGGTAGGAGATGGTCGCGAAGAGTTTTTAAATCTTTTTTTGTTGATTTTGATATAGTTAGTAGTGGTTTGAGTCGGGTTGAGTTTGGTCGGTAGCATGTGTTAGAGTTTTTATGTTGAGTTTTGTTTTTGGTTGTTGTGTCGGGGGTATGTTAGTGTGTCTTTATTTTTTTGTGGTTTGAACTTCGGGGACAAAGTTCTTTTTAAGGAGGGAAGACTGTAATACTACGGTTTTATGAGTCTCTGGGTACTCTATCGAGTGGGGCTTACTCTGTCGAGTAAGTATGTTTTGATTTACGAAACAGTGTTCTGCCTGTAGGGTACTGGATCGAGTAGCCTTGGCACTCGATCGAGTAAGTGGCACTCGATCGAGTAAGTTACTTACTCGATCGAGTAAGTCGGTTATCGGGTAATATTTTGACGGGTTTTGTTAATAATGCGAATTAGTATATATAATACTACGTTATTTTTCCTAAACACTTTTATAAACCTAATACACACAAAAGAGATTGCAAACTACGTTGTTCTCCACATTCGCATTATTGGCAAATCCCGGAGTTAGAGAGGTCGGATTTTGTTGTTCTTTGTATCATTGTGATCCTTGCGTCAAGGGTAAGTTCACGTACCGTTTTTATAGCATTTGATTGAGGTTGTTTAAACCCTAATTTTGGGTTTGGGGGTTTTTATGTTGATGATGTATTAGTAGTGATTGTATGATTATGTGTATAGAAGGAGGGTTCGTAGAAGAAAGATTTTGAGACAGCTGCTAGATCATCTGATTTTGTGTTTGCATTCCAGGTAGGGTTTTCCCTACTCAGTATTAGTCACATGATGTGGTTGGTGATTTTATTATGATTGTTGTTAAAGTATAATGTTGGTATTGTGACGGTTGTTGAATATTGTCGTTTGATTGTTGTTGATTGTATCTGTCTGTGAACTTCGGGGTGCGTCCCAGGCTGAGTGGAGTCCTTTGCGAAAGTGGCTTCACGCCCATGATTCGCCTTCTGTGGAACCCGCCATAGAAGGGATGTTCACATTAATGGACTTGGGTTTATCGCTCGATGGAGATGAGCGGGGGTTAGGTGAGAACGGCTGCGGTCCCCCCCCCCCACTGGCGGTGTGGAGTACCTGTTGCGATGGGTACTCTGGCAGGACTACACACTTTAGTGTGTAGTCAGTGATGTAGAGTTTGATTGTGGAGTTTGGGATTGATGTGACAGTTGAGCTGTTTGATAATTATCTTGTTGTGATTGTGTTGTGTGATTAGTACTGACCCCTTGTTTGTTTTGTAAAACTGTGGTGATCCATTCGGGGATGGTGAGCAGTTGTTGAGCAGGTTTGATCAGAGGCATTGGGGCTAGCTGGGATGTGTCACCATGAGCTGATTAGAGTCTTCCGCTGTCATACTTTTGTTTTTGAGACATTTGGTTTTTGAGATCATGTATCGTATTATTTATCAAGTTTGGGATTTGAATATGTAATCACTTTAAACTTTATTACTATTTAAATTATGTTTCTTTATTGTCATTCAATTATCATTGCCTCGGGAAACCGAGATGGTAACGTTTATATACCTGAGTGGTCCTGGTAAGGCACTTGGAGTATGAGGGTGTCACATCTAATGTATCCCCTCTCAATGAGATCATCCAACTGCTTCCTTAGCTCTTCTAATTCCTTAGGACCCATACGGTATGGTGCCTTAGAGATTGGCCCCGTCCCCGGTTTCAGCTAAACACTGAAATCTATCTCCCTCTTCGGTGGCAACCCCGGAATCTCCTCTGGAAAAACATCTGGGAACTCTCCCACCACTGGTATCTGCTCAACTGTCGCACTCTCCACTCTATGATCCCTCACATGGCACAAGATCAACGGGCACCCCTTCCTCAGATAGGACTTCAAGGTCACTGCTGCAATCAACTTAACTTTGGGTTTGACAACAAACCCACGATAAGACAAACTAATCCCCTTAGGACCTCTTAAAGAAACTCTTTTTTGATGGTAATCTATCTTAGCCTTGTTCTTTCCCAACCAATCCATCCCAACTATCATCTCAAAATCATCTAAAGGGAACTCTAACAAGTCTACAGGTAGATCAACTTGCCCAACTATCATGGACACCGCTCTATACAACCTCCCACAAGATACAGACTCACCCAAAGGTATAAAAACTTCCTCTCTTACAGACTCATATTCACTCAAACCCAACCGTTTAACATGACTTGTTGATACAAACGACTGTGATGCTCCCGAATCATACAAAACAAAGGTAAAAACTCCATTAGCAAGAAATGTACCGGTGATAACGTGAGCATCATCCTCAGCTGCTTTCTTCTCCATCATAAATAGCTTGCCACTGGTCTTCTGCCCACCTCCCTGGACAGTACTAGCTGAGGTAGTCGGTTTAGCACCCGACCCCTGGTTATTGTTGGTGTTTGTAGTCAGTGTCTGATAAGAATTACCATCATTACGGTTAGCCCCACCGTTGTTGCTCTGACCTCCCCTGTTGTTCCATGACCCAACCGACCTGCTACTAGCATAACTCTGTGTAGGACCCTGTGAGAAACTCCCCTTTGATGGCCTCTTGAAACCCCCACTCATCGCACTGGTGCACTCATGTCTCTTGTGGCCCACACCGCCACAGTTATAACAGGTTATACCCCAACTACCACCACCACTACCACGGTCACGCTCATATGAAGCCCCAGCACTAAACCCCGAGCCCAATGAATATGCTCTCACCTGATTATGGTTACTCTTCTTGTAGCTGGACTGGCCACCACCCTCACTCTCAGCTTTCCTCTTCTCAGCACCCCTCTCCTTGGTCATCTCAACCAACCTCTCAGCCCTCCCTGCTCGCTCATAGGCCTCCTTCACATCTGTAAGAACTCCCACCAGTAGCTTCTCCATAATCTTGGGGGTCAATCCCTTCTCAAATCGCAGTGCCAAGTTCTCTTCACTCAGCCCCATGTCCTCAGCATATCTGGACTTCTCATTAAACTTGCGGTAGTACTCAGCTACCGTCATCTCAGATGTCATCTTAAAATCATCAAATTCTTCTCTCAACTTACTACTCACATGTTCTGGCACGAACTAACTGATGTGAACATAATTAGAGCATATTTAGTCCCCGAATTAGCCTTGTTCCCATGCTTTTTAGTGCATATTTGGGTCATTTATTGTCTTTAGTTCTTTGTTTTGCATATTCTTTGAGGTTTTGATCCCTTGGTAGGAAAGGAGTGCAAACCTTGCATTTTCATGGCAAAATGAGGCTAAATTGATTGAATTCAATGACCAAGCATTAAGGAGAGATAAGATTGGAAGGCCTTTGTACATACTATAGTACATGGGCAATGATGAGAAAAGATCCTTGCATCCCCGAGGAAATCCCCAAGGATTTTATGAAGAAAAAGGAAGAAAAGAAGAAGGAACAAGACTGCCTGACAATCCGTGCGGATTGTCTAGAAGACGCCCGTCTTCACCCCACAATCCGTGCGTCTTCACCCCCAAGACGCCCGGGCAAAAGCTCCAGAAGATGCCCGTCTTCACCACCTGGACGCCCGGGCAGAGACCGCCAAATCCGCCCGTTCCGTGCTAAAGACGCCCGGATTCCCAGACAGCCCCATTTCGTCTTCTTCAAGCTTCAAGGAAGGATGCACATCTTTTTCTAGAGACCGGAGTCTCCCTAGAGACCGGAGTCTTCCAAAAGAGACCGGCGTTTCCTCAACAAGGGACTTAATCGTCATTTAAGCCCTTAGTTAACCCTAATTCATACACCTAATCCGCACTATAAATACCCCATTAGTCTAATTAGAAGAGCATGTTCTTCTTGGCAATGTTTAGAGTAGTTAATATCAATCAAATCTCTCTTTAATCTTGTAATCAACATTTAATCAAGTTTTAATACAAGTTTTATTTCCTTAATCTCTCTCTTGTTCATCCTTTACTTTGGGTAATTGAAGATTATTTGGGTTATTATTGTGATATTGACAACCTCTCAATCAAGCATTCAAGTACTCCTTTTATTCTTTGCTTTATTATTGGAATCATTAGTAGGTATAATTCTCTTAATCCCTCTTTAATTATTGTTAATCACTTTCATTTATTCATCATGTTTCACTTTGTTGGTATGATTGACAACCTTGCTAGCATGTTCAACATGATAATGAGTGAGTAGTTTCCTTAGCTAGGGTTAATGGGTAATTAGGGGAAACCAACATGGGGAATGATTCATGCTTAAATTAATATGCTTTCATAGTTTATTTGCTTGCTTGTTGTGATCTCAACTTATGCACATGTTATGTTTGATGAAATGTGAGCCTATGAATCCTTGCATTTTTTACCCATCACCTATCTTTTCAATGAGACTTGTAAGACATAAACTAACTCGAGTCTCATTAGACCATGCATATTGTTGAGTAGGGAAGATTAAGTCGACTTGTAGGTGTTGTACAATCTAATCGATTCGGCTCCGGGACCCAAACTTTCCTAGGATTGTAAGATATAAACCAACTCGATCCATCACAACAATAATTGCTTGCTTATAACTTGAGAATATGTTTGTATGATCAATTCCCATGAATTCCCTATGACCCCATGACACCCTAGTGCCTTTTATCAATTGTTTACATCCCTTTTAATTCATCTTGCTTGTTTACTTTCATTGATTTTTAGTTTAGTGATCTTCTACATCAAACCCCAATTGTGACACCCCTTAGACACCACTAGTTACGATAGAAATCTCATCTCAATTCCCATCCTTTGGGATCCGACCTTTACTTGCCTCTTTACTAATTGTAGAGTTGTTTGTGAAGTTATAAATTGTGTTTTGGTCTAGGTGCTCCTAACGATAAGTAACCGAAAAATTAAGTTTCCGACAAAAAAATGGCGCCGTTGCCGGGGACAGTGTTAACTTGATTTAGATTTTCTTGTATTGTTATTAGTTGTGTCTTTCTTTGCCTTGGGGAAGTAAAACTCCTCAAGGTTTGTTCTAATTGTTTTCGAGTTGTTTGATATTTTGCATGTCTAGAAGGTCACAAGGTGACTTGTTACCCTTTGATCACGAAATTGAAAGAACTTTGACAACCAATACAAAGACTTGCTAGGAGAACTTTGAGAGGTATTGGTGAGGTTGTAGATATTCAACCAAATACTATTGAGTTCATCAACCCTTTTGCAAGAGAAGGTGAGGAGAACCCAACACAAAATCCAACACAAAATCAACCCACAATGCCTAAGTTTTCATCACATTCCGTACCCACCGAGGAGAACCTACCCAATGGTACTCCCACACCACAACATCTAACCGGAAATTTTATTGCCAAATCCGCATTTATCCAATTAGTCGAAAGAAGGCAATTTGGGGGGATGCCTAGTGAAGACCCTCATTCTCATATGGAGACTTTTTGTGACTATTGTGATGCGATTTCTCAAACCGGTGTAATTCAAGACCAAATTCGATGGGTCTTATTTCCTTTTTCTCTAATTGGCACTGCGAAACAACGGTTGAAAGGCCTTGATAAGGCTACTCTCGGAATTGATTCTTGGAAAAAGTTGGCTCTAGCTTTCTACAAAAAGTTCTATCCACCGGAAAAGACTAACATGCTAAGAGCTCAAATTACGGGCTTTAAGCAAAGGGATGAAGAATCTTTGTATGAAGCTTGGGAGCGATTCAAGGGAATTTGTCGCTCATGTCCTCACCATGGACTTAGCGAGTGTTTCTTGGTACAACAATTTTGGAACGGTCTTTATGAAGATTCAAGGAACATTCTCAACATGGGATCAAATGGAATGTTCACCGAAGTTGATGACAATCAAACTTGGAACAAAATTGAGGAAATGGTGGTCCATAACTCACAATATAGTAGACCTCGTAAGGCTACTAGAGGAGGAAAGCATGAAGTGGCGTCCATTACTCAATTGGGCGCTCAACTTAGTGCTCACATTGATACCATCAATTTGAAGTTTGAAAAAGCTATGGCTAGACTTGAAGAAGCCTCAAAATCACCAAAGCATCATGTTAATGCCATGACGGCATCTTCATCAATCCCAAATGGGATATGGGAGAATTGTGGAACTTTGGGACATGACCAAAGTGAATGTAGGGGAACAAATGAACAAGTGAATGCTTTCCAAGCATACAAGAGTGGTACCCCTTATTCAAACTATTACAATGAAAACACCAAATTCCATCCAAATCTCTCATACAAAAGCCAAAATGTTCAAAACCCTCAACCAACATACACCCCACCTCCCATGAGAAACCAAAATCAAAGACCCTTTTACAACCAAAACCAAGGTTACCAAAATCAAACTCCATACAATCAACAAAATGACCAAGGTTTTGATGTTCAAAAAGCGGTCCTCCAAATGCAAAAGAATCAACAAGAGTTTTTCACTCAAATGCAAAAAGATAGTCAAGCAAACGAAATCACCATCAACAACATCCTAGCTCACACCAAAATGTTGGAAACCCAATTGACTCAACTAGCATCTTCAAGCTCACAAAGACAAAAGGGGCAATTACCACCTCAAAGTAATCCCCCAAGACATGAAACGGTTAGTGCCATTCACTTGAGGAGTGGTACAAGGTATGAAGCACCGAAGAAGCAAGTTGAGGATGAGGTTGTGGAGGCTAGTGACAAAGATGAAATTGTGCAAAACTCCAAGGATGGGGAACCATCAAAAGAAGAAATTTCAAGGAAAAATGAAGACAAGGTCAAGGAGAAGGAGCCCATTGTGATTAGACTTCCTTTTCCGAGTCATCAAGCCAAGCCCAAATTTGATGACCAACTTGAAAAATTTATGGAAATTGTGAAGAATTTGAAAGTCTCAATTCCTTTCACGGAATTAATCAATCACGTGCCGGCGTATGCAAAATACATGAAAGACATCCTCATAAAGAAGAAGTCAATCCGGAAGCTTGAGACTATCGCCTTCACTAAGGTGAGTAGCGCAATACTTCAAGGGAGTTCACCTCCAAAACTCAAAGATCCGGGAAGCTTCTCAATACCGTGTACCATTGGCGACACCACGATCAACAAAGCCTTATGTGATCTACGGGCTAGTGTGAGTTTTATGCCGTAATCGGTGAGTAAAAGGTTGGGGATGGGAGAGCTTAAATGCACCAATATCACACTCCAAATGGCCGATAGATCGACGAAGACACCATTAGGGATATGGGAAGATGTTCCCGTAAGAATTGGGAAATTTTTCATTCCGGTGGACTTTGTCATTGTTGACATGGAAGAAGACTCCAACATTCCAATCATTCTAGGAAGACCTTTCTTACACACCGCGGGTGCGGTGATTGATGTGAAGCATGGAGAGCTCACTCTAGAAGTGGGAGATGAGAGCATAACTTTCAATCTTGACAAGACCATGAGAGCTCCCCGTTTGCATGAACCATGTTTTATGGTTGATCATTATAGCCGGAAGGATGATAGGAAGAAGTCGGAATTCCAATGGAAGAAAATTGAAGATGCTCCATTCAAAGAGCAAGTGAATTGTAACAAAGAGAGCTTGAAAAGCTCACCAAGGTCAAGCAATGAAGAGGATGGACTCATTGGCCAAGACAAGAAAGTGGGAGAGTTGTCTGCATCAACTCAAGAGATCTCTAGTGATCAAGTAGATGAAGTTTGTGGTCTTTGGGACGATGAGTTTGAAGGGATTTTCAATCCCTATATTGGTAATGCTATCGATCAAGACTGACAACAAGGGCAAAGGTCTATTGAAGACCTTTATCATGATAATGAACAAGCTTTTGATTACTTCTTCAAGGTGTTGAGCAACATCAACAACACCTTGGACATGCCCCCATGACATCTCACTAAGGATGAGAGTTTGGTGGAGTCCTCCCTAAACCACCATTTGTAAATATTTCTAACCCCCTAACTTGCATTTTAATTCTTACATTACATTTTTTTTTGTCATTGTTGGATTTTTATGCTTTGATCAAGATAATTATCATTTTTGAGAGAAGTGAGGGAGGGACTAATGATTTAATTGATGTGTAGTGCTTTAGCTTAGTGTGGGGATAGCAATTGCCTAGGCTATTCATGCCTTAGTAGTGCCCCTACAATGAAGAACACGGGATTTGAAGAATGGAAAATGACAAGGGATATGCAAGTGCACGGATGGAACTGATTCTGGGTAAAAGAGGCAGAATCCGAGCGTCTTCATGGGAATCCGCCCGTCATCTGGCAATCCGGGCGTATTTGTCAGAATCCGCCCGTCCTTCTGAGCTGAAAATTTGAAATTTTGGGACTGTTGAAGAATCTGAGCGTCCTGGTAGAGAAGACGCTCGTCTTCATAAATCCGCCCGTCTTGGAAAGAAAGACGCCCGTCTTTTTGCCTGTGAAAAACAAGAAACCTCACTGTCTGAGAATCCGCCCGTCTTCAGCAGAAGACGCCCGTCCTGCAGTCGATAAATCCGAGCGTCTTTGCTGAAAGACGCCCGTCTTTAGGCGAGAAATCCTGAACCAAAAGAGGCAGAATCCGAGCGTCCCGAAGGAAAGACGCCCGTCTTCCCCCTGCAATTCAAAAATTTTCGGGTATTTTAAATACCCCATCCCACATTCATTTCTTCATTCCTTCATTCAAAACACTACCCATAAACCCCAAAACTCAAAACCCTCATCCTCTCCATCACCAAAACAAGATTTCCTCAACCACATTCAACAAAATCAAATCAAAACTTCCTTCTAACAACAATTAATCACTCCTCTTCCAACAAAAATCAAACCAAGCACCAAAATCTTCAACCTTTGAGTCGATTTTTGAAATTATAAAGGCAAAGCCTTTCATCTTAAAATCGATTTGGGTACATTTGGAAATTGAAGATTTTCACTCTTTTCTTAGTTAAATCATCAATGGCAAGGACAAAAGGAGCAACAAAGGCACCTAAGGCAAAGGCACTCTCAATAAGACAAAAGAGTCTTCAAGCAAAGAAAGCCTCATTGGCTATGGTGGTAGCTAGTTCAAACTTGGAAGTGCAACAACAACAACCTCCCTTGGAAGCAACAACATCAACAACTCCGGAAATTGCTCAATTATCAAACTATCCGGAGGTAATTTTCATTTCTAACTCACATAGGGATACATTTGCCAAGTATGCTAGAAAATCCTTTCTATCCACCAAATTCATATGTGAAGATGCCTTGAACAAATTGGGTGTCCTTGAAAAAACTAAAGCCTTCTTTGAAGCCATGGGGTTGGGAAAATTGTTTGCTACAAGAGAATTGACATACCCCTCCCTTACCTTAGAATTCTTGAGTTCTTTGAAAGTTACTAAGGTAGAGACTAGAGAAAACATCGAGTTCCGCCTTGCTAATGTGAGTAGGCGCATCACCTTTGATGAATTGGGTAAAGCATTGGGTCTTAGTGATTCACCTAGTTATTTCAAGAATCCCGACAAGTATGACCCCGCTCCTCTTTGGGAGGCGATTTCCGGGAGGAAATTTGAGAACTATCATGCTAGTCGCGCTCTATTAGTCCACCATCCGGGCATTAAAGTGTGGCACAAGGTCATCGGGAATACCATCATTGCAAGAAAAGACACTCACCACTTTACCAAGCTCGATTGTGTTCTTCTTGAGTCGGCCTTAAATATTGGAAGGGAATTCACCAAGCCTTAAAATTCTCTAAGTCTTTTGGTGGAAAGATGGCTAAATGTTGATTGTGGAAAGCAAGGCATCACCGTTATTGTAAATGGAGGTCTAGTCACTCTTTTGGCTAAGTACTTTGATCCGAATTTCAACAAGGATAGCAAGTATTCGGCGAAAAAGGGGAGTCATCTCATTGACATGGATGCCATGATTAACAAGTATAAGTGGGTCACTCATAACCCTCTTGACACCAAGTATGGGTGGCTTACCAATGAGGCTAGATCTTTTACTTTGCCTTCCAAGATATGCCGTTTGAGTGTCCATCGGACCAACTACCTTCTTCCCCTCTCAAAAGAAGCCGAATACATCATCCGTCAACAAAGGGGTGAAATTGAAATGCCCTCCTCTTCCATTTTCACACCACCCTATCCATTCAAGTATCAAGAGTTCAAACACGAAGGTGTTAAAGCAAGCAATGACTACATGACTCTACTTATGCAAGAGATGCACAAACAAGCTTTTAAGGATCGGGAATATGCATACTTAGCCCAATATCCACCCCTCCTTCATTTAGCTAGGCAAGGACTACTTGATCCTTCCTGTCCTTTGCCTAGTTGGGCGGATAGGGAAGTCTTCTTTCTGAGTGCATCTAGGGGTGAGATTTTGGGTGACGATGAGGTTGTCGGTGATGAGGTTGTTGATAATAGCATTGATGAAGAGGCTAATGAAGAAGAAGAAGAGGATGATGAAGAAAGTGAGCAAGAAAGTGAAGAGGGAAGTGGTGATGAGTCCACTTCTATTGAAGAAGATGATGATAATGATGATATGGTGGAAGACTAGCAAGCTTTGGAGGCTCCTACCCTCTTGAGGTTTGTCTACTTCTTTCTTTGTTTTATTTACTTTATCTTGATCATGGTTGGAGAGTCCCAGCAACATAGATGACTAACACCTCGGCCCCATTGAGGTGTTCTTATTTCATTGTTCCCACTTTTGAAAATCCAAAATGACAATTTAGTTTCATGCATTGCATCTTGTGTGCATGAACTACCCCAACTTTAGGACATTAGAAATAATGTCTAACTCGGTTTGGGGAAGTACATGCATATGCAACGGGAGGTAATATAAATTACGCTCTCCGTCATAAACAAAAAACCCATGCATCATGTAGTATATAGATTAGTATAGCTTGCATTTAGAGTAGAATTCATGCATCATGTTTGCATGATTTCCCATCATTTTGGCCATTGAGGACAATGCCCATATTAGTGTGGGGATGGGGAATTCTAACTTAACTTTTATTCAAAAATCCAAAAAAATTGAAAAAAAAAAAATTGAAAAACCATAAAAAATTGAAAAATTGAAAAAACCAAAAACGAGTTCATTTCTTTTATAGTGTAGTCATGTATATATTGTTGTATATATTGTGTTTGTTTTATCCTTGTTCACATTGATCAACTACGCCACATCCGAGACATGAGGATATTGAAGACCGCATGGTATGATATTTCCAATCTCCTTTTTCCTCTTTATGTTAATGACTATGTGGCTTTATTTTGATTGATGCGGTATAACAATGTGAACTTAGGACTTGCATTTAGTTTATATGTCATATTAGTTGGTAGAATTATTTGCATTAGGATGTTTATATGGTAGTTGCATCATGGCATGTAGTTTGCATGTTAGAAAAATTTTGCGAAACCGTCTACTTGGGAAGTTTGACAAGTGTATATAGGCCCTAGTAGATGCTTTTTCTTCTTAAGACTTTGCTTGTTAGAATACTTGTAAACACCCTAGGATGTGTCATGCTAGTATCCTTTGACCCATGGATTAAGGCCTAGTCAAGAGTACCTTGTGGTGTGATAACTCCTTGGCTACCGATTATTCCAAGATGACCCTTGAAACCATGCATGCATCCATCATCCATGTTCTACCACATTTTTGTCATCAAAGGGAATGGGCACAAAAAGAAATCAATTTGAGTTCAATGAAATGAAAAGTGAAATAAAGTTTGCAAAAAATGCATCAAATGAAAAGAGGAGCAAAAATAGAACTCCTATGCTTCAAATATAAGGCACCCTCACTATATATGGGGTGACTTTGAAAATGTTCAAAAAGAAATGCAAAAGGTTGAAAGTTGTCAAGTGTTGAAAAGCCAAAAATCAAAAGAAATGGCAAAAGAAAGTGTTCTCAAATGTTATATGGCACAAGAAATTGGGGGGAAAAATGCAAACTCCCAAAATGAAACTCAAATATCTATTGATCCCTTTATCCATCGTATCCATTTTTGTGCATGTTAGAGAGGGGACGACCCTTCTTCTTGTCTAGGCAAGAGGGGGAATTCCGCGATCCTCCAGTGTTTCTAACACCATAGGAAGTTTACTCTTGACAAAAGCATTTAACGATTGAGGACAAAGGTACCCTAGCTTGACACAACTTGGAGGTGATTTATTGGTATCCTTCTAGGCTTAGTAGTTTGAAGAAATTGCATCTATGAAGGAGTGTGTACCCTTGAATTGCTTCCCTTGTAGATAATTTCTGCCACTTAGATGAGGAAAGTGGTTATTCTTTTGTAGATGCATCCATTACTTGATTTTGTGTGCTTAACGTTTTGATGTGTCGCCATTTTGGCAAGACCCGCCTTGCCTTGTAAGAAGGCATCCTACCTCATGGTTGTCTTGTTGTGAGTTGAAGGGGCGGAGTGAGACCCGCTAATTGTCTCATATCGGCTATGTTATTAGGTTATTTTAAATAATGGTCCTAGTCTTTGTCACCTCTTTACTCGGGACGAGCAAAGGTTCGGTTTGGGGATATTTGATGTGACCATAATTAGAGCATATTTAGTCCCCGAATTAGCCTTGTCCCCATGCTTTTTAGTGCATATTTGGGTCATTTATTGTCTTTAGTTCTTTGTTTTGCATATTCTTTGAGGTTTTGATCCCTTGGTAGGAAAGGAGTGCAAACCTTGCATTTTCATGGCAAAATGAGGCTAAATTGATTGAATTCAATGACCAAGCATTAAGGAGAGATAAGATTGGAAGGCCTTTGTACATACTATAGTATATGGGAAATGATGAGAAAAGATCCTTGCATCCCCGAGGAAATCCCCAAGGATTTTATGAAGAAAAAGGAAGAAAAGAAGAAGGAACAAGACTGCCTGACAATCCGTGCGGACTGTCTAGAAGACGCCCGTCTTCACCCCACAATCCGTGCGTCTTCACCCCCAAGACGCCCGGGCAAAAGCTCCAGAAGACGCCCGTCTTCACCACCTGGACGCCCGGGCAGAGACCGCCAAATCCGCCCGTCCCGTGCTAAAGACGCCCGGATTCCCAGACAGTCCCATTTCGTCTTCTTCAAGCTTCAAGGAAGGATGCACATCTTTTTCTAGAGACCGGAGTCTCCCTAGAGACCGGAGTCTTCCAAAAGAGACCGGCGTTTCCTCAACAAGGGACTTAATCGTCATTTAAGCCCTTAGTTAACCCTAATTCATACACCTAATCCCCACTATAAATACCCCATTAGTCTAATTAGAAGAGCATGTTCTTCTTAGCAATCTTTAGAGTAGTTAATATCAATCAAATCTCTCTTTAATCTTGTAATCAACATTTAATCAAGTTTTAATACAAGTTTTATTTCCTTAATCTCTCTCTTGTTCATCCTTTACTTTGGGTAATTGAAGATTATTTGGGTTATTATTGTGATATTGACAACCTCTCAATCAAGCATTCAAGTACTCCTTTTATTCTTTGCTTTATTATTGGAATCATTAGTAGGTATAATTCTCTTAATCCTTCTTTAATTATTGTTAATCACTTTCATTTATTCATCATGTTTCACTTTGTTGGTATGATTAACAACCTTGCTAGCATGTTCAACATGATAATGAGTGAGTAGTTTCCTTAGCTAGGGTTAATGGGTAATTAAGGGAAACCAACATGGGGAATGATTCATGCTTAAATTAATATGCTTTCATAGTTTATTTGCTTGCTTGTTGTGATCTCAACTTATGCACATGTTATGTTTGATGAAATGTGAGCCTATGAATCCTTTCATTTTTTACCCATCACCTATCTTTTCAATGAGACTTGTAAGACATAAACCAACTCGAGTCTCATTAGACCATGCATATTGTTGAGTAGGGAAGATTAAGTCGACTTGTAGGTGTTGTACAATCTAATCGATTCGGCTCCGGGACCCAAACTTTCCTAGGATTGTAAGATATAAACCAACTCGATCCATCACAACAATAATTGCTTGCTTATAACTTGAGAATATGTTTGTATGATCAATTCCCATGAATCCCCTATGACCCCATGACACCCTAGTGCCTTTTATCAATTGTTTACATCCCTTTTAATTCATCTTGCTTGTTTACTTTCATTGCTTTTTAGTTTAGTGATCTTCTACATCAAACCCCAATTGTGACACCCCTTAGACACCACTAGTTACGATAGATATCTCATCTCAATTCCCGTCCCTTGGGATCCGACCTTTACTTGCCTCTTTACTAATTGTAGAGTTGTTTGTGAAGTTATAAATTGTGTTTTGGTCTAGGTGCTCCTAACGACAAGTAACCGAAAAACATAGTTTCCGACCACTCACGCCTCATGGCTTTCCTGAACTCATCCCAAGGTATTGCAGGTAGCCCCTGCTTCATGTACATCTCCATAGCACCCACCTTAACCTTATCCCACCACTCACCGGTTGCTTCCCTCAAGTAGAACACAACTTGTTCCACTTTCAACTCCTCCGGGCAATGAACTAACTCGAGGATATTCTCCATCTCCCTGTGCCAATTATCTAGCAGAATTGGCGCCCCAGTCCCCTTATACTCCTTAGGGCCGAACCTAGCTATGTGAATGCTGATTTTGGAGTGATCATCCTTATCCTTTCCCACTCTTTTCAAAGCTTCCATAAGAGCATCTTGGTGCTCCAACATCTTTATTATATCATCCACGGTCATACTCTCAGCTCTAGCATACAAGGCGGTTCTTTTCGGCGGCATCTTGTAACTATATAAGAGAAAGGTAAACATAAACACTCATACCATATCCCAAAACACGCATACGACCTGTATAGAACCTACTCGATCGAGCCCCTACACCTACTCGATCGAGTTGCCTTACCTACTCGATCGAGTACCTCGACTCCAGAACCTGATCAGAAAACTCCCAAAAACACACTCGATCGAGCTGACTAGCCACTCGATCGAGCTGACCCCACTCGATCGAGCGCCCAAAAACCTGCTTCTGCCCATAAAAGATAAAACTATCTACTCGATCGAGTCAGACCCACTCGATCGAGCCTCTCACCTACTCGATCGAGTGCCCCCCACTCGATCGAGTCATGCAGACTCGTATAACTACCCGCATGTTCATCTTTCTTTCCCAACTATCTATACTGCTAACAATATATATATATATATATATATATATATATATATATATACAACTCTTTATATGCTCAACAAAACAACTTAATTCCTGTAGATACCCGTATCCGTCGATATTGGAATTTATAGAGAACCCGACAAACACCCGATGATGATAGGACACATGTATTTATTAGTTGTCATTGTCATTATTTGGGTTCATTTTACGATGTGGAATGAGCGTTGTCGACGAAGTATTCTACTAATTTAAATGATATTTAAATTAAATGTTTGTTTTATTAAAGTGAATTCATTTTATTGTTTTAATTTGAATTTATTTTCTTAAGTTTATTTTATTGAAAATAAAATAGATATTTGATTTGAAAAATCATTCTTAAGTTACTTGATTTGAAAAATCAATTTAAATCAATTTATAAATCGTATTTGAAGAACTCGTTTTTTTACGATGGTTTTGTATGCGATTTTGAGCTCGTTTTCAACTCGATTTGAGCACGGCTTTCGAAGCAAACTCAAGCCAACTCTTGACCCATAACCCAGCCCATCACTCACCCTCATAACCAGGCCCTAACCCCTTCCACAAACCCGTCCAAACTCCCTCCAATCCAGCTAATAACCCGTCCCAAACAGCCCGCACAGCTAACCCTTTCCCTTACCCGTGTTCAGCTTTGCCAAGCCCCAAACCCGCTCCAAACACCACTTAAACCCGTTCCCATTAACCCTAAACCATACCCTAGTATCCTACCCATATTACCTTAGCTTAAACACCAAGTAACACCCCTCCTAAATCCTACACGAGCTCACGAAAGCTGCTGGACAGCAGCAGCGAAACAGGCAGCCCGACTGCTTGTTGCTCTCTTTTACCCTACTTTAACTCCCTATAAATACCTCCCCTCTGCCATACTTTCATTCCTCTAAGTTCTCCATACATACTACCGTCACTAACCAACACTAATCTACACAAACAAACCCTAATTGCCTCTCAAAACTCTCGACAAAACCGAGACATCCAAACTGAGAAACAGTTTGTGTCTCTCTCGAAATACCATTCGTTCCTCCTTAAAATCTCCATTAAAACTCGAGTTTCTTGCTCCTAATTAACCATATAACATCCATATATATCTTAGACAAAGATTCATGAGTCGACCTTGAGAGTACACGAATCCCCTCGAAAAACAGAGTGTCATACACTCTGTTTTCGCTGCTTTTCCTGTCTGTCCAGTTCTGTTTGTGCTCGTTTTTCGTGCCCAATAACTCAGAACGAGCGTGGTTTGTTTTAATATCTTTGTTCTACTCTCTTTCTAGTTTTCAAAACATCTTTTAAATCTAATTTTCACCGTGAAACGAGTGAGAAATTGCAGTTTGAAAGTTGCTGTCCAGATTTACAAAAAAACGTGTTGTTGCTTTGTTCCTTCGTCGACGACGGCCTCTCGAGATAAAATCTACGATCTATTACGACCCAAGACGGTGTCAACGATACATGTAGGTTGAGGGTGCATCAAATCCTCCTCTTCTCCCTTTTATTTCGTTCTTTTTATGTTTGTTTTTTTATAGTTCGTTTTTACTTTGTTTATCGTTTTGTTTATCGTTTGATTTCGTTAACTATGAAACTAGTTAGTTTGAGTACGAGTTAAAGTACCACCATAAACACCCGCGTTGACTTGAGTCGGGAAAGAAATCCGTCACATCGGTCGGTCGTATCCCCCTTCTCATTTACATATCCTCGTGTTCATGGTAGGGCATTAATAAAATGGATTCTAACTTCGTTCCTCGCTTTTGACCCCTCATTTGTTTCGTTCAATTCGACCTGCCCTAGGACCCGTTGCATGTTAGTTCGACATCTGATTGTTAACATATGATTCATTTAGATGACTTTAGATCGATTAAATAACCTAATTAGACATGTTAGGGTGCTTCGACACAAGCATTAAAATCGGTTAACAATTCTATAACTTAATTGAATACATCTCTCCTTTCACATGATTTCTCGCTAGTATAAGAGTGCGTGGTTAGCACCTTCTTATTAACACTCGACGAGTTAATTTAATTAGCGAACTTGACCTAATTTGACCCTTTAGGCCGTGTAGAGTACCCGGTTTTAGGCGAAGCCTTCTGACGTCTTTTATCATCGATTTCTAATGTATATCCCATATCGCTTTGCAAATCTATCTAACCTAATGAACCTAACCTAGGAACTAGGGTGGCCGTGGCTTGGCCGTGAGTGTGGTCGTGTCTTTGTCTTTCTTGCTTCTCCTTTATATCATTTGTTCATCGTTGTTTCGTATTTTGTAATTACCTTTTGTTTATCGAGTCGTTTCTTGTAATTCGTTTGTAATTAGTTTTCTATTTGGTCGAGTCAAATGATTTACAAAAACCTTTGTCTTATTTGGTTAGATAGTTGTGCTCCAATTCATGTAAGAGCGTAGTAAATCGCATGTTCTTTAAAACAACGTGGCCCGATTTATGCTAATGCAAGCTTTGGTGCGTGACCTAATATCTAATTCGATGAGATTAAGTGAAAGCATGCATTACGAGGAGTGACCTAAGGCCGTGGGTCATGTAAGCCGTGGGCCACCCCTTGTGCACGTTTTCCTAGGCCGGATTGGCCATGTAGGGTGTCGTGTATGGTGTCGTATATAGCAATTGTATTTAGATCGAGTTGTATCTTTAATATCTTGTTGTGTCGGCATGAAATGCCCGGGTTGTAATAGGGTAGATCCCAACGGCTCCCCCCTTCCCATCAAGCCTTGTTTGTTTCGTTGTGTATGTTGTTAGATCAATCAACCCACATGCTAAATTACAACTTTGACAACGCTAGTTTAGTTGCATCTAAAATGACATAGAAATTGTTGTCACATGTTAGGGTTTTAAAACGATGTTTGCATATCATATATCGCAGTAGCTACGACCTTGTTTGAAATCCGATACTTGACTTAGTAGAGACCGTTATTGACGGGCGGGGTTAGGTGTCCTTATGGGCTTCCTAACACGTACCCTCACCCCTTACTCAAGATCTATGGTTTGTGGATCCGTCTAAATACCATTGGATTACGAGAGTCATTCAAATCGAGTGATATAGGGTACAAGTCTTTATCTTTAATCACTCGTAGTCGATTGGCTTTATGCTTTCCGATGAAAGGTGTAAAGTTGACTTGAACGGTTCCAAGTTCCCATAAAACTTGGTGGCGACTCTAATTTGTCTTAATTCGATTCAAAATAACCTCGAGTCGATTATGCCTAGTGTGGATCCCGCGGACGCAGTTCTCGCGGGCGTTGTCCACAGTTTGGCGACTCCGCTGGGGAAAAGAGGACTAGTTACACTTTGTTTCTAGGATCTTTTCCTCCGAGGTGAAACTTGAAAAGAAAGTATTAGAAAGTAAAACATTACTCGTAGTGCTACGATTCATGTATAAACCCTTAAGGACTTTCCCGGGCCGTCCCAGCGCTTCTTTGTGACGCGTGGGGGGCGACGTCCCACTATGCCAGGTGCTTGCACATTGCTTGCTTCCGCTCCGCCTCGTCGTGGTTCTTGAGGGTGGGGATGCTCTTCTAGGTACTCTACCTAAAGGCCCTTGCTCTATTAGACCCAAAAGGACGGAGGGCATAGACCTTCTTGTAGAAGACTTGCCGAGACTTAGAAATGTCTAGGAACATACATCCTTATAACATGAGAATGACAATGTGCAAGGTGAATTCCCCGAGTCTTTTCAAATTTTCCATATCAATTTCAAAACCGAACTTTTGAACAACTTACTTTCAAAATAGCATGGTTTTAAAAACGCGGAATGCTGCTCAAGTAGGACTAGATTTTTCGGCCCAAAATGAGCTTTTATAGCCGGCATGCTGCCCATTTTAAATCTCATTTTCAAATCGATTTTTCGTTTTTTTCAAATTCAATCCAAAATGTTTCTCGAACCTTAACCAAGCATGAAATGCGTCGAGTCGTGTCCGAGTCCTGGCCGTGTTTGGCTAGGCGTGTTTCGTCCTAAGTATCTAGAACACGACCCTGTTGGGTCACCCAAGCTCACCTCTTGGGATTCGAGTCATGTGGGTCGACCAATTGGTCCAGGATAGTACACAGAAACGTCCAAGCTTGGCCATTTTAGGGCGTTTCACTTAAACCTATGGGCTATGTTAGTTCAATCACGGGTTTAGTCACACCGAGTCCAGTTTAGAATCGAGTTATGATGGTTTGGGTCGTGTCGTTTTGTCGAGTCCAAAATGAATCGTGGTCTAAATCCAACCGTGAGTCGAACCTTTTGGTTAGTCAGTCATAAGTCGAGTCTTTGTTTGAGTCAAGTTGGTGTCGTGTCCTTAAGTGTGCAGGGGCTCTTACATTTGAATATTGACTCAGTTCGGGGTTTTCTTGTAGAAAGGCCGCCAAAAACCCAACTTCAAGCAATGGAAGACGCTGTTAACAAACTCACTGAGGCCGTGAACCTCATGAGGGCCAGAATGGATGTGATCAAATCCAAGCTGGGTGAAGATTCCTCCACCCCACCTCTGACTGATCTGGAGAAACGGTTCAAATTCATTGAAGACCGTCTGAAACTCTCCCAGGGGAAGAACATCCACTACGAAAATGCTAGGGCCTATGCCCCAGTTCAGGATAAGTTGCCCACAAACATGGTACTCACTGATATCCCAAAGTTTAAGGGCACAAAAGATTCAGTCCACCATGTTAAGGCCTATAAGGGATACTTAGCACTGAAGGGAGTACCTGCTGACATGCTCTCTGAAATTTTCGCTCAATCTCTGGATGAACACCCAAAGGCGTGGTTCTACAATCTGGACCTTAAGAACTTCCCCACTTCCGAAGATATTACGGTGGAGTTCTGCAAGCACTATGCTGATAATGTCGAGATTTAAACCAACATAAGAACATTGGAGGTGATGACACAGAAAGAAAAAGAAGGTTTTACTGAATTCCTTGCAAGATGGCGCGCTGAAAGCGTGAAATTAGCCAAGAAGCCTGATGAAGTTGAAATGGTAGATAAGTTCGTAAAGAATCTACGACCTATTTATCGCAATGCTCTGAAATACCATAATTTTGGCTCTTTCAAAGAATTGATAAGAATCGGGATAAAGGTAGAAGATGATGTCATAAGGGCAGAGGCTGAAAGGCCGAAAGGGTACCAATGGGCCTCATTGTCTAAGGGAAAGGCCCCAGCAACGGCCCATATTGATGAAGCCATCAATCTCTTAGAAGGGAAATCGAAGAATCCGCAGCGCCAAACACCAAGGGCATTCACCGATATCGGATGCACTTATACATACGCTCTCCAAAGGCTCATAGCCCAAGGAAAGTTGAAGCCTATTGGTCCAACGCCGGATCCACCCACTGAACAACAAGGTAAATGGTATAAACCAAATGCCTATTGTGCCTTTCCTCAAGGGAAAGGCCATGATACTGAAAGGTGTTATCGACTGAAACACGAAATTCAAGACATGATTGAGAATGGAACACTCCTGATCCCAACTGTTAAACCCAATAACATCACCAATCCATTTGGCGATCACGCCAATTTTGTTTCTGTCGAAGACAATATCGATTATTCCCATCTTATCCGCCCATGTCACTTGAAAGGGGTTTTTATCGGGAAAATATTTGTGGGTTGCTTTGAATTATTGCCAAACTCGAAGAATGAAATTCAAATCGGGAGTCTTGCTCTAGAATGTACTCCTCTCGTTAACGAAGTTAATAAAAAACAATTCGATTCACCGACCTTCATCATTGGCGTAGATCCTCAGAGGACTACCTCGGGATAGAGGCAGACCATCAAAGGGATCAAGGACAAGAGCCGAGCATCTAAGTTGACAGCTGAACAAGGGAAAGCTCATGACCAGATTTGAAAATTATGAGTCGGGATCTGTTTTCTTATCTTAGTCGAGTCGAGTCTAGGACTTTCTTTTCTTGAATTTGAGTTGTTTGTTCTGCGATGACCTAGGGTGTGTCCTAGGAATTATTCCTTTGAGTCTGTTAAGCATTTGTCATTCCAATAAAAGTTGCAGTTTCGTTTCCAAATATGTCTTGTTTCCAATCCTCAATCATTCCGAAAACATGATAAAATGCACAACACACTCAAAGGCATCCCTGGGGTGGAAGTATGCCCCGTTTCAAAATGTAAGGATACTTTAGGATCCCGTGTCTGTTTCCTTTACCTATTCCATGTCTGGCGGTAGAAAACCTCCATCAGAACCAGTGCTTATGAGAAGCTTTTAAATGATTCTATGACGAACCCGGACTAGCTCCTTGTTTCCCATATCGATGACGGAAGGTAAGCCCATTCCCCAACAAAATCATCCCATCTCGAAGAGAGAAGATATCAACCCGTTCTAACAAGGAATTGTTAGTTCCTACCCAAATTAGTTGGCGAAGCCCAGTTTTCAAGGTGTATCCATTTATGACTAAGAGAATGAATAGAAGATCATTTTCAAAGAGAGGAAAAAAAAGATGAAAAAATGAGAAAAAGAGAAAAATTGGAAAAATGAAAAAAAATGAAAAAAAGAAAAATGAAAAAAGATGAAAGAAAAAGAAAAAAGAAAAAAGATGTTGAAGTTATTGCGAAATGCTTTTTGGTTGAATGTCGAAGTTACGGAAGCCAGAATTCAAGTCAAGTACCCATTAGTTGAGGTTCAATGGGCGAAGCCCAAAAGGGTAAGTAGTGACCTCTTTACCCTCTAAGTCCTTCCTGAGACGGTTACAAGGGGATAGTCAGGAATTTTGAGAATCATTCTCGCTTGTCTTTGTTACACCTTGACCTTTAGGGTCCAGATATGGAGATTTGAACCCACATTGTTTTCCAACCCATTTGCACTCGGATTTCGTCAAAACCGAGACACCTTTTCCAACCACGATGTAAGCCATAACCCGTTGGCCTTAGCACCACAAAACGAACCTTCAGAATGATGGTTTACCTTACGAACCTATTTTTACCAAGCTCCACATCCCAAAGAATCAAAACCTTTTGTACCAACCCTAGACACGGGATACAACGGTACCTTACAGGCTAGAATGGGATACGACATGATACCTTAGGTGAAACCTTTGAGTGTGTACACACAATCAAAATGCCATGTTTATGCACCAAGATCGAACTACGTCGGATTTGATTTCGCTCCACGCGAATACGTAGGCAGTCCTTCAGAATAAGGGATTTAATCCACCCATCATCCAAGTTGTCATCTTGTCGGTTTCTTACGGATCTTAACCAAGTCCAAATGAAGCCACCTTTGTTTGAGTTGGTCTTAGTACTCGATGTAAGCTAGGATAAGGATATAGGTTCAGATGAATAGTATCAAGTCTCAGAATGAGCTTTATCGAACGGTTTAGGCAAAGATGTCGAGTCATATAGATGTAGGTTTGTGTTGCGAACAGAAAATATGAAAAACCCGCTGAAAAGAAAGAAGGCGTGGAAGAAAAATAGTAAAAGCCCACTGAAAAGAAAGAAGGCGGTGGCAAGAAATGATGAATACTCGCTGAAAAGAAAGGAGGCGAGGAGAAGAGTGGCAGAATGTTCCCAACAAGAGTGATGTGTGATGTCCAACTGTTCTCATAAAATCAGTCTGTGTTTAGTGTCTAGGCGAAGCTAACGTTGTTGCTCCGTGAGTTTAATCCACCTTGTCAATGCCAATTGATCTTGATTCCCATGTGCCCTCAGGAGCACGCCTATGCCATACGATATCCTCGTTCCACGTCCGACGACCTTGTGATTCCCATTTGCCGTTTTTTGGGCGCCAGAATGGCCTATTTACATTTCTACCCCCAACAAGTTAATAATTGAATTAAAACCCGTGTACACTTACGGTTTTATTTTCCTTTTTGTTTTACGGTAGCGGGCTACGCCCACGTTATTTACGGGTCATACAGAGTGTCTGAGTCGTATTTCCTGCTCACCCGTCAAGGTTCGATTTCAAAATGCCAAAGACTTCAGAATTCCGAAATTTCAAAAACTTTTTGCGAATTATGGGATAAATGATCCAAGTAGTGGTACATTTCAAGTCAAGGTTCAAATGTCAAAGTTCAAAATCAAATTTTGGGTCGACGACCCAAGACCCAAATGATTCGTTTCAAATTCGAATTTCGGGTCGATGGCCCAACATCGTAAGTGATGTCAGATTCAAAATTTGGGTCGATGGCCCAATTACTCAAAATTTTCGACATGTTCAGGTTTCGGGTCGATGACCCAGTCTTTCAAATTCAATTTTCGGGTCGATATCCAATCTTTTAAATGATCCAATTTTAAGATCGATGATCCAAATGTGCTTATGTGATGATTATTGCTAGTATGTTTTTGTGTTTCAAATGTAGCATGATATGCTTCAACTGGGGGCTCTAAAGTCTTCGACTTTAGAGCCATCGCAAACTGGGGGCTCTGTAGCCGTTGGCTTCAGAGACCATTATCAAGATGAAATGGATGACATCCACTCAGAATTCAATTCAATACAAGAGTATGAAATGGAAGAATTCCGTAGCTGAAAGCAAATGATGAAAGCGGCGGCAACCTCCTTGGAAAGTCCCGTCCCATTTTGGACAAACGCCAGCAGATGATAAACTTTGGGCATGTGTCAGCGGCTGCCGAACTACGACGCGGGTTTGATTCCGTCATAAACGGATACGTAGGCACCTAAGGATAAGGCTAAACCCACCATATATGCAGTTTTATGGGTCGACGACCAACGATGACAATTTGACGCAACAGAAGCAAGAGTTAATCCCCGACGAAGTTTTAGGTATGATCTCTTCATATGGCTGGCGAGCTTATATACGCAAGTCTAATGGACTATAAACGAACCGCGGAATCCTCAGGTCGAGAGAGACCTGGGGTATACTTTGACTTTCGCCTTGTCCAAGCCTCAGTCAAAGTGGGGGCTCTGTAGATACCTGTATCCGTCGATAATGGAATTTATAGAGAACCCGACAAACACCCGATGATGATAGGATACATGTATTTATTAGTTGTCATTGTCATTATTTGGGTTCGTTTTACGATGTGGAATGAGCGTTGTCGACGAAGTATTCTATTAATTTAAATGATATTTAAATTAAATGTTTGTTTTATTAAAGTGAATTCATTTTATTGTTTTAATTTGAATTTATTTTCTTAAGTTTATTTTATTGAAAATAAAATAGATATTTGATTTGAAAAATCATTCTTAAGTTACTTGATTTGAAAAATCAATTTAAATCAATTTATAAATCGTATTTGAAGAACTCGTTTTTTTACGATGGTTTTGTATGCGATTTTGAGCTCGTTTTCAACTCGATTTGAGCACGGTTTTCGAAGCAAACTCAAGCCAACTCTTGACCCATAACCCAGCCCATCACTCACCCTCATAACCAGGCCCTAACACCTTCCACAAACCCGTCCAAACTCCCTCCAATCCAGATAATAACCCGTCCCAAACAGCCCGCACAGCCAACCCTTTCCCTTACCCGTGTTCAACTTTGCCAAGCCCCAAACCCGCTCCAAACACCACTTAAACCCGTGCCCATTAACCCTAAACCATACCCTAGTATCCTAACCATATTACCTTAGCTTAACCACCAAGAAACACCCCTCCTAAACCCTACACGAGCTCACGAAAGCTGCTGGACAGCAGCAGCGAAACAGGCAGCCCGACTGCTTGTTGCTCTCTTTTACCCTACTTTAACTCCCTATAAATACCTCCCCTCTGCCATACTTTCATTCCTCTAAGTTCTCCATACATACTACCATCACTAACCAACACTAATCTACACAAACAAACCCTAATTGCCTCTCAAAACTCTCGACAAAACCGAGACATCCAAACTGAGAAACAGTTTGTGTCTCTCTCGAAATACCATTCGTTCCCCCTTCAAATCTCCATTAAAACTCGAGTTTCTTGCTCCTAATTAACCATATAACATCCATCTACATCTTAGACAAAGATTCACGAGTCAAATTGACCTTGAGAGTACACGAATCCCCTCGAAAAACAGAGTGTCATACACTCTGTTTTCGCGGCTTTTCCTGTCTGTCCAGTTCTGTTTGTGCTTGTTTTTCGTGCCCAATAACTCAGAACGAGCGTGGTTTGTTTTAAGATATTTGTTCTACTCTCTTTCTAGTTTTCAAAACATCTTTTAAATCTAATTTTCACCGTGAAACGAATGAGAAATTGCAGTTTGAAAGTTGCTGTCCAGATTTACAAAAAAACGTGTTGTTGCTTTGTTCCTTCGTCGACGACGGCCTCTCGAGATAAAATATACGATCGATTACGACCCAAGACGGTGTCAACGATACATGTAGGTTGAGGGTGCATCAAATCCTCCTCTTCTCCCTTTTATTTCGTTCTTTTTATGTTTGTTTTTTTATAGTTCGTTTTTACTTTGTTTATCGTTTTGTTTATCGTTTGATTTCGTTAACTATGAAACTAGTTAGTTTGAGTACGAGTTAAAGTACCACCATAAACACCCGCGTTGACTTGAGTCGGGAAAGAAATCCGTCACATCGGTCGGTCGTATCCCCCTTCTCATTTACATATCCTCGTGTTCAAGGTAGGGCATTAATAAAATGGATTCTAACTTCGTTCCTCGCTTTTGACCCCTCGTTTGTTTCGTTCAATTCGACCTGCCCTAGGACCCGTTGCATGTTAGTTCGACCTCTGATTGTTAACATATGATTCATTTAGATGACTTTAGATCGATTAAATAACCTAATTAGACATGTTAGGGTGCTTCGACACAAGCATTAAAATAGGTTAACAATTCTATAACTTAATTGAATACATCTCTCCTTTCACATGATTTCTCGCTAGCATAAGAGTGCGTGATTAGCACCTTCTTATTAACACTCGACGAGTTAATTTAATTAGCGGACTTGACTTAATTTGACCCTTTAGGCCGTGTAGAGTACCCGGTTTTAGGCGAAGCCTTCTGACCTCTTTTATCATCGATTTCTAATGTATATCCCATATCGCTTTGCAAATCTAACCTAATGAACCTAACCTAGGAACTAGGGTGGCCATGGCTTGGCCGTGGGTGTGGTCGTGTCTTTGTCTTTCTTGCTTCTCCTCTATATCATTTGTTCATCGTTGTTTCGTATTTTGTAATTACCTTTTGTTTATCGAGTCGTTTCTTGTAATTCGTTTGTAATTAGTTTTCTATTTGGTCGAGTCAAATGATTTACAAAAACCGTAGTCTTATTTGGTTAGATAGTTGTGCTCCAATTCATGTAAGAGCGTAGTAAATCGCATGTTGTTTAAAACAACGTGGCCCGATTTATGCTAATGCAAGCTTTGGTGCGTGACCTAATATCTAATTCGATGAGATTAAGTGAAAACACGCATTACGAGGAGTGACCTAAGGCCGTGGGTCATATAATCCGTGGGCCACCCCTTGTGCACGTTTTCCTAGGCCGGATTGGCCATGTAGGGTGTCGTGTATGGTGTTGTATATAGCAATTGTATTTAGATTGAGTTGTATCTTTAATTTCTTGTTGTGTCGACATGAAATGCCCGGGTTGTAATAGGGTAGATCCCAACGGCTCCCCCCTTCCCATCAAGCCTTGTTTGTTTCGTTGTGTATGTTGTTAGATCAATCAACCCACATGCTAAATTACAACTTTGACAAAGCTAGTTTAGTTGCATCTAAAATGACATAGAAATTGTTGTCACATGTTAGGGTTTTAAAACGATGTTTGCATATCATATATCGCAGTAGCTACGACCTTGTTTGAAATCCGATACTTGACTTAGTAGAGGCCGTTATTGACGGGCGGGGTTAGGTGTCCTTATGGGCTTCCTAACACGTACCCTCACCCCTTACTCAAGATCTATGGTTTGTGGATCCGTCTAAATACCATTGGATTACGAGAGTCATTCAAATCGAGTGATATAGGGTACAAGTCTTTATCTTTAATCACTCGTAGTCGATTGGCTTTATGCTTTCCGATGAAAGGTGTAAAGTTGACTTGAACGGTTCCAAGTTCCCATAAAACTTGGTGGCGACTCTAATTTGTCTTAATTCGATTCGAAAGAACCTCGAGTCGATTATGCCTAGTGTGGATCGACGCAATTCCCGCGGGCGTTGTCCACAATTCCATATTTCTAACATACCACATTGTAAAACAAACATCATGCCTTCGTTCATCCAACATACAAATCACATATTCATCATCTTTTTATTCCACACCCTTATCCTCCACATTCATGCATCCACCGATTCACACCACATGTTATTATATAGATATACAAACAAGAAGATAACACATAACGATCCCGACACGTACCCCATGTGACCGGTTCAAAATTGTAGGGCGAGTTCGCGACTTTCGGACGTCTCCCAAGCCTTTGCATTAGCTCCTACAACTTCTACCCCGTGTTCATTTTAATTTGACTCCCTATGTTCATTAGGTTCATTGGTTACAGGTTTCAGGATCGTTGCTCTGATACCACTTTGTAACACTCTCATACTCCAAGTGCCTTACCAGGACCACTTAAGGTATAGAAACGTCACATCTCGGTTACCCGAGACAATGATAATCATAGGATAATAAAAAAACATACTTAAAAGTAAATACGGTTTAAAGTGATTACATGGTAAAACCAAAACTGTTAAACTGAAATACAAAGATCTCAAAAATGTCTACTGGTAAAACTGTCACAACTACTAAACATCGTCTGACACATCGAAAGACTCTTCTAAACTGCCACGTGATGACTCATCCCAGCTATCCCATATGCAACCTATCAAACCTGCTCATTAACTGCTCACCATCCCCGAATGGATCACCACAGTTTTCAAAACAAACAATGGGGTCAGTATTAATTACACAACACAAAGCCACAATGAAACAAATGCCAAAACAGCTCAATCAATCACAACAGTTCTCCAGTCTCCGTAACCAAATCTCCACACAACTGAATACACACTAAAGTGTGTAGTCCTGCTAAAGTACTCATCGCAACAAGTACTCTACACCGCCAGTGGGGGACCGCATCCGTACCCACCAAATCCCCGCTCATCAACCACTGAGCGATAAACCCAAATTTCCTTAATGTGCACATCCCCTCCTGTGGCGGGTTCCACAGAGGGCGAACCAAGGGCGTGAAGTCACTCCCGCAAGTGACTCCACTCAGCCAGGGACGCGCCCCGAATATCACAGACAGTTGTACAACAACAATCAACAATATGAACCAACAACCGTCAAGATCAACCAACAATATACTTAATCAATAATCACAACACAACCACCACACATATCATATAACTAATACTGAGTAGGGAAAACCTACCTGGAAAGCAACACGAAATCAGACGATCAAGTAGCTGTCTCAAAGTCTCTTCTCAACGAACCCTCCTCCTATACATACATACATATTATCACTACCGTAACCACATAATCACAAAAACCCCCAAATCCCCAAATTAGGGTTTAACCAAACTCAACAAAACGATAAGAAAATCATATGTAGAACTTACCCACGATGCAAGGATCACAACGGTATAAAGAACAGTGAAAACTGACACCTCTAGCTTCGGGATTTGCTATAATGCGAAGGGATGATTCAACGTAACTTGTAAACTTCTCTTGATTGTGATTTAGGTTTGTAAAAAGTGTTTTATGAAAAGATGACGAAAGTATATATATATATATATATATATATATATATATATATATATATATATATATATATATATATATATATATATATATATATATATATATATATATATATATATATAGGAAGGATCAAGTGAGTCCACCTTAAGTCATTGAGTCCATAAGTCCTTTTTAAGGCCATTGAAAAGATGAGATGAGGGGCTAAGATTGAAGGGAAAAAGTAGAGGATTAGTGCTAAAATTAGGGGATAGATCCTAATTAATCACTTTCCCTCACTACTATTACTAATCAAGTCCTAATTTCACTATATAAGCCTTCTTTTTCCACTCACTTCTCTCTCCTATCACACAAATACCATTCCCCTCATCTCTCTAAAACCCAAAAAACCAAAACAATTCCAAAAATCAAAAAATTCAAAAAATCAGAAAAAAAAAAATCACTCCTCTCATCCTCACCCCCAACGACCACCTCACCCTACTCCGACCTGTCCGCCACCACCACCCCACCCCGACCTCCCTCGTCTCCACCATCCCACAATTTCATCTCCACCATCAGCCCGCCATCTCCCTCCCTTTCTCCCTTTTTGGCCAGATCCGAGCTCACCACCCTTGCTCACCACCAACAACATCCACAAGAACAACCCGACAACCACCCCTTACAAACAACCACAACCCGCATCACCCTCCCCTTCTCCTTTTTTTCCAGATCTAAGACCACCACGACACCACCACGCACCACCTCGACACCACCACAGCAACACCACACCTGCCACCACGCCTCGCGGCTCACCCACACCCACCACCATCACCCAGACCCACACCCACCATTTCCAGATCTGAAACACCCCCCGACTACTACCCCGACCTCCACGACCCACCGTCCTCCTGTTTTCGTTCTCCAACCAACACCACCCACGACCCCTGAAACCACCGCACATCACCGCCACTCCCTCCTCTCTTCCTCTATTTCCGTCACCCACAATCACATACCTCCTCTCCGCGGATCCGAGCACGCATCAACGCAACCCACACGTGGCCGCCACCGTCACCTCATATTTCTAAATCTGATTTTTTATTTTTTTAAGACTGATTTGTTTAAAAAAAAAAAAAAAGTTAATTTGTTGATGTTCAAGGTTCGTTGATGTATTGATGTTCAGTGTTCGTTGATGATTTGTTTTTAAAAAAAAAATAAGTTGATTTGTTGTTCGTGCTTTTTAATGCATTTTGTTCCTGCATTTTGTTCTTTATGATGTTCAGTGTTCGGTTTTTGCTGTTTTTTTTCTTTTTTTTTTCTTTTTTTTTATATATTATATATAAAGGTTAGTGGTAGGTGTTAATGTGTTGATTTGTTTGTTTTGTGTATACGGGTTTGTTTGTGACTTTGTGGCACGGTTTTTGTGTTGCTAATTTACACTTGTATTTTATTAAATTTATATTCGTAGATCTAATAAATATATAGTAGATTTTGAAAAAAAAAAAAACGCATTATCATGATTTTTATTCTTAGATCTCATAAATATATTTATTATGCTCATATTTCTTTACATTTACACTCGTATTTCTTTACATTTATACTCATATTTCTTTACATTTACACGCATTTTTCAGATTTACACTCATATTTTCGTGGATATGAGTTGGTGGTGGAGGACGGCGTTGGTGGTGTTTGTTGGAAGTCGGACTAAAGTTTTAATCGTAAAAGGACCAAAGTTACACTTATAAAGGACCAAAGTCACACTCAAAGGACCAAATTTACACTCTTAAACCTTCAAATTTACACTTAAAAATACTACATTTACACTCGGAAAACATCACATTTACACTTGTAAAATGTTAAAATTATATAAATTCAAAATTTCCGTCACAAAAAAATCAAATTTATACTCTTAAAATGTTACATTTACACTCGTAAAACCTCACATTTACACTTGTAAAATGTTAAAATTATATAAATTCAAAATTTCCGTCACAAAAAATCAAATTTATACTCTTAAAATGTTACATTTACACTCGTAAAACCTCACATTTATACTTGTAAAATGTTAAAATTATATAAATTCAAATTTTCCGTCACAAAAAATCAAATTTACACTCTTAAAATGTTACATTTATACTCGTAAAACCTCACATTTACACTTGTAAAATGTTAAAATTATATAAATTCAAAATTTCCGTCACAAAAAAACAAATTTACACTCTTAAAATGTTACATTTACACTCGTAAAACCTCACATTTACACTTGTAAAATGTTAAAATTATATAAATTCAAAATTTCCGTTACAAAAAAATAAATTTACACTCTTAAAATGTTACATTTACACTCGTAAAACCTCACATTTACACTTGTAAAATGTTAAAATTATATAAATTCAAAATTTCCGTCACAAAAAATCAAATTTACACTTTTAAAATGTTACATTTACACTCGTAAAACCTCACATTTACACTTGTAAAATGTTAAAATTATATTTCCGTCACATTTACACTTGTAAAACTCATACAACATTACATTTACACTTCTGAAATCTAAAACTCAAAACTGATTAATTAGGGGCTAGAGAGAGAAAGAAAAATTAATTAGTGTGTAGAAATTTGATTAGTGGTAATATTTTTTGGTAATTTTCAATCTCAACAATCCATCTCAATCCAACCATCCACATTTTTTTCCTTTTCTTTTTAATGGCCTTTAATCAAATTCATCTCAACCTTCCATTTAGTCCATCCAATGGCCCTTAGAGGGACTTATGGACTCAATGGAAGTGGTGGACTCATTAGATCTTACCTCTATATATATATATATATATATATATATATATATATATATATATATATATATATATATATATATATATATATATATATATATATATATATATTAATACGCATTATTAACAAACCCGTCGCAAATCACCCGTAACCCGACATACTCGAACGAGTAAGTCACTTACTTGATCGAATGACCCTTACTCGATCGAGTGCCAAGCTTACTCGATCGAGTACCCTACCGGCAGACTACTGTTTTGTATAAAATCAAAATTACTATACAGAGTAAGCCCCACTCGATATAGTACCACAAGACACATAAAACCGTAGTATTACAGGTTGCAATATCAAGCATTCTAAGACTCTGTTCTTTTGGACTTAAAGTCACTTAATTTAAGTTCATTTCAGATTCTTTAAGTTCAGTTCAGATCTTATAAGTTCAGTTCAGATTCAATAAGTTCAGTTAAGTTCAGATCTTATAAGTTCAGTTCAGTTTAGTTCAGATCCTATAAGTTCAGATCATATAAGTTCAGATCCTATAAATTCAGTTCATAAAAGTTATATACGAAGTATTATTTTTAAAAACCGATGCAAAAACATTTGACATTAATTATTCGATACATATATACATTATTATTTTTAAAACAAAGTTATCACTGATCTCATTATTTTTTATCGTAATGTAACTGTAGTATAATGTATGAACTAATCAATGTATATAAAGCGGAAAAATATTATTATCTTACCTTGTGCTTTAAATTATATTTTCTTATCAATGTTCTCTCTTGGCTGCCCACTAATTTCTTGTAAAAAATTTATTTGATCTCAATAAAAAAATTGCATTTTGTAATAATAATAATAATAATAATAATAATAATAATAATAATAGTTAAGTTAAATAAAGTTAATTTAAATTCGGTTCTAAGTTCAGATCCTATAATTCAGTTCAGATCTTATAAGTTCAGTTCAGTTCAGATCCTATAAGTTCAGTTCAGTTCAGATAGTTCAGAAAAGTTCAGATCCTATAAGTTCAGTTCAGATCCTATAAATTCATTTCAGTTCAGATCAGAGTTTAAAGTCCAAACCAACAAATCAAGAAGATAAACTTTGGTTGCTTTTCCAAGTAGAAAAAAGCCTGATGAGGTAACACTCCCTAACAGCATCAAAATGTGATGTCAAGAATGGAAAATAGGGAAGAAGAGGGCAACTTTACTCAACTACTCGACCAATAACCAGTTCAGCAAAATGCAATAAATATTAAATAGAGACGAGAGACAACGAGGTGTTGGCTCATCGTTTTCATGTTGTTACCAAAGCTTTACCAAAAGGAAAGCCAGAAGCCAATTCTAAGCATTCATTCATCAGATCTAAATTTCACTAATAAACCTGAGCAATGGGATATACATCACTTGAGCAATAAGATCCAACAATTACATATCAATGTAGATTCAAAGCAGCATTTATTTATGTAAGCTTGAATCGACCGACCATCTTCACATTTTTGCCATCACGTAATCCATCACGTCCACTAGGTAGTCTGTTCGAATCAACAGTCAATGATATCGTTAGTTAAATTCACAATGATAATATCCCAAAAGAAAAAGAACAATTTTAGTCGGTTAAGAATGTGAGTCGTAGATATTTACCAGCATCTTCCTTGGTGAAACACAAGGGAGGTGTAATTCTGAAAACATTGCCATAGAATCCTCCTTTTCCAACCAGCACACCCATTTCTGACAGAGTAATAGAAGAACAATTACGCTCCTTGCGTAGATATAAAGCAAGAATGAAAATTGGTAGGAAAAAAACAGAAGATGATGCTTACCTTTCATTTGGTCCATCACATGCAAAATCTCAGCCTTTGCTGGAGTTTTCTTTTGACGATCCGTAACAAGCTCAACTCCGAGCATCAATCCTCTTCCTCGCACATCGCCAATTACTACACGTTAATAAGAAAAAAAAACACAGTCAGCATTTTCAGAGGAAATATACAAGAGGAAATATACAGAGATCATCTCTCTTTCAGGGCACAGGTGAGTTAAGATAGTAAAGTGATCGACTGTTGTGGCATTGGACTAAGGTTTGACAGCCATTAGTGTCAAAACTGCAAACCCCCAAGGTAAAAAAAAAATAACGCTCTTTATTGGGGAAGAAATGATTGAAACATACATTCATATTTGTCTTTGAGGGCGGTGAGTCGTTCTTTGAGGTAAGTTCCAACAACGTGAGCATTTTCCTGAAGTTTTTCCTTTTCAATCACTTTGAGTACTGCATGTCCTGCAGAAGTGCACACAGGATTTCCACCAAATGTGTTGAAGTAGCTCCGACGAGTCAACACACTTGCTATCTCAGGTGTCGTCACTACTGCACCAAGGGGAATCCCGTTCCCAATGCCCTGAAACACCAAAACAAGAAATTAATAACATTGTTCATATTTGATTCACTATTTGGCATGAGGTCACTTTAGTTTCACTAATCGATTTCTGGATTGTCACTGCAATTCTTCGTACAAGTTCTCTCACATTAATCGGTTGTAGTATGTGTACAGTCGTACTCCTGTCTGCTGGTTACGTAGATTAGTTTGGTCTGTCTCATACAGTAGTTTACGTTTCCTTTTATCCTTTGCAAGTATGTGAAGTGACCTAAGAGTGGATGTTGGACTTCTTACCCACTTACATATGCACACATGATAAAAAAAGCCATCCAAATGCAAGCGTAAAATAGTTGATGACACGGAGAGAGTATTTATCAAATTCACCTTCAGTTTCATACAGAAATTCTAGCCAAGTCAAAATAATATTCGCAAGGTTCAACAAACAAGTCTTTGATTCCTCTCACAATGATGTTAAGATGGTTTCGATCGTTAGATCAGTAAAATGGAGACCAGCAAAAACGGAACAGCCATTGTCCTTCCAAGCTAAACAGCCAAGAGGTCCACACAAGGATCTGTGTTAACTCGTTTTTTGGTAAGCATAGGCAAATGAGGAAGTCCACTCATTTTTCACCACACAGAACATACCAAAATGAAATCGTGAACTATTGGATTAGGCCAACCAAAATGAAAACCTGGTAAAAAATGTGAATGCTACCAACCTTAGCCATTGTTACTATATCGGGAACAACTCCGTGAGACTCGAATCCCCAAAAATGACTTCCAGTGCGAGCAAATCCAGCTTGTACCTCGTCAGCTATAAAAAGTCCTCCAGCTTTCTTAACAATGTCATGGACGCAAGACAGATATCCAGGAGCTAATTCTACAATCCCTCCCACTCCCTGACATGCAAGAAAGATATATCAATCTCATATAGAGTGCAGCATGCTAATTCGACATACAGGAAAAAAAGGCAGACCTGAATTGCCTCACAGATGAAGCCCGCAACATGACCAGATGTTCCAAAATCAATGAGATCCTGAACATCTTTTGCATATTTCTCTCCATCTGCTCCAAAAAGGCCTCTATAGGGGTCAGGGTTCATGGCATGGTGGACCCCAGTCTGTCAGAGATATACGGCGATTAGTAAACATGATTTATTCAAGAGACAGGCACACAGGGAACTAGCTCAAGTTATAAAACAAAAATTCTTCTGCATAGTCATAGGATATCTAAACTTTTTAAGGTGGAAATTGGAGTAAACTAGAAAAAAAATTGAAAATTTCAACTGAGAACTTTAAACTTTGCGTTGTTCAGCGGGGGATACTTACAGTACTCCGTAGTATAATTTAGGGATTTCATTTGTTTTTTTTAGACTGGTCACACAAAATATAAAGTCAGATACAAGAATAACGCCTAAAATTTGCACAATTGTCTACATAGAGCAGATTATAGTTACATGAACAATCCTGTCTACTTGGCTAAACTTTGTAATCGGCTGTAATGAAGTTCAATCTAACAATATCGAGGTACGTAAAACAGTAAACAGTTAAAAATAATACATCGAGGTGGTTAATCTACCACAGAGTTGCATAGGAACCTCTACCTGAACAACATTGAACTTCCAATTGCACTGAGCAGTTGCACCCATAGTTCCAGCTGCATTTCCATGGTATGCATTCCTCAAGGAGATAATATCCTGGCACCCAGTATACAACTTTGCCATCATTAGAGCCAGCTCATTTGCTTCTGTCCCCGAATTTGTGAAGAACACAACCTGCATTAGTAGTGTGCATGGCAAAGTTAAAATATACACACTTTTGAAAACACAAACAAACCGGAATCTGATCAACCACGAGTTTGTTTCACGGAATCCTAAAAGCCATCTCCTGAAATTTCATGTCAAAGATCTATTCCCTTTGTTACTCTTCTTACCTCACAGTCAATTAATTTTTTTCATTCCGAGAAAATTTGATTTTAGGAAGAATAAAATAAAATTGTATGGCCATAAATGACAAATAATGAAAAAAATTATGTCACTACAACAAAAATCATAAAGGGTTAGTCTAAATTGAATTTGTGTTGATTAACATGAAGTATCATGTTAGACAATTTCTGGGATTATGATTTGTGCATAGTTTTCGGATAAAAAATTGGCAGCATCTTTCCAAAGCTTTTACAAAGCTTTGTTAGGTACAACATATTTGCATCTTCTTTATTCGATAAATCTATCACCACCACTGCTAACTACCCTACTCGGAATATACAAACTAAACTAAACTAAACAATCCCTTTTCAGTTTGCTTTACAGTATCCAATATAAAGCCATGTTCATTAATCATATGTTATAATCGTAAACATATAGTTCGTCTTGCACCAACTACACAAAACAAATAACTTTATTTGTTTTGTTCATGTACCTTAGGAACTTTAGACAGTAGTGGAGTGACACCAAACAAGAAAAGGTAAAAGTAGAGAAAAAGATGCATACTTTAAGATCACCAGGCAACTTGGAAGCCAAAGCCTCAGCAAAATCAGCAATGGCAGAGTTAAGGTACAAGATAGTTGAGTGCTGTATACGCTGTGTTTGCTTTACGATTGCATCGACTATATCAGGGTGGCAATGACCACAGCTTACAGTCGCAATTCCCCCGAATGCATCCAAGTATCTCCTCCCATTTTCATCAAACAAGTACTGCATTCTCCCATCTACTACATTCAGCTGTAACATCATTCAGACAAAGAAAAGAAAACAAGTGAGTGATTAAATTAAAGTACGGATTACTATACCAGCCAATAATTAAAGCTAACAATTGCCATAAACTTGTAAGACGTGTTTATGGCAGAATGATCGAGATCAAGACGCAAGACTGATTTTAAAATCAAGTCTCAATCCGGGATATTTAATACCTTAACATCAATTAAAAATGACTAAAAATGATTTAGGGCCGACTAACGGAATCTAAAAAAAAAAAGCAAGTTAGACAGAGTATATAATAATCGCACCTTTCAAAAACAGAACAAACTTAAAAATAAATAAATTTTGAAGCACTCAATCAAAAGTTCCATAGTTTCATTTTCATTTCAAAAGTCAACTTATAACTTGTTCGCGGATATGGAGTATAATTCATGTAATCAGTTAATCACTGGCGTAGACGCATAATAACTTGAAATCAAAGACAAATTCTAACATACGGAGTACTCCCTCTATTCCGGTCATTTGTTTTCCGTTTCCATTTTTTGGTGTCTCCGTCAATTGTTGTGCTTTCTATTTTAGGATTGCATTTGATGAGCAATTTGATACTTCACACTCAATTTGGTCCACTTGTCATTTTATAATTGACCCTCCCCTCTTTCCTTGCTATTTTGTGCCAAAAACAAAGGACACGACGGGCACGGAGAGAGTATTAAATAAAGAAGCAAATTGTAAGCATTTCATCGTAAATTACTGCAACATTTATCGGTAATGTTGAATTCCTCATCACTAAGAACTAAATGAGACGCACACAAATAAAATTAATCTGTAAGTCCGTATCTAAGAAAACCGTATCACCATTGATTTAATCGTGTATCACGAAGTTTGTTCTATGGAAATATAATCCCTTTGTGTAAGTGGTGGAGCTAAGGGGCAAGCAGCGGCGCTTGTTAATTTTTTGATTTTTTTTTTACAAGTTTACCTTATACCATTACTCATTTGCCCCCACTGAGTTCAAATCATGGCTCCCCTAAAAGGATGATCGAGACAAGGGAATAATCTAAATCAAAATATCACATGATTATAACCTTCAATCACACATTAAAAATTTATGAACAAATATTCACATGATTATTTCATTAATCACCATAAAAATGAGTTCACTTTTTAATTTCTCGTAAGAATATTCTGTGAATCTTTTCTGGTATACGTTAGAAAAATCGAAAAACAAAAGAAAAAACATACAGGCTGATTGTAGAAGGTGAACATGGAAGGACTAAGGAATTCCTTGCGCTTCTTAAGAATCTCAGCAGCGGTGGGACCGGTGTACGGAGGCGGAGAGTAATCAAACGCCGGCATCTTAGGCGTTGACACGTCATATTCCGGCGAAATAACGTCAGCATATGTTGACACTAATCGAGTTTTGACAGCGGACCGTCTGATCGCTGTCTTCACCATCGTGGCCGCTGCCGCTGCCTTGTTCATCATGGCCAAATACTCTACTACTATTTTTTTTTTTTTTTTTGTTTTTTGTAATGTTGGTTTTTTGATTCCGTAGAAGTAGGGAGGGTGAAGAAGAGAAGTGTGAGAGTGATGAGAATGAGAAGTGCCAAATAAGTCCCATGAGTTGGGGTTGTTTATAGGAAGGAAGATATAGATATGGACAAATATGTGGATCCTACTTTGTGTACTCCAAACTCTAAACTCTTCTAACAAAAAAATAATAGGGACATACTTTTTCACATAAGAATTTTACTCTTTTACATACGTCTTTAATCATATTACCCTTGTCATTTTTTTCATCACTCATCCATTCCTTCATCTCCCTTCGATCTTCACCACCAAGTCACTAACTATTAATCTAGTAGCATAGGTAGAAGATGAAGATGTATAGAAATATATGTATTGTATTGTAGAGAGAATATAGAAGAGAAAATATGATAATGAGTGATTTGTGTAAATTGTATTATGAAAACTTATGTTTACAATTGTTATGAGTACAAGTATATATAGTGATTCTGTTACATTAGTCAACTAACAGTCAACTATTAACTAACCGACTTAATCTCTATCTAACTCCTAACTAACTCTTTATAATACTTATTATTCCCCCCTCAAGCTGGACAGTTTTGCAAAACTAGTCCAAGCTTGGAAGCCAAGAATCTATGCTGTTCAGTACCCAGTGCTTTAGTCATCACATTTGCTATTTGTAGACCTGATCTGATATGCTTAGTAACTAAGAAGCCTGCTTGCTGTTTGTCCCTGACAAAGTGGCAGTCAATACTTAGATGTTTTGTTCGCTCATGAAATACTGGGTTCTCTGAGATATGCTGAGCAGCCTTGTTGTCACAATAGAGAAAAATGGGCTTAGGTACTGATATTTGCAAATCCTGTAACATAGCATCAACCCAGACCATTTCTGAAGTTGTATAGGACATACTCCTATACTCTGATTCTGCACTGCTTTTACTTACAGTGGCTTGTTTTTTTGTTTTCCATGAAATCAAGGACTCCCTTAAGAATATGCAATAGCCACTTAAGGACTTACATGTGTATGCACACTTGCCCCAGTCTGCATCACTGAATGCAGTAAGAGTAAGATCTGAGCTAGCTTTATATAGTAAACCAGTACTTACAGTGGTCTTTATGTATTTAACCACATGTAAGGCTGCTTGTAAATGAGGTACCCTTGGCTGACTAACAAATTGGCTCAAGTGCTGTACACTATATGATAAGTCTGGCCTGGACATGTTCAAATACAGTAACCTTCCCACTAACCTTCTGTACTGTTCAGGATCTTCAAGTAACTCACCCTGATCAATAGATAACTACAAGCCTCTTTGCATTGGAAAGTTTACTGGATGACAGTCTTCCATGTTAAGATCCTTGACAATATCCATAATATATTTTCGTTGATTGATCATAATACCCTTGTCATTCCTAGATATCTCCAGTCCAAGAAAATATCTAACAGTACCCAAGTCTTTTATAGAGAAAGCAGCATCTAAACCTTGCTTCACTTTGGTAATTTCAGAAACTGAACTCCCTGTAAGTATTACATCATCCACATAGACCAGTATAGCTGTGAATGAATTATCTTGAGGCTCAGTCTTTGTAAACAAAGAATAATCTTGCTTTGATTGAGTATATCCTAAACTTTCCAAGTATTTAGACAACTCCTTATTCCATTGCCTTGATGCTTGTTTGAGACCATATAATGATCTTCTTAATTTACAAACCATACCAGGTTGAACATCATAACCCTCTGGTGGTTTCATAAAAACCTCTTCGTCCAAAAATCCATGCAAAAATGCATTATTTATGTCCAATTGAAAAATAGGCCAATTCTTTGCAGCTGCAACAGCCAAGACTGCCCTTACAGTTGTGAATTTGGCAACTGGTGAGAATGTATGTTGGTAATCCCTATCCTTAACTTGATTAAAATCTTTAGCAACCAATCTTGCCTTAAATCTTTCAATTGTTCCATCAGGCTTATATTTTATCTTATAGACCCACTTGGACCCTATTGGCTTGACCCCAGTTAGCAAAGAAACCAACTCCCATGTCCGATTTTGTTCTAATGCATCAACTTCTTTATTCATGGCCTCTACCCATCTGGAGTCTTGTTTAGCCTGAGAATATGTATAAGGCTCATGTTCTTTTATTACATTAGCCAGTGAGGCCACATAAGTCGGGTCAAAATCTTCCAGTTTTTGTAGAATAGATGACTGATATGGAGTAAGAATAGCTGATCCTGCAGATGCATCAGACTGAGCAACATGCTGATTGCTAGTTTGAACAGGAAGCTTGATGTTACATTGAAAACCCTTCATTCTAGAAGTTAACTGCCTAGGCCTGCTAGACCTTCTTATTTGAACAGCAGGAATTGCAGGTTGGTCTTGTTCATTTAAAAGAATAGAGGATTCGACATTTCCATGTTGAATCTCAGTGACTGGTGCCTCATGCTGTCCCTGATCATTATGCTGTACAGGAGACTGGTGGCCTGTACTAGCTTGGGAACTATTATCTTTCACCAAGAGCGTGGAGGTAGCTGGATTAACCAAGCTGGTGGTTGTGATATTGAAATCCTCATCTACCTGCTTTCTTTGAAAAGGAAACACACTTTCCAGGAAAACAACATCTCTACTAACAAATACCTTATGCAAAGCTAGGTCATACAGTCTAAAATCTTTCTGATTGTGAGGGTACCCTATGAATATGCATTTTCTTGCTTTTGTACCAAACTTATTAGAAAAAGTTGGTGGCATAGTAGCAAAACAACAACATCCAAAAACTTTTAATTGAGAATAATCAGGAAGATGATGAAACAACAACTCAAAGGGTGTCTTGTTATCTATTACAGGTGATGGCATAATATTAATAAGATATGTAGCAGTCAACAAGCAATCTCCCCATAACTTAATAGGTAGGTTTGCATGAATCTTTAAGGCCCTAGCTGTATCTAATAAGTGTCTATGCTTCCTCTCTACCCGGCCGTTTTGCTGTGGTGTGCCTACTATACTAGTTTGATGTATAATCCCCCTGGTCTTAAAAATTTGATCACATGAATGTTGTAAAAATTCAGAGCCATTATCTGATCTTATTATTTTTACTTCAGCCTTAAACTGTTTCTCAATATAAGCAAAAAAGTCTTTAATCAAACCATAAACTTGTCCCTTATTTTGAAACAAAATAGTCCATGTGTTTCTAGAGAAATCATCTAAAATTGTTAAAAAATACTTAGCTCCTGACATAGAGGGAACCTTATAAGGGCCCCAAACATCCATATGTAACAAATTAAAACAACATGAAGCTCTATTTTGACTTAAAGAAAAGGGTAGCCTGTGATGCTTAGCAAGAATACAGGTTTCACATGAAAAATTCTTCTTTATTACAGCATCAGAATCTGTTACAAGTTTTATTCTGTCTAAAACCATGTGACCCAATCTAGCATGTAGCATATCCAATTTATTACAAGATTTTTGTATGACTGAACTATGTAAAGAGGCACTATCTTGTAAATTTTTGTCCAAACAAATCTTAACCAAACTAGCTATTCTATTCTTAACATCAGCATGCACTGGTTTGTAAAATCTGTACAAGTCACCAATCCTCCTCCCCTCAGCAATGACAACATTACTTGTAAGGTCCTGAAATTGACAACCATGTGAAGTAAACACAACAGACAAACCAGTATGATCAACTAGCTTACCAACAGAGAGTAAATTTTGTTTGAAGTCAGGAATATAAAACACATTAAGCAACTCAAGAGACTCAGTCAAAAGTACAGTACCCATTTGATAAACATATTTAATAGTACCATCAGGAAGACCTACTCTGACTGGTGTAGTAAAACTTCACAAATTAGACAACAAGGTAATATCATAAGTCATGTGATCAGATGCTCCTGTGTCTATTATCCAACTACTCATTGATCTTGACTTATGAACATTAAATACATGAGATTGAGAGGACAAGATACCTGCAAAGTTAGAGCTTGATAAAGAGGACTGCTGATCAGTAAGTCTTTTGAGAACTTGATCAACAACTGAAGTAACAAGACCATCTATAACATCAGAAGAAAGCACAGACTGAGAAGCTTCTGTTACATTAGCAGAATTACACCCCTTGCTGTGGCTATTTGCAGGCAAGGGCTTATCCAAGGGTGAATCATAGAGTAGAACATCTGCATTATTGGCACCTTTCTTGTACTGACCAGAACCAGCAGCATTAACCTTTCCTTTCCCCTTATTCTTATCCCGAGGAAATCCTTTGACCAGAAAACAATTATCTGGATTATGACCCGTCTTTTTGCAGTGAGGGCACTTATTTAAGAAGAAACACGTTTGCCTTGTGTGACCCTTCCCTTTACAATGGTCACAGAACTTGGGAACAAACCCTCCAACAGCAGAGTCAGTTGCAGACTGACCAGATAACCCCTGAGCATCAGGCTGTCTAAACGAAGTATAAGCATTGGTTTCAGATAACTGTCCCACTGCATCTGTAATCTGCTTCTGCCTCTCTATCTTTTGCAGCAAGCTTAGAGACTTATTGATAGATAGCAAAGGTTCCATAGACAAAATTTGCGTTCTAACCCCATCATAACCAGAATTAAGACCCATCAGAAATTGTATTAGCTTAGCATTATTTTCCCTTTCCAAAATTTTCTTAATCAAAGAATAGGAACACAAGTCAATCTTGCCACAGGAACAGGTGGGTAATGGATCTAATGCATCAAGTGTTTCCCAAAGATTTTTCAATGAACCATAGTATTCAACCAAAGAACTATTATTTTGCTTAACATCACCTAATTCTTGCTTTAACTGATACACTTCAATGGCATTAGCCTGCCCATACCGTTCCAATAATTCTGACAAAAGTTCCCTAGAAGACCTGACATACTTAAAATTTTCTCGAATTGATTTTTCAAGAGAATTTAAAATCCAACGCATGACCATCAAGTCACACCTCACCCACTGATGATACTTTTTGTCAGTCTTTGATGGCATAATACAAGAACCATCCACAAATCCATCTTTGTTTTTAGAAGCAAGACTCATGTAAACATCCCTCTTCCAACCAAGGAAATCATGACCACCAAATAACCAATTAACTAATTGTGAAGTTGGTTGGTCAGAAGAACTCAAAAACAAGGGATCATCATAAAATTCATAAGCAGGTGTAGAAGAATCAGTAGAAATATCAGTCGGCATATTGATGAGTACAACAGAATCAAGAAACTCAATATATGACTAAGAATCAAAAGAACAATGGTGCGGAAGCGTAAAAATGGATAGAAATAACCTCTAGTTCTTGAGTAATGCGGCAAGAACTAGAACAAAACCCCAATAACCAAGATCAGAAAACCATAAGCTGATACCATATTAATCTAGTAGCATAGGTAGAAGATGAAGATGTATAGAAATATATGTATTGTATTGTAGAGAGAATATAGAAGAGAGAATATGATAGTGAGTGATTTGTGTAAATTGTATTATGAAAACTTATGTTTACAATTGTTATGAGTACAAGTATATATAGTGATTCTGTTACATTAGTCAACTAACAGTCAACTATTAACTAACCGACTTAATCTCTAACTAACTCCTAACTAACTCTTTATAATACTTATTACTAACACCAACCACGGTCTACTCCGTTAACAAACCCCATCCAATATTGTCGTCGGCAACCTCATACTGATCGACTTCGCCCGCCGTCCAACGTCGACCTCCCCCTGCCCTGCACACTTCCTCTCCCTCTACACCATTCCCCTTCTACGTACTCTAAGATTTCAATAAAAAAAAATCGATGATTTATTTGCGGCATTTGATTGTCCCTACATAATGTGTACAACATTGACTATCAAGACTCATGAAAAGTGTAGCAGTACCGAGAGTGTATTGCATTGACAAGCACAAGACTCACAGTAGGTCTCCCTTGTGACGGATCGGATCTTGCGACGGTTATTTTGTGAGTGAAAATGGGTAGAGGGGACAAGGTGGACACCCACCCCATGTGTTCCTCCTCTCACCCCTATGGGTTTTTTGTGAGACAATATGGTACCCATCACAAGTTTGTAACGGATACCTTCCGTCATAAGGGAGAATTTGTGCAAGACTCAAAACTTCAAAAGTTGCATTGTTAATTAGATAATGGTTGAACAATTGAAAACCCTAATTTTTTCAATTTATAATTGCTATATAACAAAACTATTTCACTAATTGTTGAATTATAGTTCATTATTCAAATTTTTAGAATAATTAGATTCGATTTAAGGAGAAAATGCATGTATAAGACTTAGTTTGTCTAGGTTTAGGAAAAGGGTATGCTATGGAAAGTTAATGAAAAATTGTATGTGAAAGAGTAAAGTCCGTATGTGAAAAAGTAATTCCGAAATAATATACTCCCTCCAATTCTCTATTTTCTTCCTCTTTAGTTTGGGCACAAGAATTAAGAAATTGAGTATTATATTGATAAAAAATTGGGTGGGGTTTGGTGATAGGAGAGAGGGATGAATAATTAAGAGTTAAATAATGAATTGTGGGACACAAATATTAAAGTAAAGAATAAAATAGGATTAAAAGAGTTGGGTGGGTGGGGTAATAAGAGAGAGGTATGAATAAAAAAGAATAAAAAGTTACCAAAAATAGAAAGGGGAAAAAACTTGAATAACCGTTTTAAGAAATAGGGAATAATATGGTGAATTGGAGGGAGTATAAAAAAAACTAAAATCTCTCACTAATTCTCATTTAAGACCGACAATTTTGTCCGCTTTAGACGGATTTATGTGAGCATTTATATGGTAAAATACTAAAATGTGTGACCATTTTAACTAGATCATATTTGTAAGGTAAAATATTACCATTTACATTAGTTCACATTTAAGAGTAAATGGATTACATATAACTCATTGAGGATCCTCTCTGTCTTATTTGATGTCCTCATTATATTTGTCACACCACTTACCTTTTAACTCATAGACAAGTTTATATATTTGTTACAATATTTTATTTTACTATAAGTGATGTGTCAAAGATAAATGGAGTAATACACACAATGAGACAAAAAAATGGGATAGATATTCTCACTAATCTTCAATCGAAAATAACCATTTGAAGGAAAACCTTCTATCTTTCTTAATAAATCCTTTCATTTTCCATATTTTCACGAATTTTCTCCTAATTTTAGGTGTTTTCTTCTTTAATTTTTAGATATTTTCCCTTTTATTGATATATACGGTGTATGTCATTTTATTAAGATTCCATATAAGTCCGCGGATTACTTTCTACATAAATAGATGGTAGAAGACTAGAAGCAGATTATAAATGATAGATTTTAAGGTCTGTCCATAATATTTTAAATACAGAAGTAGTTAAAGTGAGTGTTTGATAAACGACATTTAGAAGCTGTTTAGCAAATTTAAATTTTTTAGCATGTTTTCTACAAATTTTGGTGTTTGGTAAACACTATACCGAAACAATATATTTGGGGTTAATATACCATTTTACAATGATGCTTTTCTAACATACATACGGTTGACATATTTTAACATTGAAAACTTATTACTTCATTTTACAAAGAAGTGTAACAATATATGAATCTTAATATGCTAATTACCAAACAATTCAACTAATTCTGTTAATTAAAATATGTTGGTCAAGCCTTCTAATAAAATATGTAATTTATAACTTGTTTTTGCAATCTGCTTATGTTGAAAGCAATCTGTTGATTACCAATTTACCATACATGGCCAAAGTGTTTGGTAATTAATAGATAAAAATTAGGGTGGTGCTCATTCATGGGCGAGTTTTACTCTTTCATGGACATAAATGACCATTATACCCATTTCATTTTAATTCTTTCATTTACTCTTTTTTCCAATTCAGTTATTCCTCCCAATTATTTCACTCTAACTACTAGCATCCAAACACCACCACCCGTCAGCCACCATGCACCACTCTCACCGTCGCCACCATGCACCAACCTCGGACACTGGCAAGTTGTGCTCCCTCACATGATTGCTTGTCCATTTCTCTAACCCCACAACGGCAAGATATAATTTCTGTGTTGACCGTCTTGAGAAGTAGAGCGTCTTTCGCTACATGCCACCAAACCACATGGACTTATCTCCAGACGCAGGGCTAGTAACAAACACAGGAGGGTCTCTTTGCCGCGCCATAACCTTGCAACTAACGTAACGACACCCAACTCCACAACAGCCTGTAAATGTAGCTGTTCTAATTGCTTAATGAGAGGCAAACACACACTTCATAGTCCATGTTAAAAACTTTTATCTTTGAAGTGGCCAATCAAAAATTATGACCCACACTTTTGGGACTCACATATTGTTAAGCACACTTTTTTTAATGTGTGTGGAATTACCTCGTTTTTGGCTTGTCTTGATCCTGACACTATTATGTTGAGTTTAAGAGCTTTGATAGTCAGAATGAGGAGTCTTCTAACTAATCTCGGGTTTCAATGGTTTTAATTTGCAGTCAGTGTTAATATACAGGTTAACCGGCTACACCATTCCCACACCCCTACACCTCCCCTCCACAACTGCCACAACCACCTCACGCCACCACATCACCACCACGGCCTGACGACACCACCAAGAGACACGCCTGGCGCTACCACAAGCAACAGGCGCGCCGATATTAGCCGCCGCCAATAACTAGTTAACTACCACCACAGCCGCAATACAACAACCACCTTGGTGGTCATGCCCACCACAAGCGACCATCTCGTCTACCGCCACAGCCTCATCCGTACGATGCAAGACTCGGGCCATAAATTCAATTGACAATAGTTTCTATAAACCCTAATTTCATTAGTCTAAATTATTTAATTTACCTATAACATCGTTAGTTGAAGTAAATAAATAAGAGATTATTACTTGATTGATATGAGAACTAGCGTCCATAGTTGATTAATATGACAGATTTGATTAATTTTGTAAGGAAGAGAATTAGAGAGGTTTGTTTTTTTTTTTGGTGGAAGGGTAAGGTATGAAAAAGAAATGGCAAAAAGTCCGTGAAAGAGTAAAACGCGTCCATGAACGAGCAACTAAATACGGGGTATACTGTTATCATTGTTTGTGAAATAAAATAAATTTTCCTTTTTTTGGATTATGGAAAAGCCGAAATAAGGATCATATTGTAAAACCCCATATTGATCCCAACCATGTTTTAGTATGTTGTTTAGTAAACACCAAAATTGACATATTGATTGAACAATTATGTCAAAAGCCTTGAAATTTTTTACAATCTCTCGACATGTCATTTACCAAACGCACCCTTAGACTTGGCAAATGGTTAACAGTTGTATTCGGGTTGATCATTTCAGACAAGTCATATATTGGATCAAAATGGGTTGAACCGGTTGATTTCGAGTTTTGATATGTTTCAAGTGTTGTTATCAGGTCATCTCAGGTCCGGTCTGTAACACCCCCATACTCCAAGTGCCTTACCAGGACCACTCAGGTATAAAGATGCTACCATCTCGGTTGCTCGAGGCAATGATAATCATAAGACAATAACGAAACAACATTTAAATAGTATAACTTTAGTGAAAGGTTACAATCCAAAACAAAATACCAAAATACGGTTACATGTTCTCAAAACCAACTGTCTACTCAGCTAAAAGAAATGTTTAAGAAACTATCATGCTACAACGGAAGACTCTATCATCAGACGGTGGTATCATCCCAGCTATCCCATGTAACTCGACTCACACCTGCTCAACAACTGCTCACCATCCTCGAATGGATCACCACAGTTTTTAAAACAATAAACGGGGTCAGTACTAATCACACAATTTATATAAACCAACAACACAGTAAACAAACAGCTCAATCATCACAGATATACTCTGAACTCCAATCCCAACTCCACAATCCTGACTACACACTAAAGTGTGTAGCCCTGCCAGAGTGCCCATTGCAATAGGTCACTCCACGCCGCCAGTGAGGGACCGCAGCCGTACCCACCAAATCCCCGCTCATCCCCGTCGAGCGATAAACCCAAATTCCTTAATGTGCACATCCCTTCTGTGGCGGGTTCCACAGAAGGCGAATAATGGGCGTGAAGCCACTCCCGCAAGTGACTCCACTGAGCCAGGGACACGCCCCGAAGAACACAGACAGATACAAACAATCACACTACTATCAGCAACCAAATCCAACAATTGTCACAGTACGAGTATGATAATATTCAACAACCACAAAACACCAACAACACATTATGGGACTAATACTGAGTAGGGAAACCCTACCTGGAAAGCAACACAGTCAGACGGTCTCAACAGCTGATATCAAAAGGCTTCCTCTACGAATCCTCCTCCTAACATACAATCATATAATCACTACCAATCAAGAAATACAACAAAACCCCCAAATCCTAATATTAAGGTTTCACTAACTTTAACGAAATACTATAAAAACAGTATGTAGATCTTACCCTCGACGCAAGGATTACAAAGGTATACAGAAACACGAATTCCGACCTTCCAAGCTCCGGGATTTGCCAACAATGCGATTGATGCGAAGAACGTAGTTTGTTTTCTCTTTTGAAAGCAATTAGGTTTGTAAAAGTGTTTAAAGAAAGTGACGGAGTAATTATATACTAAATCGCATTATTAACAAAACCCGACAAATTATCCCCCCGTAAACCGGCTACTCGATCGAGTAGCTGAGATACTCGATCGAGTGCCCCCTACTCGATCGAGTATCAAGGTTACTCGATCGAGTACCCAACAGGTCAGAAACTATTTTTAAAACGCAACACACCCTTACTCGACAAAGTAAGGCCCACTCGATAGAGTACCCAGAGACTCATAAAACCGTAGTATTACATGGTCAATCGGTCACTGGCGGCGCACCATTTTACAAAATATTAACCCGTTGTGTGAAGTTAGTTAATTTTAAATAATCCCGAGAATAAATAACTAGAAGGTACTCCAACGAGCTGGAAATGTTCAACAAAGAAACATTTTAGATCGTGAAACAGAATTGGTATTTTAAAGTTTTTTTTTTTTACAACAATAAACAGTGATTTAAAGAAAACGTCTTACAGTACAAACATAGGTGCACCTGAGTCATCTAGGCTACTAGAGATCCAGGTACGCCCACTAAAGATACAAGAGTAGCTAGTCGAACTAGAAAGACGAGACTTTTTTAGTGGAGGATGATATTGTTCGTCGAAATGGAAAAATTGATACTCTTTTCTCTTAGCCCTTCTAGCAAGTGCTCCATTCCAAGTATACCTGCAAAGGACAGAAGAAAAACCAACAAAAAACAAAGCTCTTTTTCTTAAGTTAGCTCTAGCTTGAACCTCTCGGCTGCGTCGATGTGAGCAATCCACCACCCGGCTAAACTCATGACTTGAATGAGTGTGTGACGCAACAAACCGGAACTGAACCCCTGAAACCTTGCTAGCGAGAGAGGACCCCGATGAGAGCCGCTTCTTCTTTGCAATTTGGATGATGTCTTCTTCCTGAAACATTTCTGTATTCTCAGGAATAGTTGATGAAATGGTTGATGAAAGCATATCACGCTCCTTAGGTGCAGGAGCAGGAATGGGAACTTCTGCTACTCTTGAATATTCTTCATGGGGAGTTCCCGTCTGGATAGTTTTTGAGGTGAGGGGACGAACCCTCAAGAAAGACAATGATTCTGGATGGAAAAAACAGAGATCCTTTCCTAGGATCAAACTATCGTAGTCTTGGCTCGAGATATGTAATTTGCGTTTAGATTTTTTGTTAAGAAAGGTAAATTTTGATGGTTTAGGGGTAAAGGTTGAGGCAGTAGTATTTCCTTTTGGTACCAAAGAAGGATTAGGCTCACCCACAATAGATGACATTGCCGCCAATTTTCCACTAAAAGGAGTGGAAAGTTCAGTATTCTCAACTACCAGAGATGGATCAATCTCACAGGCCGTATCAAGCGCCATAGGAATAAGGCCAGGAAAACTTCAGCAGAAGCTGATTCTGCTATAATAGAGGACTGCAAGAAGCTTCATCGGTGTAATCAACCACACCTTTATGCAGAAGAGGCTTCTTGCCCTTAAAGATAGAGCCGAGAGGGTCAAACGAATAGGCAGTGCGCTTACCATTAAGGTTCACCGTGAGCTGGTCAGTCACATCAAGGAGCTCACGTTTAGCTTCAGAATTATTCAAATCTAGTTTCAGAACTTGCTCAAAATCAGCCTGGGCATCTTTAAGGAGGTTCAACTTCTTGTAAGCTAAGCCTCTACAATAAAGAGCTTTGACATTGGAAGGGTCAAAATGTAAGACAAATTTACAGTAACGACTAGCAAGATCAAAATGGGAGATTTTTAATTCGCAAGCCGCCAAGTTAAGGACAAGCGATAGGGCTAAGGAAGAAAAAGCCTGATGATCAGAGGAGGGCAGAAGACCAATATAGCATAGGAAATTTAGGGCTTGTTTGTAAAGACTACTAGCCAGGGAAAAGTTCCCTTGCCGGAAGATGAGGTTTCCTTTATCCTTCATCAAGAGAATGGATGAAATATGTCCTAGAAGAATTGATATAAATGGTCGCATAAAACACATGCAATACGTGAGCTAGCCAAGGTCCAAACTGAAGTTGCATGACCGGTCCAATTGTCCACTCATACGTTGTTGCAAAACTCCTATATTAGACTTTCTCAAGTCTTAAGACTCTCTCATATCAGCTTTTCATTAACTTTTATTATTTTTTTATTGTTCAGGCCCATCTCTCACTCACTTCAGACTTTATACATTATCCGTCAGACTCACCTCAGACTCTACTTTTCCATTCCACTTTTTTTTTTTAACAAAAAGAAATGACACATGTTGCCCACTCATTGGACAAATTTTCTTTAAGGTGTGGTCAAGACTACCAATAATCTTACCCATGCTAACAGGGTGCTCTAACAGTCTAACCGTAATTTCAATAGTTTAACTTTTTTAGAACCAATAATTGGTTTAAAGCAATAATACTAGTATTTAGCCCCATTTACTTTGGGACTTACCCTCAAAGTACTGGAGGGTCCAGTTTCTTTAAACGGACGAGATTGCTTTGGCTTTAAAAGTCCAATGGCCCATATTATTCCATTATCATTACAAAAAAAAATTACAGAGCTCTCTTCCTCCCAACTTCCTAAGTTCATCAATGGTGATTGGTGATCCGACACAAATTGCCAGTATCACAAATACCCACCCCATGAGATCCACATGCAAATCATCCTACCGTAACCTCTCCCGTACCATCACCACTCACCACCAAAACTGTCACCTCTTCCGTACCTTCAGCTATTTCCGAATCTTTTTCCGTTGTTGTAATCGTCACCAGTCACCAACAAAACAGTAGCTTAGCACGTCGGAGCAGCCTCAAATTTCCACCTTATTTCGTCTCCTTCAAAGCTAATTGAAAAGGCCAAATGACGAGATTGATAAGAGAGATGCTCATGATTTTTTTTTTTTTTGTGATAAGAGATAATAATTTTTCTCTTTTTTGTGATAAGAGAGATTATAATGATGGATTATGGAATGATGGAAATGAAAGTTCAAGAAAATAAAATGGGGGAATGATGGAGAAGATGGAGTAATAATTTGGAAAATCTGAGAAATAATAGGATGATAAAGGAAGGAGTAATCTTGACCTTTGCTTTTTTCTACCTCCACGTGGTTGAAGATTAAGCTGGTACTGGACCTCCAATTCCTTTTAAGAACTGGAGAGGAGCTGAACTCTTTACTTTGTATAATGGTAAAATTACAATTTTTTAAGTTTTATTTGTAGCATTAAAGTCATACTTCATATAACTTTAGTCGAAAGGGAGTTCAACCTCATTGCTTAACCTTTCATGAATATTTTTACCAAAAATCATTTTATAATCCAAGTAATCATATACTTCCTCCTATTCTCAATTAATAAAATTGAAATTAATAATTTTCCCTGTTATAAGTTGTATAATGACAATATAAAATGATTTTTTTTGTGAGATTTGAGTGAAAAATAAAAAAGGTGGTTGAATTTTACCGCTTATCAAGGGTATGATTATTGACCAGACTCACCAAAGTCTTAAAGACTCTGTCACGTCAACTTTCCCCCACCAACTTTTATTATTATTTTATTGTTCAGCCTTTCTTCAGACCCACCTCAAACTTTATTCATTATTCCTCAGACTCAACTATTCCGCTACACTTTTCTTATGATGTTTTAAATAAAAAAGAAAAAAAATTATATAACACATTGAAGATATTTATTGAATGTCATCCCAAAAACAATAGGGTTAAGGCTCTTGAAGAGTCTTAAGTTGAATATTGGATTTCGAAAACTCATCTTAAGACTTTGTCAAGACTATGGTAGATTATTAGGAGTCTTGTTAGAAAAATTACGGTATATTACGATATATCGTACATAATCAGAATAATATCAAATTATTGAATAAGTTATTATATCACCAATGTTAGGAATATATTGTTATTGTGTTTACATATTTTGAGTACTATAAATGCGGATCATTGTAGCTGTTGTAAACACGAATCAATAATAACTAGTTTTTAAACCCGTGCACTGCAAGGGTGGTAACGGAAAGTTTTGTCATAATTAAAAACTTATATATTTTTTAGATTTAGTAAATTTACCAAATTTTAGAAAATTTTACTTTGTCAACCCGTATACTTTGAAAATTTTATATTAAATCTTATTAGAGGCACTCTACCCTTTTTTTGTTCCGACTTTTTAAATTATGAGAGGTGAAATCTGGAAAGTGAATATATAAGATTATTGTAGATATCACAATCTGTTTATTTACATAATATACATTTAACATTATGCATTATTGTACACTTTCAACCATATTATCTCTCTTGTTTGATCTCCTTTCGATTCTCTACGTTCTCGGACATTTCCTCACCCACCCATCATTTTTCTGGACGTCAGAAACCAACGTTGACCACCACTGGCCAACTAACTCAAGACCCACCCAACACATCCTCCACCACGCCCAACAACTCAATTCCACGGTTCACAACCTTCCCCTCAACCTATCTCATCAGCCCCATATAACTAACCACCACCCTCCCAATCCATATCCTACTTCCTCCAAATCATCAACCCCAACCCCTCTTGCCTCTAGCCCTCTATCATCCCCTACATCCTCTATATTCCCACTGTACCTCCAAGATGATCACCATCCTAGTCCCACTCTATGTGTAACCCTCGACCCTGCTAATACTCTTATGCATGCGCCTCCTCACCCTATCATTATTATTACTAAAGACTTAAAGTCACAAAAATGGCATTCCGTTTTCGTCATCTTATCAAATAATATCTTTTTAGTTAGACTTACTAAAGACTTAAAGTTACTTAGCTACCTTACCAGTTAGTTTTAGAGCCTTAATCTGTTAACGTAAGTTAATTATATTTATCTTTGTCAATAGTTAATCTTTCATATAATTCCAAAAAAAAAATGTTTCTCACATGTCCCCATAAATAGTGCTCTAGTAGTCTAGTATTTACATATTACTTTCTCATTTAAATTTAAGGTCTCATTACTATGTTATTATTCAAATATGAATATAAAAATGAAGCAAATAAATCTGTTAAACATTAAATATGAACAAATTAGTTACAATAATAGTAATATTTTGTGATAATCTGAATCACTCAACCATTACCAAACAATGAATACATGTATTAAAGAACTTAAAAAGTACTTGGAACACTGAGAATTGAATGTGTAAAAAATATGTGACGTGAGTACGAAAGGCGAGATACAAAATATTTGTTTCAGACTTGCCGATATATGAAATCTAAAAGTTTATGAGTCTTGTTCTCAACCGGATGGATTGTACTTGAGTACTTGGCTGAAACGAATGGGGTGTTGACAAACATGCACATTTAACAAAATTGACTTGGAGGTCGGAACTCTTTTTTCAAATGTAAATAAGAGGTTAAATGATTCAAATACTGTTAGATGAATTGTTAACAAACATGTACGGAATTAGAACCTGCAAAAAAATGGATAACAAACATGTATTGTCTTACGTACTTCTAACCTGTAAAAATTGGATAATTCAGTCATCTTTAATTTAATGACTCATTCTGGCACTTCTTTTACCCGGGAAATTAGAACAAAATTCAACTACAAATAATAGTGTCTGGATTCAAGTGTTCAACCTTATTCATCGTAAGAGACTATGGAGAGTATGAATACTTGACGGCGAAAACAAACATGTGGGACAAATATGTACGCGAAAACAACACCTTCTGTAGAGAATACTAATAGCGGGAGGGTAATATTCAACCAATGGTATGTGATTTCATAATTTTTGCATTTGAGTTAAGAATTATAACTAATCTAACCACATCAATAATATTGAATATATGAAATCACATACCATTTGTAAGGGACACATATCTCACTGATTTCCCACAATTTATTATTCTTTTTATGATGTTATGATTTTATTCGATTGATATAAAACAAGTTATGGAACATTGCATATTTTAGTTATGGAAATAGTAACGACAATGTATACGAATTCATGGCATTCTTAATGCGTAAATAAACGTAAATTTCTTGAAGAGTACATGAGCAACTCAAACACACATGATATTAGTTTGCTACAATTTTTTGCAAATTTGATCGGACATCATTTTCAACAATCATTATTTTTAATTAGAACCGAAAGAGAAAAAAAAGAAACAAAAGTTCAATACATTAAGTACATAAGTTTCATATTATAAGCAACATTTAAATAATTAAAATGAATTATGATGTTAAAGAAGAAAAATTAGTTACTCCATAGTTTTGTGCCAATAATTATATGGATGTGCGTAAGGCTATGGCAATAGGTAGACAGTAACAATAACGTAATCAACGAATATTTGTTAAGCAAGAATAGGGAAATAAAATGAAGATGAAATCAGAGGCAACTTTTTTTTTGTTATCTTAAAGACATAAAATTCAATTTATTAAACCTTCTACGGAGTACTTTGTTCTATAAAAATTAAGTTGTTAAATGTCAAATATTAAGACTTGGGAATCTGGCAACTAAGGTAAGATTTGCTAGCTAATTACAATCCTGCAGTTTAGGAAAGGCATCAACTAAATAGAAGATTTTCTAGCTAACTACACGGAGAAAATATGTGCAAAATAATAGCAACTAACTAGGTTTAAATCCGTGAAATTCACGGGTCTACTTTATATGTTTTAATTTGGTATATTTCTAATTTAAAGCTCCTATTACTGCTTTTTATTATTATTACTTTTATAATGATAATAACATTCATTTTATGATCCGAATCTTATTTGTAATATAGTTACTTTTATATTAATTTTACGATGATAAATTTCAACTTTGTTGTTTTTTTTTTACAAAGGAATGGTCTCATAATCTGATATTCTCTCAGGTATTGAAATCGTCTCAAAGTATGAAACCATCTTACCTAATAATTACTGTTTAGAGTGGCTAAATTAACATACGTATTTCCATTGCAAAATATAAATTAACACTCATTATACTAATGAGATTTCATGTTTGTGGGCTGGTCTTCATTCATGGTCTAAATTTGCCATTATTCTTGTTGGATCACCCGTTTGATGTAGGCTAGCAAGTCCGCTGCATATTACGTCATCAAATTCACGTCTTGATTTTCAGAGATAACGACAAACTTAGAGGTCTCGTTATCAATGTCAATCACACAAACTTTACCTAAAATTTGAAAACACGCACGTATGGCGATATGAGTGCAAATAAAGATTAAAAGGCCATGGTTGAAATTACAAAAGTTGTGTTTTAGAATTGTGAAATATTACTGTTGACCACTGAGAATGATTTTAGCCTTGGTTGACATAAGAAATTTATAGTCTTTTTTACTTCTATTAATTTAAACGCGATTTTAAGGAATATACTCGTATTATGGAATAAATCTCGAGATTAGGGGGAGATAATTGAGAATGTTGAATTATTGAAAAAATCTCAACAAATTTGAAAAAGATAATTATTAATCATCATATGCTGGATAATATATAGAATATTCCAATGCACATTCCATCTTATGCCACTAATTTGATATGTTTCCATTTTTTTCATGATTTTATTTCAAGCCATTTACTATAATAATTCCTTATTCTATTCTATGGCATGGATTTGTTATGCTTACTTGTTTTATAATTTTTTTTTATTGCTACTATTAAGTATTAGCATCTTATTAGCTGCCACATATGATTGTAATGTAAAAATAGGATGCACATCAGATTTTTGGCTATTGCATTAGAGATATATATGATTATTGTTAGAAAGATTTTATCAGTATGGAGGTGATTTGAAACCGTAATTTAATTTCCATATTTCACAATTATATATTATATTTAATTTTATATTTAATATTCAAATATGCATATTAAACTTGACATTAAAAGGGTGGATGACATGTGGCAAAGTATTAGGATGTGACACGTGACGATAAAAAAAGTAACTGGTTGTTTCTTCAATATAATATATGATGATACAATTGCTCTTATGCTATTCTCTATATCTGATTCTAATACGGTAACAGAGCCTTACGCTTTTGAGGCCTAAAAACGAACTTCTGTTGTCTTACCGGAGGGGCTAATGAATTAGGCGCCCTCGGGGGTGTGTTTATCATGATGATCTATTTTTTTTTTAAAAAAAATTCCTTCTATCTTCAAAGTGCAAAACCGTATAGAGAAAGGATCTCCTCCATTTCTCAAAAAAGAAATGAAGTTCCATTACTTATCAACGGTCCGGATGAAATTTAGGCTCAATCGGATGGTTGTTGATTTATTTGGAAATAAAAAAGGTAAATGAATGAAATTAGAGTATAATATAGTAATGTTTTGTGAGAGGAAATGGAAAGAAAAGAAATGGAGATTATGTATTTTAGTTGTTTTGTGTGTCATTGTAGTCTCTTGACTACTTTCTTCGTTTATTGTGAATTGTTACCGTCATTAAATGCAATTTGGATACTCTCCATTTTTTTTCTCCATTTTCTCTCTAATAAATCCATATTATATTATATATCTAATTTCATTCATTATCTTTTTTTTTACTCAAATGTATTTTCAATCACCCGATTTATCTAGAATTAGATCCGGATTATTAATATATAATGGACCTCCGTTTCTTTTGAGAAAATGGATAAAATACTTACTCTACCAGATGATAGTAGAATTTGTGCTTAGTTAGATGCTCGTATGTTCTTCAGTGTAGGCGACGCTTCTAAACTCTGAAGTTGCCCGTGGAATATGATACTTCTTTTGGTTTATAATCTAAACATACTCGTTTGATAAGTGTGTAAATACAAACTATATAGTCGTATCTTATACACAAAAAGTATCTGCAAATTAAAATATAAAGCATGTGCAACTGAACTAACACATGATTCTTTCTGTTTGATTGAGGGGAATTTCATATGCGATTTGAAGTAATTTACTCACGTTGCCTCTTAAGTGTGAGATTCATTGACTACTTAAATTTCACAAGTGTTTAAGCAATTGGATATATAAATTTTAAATTTTAATTTTCTTTGACTTTATATTCTATTTTAATTTTAATGATAATATATAATTTTTTCTTGTATTTTCTTATTAATGCAATTTTTTGTTTTTAATGTGTATAAAATAGACCATTTTTTCTTTGCCATAAAATCCGATCTATTTCATTACTAAAGTAAAAGGCAAATTTTATTAGTTTATTTTCAGAATTGACGGATTTTTTGTATTAGAATTACTGATCCACATGTTTCTTTTTTGAAAGAATATCACAAGATAATATCGTAATCTCGAGATATTGTGTATATTTTTTTTTTGGTAAATGGTAAGTATATTAATATCAACAAAATTACATCATCCGGAGGGTTAGATTACTTACAAGAATGATAAAATAAAAACCAAACAGAACAGATCAAAATTTTAGAGTGTCTAGCCATTCTTTTGTCATTTATTTGAACTATGCTTTGATTCCTAGCTCAGAATCTGGTGGTGACATCTCGAAGTATCCGTTTTACCAGAATAGCAGGATGTATTACTTGGTCCTGCAGCCTGGCTCTATTCCTAGCCTGCCAGATAGAATGGACAAGCATAACATGGCAGCTATAAACAATCTTCCTGAACAGTCTACTATTCATTCTTCCTCTTCTGTACCATTCAGCTAATTTCCTTGGGTCAAAGCAGGTGAAAAGATATTGCTAGAGTAGGGAGACACATCTTGCACTGAATGAATACTCATAAAACAGGAGAGAGTGAGTTTCATCTGCTATAGCACACATGTAACATACCAATCCCTGATTACACCCCATTCTATTCAGCCTGTCTCTTGTGAGAAGCCTTTGGTGATTCACTGCCTAGTAGATGAAAGAGCTTTTAGGAACATTCGTGGTACTCCAACAAACTTTCCACCAGTTTGCTTAGGAAGAGAAGGCTTAAGCCACCTATACCCCTCTTAGATGCTGTATTCCAACAAAGTTCCCAACAAAGATATCGTGTATCTTTGTATTATGTATCATATCGTATTGTTGCCTTATTTATAGGATATAATCAGTAACTGACCCTGTTTAATTGTTTTAAAAACTGTGGTGATCCATTCGGGGATGATGAGCAGTTATTGAGCAGGTATGATATGAATGCGCGAGGGATAGTTGGGCTTGAGTCATCACGAGTCGTTTAGAAGTCTTCCGCTGTGTTGTCAAACATATTATTTACTTTAGTTGGTTTTTGGTTTGGAACAGTTGCATCTTACTTTACAGTTTTTGGGATTTGATGTATACACTTAAAACTATTTTATTAAAGTACGTTCTTTTATAGTCTATTTCATATTCATTGCCTCGGGTAACCGAGATGGTAGCACTCTCATGCATTAGGTGATCCTGGTAAGCCACCTTGGTGCACGAGGGTGTTACAAAGTGGTATCAGAGCGACGATTTTGGAACCTGTAACAAATGAACTCAATGAACTTAGAGTGTCAAACTAAAATAAACCCGGGTAGGAGTTGTTAGGAGCTAATGCAAAGACTTGGGAGACGTTCTAATTGCGCGAACTCGCCCTACAACTTTGAACCGGGGGTGTCATGGGATCGCTACGTGTTTACTATTGTTCATATGCATATGTTGGATGAATAGGTTAGATGAATAGGTTGGATGAATATGTTGGATGAATATGTTGGATGGATATGTTGGATGAATATGTTGGATGAATAAGTTTGATGAATATGATGGATGAATTGGTTGGAAAAGATGGAAGTAGTAATTGCATGAGGATATGGAATTTATGTTTGGAGCATGTCCATGTGACGAAGTGAATTTATGTTGTGGTTATGTTAATAACATGTGATTAGGGGATGTGATGTTATATATTTATGATTTTGTTTATGTAAAGTTATAAAAACATGCGGGTAGTACATGATTGATAAGTTGAATATTGTATGAGCATGATGGATGTTATTGTTTTACTTTTGTAGATAGTAACATGTGGTTAGGGATACTGGTTTACAAGTATCGAGTCGCTTTTGTTCACTTTGTTGATGTTTAAGTTGTTTGGAAGGGAAAATCAAATAGTTATGTTGTTCGATTATAGAGAAGCTTTTTTTAAACTGTTATAACTTGAGATGTATATATGCTATTGATGTGATTCCACTTGAAGGTGATAGCTTGTTCTCTTACGATTCTAACGATAGGTCACACACCCAAAATGACCACGAAATGAGTGAGATATGATCGTTTTACGAAAATTGGACAATGCTGAGAACTGTGTAGGGCACTCGATCGAGTAGCTCTTACTCGATCGAGTGAACCTCTTTGTATTCGATCGAGTAGCCCTTGTAATTTATTGTACATATTTCTGATCTTCTTATACTCGATCGAGTAGGCCGTACTCAATCTAGTGACCCCTGTATTGGTCTTATGCTTATCTTTTTTTACCTCCATGCATGTCATAATTATTTCAAAGATGTTCTTTTGCTTCTTTATACTTTTTTTACATATGTGTTGGTCCTGATGCGTAAGTTACCAGACCTTATGATGTAAGGAGTAGCACCTTATGATGGGTATGAGTTTGTTGGGGAGGACATGAGTTATATGTTGTTGGGATGGATAGTGGAAAAAGAAAAGGGAGATTGATGAGCTTATTGAGTCATTAAGCATGTTTTGTGAGACATGGTGCGTGATATAATTGCGAATTTGAGTAATGTAAGGTAAGTGTATGTGGGCAAGAGGTGATGTAAGTGTAAGGAACGTGAGAATGAAAAGGTTGAGATAAGGGATGCGAATAGTGGCAAATTGGGATGTGTAAGGATTTATGCAGGGAGATGGTTAGGATTGTGTTGGTTAAGGATATATGTGATGGAAGGTTGTTATAGAGGGATGGAAACGAATGGTGTATAGTGAGAACAAGTTATGCCGCGATGTGTAGATAGTGGTCGAGTTTGGGAATTTGTATCATCAAGAGGTGAAACTAGTGTGTGATTTCCTTGGGCAATTAACGGTATGAAATGAATTAGTTGAAAAAAAATGCAATTAGTTGAAGAGTAAACGTTGATTGTGTGGACTGATTGGTGACAAATGTGAGTGATAGCATGATGAGAGAATATCCATGGTAAGAAAGAGTGAGATGGTACTGATATGAAGTAATGGGATTTGAGTTTTGGAGCAATGAGAAGGTAACCGGAGCACTAAAGAGTTAGGTAGAAGGAATAAGGAGTTGAATTGTTAATTAATTTTGTCGAGTGTAAAAAGGAAAAGAATGAGGGGAGTAAACTAAGAGAATGTTGACCGGAGTTATGCGATATGGAAGTAAGGGATCGTCGAGATGTTGGATACTATCATGAGGGTGTGAGTTAATGGTTATATAGGAATTTCAGGACGACATGTTAGTCATGAGTTTTGAGGAATTAAGGGGAGTAAAAAGTTGGTAGAGTATTTGCATGATATGAGATTTGGTGGTGAGTTAGGTGACGATACAATTAAGGATAGAATTGGAATGAATGCTGAGGTAAATTTTATTGATGGATTTGATGCTCGCTATTTGGGATGCTAACCGAAAATAGGAAAGAAACTATTATATTTAGAGGTGAGTGTAAGAGATTTATTATACGAACAATGGTGGTGTTGTGGGGTTGTCACTAGTGGGTAAGGGTGATGATTAATAGGAAAGGTAGCCACTTTAAAGAGGTTGATTTTGTAGAGGCCGGATTGGTATGTATGGTTGTGAGGGAGTATAAGATGTGATTATAGGAGGCGGTTTCTAGTACTTGGGTATTAATGATATGAATACTTTTGTCAAGAAGTGATAGTTATGCGAATGGGAGAATGTGCTATGAAGGGCATGCGAGTTAAGCTCGGGCGAGAGATAACCTTTATCAAGTGGTAACTTACGTGATCAGGATTGACTAGTTAGATGTGATTACGGGTCTATGATGTATGTAAATATTTGTGTGAGGTCCTGACCTCAGGAGTACTGGTATGGTGTGATGGTTATAAAGTCGTTATCTGAGTGTTGCGCGTCATATATTGTGTATGGTAACCTAATAGGATGATATTCAAAAGTGGTAATTTGGGTGATCTGGAACGGCTAGTTATTCTTGTATGTGTATGTATGATATCTATAAGTGATAGTGTGAGGTTCCGACCTCATGAGTAATAGTATGGATGATATTCATAAGGTTATTATCTGTTTATTCCGTGTAATATGTTGCGTTATGATCTAGTAAAACGGTTTTAAGGAAGTTTTCTTGTCAAGGAAGTTATATCGAGTTAGTGTTGATGGGATTGTATAAGTTGCATGACTATCGATGTGGTTGTTGTGCCTCGGGTGGCGATCCGAGCATGGTACTTCGTGTTGTGATGCGGGTACTTTCGTACTGCGGTGCGGCCGTTGGTGGCGGTGTTGCGATGCCGTCATCGGTTGTGGTGGAGTAGTATGAGATGAGTTTTTGGAAGTGTATACCAGTTATATATATTGTTGTTTTGTTTACTGTAACACCCCCATATTCAGAGGAGCCTTAACTAGGCCTTCCTTAGGATATAAGGGCGTTACCATCTCGGTTGCCCGAGGATAGCAATATTCAAATGTCGATAAAAGAACTATTAAGATATATTACAAGCGATTTAAACCAAAATACTATATAAAGGTACAACTCAAAGACTAATCACTATGACCGCCATATCTCGTGAGGACTCATCCCTGCCCGGACTCCAGCTATCAACAACATCAACACCTGCTAAGACCGACTGCTCACCATAAGGGATCACGGCAGACACATAGCAAACAAACAACCACACAAGGTCAGTACTGAGATAAGACACAGCAATAACAGCTACAACCAACAACACAACACGATGCTATCAATCTCACACCCACACAGCCACGATAATCCAACCAATCTCTGTCACTGACTGTCCACTGGACCAGTCCTGCCAGTGGGGGACCGTAGCCGCACCCACCAAATCCCCGCTCATTATACCGAGCGATAACCCTGTCCATTAATGTGCACATCCCTTCTGTGGCGGGTTCCACAGAAGGCGAAACTAGGGCGTGAAGCCACTCCCGCAAGTGACCTCACTCAGCCGAGGCCATGCCTCGCGAACTATAGACAACGATCACAACCACAATCACAATACAATTACTATATCAAACAACCAAACACAACACATCAACCAACTGACATGCTAGACCGTCTACAGAAACTGAGTAGGCAAACCTACCTTTAAGCCACCGCAACCAATCCACACCGACAGATAACATGTCCAGCGACCAAGCAACACCTATAACCAGAATACCATCATCTAATACTAACAGGCAAACCCTAACTAAAGAACAAGGACACGGATGATGATTATGACATACCTATTAGGGAGAAAACTCAGCAAGAGACCGCTACCCGACACCAGTGACGCCCTCCTAAGGTTCAAGGATCTTCAAAAAGACTTCCATGGAGGTTTTGAGGTGAAGGGGAGGGAAAGAGGCGACTGAAGGATAGAAGGAAAGTGGCGAAAGTGATTTGCGGATTTAACAAAACGCGATATAAAACCCTCGCTGAAAACCAGGTACTCGATCGAGTACCCAACATACTCGATCGAGTAACCTAGCTACTCGATCGAGTAGCCTCTACTCTATCGAGTACCACTCTTAACACGCAGCCCAAGATGGTTTTGGCACACTTTTCTAAGATTACTCCCGCTCCCATGGTCAGTCAACGCTGGTCAAAGGGTCCCTAAAAGGGCGGGTATTACAGTCTTCCCCCCTTAAAAAGAACTTCGTCCCTGAAGTTCAACTCACCTATCTCCCGCTCGCGGCACGAGAACAACACGACCTCACCACTCTTTCCGCTCAAACCATAACTCCTTGGAAATACCATCCCCCCCACGTCATCATCATCACCGTCCACATTTATGCCTATCGATTCTTACTACTGTCATGCAAGCGTTATCACCGTCAACCGTTATTCTATATATATATATAAAACATCAAACTTGCAATGCGAATCACCACCCACGATCACCCAACATGCAGTAACAACTATCAAACTATCAATCTAGAACATGTCTCATATCAACTTTCATGTGGTACAACTAATGCCACCATGTTACTCGGCAACGTGATTCAAATACGATTCATCGCACTATAACTATTTCTTTATGATTGTCTCTTGAAACATACAACCACATTCACTTTAAAGAACTAAAGTAATCCGTTATACTTCAGAAATTTTTGTAATTAAAGCAAAACATAATACCAACAACATTATAAACAAGCAAAACATTATTCAAAAACAGCCTTTTTATTTCGCGACATTACTCTTCCCCTCTAAAAAGGAACTTCGTCCACGAAGTTCACCACCCAATTTCAACGCATATTACTTATTATCTAATTCATGACATGGGTTAAAACATATTATTTATTGTAGACATTACCCGCTAAGCCTAAACTCGTTAAATTATAAATCATACATAACTCTCCGGGACAACTAGTCGCCAACGATAAAGCACGTTAACATTGCACGCACAGCGTATGACGAAATGTAACTTCAATGAATAAATGGTAAAATGACATATTGTAATATTAAAACAACAAGAAACCGTCACCACTTCACTAATCGTTATCAAGATGTATATAAAACCGAAACTTGACTTCCAACATATAAAATTAATGGTTCAAAGGTGTAACTACGCACTAATAGCCACATTAGACATTAAACTTGCAATTATAAAACAATTGGACATTTTAATTTTTCGAAAACCTCCTGTAATAGTGCTACTCGATCGAGTATCTAGCGATACTCGATCGAGTGCCATGCTACTCGATCGAGTGTCTTGGCTACTCGATCGAGTAGCCTACAGGTCAGAATGCTTTTATCCCGTCTTTCTGCAGCTACTCGATAGAGTACGGGGTACTCTATCGAGTACCTACAGGGCAATTCCTTATAAACCTGTCATAAACTAACACACATACATATATAGCCGTCACATAACTTGGGTCGAGATGATTTCCCGACCCCAAAGTCAATCCTGCAACATAGGTAAGTGATAAATCCGGCCTTATGGCCACAATACAAGTCCAAACTCAAGTTTCAACGAAATAACTACTAAAGTCTAGCAATACTTCTAACCACTAACACCAACTACCATCAACAAGGATAAAACAAGGAGTATCACTCCTCCTGCTGCTGCTGCTGCTCAAACATCACCTCGTCATCACCACCACCAGAAGTACCTGCTCTCGATGACCCGATCCCCGCATCCACTCCTGCTCCTGCTCCTGGGCCCACGTACCATGTAGTCAAGCCACCGTAAGGGAAGGACTGAGGTGCCCCCCACGTCGACTGATCCACCCCGTAGGAATGGAAAACCCCTGAGTAGTCCCCAACTCCACTCCACCAAATTGGATGCGGTCCCTCGGTCCCTATCCCCTGAGCGTACGCCATCTCGTGCATGTTCCGGAGTGTCAAGGTAGATGACACTCTATCTGCCAAGTAGCTGGACCGCGTCTCTGGGGTGTCGAGGTAAGGGTAGCACGGAAAAGGATCTTTTCTTCTTTGTGGCGCTACCGGCCGTGGCCTAGTCTCCGAGGCCCTCTCCCTCACTCGACGGGGTCCCCTCCCCAATCCGGGTCTCTCCACCACCGCAACTCCCGCATTCTCGCCCTTCGTCGGCTCGGCATCACCTCCCGGGATGGTGTCGTCGATGAGATAGGTCTGCGGTGGCGGGGTCTATCCTCCTCCTCCTCCTCCTCCTCATCATCGGAGTCCACCGCCACTACCGTCGGCTCCAAGGGCTCCGTCGGTGGGAGGTCCGAGGAGCCGGAATTTTCATCCAACTCATGCCCCACACCCTCCACGCTAGGCTACCGTCGGCCAAGGTCCTCAACCATTTCAGGTCGAGATAGTAGTCACGATCCATGGTAGGCACTGGGGTAGCTAGAGGCACGTACTCGAAGAAGCCTCAAAAGAGGTTAGCTTTTCAGCTAACCGAGTGGCGATAGCGCCACAACTCGTGTACGGGAAGAAGCCATCAAGGCAAGGGCAAAGACAAACCATAGAAGGAGCATTAAAGACCACTTTCTGGCCCGCTCCGGGTTGAGGTAAGACATCGAAGTAAGACCTCATGATTATTCAATTTACTGATATCCTTTCTGTCGTAGAGGAGGTTCGAAAGAGAACGGAGAAAGACCCTCAAGGTAACATGCTGAACGTCATTAATCAGCATGTTGCTCGAGGTGGGAGCTTGCTTCCCAGTCAAGCAAGGCATTAGGCGGCAAACGCCGCACTCAGCTGGGATGTCGGTGATAGAGTTCTTGGGAGGTTTGGCCAACCCAAGGTGAGAGGCAACCAAATCCATAGTCAACAGAAAGCTGGTGTTCATCAATCTAAACTCAACAGTCTGGCCCGCTGGGTCATAGCTAAAAGAGCTCATGAATTCCAAAGTAAGAAAAGGGTAAGTATGCTTCCTCAGCCTATACAAACCCGTAAAACCCAAGGTCTCGAATATGTGACGGACATCCGTCTCTATCTCTAAATCCTCCAACACAGTAGTGTCTATACACCTCGTAGGTCTCATTTTGCGTTTTTGTAAAGCTACAAAACGCTTCCTCTGCTTGAAATCAACAAAAACAACTGAAGGGTATTCGGGAACTGCGGGTACCACAGGTCCACTCCCCTCCCCCATCTCAGGTGGGTTACCCCTCCCCTGTTTACTTTGGCGGATTCCAAGGTTCAGTCTCGGCATCTGCTTTAGACATATGTTCAAGCAACTTGTATAAACATGCAAATATTTATTTCATGTACTTTGAATTCATATACTCCGCTAAGTACACAATTTCACCAACAAATTTGACATGTGAAGCACATAATTCATGCTATTAACCTTGAATATCACACTATGTACACACATTCGTCAACGGTTTCCAAATTTTGACATACAAGCTCAGTTTGCTACTACCCATAGGCCATAGTTGTGAAAGCAATTTATCTTGGTGATTATGTATGCCCAACAAATTCGAATATCTTAGCATGATTCTAAGGTTATTCTAAACACACTTCTAATCACATGTGAGGTATTCTTACTAGTTCATGGACAAGAATGACTTAGAACATATCATTATCACCCTTCACTATTATGAACAACAACTCAATTAGAATTTTCAGACGGTCTTTACAGCTGTGATAATCTTGGCATATATTCATCAATTATCGTTTCTATTGTCATATTGAAGTTTAACTTATACTTATAATGTCATTCACAACATCAATTTTCCAATTATAAATCACGGATTTCCATTTGAGGCATTTTTAAGACGGAGTTTTAGGGCAACTTTCTAAGGTGAAATCATCAAAATCTATCTTCCAACATGACATAAACAATATTTAAGGCTCAATTCTACCATCTAACCATTGTAAAACAACCAAAAATCGATTTCAATTTTGGAAACCCTAGAAATTTCGATTTCAAATTTTGCAATTTCTCATCTAATTTACAGCAATTAGTCACCAACAAACATGGAAAGAAGGCATGTGAATCATGTTTCAACAATTAAAAGCACCAAATTGATCATAATAATCGGAATTTCAGATTGTTTCACTTCTCTAACACATTCAAACAATAAATCATGTAAATTAAGAAGAATAGCATACCTTGATTGATTAACAAAGTAAAGAAATGAAATTAAGCAAGGAAATTAACCCAAGAAGATTTGAAGGAATAAGGATTTAGGAGGAACTTAGGGTTTCGAAATATAGGGAATAAGAGGAAGAAATAGAAAGAAATAGAAATATTAGGGGTTTTAGAAAACCCGTAGGATTCGCTGTACAGTAACCTACTCGATCGAGTACCTGGGGTACTCGATCGAGTACCACCCTACTCGATCGAGTAGGAGCTAAATCGTCGAGTATCTGCAGGAATCTTTCCCACATCCCGACATCTTAGCCTCCTAACTAGATCGAGTGAGGTCTATTCGGCCTAATAAACACCCGCACTCGGTCAAGTATAGTTAAGTACTCGGTCGAAAGTACGAAGTAAATCAAAGATACCTGCAAAACAACACCGCGTGTCGATCCCAAACTAAGTTCGGAACTCGGCACTAATTATCACCTTCGATCACGTTTTACAATCATTACTCACGCACCACGTATCACTTTATTAACAAGGTGTATGCCACCTTACGCTACACAACTACCCAACTCGATTTACCTGCTACCGAGTCACTCTTAGGCTTAGTCACGTCATCCTATCATACCCAAAACTTGTCTTAACGTGTGCTTTCGCCATAAAATGAAACATATAACTAACATTAATTTATACTTTCCTATAACACATAATTATATACTCTTCATAACAAATCAATCTATCCATATTCTCTAACGCAATTATAAGCAATTCGTTTTACTCAAATCAATTGTCACGCAGCGGAAAAGTTTCAACTAATTAACAAAGCATATACACATTACCATATGCTAAGATTCGGACTATCACTCAATATTTCTATAACTATCATCATAGTAATCCCGGCAGGATTTATAAATTCGCTTACAACTTCCGTCATCATTAACTTTTAGCAATCACCTTCGTCACATATTTCATAACCATCATATAAGCTTGCTAACCATTCAAAGAACTTCAATAATATTATCACAATTACCTTACACGGCCCAAATACTACCGTCACACCCCTACTAACTTCTAACAAAGACTTAACCGGAGGTAGCTCCGGCACAGTTAACATACATATCACACATAGACACACGGACTCCACATTCCCATACCATGTGACTGGCTTAAGTGTCATGGGGCCAAGATTTTGAAATGAGGGCGCCTACTCACCCAAAATCTTGCATCAGCTGGGGCTCCCATTACACATACACCAGGTTCATTTTATTAGACTCTCTACGTTCATTATGTTTATTTGTTACAGGTTCCAAAATCGTCGCTCTGATACCACTTTGTAACACCCCCATATTCAGAGGAGCCTTAACTAGGCCTTCCTTAGGATATAAGGGCGTTACCATCTCGGTTGCCCGAGGATAGCAATATTCAAATGTCGATAAAAGAACTATTAAGATATATTACAAGCAATTTAAACCAAAATACTATATAAAGGTACAACTCAAAGACTAATCACTATGACCGCCATATCTCGTGAGGACTCATCCCTGCCCGGACTCCAGCTATCAACAACATCAACACCTGCTAAGACCGACTGCTCACCATAAGGGATCACGGCAGACACATAGCAAACAAACAACCACACAAGGTCAGTACTGAGATAAGACACAACAATAACAGCTACAACCAACAACACAACACGATGCTATCAATCTCACACCCACACACCCACGATAATCCAACCAATCTCTGTCACTGACTGTCCACTGGACCAGTCCTGCCAGTGGGGGACCGCAGCCGCACCCACTAAATCCCCGCTCATTATACCGAGCGATAACCCTGTCCATTAATGTGAACATCCCTTCTGTGGCGGGTTCCACAGAAGGCGAAACTAGGGCGTGAAGCCACTCCCGCAAGTGACCTCACTCAGCCGAGGCCACGCCTCGCGAACCATAGACAACGATCACAACCACAATCACAATACAATTACTATATCAAACAACCAAACACAACACATCAACCAACTGACATGCTAGACCGTCTACAGAAACTGAGTAGGCGAACCTACCTTTAAGCCACCGCAAACAATCCACGCCGACAGATAACATGTCCAGCGACTAAGCAACGCCTATAACCAGAATACCATCATCTATTACTAACAGGCAAACCCTAACTAAAGAACAAGGACACGGATGATGATTATGACATACCTATTAGGGAGAAAACTCAGCAAGAGACCGCTACCCGACACCAGTGACGCCCTCCTAAGGTTCAAGGATCTTCAAAAAGACTTCCATCGAGGTTTTGAGGTGAAGGGGAGGGAAAGAGGCGACTGAAGGATAGAAGGAAAGTGGCGGAAGTGATTTGCGGATTTAACAAAACGCGATATAAAACCCTCGCTGAAAACCAGGTACTTGATCGAGTACCCAACATACTCGATCGAGTGGCCCCCTACTCGATCGAGTAACCTAGCTACTCGATCGAGTAGCCTCTACTCTATCGAGTACCACTCTTAACACGCAGCCCAAGATGGTTTTGGCACACTTTTCTAAGATTACTCCCGCTCCCATGGTCAGTCAACGCTGGTCAAAGGGTCCCTAAAAGGGCGGGTATTACATTTACTTCTGTTTCCTGTGTGTTTCGGTTTGGACATATACACTATTTTTTTGTTTATTGATGTTTCTTACTAGTTTTGGCTTGGGAGTGAGGGTAGAGTATGATATGGAAGAGAGTTGCGCATGTGGTCGTTGTTGTCATAGTATAGCGATATTCTGTTGATGAGACACAATGGTGAGAGGTTGTTAGAGTACTTTTGATCTTGTTTTAGATGAGACATTGGTTGACCTAGTTGTGGTAAGAGATTTGTGGAACATGTGTGTGCCGAGTTGGAAGCGACAAGTGGTTTGAAATATTATTTGGGACAGTGAGTATAGGATGATGGGAATTAGTATTATGTTAAGTTATAGATGAGTTTTGCGGCCATAAAAGAGAGAACTTGAGGATCTAATATGAGTGTGTGTAACAATTGTGGATCGTGAGTTATGATCGTGGAGATAAGTGCATGTATAAAGAAGTATGTCATCTTGCGGTAATGTTGAAGAGTTGGGGTAGTGGTTATGCTGAGGATTTTATGGTATAGGTTAGATGGAGTGCAAAATGATTTGAGGTATGGGAACCGTTAGAGAAAGAGAACTCTGGATATAGGAATGGTTGTAGGTGTTGAGGTTATAGGTGGTTATCATTGACATGCGGTGGTGATGAGGATAATAAGAAGATATAGCTAAGGATCTAGTATTAGTGAGTTATGAGGACGTAAAATTTATCAACAGTGGAGTAGGATGCGACAAAGAGAGTTTGATGGTTGTACATGTTGCGGTATATTTGGAAGTTTAAGCCTTGGTGTAGAATAATGGATGGATTTATGTTGTGGTTGATACTATTAAAGGTAATGGCAATGCTTGTAGTAGTATGTCATTTATGAGTGTGAGAATACTTCGATAGTGTTGACAGTTGGGTGATGATGTTTATGAATGTGAGTAAACATCGAGGACGAAGTTCATTTCAAGGGTGGTAGAATGTAACATTACGTTTGGTGGTTGATCTTGCTTGGTGGATTGTCTTGATATTGGATTTGCTAGTGGATAATATGTTAGTGAGACGGAGCTAGCGGTGTTTGTGGATGGTATTCGGTAGTGTATGGAGTTAGTGTCGAGAGGCTATTGATACATGCATTTTATATAGTCTTTTTGAGTCTCTTATGCACGTATTTCTATGCGGTTCTCGTAGTTCTATGCTACAAAATGCCCGAATATTCTACTTTGGTTTATTTGGCTTTAATTGCAGGAATGGACCTAAAAGTAGCGAAATTGAGCCTGGAACTGTCCTTTTAGCTTGCATTTGGAGGATGAGTGGATTTGGAGCGAAAACGCTGCTGCCTTGGGATGCGTGAAGTCATCTCGGATGCTAAGTCAACAAGTCATAGCTGATTTCAGTAGTGGAGTCATCGATTGAAGGCTTTAGTTAGCTGTTCTGTTCGATCGAATGCTTATGAAGGAAGAGAAGACTCGATCGAATTGTTTCCATCTTCGATCGAAAGGTGCTAAATTGGAAGTCCTCGATCGAGTAGTATTTTCACTCGATCAAGCGGATTTGTGAGATGTTGTTTGATCGAGCGGTTTAAATTTATTAGATCGAGTTACTTATCTATTGGATGCGAGATTTTATTTTACAAGACCTAATTAACTTATCAGGTTATGTTTAATAATCGTCTCTCCTATAAATAGGAGAGACGTGATTAGGTTTAGCGAACACATCAGATATCACTTTTCCCTTTTCTGACTGTTGAACGTTACTTTTGCTCTCTACTTTTCCGGATCTCATTCTCTGTAATTCTCTTTCTTTCTTTTATTCTTTTTCTCTTTTGTTCGTCTCTTTATTGTGTTTATTTATACTTTACCTTTTGTTCTCATTCTATTTATACGTAGCTAATTCTTGAATGCTAGGATTAGGGGAATCATGGTAGTATAGCAATGGTGCGATAGTTGGTTTAGGAGATTTAATGTGAGAATTGTTTCATTAGCAATATAATTATAATCGTTTGGTTGAATGCATGCAACTGAATTAGTTAAACTGGTTAAGTTCAGACCTAGATCGGAAGATTGGAATGAATAGACCTGTTATGAGCAATAGATTATACTATTGAAGGTGGAAGCTAAGCTAGTTGTATTTTAGGGCGGATAGCGGACCGGAAGGACCTTTCCTTTACCCTTCTTAGATCAACTGACCTAACTTTAGCTGACTTGTGCATCTATCATGATAACCCGACATCCTGGCATCTCTCTCCTTATTTTCTCTCAACGCTTGCTTTTATTAGTTTAGTTCAATTACTCAAACCCTTATCTTGCGACCTTAGACATGCTAGATAACAAGTAGATAGTGACCGCCTCCCTGTGGAGATCGACCCTACTTCCACTAGCTTCTGTTAGTTATTCTAGATATTTATTTTTGGTACTAAAATGACGGTATGAGCTATAATGTAGTTGATACGATATCGTGAGCCATGTTGTGGAGGTAGGCATAGTTGGTGGAGTTAGTGTTCGGAGTTCATGTTTTATAGGTTGGGTTTGAACTTCGGGGACGAAGTTCGTTTTTAAGGAGGGAAGACTGTAATACCTCGGATTTATGAGCTGTTGGGTACTCTATCGAGTAGGGCTTAGTCTGTCGAGTAAGTTAGTTTTTCATTATGGAGTACGTTCTGCCTGATGGGTACTCGATCGAGTGGGGGGCAACTCGATCGAGTAGGCGGTACTCGATCGAGTACGCTAGTTACTCGATCGAGTAAGTCGTGTTTTACAGGTTTTCAGCCGGGTTCGATAGTAATGCGTGAAAAGATATATAAACCTATTTCGACAATTCCTTTTTTACTTTTACTCCTATTCTCTAAACTTTTTACAAAGAAAACAAAGCAACATCGATTCTTATTCTCTCATTACTATCAAATCCAAGGGCTAGAGTCGTCGGATTTCAGAGTTCTTTATACCATTGATACCGTCGTATTGTGGGTAAGATCCTAGTACAATTTTTATGTTGATTCGTTAGCTTTGGTTTAAACCCTAATTGGGTGATTTGGGAATTTTGGGAGTATTATTAGTATTAGATTATGATTGTATGATTATATATTGATAGGAGGTGATTTCGTAGAGGAGCTCTATTGATCTGCTGCTTGTGTCGATTTGTGGTGATTGCATTCCAGGTAGGGTTTCCTACTCAACTATTTTTTTTTTGATAACATGTAAGTATATATCAAAAGAAAATCGTAACCATACAATGAAGCAGGTCAGAATGTCAGATATGACACTTCAACCTATCTCCACAACACAAACCAATGGAGCCCAAACAACAGGCCCAATTGTGACGGATGACCAACAAAAATAAACAACATACAACAACAAAATCAGATCAAAACATTAGCTTTTGTTGTCTCAAACCCTAGAAATCCGTCATTCCTTCTTTCTCTTTCTCCGGCGATCTCAAGCAGAAGATCATAAACATCTCCCTAGTAACTCTTCAAGCCACAAAACATCACTTCTTTTCAAATCTCCCTTGCCCAGACCTCGAAATCTCATTTTTAGCTCATCCATAATAATATGAGCGATGTGGATTGGTCGGATTATAACAAGCTCATGTCCGCTCCTGTTTCTCTGGTGCCAAATGTGGTAGAGACAAAAGTTGATTGCAGCATCAAGACACCCTAATTGCATAGGGGAAGTTGTTCTCACAAGACGCCATTCAATCCAATTGGATTCAGGCCAGGTAGCCCCAGCCCAACTCCCAATGGCAGCTACAATGATTTTGCTATAAGAGCATGCAAAGAATAAGTGTCCCAATATTTCATCAGATTCTCCACATATGCAACAGGTAATATCGTCACTTATCCCTAATTTAAAGAGTTTTTCCTTTGTGTTCATGTTTCCATGGTGATAAGCCCAAACTATAAAGCTATGCTTTGGTACAGTCCATTTATTCCACACAAGACCATGCCACTGTACATCACATTCCCTATTTCGAAGAAATTTATAGCCTTTACTCACAGTGTACCCCTTATGTGCTTGGTTCGTCCATCGTTTTTGTTGATAAGCCTACTGTAGTTCTAGTTTGACCTGGCATATCTTTCTCCAGTACCAGGAAGAATTGGCAGTGGGGGAGTAGGCCTGCTAGTTAGCTCCTTTCAAGTAAATGTGTCCAACCCATTTGACCCATAGCAGATCAGGTTTTTCAGCAATCTACCAAACTAGCTTCCCAACTGCCGCCTTGTTCCATAGACCATCTTTCTTGAGCCCTAAACCCCCCTTTTTTTTCCGCCTACACACTTTATCCCATAATACAGGCGAGGACCTCATAAAATCAACCCCCCATCCCATAAGAAGTTTCTATAGATTTTTTCAATTCTGTGGATGACCCCATTGGGTAGAATAAACATTTGTGCCCAATAGCAATGTAGAGTCTTAAAAATAGCCCTTACCAGGACCAATCTCCCGCATATGAAAATTTCCTTGCCCCCAGAATTCTGATCCTATGGACTATCTTATCAATAAGGGGATTGCAGTCTTTTGCCGTGAGTCTAGAAGTTTTGATAGGCACCCCTAGATACCTAAAAGGAAGAGTACCCTCAACCAGTCCAAATATTTGTACAATGTCTTGCTTTAAGGGTTGCTTGACTCCATTAAAATAAAAATTAGACTTCCTCTTGCTCATTTTGAGGCCTGATGCAGTTGAGAAGGTAGAGAAAGTCCTTAGGATTATCATCATAGAAGGGGCATCTCCCTTACTAAAAAGAAGAAGATCATCTGCAAACATTAAATGGGATAACTTCATAGGCATGCATAATAGATGTAATTTAAATTAAAACTTAGGTTTTCAGTTGAACATCAAAGCAATCTAGAGAGATATTCCATGCAAATAGTAAATACGAGAGGGGATAAGGGATCCCCCTGTCTGAGTTCTCTTTGGCCCTTAAAGAAACCAAACATATTTCCATTAAGATTGAGACAGTAGCTAGTAGTAGTAACACATTTCATAATCCACCCTCTGAAAACTTCATGGAAATTAAGGAAAGAGAGCATCTGATATAGGAAATCCCACTCTATGGTATCATAAGCCTTCTTTAGATCCATCTTGATCATACACCTAGGTGAGACAACCTGTTTTTTATACATTCTGATGAGATCTTGACATATGAGGATGTTCTCCATGATACTCCTACCCTAAATAAATCCACCTTGATTTTGAGAAAAAATATCAGGTAGAACTAGATCCAGTTTGGTGAAAAGTAATTTGGATATGCATTTGTATATTACATTACAACATGCAATAGGCCTATACTCCAACACTGTAGTAGGCCTTCCACTTTGGGTATAAGAGTGATAAGAGTGACATTGAGTTGTTTGAGGAGCTTACCAGTATTGAAGAAATCAAAAATAGCATGACATACCTCCTCCCCAACCGTGTCCTAAGAATCCTTAAAAAACTGGCTTGAATATCTATCAGGGCATGGGGCTTTATCATTAGGTATATGAAATATTACCTCTTTAATTTCAGCATAAGTGATGGGAGATAGAAGTTGCCGAGTATGAGCATCATTACAAATCTTCCCCTTGAGTACCACATCTTGTTTAATCTTTTGAGTTGAAGTTCTGGAACCCAAGAGCATATGGTAATATTCTAAAAAGGCCTATTGGATACCAGTCTTCTCAGGATGCAGTCTATTATTTTGGTATTTTATCTGCTGAATAGAATTCTTACATCTCCTAGCCTTGATGATGCCATCAAAATATGTAGAATTTGTGTCTTCCTCAGTTAACCAATGAGCTTTTGCCTTTTGTTGAAGATATTTCACTTTAGATTGAGTTAAAAACAAGGATTTTTGATGAGTCTCATATTCTCTTTTCATCAGCTCCCTATCTCTAGGCCTGTTAACCAATTGCTTATGTATATGTATTAGCTCAGTCTGAGCTAAATCAGCCCTATTCTCCACATCATAAAAATCAGTTATTGTTTACATAAATATGAGATGGTTGTTTGGTTGTTGATTGTTGGTTAATGGCATTTGTATATATCGTATATGAATTGGTAATGGTTGATGTTGTAATTGGTTGTTGTTGTCTGTCTGTGGTTCGCGAGGTGCGCCCTCTGCTGAGTGGAGTTACTTGCGGGAGTAGCTTCACGCCCTTGATTTGTCCCTTATGGAACCGACTACAAGAGGGGATGTACACATTAAGGAACATGGGTTTGCGCTTGGTAAAGATGAGCGGGGCTTAGGTGGAAACGACTGCGATTCCCCACTGGCGGTGTAGATTACAGGTTGTGGCCGTAATTTGGCAGGACTAGACCTCCAGGCTAGTCAGATGATTGGTGATGTGACGGTGTTGGAGGATTGTATGTATTGTTGTTGTTGCGTTATCTTATATTGTGTAATCAGTAACTGACCCCGTTTAATTGTTTTAAAAACTGTGGTGATCCATTCGGGGATGGTGAGCAGTTATTGAGTAGGTATGATATGGATGCGCGAGAGATTACTGGGCTTGAGTCATCACGAGTCATTTAGAAGTCTTCCGCTGTGTTGTCAAACATTTTATTTACTTCAGTTGGTTTTTGGTTTGGAACAGTTGTATCTTACTATACAGTTTTTAGGTTTTGATGTATACATTTAAACTATTTTATTAAAGTACGTTCTTTTATGGTCTATTTGATACATTGCCTGGGGTAACCGAGATGGTATGTAGCACTCTCATGCATTAGGTGGTCTTGGTAAGACACCTTGGTTCATGGGGGTGTTACACATACCTTAGTAGATAATGACGGTGGAGACAATGGTTATGCGCGATAATATTGGAGACTGAAGGAGAGGTTGGACTATGATGGCGAGCAAACAAGGTAAAGTAAAGAGATATGAGATTATTTTTAGGGAAAGATCGGAGGATGATGACAGTGTTAATGGTGGTGACAGTCTAGGTATGAGATGGAAGAAGATGATAAACGGAGTTACGATTTGGGTAAAAGGTAGAAAGGAGATTAATCAATTTGTGGTTGAGATTTATTCCGATTTAGGGAATTATGATGAATAGTTGAGGTTGAACTGTGCTGTTCAATATGTCTCCCTTGTGACGGGTATATCCGTCACAAGCTTGTGACGGGTATATCCGTCACAAGCTTGTGACGGGTCAAGTATCATCCACTTGGCAAGATAAGACAAAAGCAAGAGTGTATAGGGAATTACAAGTGGCTTGTCTTTATCTACCCAAGTGGATTTTATTTGACCCGTCACAAGCTTGTGACGGATATCGCCGTCACAAATGAGAATTTGTGCTGTTATGGGGGAAGTAGTTTAAGCCACGTTGTTTTTATTTTTTTATTTTTTTGAGTTGGGATAAATATAATGTAAAATAAAATTAAAATATTTGACATATTAGAGTATCACCGTCATAAATGAGAATTTGTGCTGTTTTGGGGGAAGTGGTTTAAGCCACATTGTTTTTAGTTTTTGGTTTTGTTTCATTTTTTTGAGTTGGGATAAATATAATGTAAAATAAAATTAAAGTATTTCACATATTAGAGTAGTTATTATTATTGTTATTATTATTATTTTTTTTTTTGCCAAAAGTTATGTCTCATATATTCCAATAGAAAGGATTACATGAGTTCTTACAAAGTATACATCCACTATACAGTATACCTTTAAATGTCCACTACTTTCTATATAATTGTTTCAGAATCAAAATTGCATATGAAATTGATTAGCTGTTGAGAGTAGTAACCACGTCTATATAATAGCTTTGCTCATTGATATTGTGCAAGAGGAAGGTGCTAACTGTGAATGTGATTTCTGCTAGTAGTGCTTGGGGGGGGGGGGGGGATCTCTCTCTTCCTTCAAAGATCCTTAGGTTCCTTTCACGCCATATAGAATACACCAGACTGCCCAGGCTACAGCTCACCCATTTGCTGCGCCAATGTCGTTTTTTAGTCCTCAGCCTGGGCTAAATAAGGAGAGTCTGCAGGTCACAACAGTTGGTATTCATTTTGATCCACAGTTTCAAAGCCTGCAATAGCTCTTTGGTGTAACTGCATTTGAAGAAGAGATGTTGTGCAATCTCTGTTTCCTGCTTGCACGGACTACATTTATTTACCCAGTGAAAACCCCTTGCAACCAGCTGATCTACTGTTGCCAGCTTACCTTGGACTGCAAGCATTGTCACAATTTGATGTCTTGGGACCATTGTCCCTCTCTGAATGGCCTTGAAAGCAAGTTGAACAAGATGTTTCTTTCTTATCATCTCATAAGCCTTACTGATAGAGAACTTATTTTGAGTAGCACAGCTAGCTAAAAAACTTTGAACAGCTTGGATAGATCCCATTTGCGTAATACAATTGTCTCTAACATGCAGAATGCCTCCGAGGCATTCAGATTGCTGCTTTTGGATCACAAGGTCCCAGATTGTACAGTTTGCAGTAATGTACTTCCTAACCCAGCTAGTCCATATGGCACCTTTATCATGATCCAGACACCAGAGCCACCTGAGTAAGGTAGCTTGATTCCAGTCTGCCATGTCCTTAATGTGAAAGCCACCCTCCTCCATAGAGCACATATACTTTTCCAGTTTTTATAAAATAGCTTACTCCCATTGCCAACATGTCCCCATAATAGATTCTTGCTCATTTTGGAGATAGCTTTATGCACCAGTTTAGGAAGAAGAATACCTATGCACCAGAAATTACTTAAGCCAAACAAAATAGAGTGGAGATAAGTGATCCTGCCTGCATAAGAAAGGAGTTTAGTAGAGCAAGTAGTAGTTAGATTGTGGATTTTGATGAGCAGCCCATCATACATACTCCTGGTGAGCCTAGATGGGTTGATGGGCAATCCAAGGTATCTAAAAAGGAACACACCCTCCTGAATACCTACAGTAGCCAGAATGAGATCTTTGATTCTCTTACCCACCCCACCTAGGTATGCCTCAGTTTTCTCCATATTTGCTTTAAGACCTGACCACTCAGAGAAGACACTCAAGGTGTCCACAACTTGCTGAATAGATGGCAAATCCCCTCTTGTAAAAACCACGAGGTCATCAGCAAAAACTAAGTGGGTTAGGCCAAGCTTGGAGCCTTTAGGGTGATATGATACATTAGGTTTTTGACAAATTACCCTTAATTTTATAGAAAGTATTTCCATGCTAAGGCCAAACAGAAATGGAGAAAGTGGATCACCCTGCCTCACCCCACTTTTCTCCTTGAAGAAGTCTTGATGGGATTCATTATTATTACTATTACTATTACTATTACTATTATTATTATTATTATTATTATTATTATTATTATTATTATTATTATTATTATTATTAGTACTACTACTACTACTACTACTACTACTACTACTACTACTACTACTATTATTACTATTATTATTACTATTACTATTACTACTACTACTACTATTACTATTATTACTATTATTATCACCCCACTTTTCCCTTTGAAGAAGTCATGATGGGATCCATTACTATTACTATTACTATTACTATTACTATTACTATTATTATTATTATTATTATTATTATTATTATTATTATTATAAGGATGCGCGCATTTTCATAAATATGAAAATAAAATTTACATGAAATTGGTGGGGAGCCGAGAGACAATCTGGGCTACCACACCATTAGCAACAGCAAAGCTAAGTCTAGTAAAAATGTAAGCAGCCACCCGAGCCCCCGCATCCTGAGATACCGAGAATTTCTGGATCCGTGTGAGCAAGGCAACAGCATCCGACCCCAGCTCCCCCAGTGAAGAGAAAGAGAAGGGAAGAAAACCATAGCCAGCTTCCCCGCACAAATCCCCGTACTTAGCACACTTGCGCTGAGTAGCATCAGCGACAACCCGACTGGGCACAAAATCCAGCATCCCAGTCAAAGGAGAAGACCCTGTCAAGTCAACGCACACATCACGCCCTCTGTCCCAGGAATAAAGTAGCAAATCCGCAGGTCGAAGAGAGGCACCATGCCCGTCAACCAAACCGATATCAACCTCCTTACCCACAGAAATACCAGATCTATAGCAGATGTCGAATAGAGTGTCACGAACAAGGTAGTGCCGATGCTTAACTCCCACAGTACCAGTACAAGAAACAACGTGGTCCCCGAAAACATCATCATCAAAAACTCGAGAGCAAGCATGACAAGGCCTAGATACCGTAAATAATGGAACACCCGGTCGATACCCAAGCACACTACGGTAAGTCCTCCCGTTCATAGTCTGACCCAACCCCAAGATAGGAACTGCACGCAACCAATCCGAGGGGTGGGCACCCTTCTGAGACGTCCACAAAGCAAGCTGGCGTGTTGTCAAAGAGAAAACAGAATCTGAAGCAGCAGCAACCGTCGCGAAATATATGTCTGCCAATTTCTTCATAAGTTTGGGGGCACCAATTTCACTAGGGTTACAAAAGATAGCGGAACCTGTAGTCGCAGAAAACACCCGTGCGGCATTGTCGAAAGCAGGGTTACATAAGATATTATTATTATTATTATTATTATTATTATTATTATTATTATTATTATTATTATTATTATTATTATTATTATTATTATTATTATTATTATTATTATTATTATTATTATTATTATTATTATTATTATTATTATTATTATTATTATTATTATTATTATTATTATTATTATTATTATTATTATTATTATTATTATTATTATTATTATTATTATTATTATTATTATTATTATTATTATTATTATTATTATTATTATTATTATTATTATTATTATTATTATTATTATTATTATTATTATTATTATTATTATTATTATTATTATTATTATTATTACTATTATTATTATTACTACTATTACTATTACTATTACTATTACTATTACTATTACTATTATTATTATTATCTATAAAATATAATTAAATGGCAAAAAAACGCAACCTAGACAAAGCCACGTAGGATCCAATTAAAAAAGCCACCTACATTAAAATTTAAAGTGACGTGGCATATTTAAATGTGATGTTGCATATTTTTAATGTGACATATCGAATTAATGTGACATGGATTATCAATTTATTATTACATGACATTAATTTAAATCATTTATCTATATATCTATAAAATATAATTAAATGGCTACCCTAAAATGACAAATAAACGCCACCTAGACAAAGCCACGTAGGATCCAATTCAAAAAGCCACCTAGATTAAAATTTAGTGTGATGTGGCATATTTAAATGTGATGTTGCATATTTTTAATGTGACATGTCCAATTAATGTGACATGGATTATAAATTTATTATTACATGACATTAATTTAAATCATTTATCTATAAATTAATTTCATTCACTTATATCTATAATATGAAAGGATATTATCATTATTCATAAAGTAATTTTGTATACTAAATATATTGTCTTCCAAAATTTATATAACCCTTACAAATTTAAATCAAATTTCATAATTTATAATTAATATTGACATTTTATTTGAAATTTTTGTAATAAACATGTGAAGGAATTAATTAAACCTCTTCATTATTAATATTTTTCTATTTAATTCATTGTTTTTAAATTTTTTGTAATAAAATCTGTTAATAAATTAAGTAAACTTCTTCATATTACTGAACACCCATCATTATTAACATTTTTCTATTTATTTATTATTTTAATTAAACATGGTAATAAATTGATTAAAACTCTTCATAGTACTTAACACACACCAAATTAATTAAAAGTTTTTCCAATTTAATTAAATTTTGTAATATAATATGTTAATAATTTTATTAAAACTCCTTATATTACTCAACACCCATAATTTTATTAACATTTTGTCCTATTTAATTCATCTCTTGAGATTTTCGGCAATCAATTATCTAATTTAATAATACCATAAAATAAACGGTTTTTTCCCATGGTACCCTCGAACTTTGGCAGATTACACATGGTACCCCTCATTTTAAGTTTCTACATATGGTACCCCTGTGTTTACATTTTTCCTTCCCAAAATACCCTTTGCCAAACTTCCGTCATCACTCCGTTACTTATCTGACTAATAACCTTTTTTTTTGTTATTTAATACACTAATCCTTCATATTATACACTAAACTAACTTTAATATCTAAATTCCCAAACCACCCATTATCATCATCTTCTTCTTAACTGCCGCCACCTACCCTGCCCTCCTTGACCACCACGCCGACGCCACCATGCCGACATTGCCAAACCAGTCCACAACCTATCACTGCCGCCTCTTTCCTCTTTCCCTCCCACCAATCCGTTAAACAAATAAATCAGCCACCATTAAAACCACTAGATTAATTAACAGAATATGGGGAGAGTTTTATTCAAATTATTCTCCTGAGGAATTGAATGACATAGCCATGGTTGAAGTGAAAGAGGAAGACGTGGAAGAAGATCTTGAAGAGGAGCAATAAGAAATAGAAAAAGAAAATGCCTCTGTTGACAAGACTGAGAAAAATAGCCAAGCCAGCAAGCCAAGAAAGGTTAATCATTCATCTGAGGAAATTAAATGGGAAGGAGAGCCTATTCAGAAAACCTCAATTGGACGTTTTTACAAACAAACCACATAAAATTCCTTTTCTTCTACCCTTTAAAATTACTACTTACCTCCATAATCACCACACAAAACACCACAAAATCCGTCCTTGAAACATGAAAACTCTTTCCCCTCCCTTCAAGACACCAGATCTGGTCGTCTAAAGGTGGTGTCATGGGTCTAAAACGTGTCGCCGATGAGGAAGAAGAGAGAGATACGTCGCCGGTGAGAGGGCGTCATCAGTGGTGGTGATGGTGGGATTGGATGGTGTCGTTGGTTGTGGTGGTTGTGGGTCGCCCGTGGTGGTGTGGTAATAGTGGTGGTGGTGGTAGAAGAGGGGATAAGTGAGATTAGGTTTGAAGATGTAAAGGAAGAAGATGAAGATTAGGGATTAAAATATGTGTTATGGGTAAAAGCAAGAGGTAATGACGTGTTTAAAGATGTAAACTAACGGTGTTATGACGGAAAGTCTGTTAAGGGTATTCTGGGAAAGAAAAAGGTAAATACAGGGGTACCATGTGTAGAAACTTAAAATGAGGGGTACCATGTGTAATCTGCCAAAGTTCAAGGGTACCATGGGAAATTTCCGTAAAATAAATTAAAAATTAAATTAATATATGTGAATTTATGGTTGTGTATTGACTATAAAACCTAAAATACCTATAATAGTTTCTATTCATTTTATTTATTTAAAATATGCCCATTTGCATGAGTTTCTAAGTTGTGGATTGTATTTTATGGTTTAATTTATTTATTTGATTATATTGAGTATTATTGTCGAGTATTATTGTTGTTGTTGTTGTTGTTGTTGTTGTTGTTGTTGTTGTTGTTGTTGTTGTTGTTGTTGTTGTTGTTGTTGTTGTTGTTGTTGTTGTTGTTGTTGTTGTTGTTGTTGTTGTGTCCAATAAAGTATATTTTAATTTGTTATGTTGTTGGTTTTTGAATCGTTTGCTTTATATTTGAATTCATGTTTTCCAGTTGGTTTAATTTAAGTGACTTACATGTGACAATGTTTTGATTCGTTTGTCAAGTTTTTGCCAGGTTGATGTTTTATCTTTTGGTCAATGTTTTTTTTATATAACTTTAAAGCACCATGAAACGTATGTGAATGCAAATAAGGCAAACCATTACATGAGTAATCTGAAGAGGGAAGAAATACAAAAGGCACGAAATTGAGGTAAAATTAAAGGTAAAAAAACGTAAGGTAGAAACTGATAAGTAATGGATGATTGTTGATCTCAAAATAGAAGTCTTATAATATATCTTTTAATTTGTTATTAAACGTATATTGTGGTGTAATTTTACTATTATACTTTCCTGATCAACTTATTTGAATTTGTATTTTTGTATTCACGAGTATAATCATCTCTAACATATATTTTTCTTTTTCATTTTATATGAACTATTATCAAGGCATGTAATAAAAGAAAGCGAAAGTGAACCTTCGGGTAAATATTAAATACTATGATTTCTAAATTCTACTTCGTATGTTTTAAGTTTATGTGTTTTTTTTTGCCAAAATAGGAATAATACATAAAAATTACTTTGATAATTTACCAAAAAAAAACCTACTCTCATAATTAATGGTAAATAAATAAGTACAAATATTGAATGAAAAATCTTTAAAACTTCACAATTTACTTTTTGAACCATCATGACAATAATTAATCATTTTAATTATGTCATTTCCTCTTCCAATTTAAGTTTTCTCCAACTCCCACCTTTTGATTGTTTTTCTATAAAATTTACTTTACTTTTTAAAGTGGTTTATGCTTTTTTAACCATTATAAGATGATCGTTGATCTCAAAATGGAGATCTTATAATATTTCTTTAAATTTGTTATTAAGCGTAAATTGTTGTGTAATTTTACTATTATGCTTTCCCGATCAACCTATTTGAATTTGTATTTTTGTATTCATGAGTATAATCCTCTCTAACATATATTTTTCTTTTTCATTTCATATGAACTATTATCAAGGCATGTACTAAAAGGAAGCGTACTAAAAGAAAGCGAAAGTGAACTTTCAGATAAATATTAAATAGTATGATTTCTAAATTCTAATCCGTATATTTTTAAGTTTATGTGTTTTTAAAAAAAAACTATAATATATTATTTTATAATCTTTAATACTATTTTTATTTTTATATAGGATCGTAGACATAAGTATAACAAGAGATGGATCAAATTCTTGAAATAGTAATTAGGAACTTAAAAAATTTTATGAACCTTTTGGAATTCGAATTTAGGGAATATAGTTTTTTAGATTATTGAGCAATTGAAATGAAAATTTAATTCGTAATACATGGAGTAGATACCGACCATACCGTTGAATCGTATCTAATATTTGTCTATCGATATAATAAATGTTTTTCGGATGTAAATAATATTTGAAGCATGCACGTGGTGATAAAACTTCAAAGATATTTCTATGGGAGGGTTGATGAAGAGGTCTGCAAATAATTTGGAGATGACTATACTGAGGTATTGAGTTTACAACCTTATAAGGCGTCATTAAAGATTTTTCCATACTGAATTTATTATATACGGATGCTTTCAACTTTTAATATTTTAAAAACTCACTTTATTATATTGCGGAGTAAAACACACATATATATAATAAGTCGTCTTTGTCATTACTCCGTTGTCAAGTTTCTCAAAATTAGTAGCTACCACATTGTCACTTGCAAGATTTGATTTTAAAAAATAAACCAAAGTTGTCAAAGAAATAAGGTATTAACTAACTAATTTCTATGTATTTCAAGACTGTATATTTTTAACTGGATCAACAACTAATTACTCGAACAAATATTAACAATATGATAAAATATCAAAACTAAAACAGATAAACCCGTGAATTTCACGGGTCACAAACCTAATTATTATTATTATTGTTATTATTATTTTAGTAAGATAGTTACAAAATTAAAATTAGCTTATTTAGAATTTATAAGTAAATAATAATTGAAAAAGTAAGAGAGAGCTTTTAGTGGGAATGTGTAAATGATTGGAAAAATTGGAAAGTGGAAAATGATTGGATTGATTACCTAGGCCATGACCTTCTGCATGGGAGGGTGCAAATGGGTCACGATAATTATGGTGGGATTAAGAGTAAAATGGATGGTGACCTAGTTAATGCGACCCTTGCCTGGGGATTGATGCATCACTTTTATATACACTTTTATAACTCCTTTTATGTTGTTTTATATACCGTTTTCGTGCCTATTATATCATTTATATGTCTTTTATAGTGAATTGTCGATACTGCAGCTACTTTATGTTTTAATGCAGAAATGACGCATTACAGGGTGAATCAAGTTAAGATGAGCATTGCGGTTATGGTATAGTGGAATACACAAGGCATGGCACGAGAAACGAGGAGACTTGAAGACGAGAAGAGAAGTAAAGAAGAAATCAAGCTGGATGCCTTGGTTCCTCGATCGAGTATGAGAGGGCTCGATCGAGTAACCTTCCTCGATCGAGTACGTTGAGGCTCGATCGAGGAACCTCTCTGATAGATTACTTTCCCTATTTCCCTAATTGTAATATAAATTCTAAACTCCTAGAATTTATTAGGTTACGCTTTTATTACTTTTTGACGGCTGGAAAATACTTTACCATTCATACTTTTTTCTTTAATCTTTCCCATTCATACTTTTTTCTTTAATCTTTCCCATTCAATTACTAATGTACTAATAATTCTTCGTTGATTAATTACTCAAGTTTTATGCTCTTAATTCATTATTATTATTATTATTATTATTATTATTATTATTATTATTATTATTATTATTATTATTATTATTATTATTATTATTATTATTATTATTATTATTATTATTATTATTATTATTATTATTATTATTATTATTATTATTATTATTATTATTATTATTATTATTATTATTATTATTATTATTATTATTATTATTATTATTATTATTATTATTATTATTATTATTATTATTATTATTATTATTATTATTATTATTATTATTATTATTATTATTATTATTCTTATTCTTATTCTTATTCTTCTTATTATTATTATTATTATTATTATTATTATTATTATTATTATTATTATTATTATTATTATTATTATTATTATTATTATTATTATTATTATTATTATTATTATTATTATTATTATTATTATTATTATTATTATTATTATTATTATTATTATTATTATTATTATTATTATTATTATTATTATTATTATTATTATTATTATTATTATTATTATTATTATTATTATTATTTCATGTCTTCAATTATGTTGTCATCCATCTTTATTGTTGTTGTTGAATTCAATATGATTAGCTAATTTATTCATCTAGGATGAAGGGGGTCTATGTTGATTAGAAAGGGGAATATTAATTGATTGCTAGTAATATCACATGAATTATCGTTTGATTATTGTTCTTATTCTAATTATTTGATTTAGGCCTGAATTGATAATTAGTATAGCGAATTAATACTTTCACCGAAAGGGTTAGAATTAATATAGGTTGCGGTAATCAAATAGATTGTGTTTAATATTAGCGATTGCATGTTAGACTTAATCTAAATGACATAATAGAATTAATAAATCTTGTGACCTTAGATAATTTGATTGACTTAGCAATTAATTAAGAAACCTCATATAATTGACCTAGTGAACCGGAATCCTAGACTCTTTAATATTATTTTTATACATCAGTTAATTTACTTGCTATTAGTTGATAGAAAACAAAAAAACCAAAACCCCCATAAATTGTTACCTTTAAGACACTTAAATTATTAGCAAACTGATTATTACCGCCTCCTTGTGGATTCGATACTTGTCTTACCACTAGCTATTTTGTTAGTTCTGAGATAGATTTATTTTGATATAGGTAATATGACTTTAGCCTTGTCAAATTTGGCGTCGTTGCCGGGGAGGCAACAATTCTCTTGTTTTTTTTTTGTTTTTTTGTTTTTTTTTTAATTTTGTCTTTTTGTCTCAGGGAACCTAGTTCCTTGAGACCGTTCTCACACTTTTCTTGTTAGTTTCGTGTATGTCTAGGTCAACTAGGTCCGAGATTCTTCTAATAGATCCCGAGCCAGAGAAGACTTTTCGCTACAGATGAAAGTTTCAGAAAGAAGTGGGTCAAGTAGAAGACTTGAGTATACTTGGCGTTGAGACAGAGCATTCTACTACTTCAGAAAATTAGTCCTTTGAAGAGGACATCTCTTATGATCTTGAAATTCCAGTTGAAATTCTAGTTCCCGAGATTACCATCATACCTACCTTAGCCAGTCATTCCAAGCCTACATTGGCTTCCATCCCAAAAGGATTCCAGCTTCCTACCTCAGACAATGGAACTTTTGAGATTTGTCCATCTTACATCAATTTGGTGGAACGAAATTTATTTGGAGGAGGAGCTACTGAGGACCCTGCAAAACATATGGAGAAATTCATCATTTACTGTTGTTCCATCCCTCTGACTACTGGGGTGACAAAAGATCAGGTGAAGCAGGTACTCTTTCCGTTCTCTCTAAAAGATGGTGTTGCAGAGTGGTTGAGAGATTTAGATATGGCGGATGAAGGAATTACTGACTAGAATACTCTAGCTCTTGCTTTCTACAAGAGGTACTTCCCACCTCAGAAAACTAATGCGTTGAGAAGTCAAATTACTAGTTTCAAGCAAGCAGCTACTGAAGATTTGAATGAAGCATGTAATCGCTTCAAACGGTTAGTCCGTTCAGTTCCCCATCATGGCTTTCATCAGTGGTGTCTTTGAAACCAGTTTTATAACGGGTTGTATGACGATCATCGTGCTTTACTAGATTCTTCAGCTAATGGAAGGTTTCAGGACAACATCAATGATAATACCGCTTGGAAGTTAATTGATCAGATTGCTGCCCATACTACTAAGTATGGAAATCCTAGGGGAAGTACACTTGGGAATGGTGGAGATAGTTCTCTTGCGACACAATTAGAGGCTATTTCTTCCCAAATTGCTGAGATGAAGACTACCCAAGCTTTGGGTAATAAGGAGATGGTTCATGCTATGAGTCAACATGAGGAGTCTTGTGCTAGATGTGGTATGGATGGTCACAATGCAGCTGAGTGTTTGAGCACATTGGAGCAGGTTAATGCCTATCAATCTTTTCGGCAAGGTACACCTTTCTCCAACTTTTACATTGAAAGATCGAAGGAGCATCCTTTCCTTCAATGATCTAGTCAGAATGTGCAAAATCCGCAGCCGTAACAACCACAGAAGAATACATATATACCTTCTAATAATCGTGGTAATCAACCACAATGAGGATATCAAAGGTAAAATCAAGGAGGTCAGCAGTTCAATAATCAATATCAACAACCTCGTCAACACGCTCCAAATAATGAGATGGCAGAGTTGCGAAATCTTTTGCAACAAACTTTGGCTATACAATAAAAGCATACGGCTCAAATATCTGAGTTGATTGCCCATAATAAGATGTTGGATACCCAAGTGGCTCAGATGGCGGTTCATAATTCTTCAAAATAGCCCGAAACTCTTCCTCCTCAAGGTAAGCAAGCTCATGAGCAAGCTAATGTCATTCAATTGAGGAGCGGTACCACGTATCAAAATCCGGAATTTCCATGTCATGACGAAGAATTGCTCACTAATGATGATGAGATACCCTATATGCATCCTAAGGGATTGAGTAATTTGGAGCTAAGTGACGATGAAAAATAAGTTGATGAAGTTGAAACATGAGATGAGGATAAAAGCGAGGAAAAAAAAACGAATCTACCAAGGTTGCTCGATCTAGTAGCATCAGGCTCGATCAAGGAACTTTAGTACTCGATCGAGTAAAGTCAGGACTCGATCGAGGAAGCTCTCTGGTTGATGACGCTGTGTCAAAAGTTGATTCTAAATCAAAGGAAGCCGAACCGATTACTATTGCACTACCTTTCCCGCATCGTCAACAAAAGTCTAAGCTGGACAAGTAGTTTGGAAAGTTTATCGAGGTAGTAAAGAACTTGCAGGTGAATGTTCCTTTTACTGAGTTGATCACTCAAGTGCCGGCTTATGCGAAGTTCATGAAAGAGATTTTGACAAGGAAGCGATCCTTTGATGCGGTGGAAACCATTGCTTTTACTCAAAAGTACAACGTCGTGTTGCAAGCTAATTAACCACCCAAGCTTAAGGATCTAAGGAGTTTTTCTATCCCTTGTCATATCGGTCTTCTTGCTATTAGTAAAGCTCTTTGCGATTTAGGAGCTAGCGTTAGCGTCATGCCTTATTCTATTTGTAAGAAATTAAATATGGGTCAAATGACTGTTACTAATATGACTTTGCAGATGGCCGATCGTTCTATTAAACACCCACTAGGTGTTTTGGAGGATGTTCCCGTTCGAGTTGGGAAATTCTTCATTCCTGTTGATTTTGTGGTGTTAGATATGGCTGAGGACAACCAAATTCCTATCATCTTGGGTAGACCATTCCTTCACACAACGGGGGCGGTTATAGATGTTAGGCAAGGGAGACTGACTTTAACTGTGGGGGATGATACCATTGTTTTTAATTTAGAAAAAGCTTTAAAACATCCCATGATAGAAGAAACTTGTCATAGTATTGATGTTGTTGATTTTACTATTGATGAATGTCTTACTATGTGTTTAAACAGGGATCCTCTGGAGATTTCCCTTATTTTTGATTCAGCTGCTGAGATGGGTTCATGGAGTCAAGAAGTTGATGAGATTGAGAAATTGTTCACTAGAGAGGAATGCCCACATCAAAAGGTATACAGTTTAGTTGTCCCATCAAAGTTTACCGAGGTAAAGAAACCTGAACTTAAACCCCTTCTCTCTCATCTTAAGTATGAATTTCTAGATGACTGTAAAATGAACCCAGTAATTGTCAATGCTAGCCTAACTGAAGGCCAACTTTCTACTTTGTTGACTGTTTTGAAAACTCATAAAAAAGCCATTGGGCATAACATTGATGATTTGCAAGGTATTAGTCCTGACTTTTGTATACATTGTATTCACTTGGAAGAAGGCCACAAGCCTAGTGCACATGGTCAGAGACGACTAAATCCTCCAATGCAAAAGGTGGTAAGGAAAGAGGTACAAAAATTACTTGATGCTAGCATTATTTTCTCTATATATGGTTCTAAATGGGTCAGTCTTGTCCAAGTTGTACCTAAGAAGGGAGGTACTACAGTATTAAAGAATGATAAGAATGAATTAATTGCTACTAGACTAGTTACAGGTTGGAGGATGTGTATTGATTATATGAAGTTGAACACAGCTACCAAGAAAGACCATTTTCCACTTCCTTATATTGATCAAATGTTAGAAAGGCTAGCGTGTCATAATTATTTCTGTTACCTAGATAGCTACTCCGATTTCTTTCAGACACCCATTCACCCTGACGATCAGGAAAAGACTACTTTACATGTCCATATGGTGTATTTGCTTATAAGAGGATGCCTTTTGGTTTATGTAATGTCCCAGCTACCTTTCAGCGTTGTATGATGGCCATATTTTCTGATTACATAGAGACTATTATGAAAGTCTTTATGGATGATTTCAGTGTTTATGGTACTGATTTTGATGTTTACTTGAGAAACTTGACTAAGGTTTTGCAGCGTTGTGAGGAGAGCAATCTTGTGCTCAACTGGGAGAAGTGCCACTTCATGGTTACTGAAGGGGTGGTACTTGGTCATTTGGTGTCAGGTAAAGGTATCCAAGTGGATAAAGCTAAGGTTGAGGTAATTGAGCAACTCTCGTACCCGGTTAATGTTAAGAGTGTGCGTAGTTTTCTTGGTCATGCTGGGTTCTATCGCCGCCTTATTAAGGACTTTTCAAAAATTGCTGAACCTCTAACTCAGCTTCTTCCTAACGATACACCTTTTGTGTTCACTGATGAGTGTGTTAAGTCTTTTGACAGGATTAAACAAGCTCTTATCTCAGCTCCTATAATCCGATCTTCGTATTGGAGTCTTCCTTTTGAGATTATGTGTGATGCCAGTGACTATGTAGTTGGAGCTATTTTGGGGCAAAGAAAATATAAGGTGTTGCATGCTATTTACTATGCAAGTAAGACTCTTGATGATGCGCAGATCAACTATTCTACTACGGAGAAGGAGCTTCTTGCAATTGTCTATTCATTAGACAAATTTAGAGCTTATCTTGTTGGTTCTAAAGTTATTGTTCATACTGACCATGCAGCATTAAAGTATCTTTTAAATAAACAAGAAGCTAAACCACGACTTATTAGATGGATTTTATAATTGTAAGAATTTGATTTAGAAATTCGTGATAAGTCTGGTGCTGAGACCGTTGTTGTAGATCATTTATCTCGGTTGAGATTTACAGGAAGAGAGATTTTGCCTATTGATGACTCTTTTCTAGATGACCATCTTCTAGCTGTTGCTGTGAACACTCCATGGTTTGCAGACTATGATAATTATTTGGTTGGAGGTATTCTTCCTCTTGACTTATCTTATTAGCAGAAGAAGAGATTTATGCATAATGTGAAGCGGTACTTCTGGGATGATCCATACTTGTTCCGGGAGTGCGCAGACGGTATTTACAGACGATGTATTCCAGAGGATGAGGTACATGACATCCTTTCTCATTGTCACTCTTCTTCTTATAGTGGTCATCATGGTCCTTCTAGGACATTTGCTAAGGTAATGCAATCGGATTTCTTTTGGCCAACTATCTTGAAAGATGCTACTACTTTTGTCCGTTCTTGTGATGCGTGTCAAAGAACAGGTAATATTTCACAAAGGCACGAGATGTCCCAAACAGGAATCTTAGAGGTGGAGATTTTTGATGTTTGGGGCATTGACTACAAAGGGCCATTCCCTACTTCTCATGGGAATCAATATATTTTAGTAACTGTAGATTATGTTTCTAAATGGTCGGAGGCAATTGCCACCCCGACTTGTGATGCTAAATCTGTTGTTAAGTTATTTCAGAAAATCATCTTTCCACGGTTTGGAGTGCCTCGCGCGGTGAATAGTGATGGAGGAAAGCATTTTAATGAACGTCATCTTAATTCTTTATTGAAGAAATATGACGTTACGCACCATAGAGGATTGGCATATCATCCTCAAACTAGTGGACAAGTGGAGATTTCCAACAGAGAATTGAAACAAATATTAGAGAAGATAGTGAGAAAGAATAGAAAGGATTGGAGTCGGAAGGTTGATTGAACTTTATGGGCTTACCGTACTGCATACAAGACGCCGCTTAGAGCATCACCTTACCGCTTAGTGTATGGAAAATCTTGCCATTTACCTGTGGAACTTGAATATAAGGTTATGTGGGCTATAAAGAAGCTAAATAAGGATCCCTCACTGGCGGGTGAGAAAAGATTGATGCAGTTGAACGAGCTTGATGAGTTTCGACTGCATGCCTATGATAGTGCTCAAGTATACAAGAAACGAATGTAGAAGTGGCATGACAAGCATATTTTGCAAAGGGAATTTCATGTTGGTGAAAAGGTATTGCTATTTAATTCTCGTTTGCGTTTGTACCCAGGTAAGGTAAGGAGTAGATGGTCTGGACCGTTCACAGTTGTTAAGGTTAACAAATTTGGGTCAGTTACACTGCAAACTAACAAAGGTGAGACTTTCAAAGTGAATGGGCAACTATTGGAAATTTACTATGAAGGTGCTCATATCAGGGTAATAGAGGCCGTTGACCTCTTTACCATTGATTCCTCTTATCGATGAGGTATTACGGTCTTGTGGGACCGCTTAACCAGCGCTACCGAGAGGCAGCTCAGAGTTTGCATTGTAATATTTTGTAATTTAGGAATTTAAATTTCATTAGTCGTATTTTAATTAAGTTATTTCAATGTTTTGAGTGATGTGAGGGAGAGAATTTAATGAATTTCAAGGAGTTTTGCAGCTTAAGATGGATGTTATGACAACACGTTGATTTACGAGTGAAGACAAGGATGAAATATGGTGCCTCGATCGAGTAAAGGGAGGTTCGATCGAGGAACCACCATGCTCGATCAACTGACAATGGGCTCGATCAAGGAACCAATATTGAATTAAAACACTCAAATGTCGAAAGTTGGCATATTTGGATTTTGGTTCCTCGATCGAGTAGGGGCAGGCTCGATCGAGGAACCTGCTTGGAGCGAGTTATCTCAGACCGGTTTTTTCGCCCTTTCTTATTCATAATTGCTCTATACTTTTGTTCATTCCGTCATTCATCCTTCATTATTCTCTCATTATTCTTCATATCCTCATCTCTATATCTCATACCATTATCAAACCTTCATCATATTTTGTGCTAAGTTGCTTGCTAGTGATTTAAATCACTCCTCTTGCTTGTTTGTGTAATTCATTGCTTATATTTGATCAAGTAAGTCCCGTTTTCCTCTTAATTTGGTTCGAAAAATTCCTCTTTTATTGCTTAAATCTTGTGTTTATTGCCTTGAATCTTCCATTGCTTATATGAAATTGGTATTTCCTTGCTTATTAGCCCTCTAATTGATGAATTAGAAGCCTAGTTTTGCAATTTGGGAATTAGGGTTCATAAAATCCGGGTTGATTTTTAGCACTACATTGGTTAGAAGTTGTGTTTATATGCTTGGAATCTTCACTTTTTGTTATATAATGGCAATTCCCTTGCCTTTTAGATGGTTTATGTGTGATTTTCGGTCTCAAAATCGGATTTTCCGACTCATGCAGTCTTAAAAACGTGGACTGTTTTAGGCAATTAAATTGGTTTGTGATTGTATACTTGTCTTTTTACAGATATGTCAACTAGTGGACAAGGTAACACGAGGCCACGGGAGAGGCGCACTCGCGTTCGTCAGCCGGTGGTAGTAGAGTCTTCCGATGAGGAGGAGGAGCTACTATTTATTGACGAGTTTCCTTTTGTTGAGTTTCGGGACCGGGAGCAAAGGGATAAGTTTGTGGAATTAATAACTACTAAGACTATGCTTTTAACTCGGTGTGTGGATGGTAAGATTTTGCGCATTTTCAAAATTGATGATACAATGTTTGGCGTGTTTGTTGAGCTTGGATTGCAGGGTCTCTTTCTATTGCATGATCTATCTTATCGTGCCTTAACTCTTGAATTTCTTAGCTCATATGTCTACCTTATAAAGCAACACTTGATTCGGTTTAGATTGCTTAATGTTGAGCGGTCTCTGACTTTTGATCGACTATCTGAAATCCTAGGCATAGATAAGCATACTGATGGAGACTTATATAATGCTACTGGTTTGTCTGCTGTCCGATACTTTCCTTTGTTTATGGGTTTTGCGGATGCAGATGTGAGTTCCATGGCTTTACTTGATGTGCAGCATGTCTGCCTTAGGCTCTTTTTGCGGTACTTGAGTTATTTGTTGTATGGGAGGCATGATAGGAGTAAGGCCTCATCTTTGGAGGTTTTGATTTTGGCTAGTTACTTGAACCCATATTAGGAGGAGCCCTTTCAGTTCTCTCCACCATCTCTTATTTTCCAGGCCTTAGACCGCATGACTGGGAAGCATGTAGATTTAGATTGCGGGTCCATTATTACTCGGATTGCTAGGGTCGTATGTGTAATACCCGTATTTATGAGTCTTGGGGTACTCTATCGAGTAGGCCTTACTCTGTCGAGTAAGGGAGTTTTGCGAAATAAAATAGTTTCTGACCTGTTGGGTACTCGATCGAGTAACTAGGGTACTCGATCGAGTAAGGGGGCACTCGATCGAGTACCTTAGCTACTCGATCGAGTAGCCGGTTTACGGGGTCTGTTTTGTCGGGTTTTGTTAATAATGCGATTAAAGTATAAAACACTTCCGTCATCGTTTCTAAATCACTTTTCAAAACCTAATCATTGTGAGAAGAGAAAGCAAACTACGTTCATCACCTTAATCGCATTGTTAGCAAATCCCGGAGCTTGGAAGGTCGGATTTCACCTTTCTTTACATCGTTGTGATCCTTGCGTCGAGGGTAAGACCTTTATACCATTTTTATTATATTTCTCCAAAGTTAGTTAAACCCTAATATTGGGAATTGGGGATTTTGTTGTGTCATGTGCATAGTAGTGATTATGTGTTTGTATAATTAGGAGGAGGATTCGTAGAGGAAGCTTTTCGATATCATTTGTGAGATCGTCGATTATTGTGCTTTCAGGTAGGGTTTCCTACTCAAGTATTACTTACATCATGTGTGGTGATTGTCTTGTAATTAGTGTAATTGGTTGATTCAGACGGTTGTTGATATTGTGATTGTGATTGTTTGTCTGTGGTTCTCGAGATGCGTTCTCGGCTGAGTGGAGTCACTTGCGGGAGTGGCTTCATGCCCTAGTTTCGCCCTTCGTGGAACCCGCCACGGAAGGGGATGTGCACATTAATGGGATAGGGTTATCGCTCGGTATGATGAGCGGGGCTTAGGTGGGAACGGCTGCGGTCCCCCCGGCGTGGCTGGTCCGGTGGACGATCGGTGACGGAGATGGAGTGGAGTGCCCGATTGTGTATGATTGATTGAGATGTTTTGTTCTTTGTCATCGTTGATTATATCACTTGTGTAAATAGTATCTTGACCCGGTTTAATGTTTTTAAAACTGCGGTGATCCATTCGGGGATGGTGAGCAGATATTGAGCAGTTATGAGATGAGTACTTGGGATATTTGGGATGGCCACGATATGATGATAGAAGTCTCCGCCGTAGCTTAGTATTTCCATAACATTTCGATTAGATCGATGTGATCGGTTTGAGAACATGTATTTGTACTTTTGGTTTTGGTTTCGAGTTTGTAACCTTTCATTAAGTAATTCTATTTAAATGTTGTTTCTTCATTGTTTATTTGATTATCATTGCCTCGGGTAACCGAGATGGTAACGTCCTTATACCTGGGTGGTCCTGGTAAGGCACTTGGAGTATGGGGGTGTTACAAAATGGACGTTACAATGGGTCAATGCCTATATTCCGAAAGGGATAGATCTTTGGCATTTTAGACTCACTGCTGCCCATTCCTGGTTTTGGAGTAAAACCATCTCTTGCAGGGATTTCCTTGTCTCAATTAATGGAGGTATCCAGCAATCTCGGTCAATTTTGGGAATGAAAGATTATAAGACTCATGTTTATGAGCTTCTTAGGCAAAAGGGCCCTCAGTTTCCACCACACAACACTTTGAGAGTTCCATTTAATTTCCCAAAACATGAGTTTATAGCTATACAGAACAGACTACCGACGATGGATAACCTGTGTAGTAGGGTATGCAGATGGTGTACATGTGTGCCTTGTGTGAATGTCAGGCTGAAACCTCGGCTCATCTCTTCTTTGAATTTTCTTTCTCTACCAAAATTTGGACTGCCGTTGCTGGTTTGATTGGAGCTCCTCTCTTAACTAAGCTAGGCCGGATTTTGTCTTGGTTTAAGGGCCATAACAGGGGTAAGAGCTGGGCTAAAAGATGTCTAAGATGTGCTCTGCTCAGCACCCTTTACCTGATCTGGAATGCAAGGAACAGTAGCATATTTAAAGGGGTTCATACTGATCCTTCAGCCCTATTTGGCGCATTCAGTATTTAGTGCTTATTCGGTTCAAAGTGCACACTGAAGCTTTCAACTGTTTGGCTGCTCGTTCTTAGCTGGTTGTAATTTGTTTTTTTTTATAGCTAGGTGGCCTTACTTACTCCCTTTGTAGAATTTCGTACGGATTTGTATTCCATTTTTTTATGATTAATGAGAAGATCCTAACCTTTCTGTAATAATAATAATAACAACAACAACAACAACAACAACAACAACAACAACAACAATAATAATAATAACGGTTTTCTAAAATGTGTCATAAGGGCACACATTCATAAGCTAAATATGGAAAGACTCATAACTAGGGGTGTTCATCGGTCCAAAATCGTACCAGACCAAACAGGATGAACCCTCGGACTGGATAACTACTAATCCCAAGACCGCGGACCGGACCGGTTGGTAGGAAACCACGGACCGGAGCGAAACCCTTTAGGTCAAGTTTTTTCCAGTTTTGGACCGAACCGGTTCTACTTCAAAAGGTAAATTGAGTTTTTTTTAAAGCGTGGACCGGAGACCGGTCACCATAATTTTTGGGACCCGGAGACCGGACCGGTACGTATTCGGTCTGGACTAGGCCGGACCAACCGGTCTGGGACTCTTTTTGAACACCCCTACTCAGAACATATTCTCATGAGAAATGCAAGTCTAAACTTGATTTTACCATAATTAGTTACAATATCTTATGAATCTTTCCATATCCAATTTATTAATGCGTGTTTTTAGGGCACACATTAAAAAACCAAAACATATGACGATAGTTTATAAGAGGACAAATTAACATGAATAATCTGAACTATAGGCGACCTTAATTCCTATATTAATCCAAACTATGTTTTAACATATAATAAACCAAAGTATCAAATCTTCTTCTTAAAACACTCCAAAGCCATTAAGAAACTCTTTAACTCTACTAAATGACGAACAAAATAATATGAAGGTGATCGTTTTGAAAATAGTAAATTGACTAGTTAGAGTATTGCATAAGTTTTTCCATAAAAAAACGAGTTAAAATCTACCGTAGTCTATTTTGAGAAGATGGATCAATAGTCAAAATTATTCTAAGTTAAAATATAGTATGAATTAATATGAAAATATCGCCCATATTCAAATTATTGTTTTTAACTTTTCCTTTATAAAATATAAAGTATCTTACAAATGAAGCATGTGACAATAATTCTTCATGTTTGATCGTGGGGAATCCCAAATATTTTTGGCAATTTGAAGCAATTTACCCACCTCTCTTTCTAAGTGAATGATAATAATAGACTAAATTGAATGAGAATAATTGACTAAATTAAATTTCTCAAGTGGGTAACCAATTAGAAATCATCATTGCTCTTTCATAGATTTTTGGGATATTCTAGGATGTATTCGTTAGTTTTTCGAATTTCTATGTTATACCCTTTTTTTTTTATATTCTATATTGTACCCCTAAACTTCTTACTTATTTCTCCCTCATGACCTCGTTTAACTTTCCATTAACTTTATCACTATCAAACAACCATACTTTGGCCTTTTTCTAACGTATTAATGTTGTATCACCATCCTATATGAGAAACATCACAAATCACTTTTAATAAGCACAAACTACTATTAAAAACATCCGTTATGATTCATAACATGATAATGGATATTTGATGAACTTTTAATTAGATTCGTAAACTGTTTGGTGGGTTAATGGATAATTCGGCGAACTAATAAATAATTGAGTATGTTATCGAGTAATTGGAATGTTAAATAGATGATTTAATAATTCAATTAAGAAACCAAGTTAGCAAAGACGATAAATAAGATCATGTTATAGGCTACAATATAGAGTTCAGAGGTACACCATAGAATTTCAAAAATGTAGGGGTACAACATAGAAAACCGAAAAACATGAGGGTACACCAAATTCTCTCTACTTTGCTTCCTACCAAAACTCATCTAATTCGATTCAAATGATTCTATTATAGATACTATCTTTTATGTTGATCAAGTAAGAATGGTCCTAATTTAGTTAACTATGCATGAACAATATTAAATTAGGGATTTAATTAATTAGGGTTTGTAAAAAAATTTGTTACAGAGTTAGGAATACTGAAAGGGCGGCTGCGTTGGAAGGGGAGGGGTCAAAGATCGCACGTTGGAGGGTGACGTGTTGTGGCCGTTGTCAGAAGGCGAGGGAGAGGAACAATAGGGAGCCAATACTTGTGACAACAAAGTTACTGTCGGCGTTCAGGAGGCGAGGGGGAGGGTTGTGGTTACCGGCATTCGTGCGTGGTTGCCGACGTTTGGGAGGCTACAGTGATGGTGTGGTGTGGCGCGGATGCCTTGACGGCGGCCAGTCTTAAGGAGGCGACGGGAAGGGATTCAGGGGCGACATGGAGATGATGGTTGTGGCGTGCAGGTATGACGGGTTCGTGGGGTCGGGGGTGGTGTGGCGGTACTAAGGGGGCCCGGTGGTGGATGTTGCCAGATTAGCTTTCACATAGTTGAACTACCGATGCTATTCAATTAGAGAAAGGTGGTCTAAATGTCTAATCACTCTAATGGTAATTTAAAAAATTTCCAACTTTGTTGAGGACCAATAGTTAATTTAACAAGTATTTTTAAGACGAGTTTTCCCATTTAAAATTAAGATAGAAAAATGTGACAAATTGTTTACGACATTTTATCAAAGTGAAAATATCCAAACATTAGGGTATTAAAAATGAAATTAACCAAACTGCATGAAACTAAAATGAAATTATGCTAAACCTCGATGCAAAAAATGGAAATATCCTTTACATTAATGAGCCTAAAATGAATTCACACTAACTATATCAAAAAGTTTCACCAACATTTATACGAGTTCACACTAACTATATCAAAAAGTTTCACCGACATTTATGTTGATAAATTATCGAACAACTTATGTCTCAAATTTGTATCCCTTCATAATCAATATTTATAAAATATATTGTTTATGTGCATAGACGCACTAGCTCATTTCAGGAATATTCTCATATGAGTATATTACAATATTCACGAGAACATATTTATTCTCTCCTAATCCCGGCATGTCGGCTCTGTTTAGCAACCATTGCTGATAGCTACTTTGACCAAGTTAAAGTACGACTTAAGCAGTTTATTTAATCAATTAAGGTAACTAAAATAAAAAGGCTACCTAAGGTAGCATGTAGACAAAACCCTAGCCTCCATAAAAAAAATAGGGCTACTACCAAATAATGGTGGTAAACCCCCAATTTCTCAATCTCTCAACCAAATTTCAATTGCTATTAATATTAATTTTATATTTCCAATAAGTATTCTCTCTTTATATGAGAGTATTGTTCCCATCAATTGGCGGTTTTGTCTTCTCCAGGGGCGAACCTAGCCCGAATGCTATATGAGCTAAAGCCCAACCTATTTTTAGAAAAAAAAAAGTAATAAATACTAACATGCAAACATAGATCATGAATTTAAAATTGACTTAGTGGTAAAATATTGGCTCATTCTCCCCTCTGGCACGAGTTTGAACCCAAACAAAGAATTTTTTTGATTTTTAATAGTTTACCTATTAGATCTCTCATAAAACGTTGTTTTTCTTTGGATATTAAACTAAGTATATAAAATTATAAATCCTTTTAGGCAAATTTTATACTTATCACTCTTGGATTTATGTGGTTTTGAAGTAAAACACTAAGCTTGAGTAAAAGTTATATAAAACTGGAACAAATAAGCAGCAATTGTGATGGAAACTGTGAATGTGTTTAAGTAACTAGAATCACGATATATCTTGATCAAAGCACAAAGACAATGAACAAGATTAAGAGCTATCTCATCACACAGCAAAGGACACACTCAAGGCTTCCACCACTAAGCAAGGAAGTTGTTCTGAAGCACACAACCAAGAGACATAAGTGGAAACTAGGTTTCACTCTTTGTCATTCAACCTAATCTGGTTTATTTACAACAGATGCCTTGGCATATATGGGCCAAAGATATTACATCTTGAGCGTGATATAGAGTACAAACAACAACTTCTAAAATGTACTACAACCAAGCCAGAAAACAACAAATGATAAAGCATAAAGCAGTAAAGCACCCGTCCTTTGTTTGCTAGCTCCAGGCTTGTTATGAGGCTTGGACTTTGTGTTCTAGGCTTCAATTTAAGTAGGAAGGGACAAATAAAATATTGCAACAATTTTTGTAGAGCTGATTGGCCAAAAGAGGAAAGATGAGAATGACTTCACATGCTGCCTGAACAAGCTTCTTTTCTGCGCAGTAAAAGTCTTCCTAAGCTAAATTTTTGACCGTTTAGAATTGGCGATAAAATTCCTACACAAAGTTATTCTAAACTCTCTAAAGTACTCAGATTAGGCTTTTGTTGGACAAATTAGTGGCTTGGTGAAGCCCTGGACCTTGTATTAGCAGATGAACCAAACCCGGATAAAACTCAGCTTGTTTGGTTAACTTCTGTTGTAATCTCCTCTACCATTTCATCCTCATTTTATTCATAGAAAGGACTTAGATCACCAACATTAAAGGTTCCATGGACACCATACTCTCCTGCTAAGTTTTCTTTTTAGGCACTGGACTCAATTTGCACAAGGATTTCAAATGGAGTATCTGTCCTTGGTATGAGTTTATTCTTCCTGTTGTCAGGGAACATTTTCTTCCTTAGATAGAGCCACATAAGATTACTTGGTTCAAAATGTTTGGCCAGCTTAGGACCTAGCTTTCTAAGCTTCATTAGATTTCTCTATTTGCTTCTTCAACTGAGCATGAATCTGTATCAGTTGCTCAACCCTATTCTTGGCATCCTAATCAATTGTACCCCTCTGAACTGGAGCTAGATCAGTTGATATCAATGGGTTTGTGCCATAAACCACTTCAAATGGAGACTTTCCAGTGCTTGTGGAGGGTGATCTATTGAAAGTAAACTCAGCAAGAGCTAGCTTAAGATCCCAATCTTTCACAGACTTAGCAACCGTGCACCTTAAGATCCTTCCCAATTTCTTGTTAGTCACTTCTATTTGGCCATAAGTTTGAGGATGATGGGAAGTTCTAAGTAAGAGCCTCATCCTCAATAGCTTTTATAAGGTCTTCCATAAATGGCTCATAAACTTTGGGTCCCTATCAGATACAATGGACTTAGGAACATCATGTAGTTTGATAACCTCTTTGAAGTAGAGCTCATCAACTCTAACTGCATCTTCTGTTTTCTTGCAAGCAATGAAATGTGCCATCTTACTAAACCTATCCAGAACCACCATTATAAAATCCTTCCCTTTTTGAGTCCTTGGCAAGGCGCCACAATAAAATTCATGCTCATATCCTCCTATGGCTTGTTTGGGACTAGAAGAGGAGTGTAGAGGCCAGTTTGGTAGTAGGATTTAGATTGCTGGCAAGGAGCACTGATGCGGTGACGAAGCGGAAAATTTAAAAGCGAATTTACGCGATATAATTATCCCATGAACCGCACAAAATTCACGAAAATCAGTCCTTTGGACCGCACAGATTGAAGGGGAGGAATAAGGAGCTTGGTTCCATGTATCTTAATATTCAAAGTCTTAGTTAATTAGTTTATGCATTTTTCTTTAATTTGGATTAATGTTTAGGATTTCCAATAAGAGTTTAGTTAGATTTTTGTGATAAATATGCTAGATACTTTTAGGATAGTTGGCATAATAATAAGGGCACAAAAAACCACACGATGAGGAGCATTTAGGCGTGTGGTTTAGGCCTATTTAAACCCTTAATTTGTACTTGTTTGACACACTTCTTGTTGAATTAAAAATTGAGAAGTTTTCTCTAAATCTCTTGTCTTATTATTTCGTGTAGTTCACACGAGTAAGAAGGCTCCTCCTAGGTTGACGCGTTTCGAACCTTGCCTTAGACAAAGGGCGTGATCCCAAGTTTGAGTCGAATTACTTGACGCGTTTTCGAGTAATTCCCCCATTGTTATCATTATAGGTCTAACGATAGCAAATACCCCTTTATTCTTACACAAAAAGAAAACACAAAAACAACCAAAATGTTAAACGCTTCCGTCTATACGCATCAATTGTGGTATCATAGCTTCGGCTCTCTGACATTCTAAGTCAGGACGATCCTATTGATTCAGTTTTCAACGATTCATTTTTCGACTTTGATATCCCGCCATTTTTTGACAGTTATGACGAAAATGGTTTCCTTGTGCCAACGCAACAAGAGGATCGTGTTTGTCAAGGAGGGTAGCTCTCTACTAGCCTCGACCTCAATCAAATTCCGCTCACACTAGTCAAACCCACGGTGCAACCAGCACACGGTGGAAAGCCAAGCCAACAACCCGTGTTGGGTGAGCTTCCACAACTCGAGAAAACCCAAGAAAACGGGGGAGACAAAACCAAACCTTCTTATCAAATGGTACCAATGAGAGGCCTCAAATTCATTCTCCGGAGGGTCAAACCAAGAAACCCATTTGATGAGTTTCAAGCAATCATCGATAAAGCTCCAACCCATCAACCCCCACAAGAGGAGGTCGGATGGGTGGGCTTGAATCCTTATGCGCGGAGAGGCAGAGGCAAGACGATGAGAGCGTCATTGTTAAGTGAAATAGAGTCGGTTGCAAGCAATGTCGTTGCCTTGGGTGATGAGTTCGATACGGCTACGTCAACATACATTCCTTGAAAAGTTATCGCATTCTCATTCTCGAAAACACAGTGAGTTAGTGACTCAAAAAGGGAAGAGACGACGAAGAATTGAGGACAATTCTTTTTGAAGAAGGAGAGAATGATGCGGTGACGAAGCGGGAAATTTAAAAGCGAATTTACGCGATATAATTATCCCATGGGCCGCACAAAATTCACGAAAATCAGTCCCTTGGACCCTTGGACCGCACGGATTGAAGGGGAGGAATAAGGAGCTTGGTTCCATGCATCTTAACATTCAAAGTCTTAGTTAATTAGTTTATGCATTTTCCTATAATTTGGATTAATGTTTAGGATTTCCAATAAGAGTTTAATTAGATTTTTGTGATAAACATGCTAGATATTTTTAGGATAGTTGGGATAAAAATAAGGGCACAAAAAACCACACGATGAGGATTTCAAAGTCTTAGTTAATTAGTTTATGTATTTTTCTTTAATTTGGATTAATGTTTAGGATTTCCAATAAGAGTTTAGTTAGATTTTTGTGATAAATATGCTAGATATTTTTAGGATAGTTGGCATAATAATAAGGGCACAAAAAACCACACGATGTGGAGCATTTAGGCGTGTGGTTTAGGCCTATTTAAACCCTTAATTTGTACTTGTTTGACACACTTGTTGTTGAATTAAAAATTGAGAAGTTTTCTCTAAATCTCGTCTTATTATTTCGTGTAGTTCACACGAGTAAGAAGGCTCCTCTTAGGTTGACGTGTTTCGAACCTTGCCTTAAGTTGGAGCTTGTGTCCTCCACAAGTGTGATAACATTTATAAATCTTTTATAGGTTCACAAGGGTATACTTCGTATTTTATCAGTTGATTAATGATTACTTAATAACGGTTGACTTGCTAGAAAGTTTGACGTTATTATCATACTGATGGCGGTGATCAACTGGTCCCTAAAAGTCACACCTAAAGGATGTGTTTGAGAGATGTGATTGTATGAAAATATAATCACATTGATGCCTGACTAAAAGGTTAGTCCATGTATTTGACTAAACAGTTAGTCAATGTGTTGATGAGACGATTATTTAATCTAATTAAATAATATTAACTGAGACGAATTAACTGTCAATTCGTAAATTGAATATAATATGTTATATTTAATTAATATATATAATGTTAGCTTAAACGAATTAACATGTTAATTCGTAATTAAATGTAACCAGTTATATTTAATTAGCAAATTATAAATATGCGATATTTATAGTTAAAGTATATATTATACGATATTGTCATAATAAATTATTGCAGACCGGCATTAATAAATCGACTGCAAGCTATTGTGTGTAGACTTATTAATACGGAATAAATTAAATGACAATTTATAAATTATACATTTTTTATACATTTGTGATTACAACTTAAAATAAGGAGATTTTTCTCCTTATTTGGTGTTGGAGTCACTCGGTCAAACCGAGTAAAAGAGGAAGGAAAATGATCTCCCTTGGAACTCTCTTATTTCGGTTATAATAAGAGTGAGGGATTCATTTTTTTCCTTAACCTAATTTTTGACCTAATTCCCTCATCATTCACACAAAACTCTAAAAATTAATTTGCAATTTTGGGGATCGATTCTAGCATGAACAAAGGCATATCTTATATCATCTTGGGTGCAACGATTAGGCGAATATCATTGCGATATTTTTCTTAGGCCGATTTTGCTAGGACCGAAGGTTGTTTCTTAATATTTTCTCTTTTGTTCATGTTAATTCGTTTATGACTAGTTATCATTAATATAATTTCGTTATAATCCTTATAATTTAAAGGAAAGTATACCGATAATTCCACAAGTGGTATCAGAGCAAGGCCACGAAATTATTTTTGATGATTTTCATAAAATGGATTTAAACAATAGAATTTTGAGAGAGAAAAAAAATTCGGCTGTTAAATTTTTCTTTTGCCGTAGGGTTTTAAATTTTTTTTGCCGATTGGTTTTTGTTTTTTTTTTTGATGATTTGTTTCCATTTTGATTTTTCATATTGTTGTTTCAATTAGTTAAAATGATTACATGATGAATTTGTAGATGTTTGATTTAATGGGGATTAAATTAAAATGTAAATGGAAATCGTCTTGTTTGACGATGTTAAATTCGTTTTTGCTATATAGGTTTTGGCATAAATGGTTTTAAATCGTTGTTTAGAATCATGTTTCATTAATTTACATGTTTATGATCATGCCAATCTTGCTCTAATAGCAACTATAAACGAATTTGTTCATCAAAATGTTTTGATTTTAGGGCATTTTGCCGCAAGAAAAAAAGGGGAAATTTTTCAGTTTTGCCGAGACAAAAGAAAAAGTTTCTGTTTTTTTTCCCGTTTTGCTGAAATGCCGAGAAGAAAAAAAAAAGAAAAAAAAAATTTTTCTTGTTTTTTTTACTGAATTGCCGAAATAAAAAAAATTAATAAGGACTGTTTTTTTTGTTTTCGCATTTAGCTGTGAGCACAAAAAAAAGGAACATTTTTTCCGTTTTTGCTAGATGTCGTGGGCAGTTTTAAATAATAAAAAAAAAATTGTTTTTTTTTGGCCAATTATTATTATCTATAATGAATAATAATTATTGTGAAAAGCTTCACAAATTTAAGATACCCATATTATTTTAAAGAGGTTTAAAATATTGGTGGATTAATTCATATTATAGGTCAATATGAATTAACATTTAAATTAATGTGAGTAATTGAGGAATTATCACATAATTTGATCAATTAAATAGGTGGTTTGGATAAATTAATCTACATAATTAAGGAATTATGTCTTGCATGTTTAATTTTTAGTTGATGCATTTTTTTAGTTGAATGAATCGTTGAATGAATTTATTTACGTATTTTTTTTGCAATCGGTTGTAATTTGTAATACCTAGTGTGGCCTTAGTTAAATTATGTTTTCGTAATGATAGAAACATAATTTTTAATGTAATTTGAGATCTCGAATCTCCTTTTATTTTTCTTTAAGTATTATGGTTTTAAAATTAGAATGTAAATAGGTTTATTTTGTAATTTTAATTGTAATTTTAAAGAAGACTTGAGATGGAGATTGGATCGCTCACTCCCGCTACATGGACCAAGATGGAACATCAAGACAAGCTTCTCGGGTCAAAGGATGGATTCCAAAATTGTATTTAATGTTCATTTGGGTAGATAGGCCACACTAGGACTTTATTTTTGTTTTACGTTTTACCGTTCTTATTGCTTTTCATTCACATGATAGTTAGTGCATCATATTCCGCCTAAACCAAACCACCTACTACTAAAATGCATGAAAATGGACTCATATAGGTTGAATGTTTGTTTTCATCGACATACAGATGTCACACATTTTAAGCCATCATCTTAGTTTATTCATTCTCGCATGCTAGATATTAGTTCACTTAAAATGAATTAAAATAAAGTTGATGTGATCTTCCTCTAAAACTGAAATTGAGACTAGTCTTTATAAGGGCAAACAACTATGAATCCCTTCTTCGTCGGTAAGCATATAGGACCTTAGTCTCCATATGACCCCTTCTACGTTGAGTAAGTAGTTTGTGTTAACTTAGTTTACCTCAACATTATAATCCGAAGAGTTTCTCGTGATTATGATGGACTAAAGATAGAATTTACAGAAATTTATCGACCAAGAATTCTAACAGTAGAATTAGTCAAAAGGTTGGCTTATCAATTTACAGATAATTGAGTCTTGGGATCATTTATATAATTCTTGAGGAAGGTCAATTGTATAAATGTTTTGAGTCTTCGCGTTATGACACTAGTTCATTAGACTTAAATTAAAATCGATGCACATGCTTATTATTTATTCTTCTTTTCGCAGTGTAGAATACATTTATTTTGATAATACTGTTACAACAAATGGCTGTAAATAACGAAATCCCAATGCCAAGTGCCACACTTGGACGCGAGTCCTGGCTGAAAGCTTTCATGGACCACATGAATCAGTTCACACGTCTGAAAAATGACGGGTCCAACTTTTTGCGGACTGGGAGGCATCATTGCGGAATGCTGCCATTGCTGACGGTAAGCTCAAGTACTTAACTGAGCCAATACCGGTAAACCCAGGCCCCAATGCAGGAGTTAACAAGTCACTTGCCTATAGTGACTTCGTCATGGAAGCGGGTGCGATAAAGAACGTACTCATCTTTGCAATTGAAACCAATTTGCAGAGACGCTTCATTGCCCAAGGTGCAAACAAGATTTTTACCACGCTCACTAACGAGTTCTCAAAAGCACCGAGAATCGTTACTTATGAGCATACCTGTCGCTTCTTTGATGCGAAACTCCAGAAGGGCCAACCGGTTAGCCCACACATTCTTAACATGATTGAGAATGTCGAGAAGCTGGAGGCACTTGATTGCAAAATCAGTGAGAGCATAGTCATTGACCGTATGCTTCATTCACTTCATGATAGTTTTGCCCTCTTCAGAGCAAATTACTACATGAATGACATGAAAAAAAGTCCTCATGAGCTACACTCACTTCTCGTACAGACCGAGAAGGATATGAAATTGAGTGGGAGCATGAAGCAAGATGTTCTCATGATTTCCAACAAGAATAAAGGTAAGGGCAAAGCTCCAGGCGACCTAACTGTAGGTAAGCCAAAGTTTAAGAAGCCAGGAAACGGTAAGAGTGGGCCTGGTGAGACTAGTGGCTCACAAGGCAAGGAAAAGAGCAAGGGCGGTGACATTGAGTTTCACCATTGTCACAAGACTGGACATTGGAGGAGGAACTGTCCCATGTACCGTGAGGACATAAAATCAAGCCGCGTCACTCCTGTTGGTATGTCATCTTATATTCATATGATTGAGATTAACCATGCAAGTTTCGGAACTTGGGTACTTGATACTGGTTGTGGTTCTCATCTGTGTAATCATTTGCAGGGCCTAAAAAACATCACACCTCTCGGAAAGGGTGATGTGGACCTGCGAGTCGGGAATGGAGCTAGAGTTGCTGCCGTCTCGAAGGGAACATCCGTAATCCAACTCCCTAGTGGTTTTGAGTTATTTTTATATAACTGTTACTATGTACCCAGTTTGTCTAAGAACATTATTTCTGTTTCCGTACTTGATAAAGACGGTTTTTCATTTTCAATAAAGGATAATAGCTGTATTTTCTCTTTTAATGAAATGATTTATGGCAAAGCAGTTTTCATGAATGGAATTTACATCTTACATCAAACTACAGATATATTACACGTGAATAATAAGAAATTAAAGGTTGGTGGCAAAGATCAAACCTATCTATGGCATTGTCGAATGGGACACATAAATGAAAAACGTGTAAAGAAACTCGTCGATAATGGGACTATTCCCACATTCGATTTTTCTACATTTGGCACCTGTGAATCATGTCTTATCAGCAAAATGACTCGAATTTCCTTCAAAGGTGTTGGAATTCACGCTAGTGACCTATTAGGACTCATACATACTCACGTATGTGGACCTATGTCAATTACCGCTAGAGATGGCTATAGATATTTTATCACTTTCACGGACGATTTGAGTAGATACGGATATGTCTACTTAATGAAGCATAAAAGTGAGTCCTTTGAGAAATTCAGGAATACCAGAATAAGGTTGAGAACCAACTGGGTAGAAAGGTTAAAGCACTCCGTTCAGATCGGGGTTGCAAATATCTTTCAAATGAGTTTGATCAACACCTTAAAGACTGTGGAATCGTTTTACAGTTAACTCCACCTGGAACACCTCAATTAAATGGTGTGTCTAAAAGGGGAAATCGAACATTACTTGATATAGTCCGATCCATGATGAGTCACACGGTAGTACCTGATTCATTATGGGGTTTTGCTCTTTTGTCAGCTGCTCTTATAATTAACCGAAGTCCGACTAAAGCTGTCGACAAGACTCCATATAAAATGTTGAGGGGGAAGGTCCCCAACTTGTCCTTTATTCGGGTTTGGGGCTGCGAGGCTTATGTCAAGTGGAGACACGAGGATAAGCTCGGCCCGCGATCGGTCAAGACATACTTTATTGGTTATCCAAAAGGGATGTTTGGTCATTACTTCTATTCGCCTACCGAACATCGAGTTTTTGTTGCGGCTAGTGCGACGTTCTTAGAGAAAGAATTTCTCGAGAACAAGACAAGTAATAGAACCTTCGAGCTGTCGGAGATTCCAGAACCAACAACCGAGGAACAGATGGAGGAAGTTGTTCCTCCAACTGATGATACGGTTAATATTCTTCAGGAACCCAGGTGGTTGGGTAGAGTCTCTAATCCTCCAGACTGATACATTGGTATGGTCGAGGAGAATGACGTTTTACTCCTAGAGAGTAATGAACCCGCTACCTATAAAGGTGCCATGGCCTGTTACGACTCAAAGTTATGGCTTGAAGCCATGAAATCCGAGATGGACTTCATATATGAGAATGACGTATGGGATCTTGTTGATTTACCTAATAAGGTAAAACCTCTACAGTGCAAATGGCTTTACAAAATAAAACATTCTGTAGACGCGCAACCAGATAACTATAAGGCACGACTAGTGGCAAAAGGTTTCACTCAAGTGCACGGATTGCATTATGATGAAATTTTTGCACCCGTAGTTATGCTGCGTTCCATTCGGATTATCTTAGCGATTGCCGCTTTTCATGACTATGAAATTTGGCAAATGGATGTGAAATCCGCCTTCTTAAACTGTTATTTGGAGGAGGAGTTGTACATGGTGCAACCCGAAGGTTTCATAGATCCTGAAAATCCTAAGAAAGTGTGCAAGCTTAAGCGTTCCATTTATGGTCTTAAGCAAGCTTCTCGGAGTTGGAATCATCGTTTCGACCAGGTGATAAAAGAGTATGGTTTCACTCGATCGGTTGAGGAACCATGCTTATATATCAAGTCGAGTGGGAGCAAGATTGTTTTCTTGATATTGTATGGCGATGACATACTCTTGATTGAGAATGACATTCCTCTCTTATCTTCGATTAAAGGATGGTTGAAGAACCATTTCCAGATGAAAGATCTGGGTGAGGCACAACGCATATTGGGAATCCGTATCTACCGAGATAGATCACGACGGACGTTATCACTGAGTCAGGAGACTTATTTGGATAAGATTCTTGAAAGGTTCAGCATGACCAACTCCAAGAAGGGGAACCTTCCAATGACGTCTGGGATGCAGTTGAGCAAGTCTCAGTCACCCACGACGCCTGAAGGGATTGAGCGCATGAGTCGTGTTCCTTATGCATCTACAATAGGATCAATCACGTATGCCATGATATGCACACGTCCAGACGTGGCATATGCATTGAGTATGACGAGTCGGTACCAAAGGAATCCAGGTGAAACACACTGGATAGCTGTTAAAAACATCCTTAAGTACCTACAGAGGACTAAGGATAGGGTATTGACTTATGGAGGAGATACTAAGCTATGCGCAATCGGTTACGCAGATGCTAGCTTCCAAACGGATCGAGATGATTCAAAATCTCAGTCGGGGTCCGTCTTCAGTCTTAATGGTGCTGCGGTGAGCTGGAAGAGTTCCAAACAAAGTGTTGTAGCAGATTCTGCTACTGAATCCGAGTACTATGCCGCTTCGGAAGCAGCAAAGGAAGCCATATGGATGCGTCAATTCTTACAAGGACTTACGATAGCTCCTAGTTCGAATGACCCGATCACCATCTATTGTGACAATAGAGGTGCCATCTTCCAGGCTAAGGAGCCTAAGTCTAGCAACAAGTCTAGACATGTACATCGGAAAGCTCACCTGATCCGTGATTACGTGGAGCAAGAAAAGATAGTGATTGACAAGATAGCTTCGGATGACAACATCGCGGATCCTCTCACTAAACCGTTGAATTATGATAAGCATGAAGGGCACGTTATTTCCATTTGAATTAAACGTGTTCCTGAGTTGTAGTAGTTGATTATGGATTTGATACATTATATTTTTCATATACTATTTATAACTTCATCGTTTTAATATAATATTTTGTTTTTCATGTGGATTGTACTGACAACATTGAACGCCACAAAGTGAACTGAATTACATTATATTTGTTTTGGTCCGTAATCGCCCATATGAGCTGATAACTCTGGCTATTATATTGTGCAGTCGATTGATGGTGGGTTCAATGAGCCATAAGTCAATCAGTTGGCTGATCGATCACAAATATGGGTTATAACGATACCTCGTAGGACAATTTTATGACAACGTAATAGAGTCCTAAATGTTTAAAAACATTCGGTGCCAGGTCGTGGATTGGACGTCCATTGTGTTCCTAGAGTCGATTCTTTTGACTATCGACTGTCTCTTGAGATTAAGGCAGTTTTTGGGTGACTTTGGTTTCTTTCTCATGATCTGCCGTAACAGGAGGCTAAGCAGATTTTTTCTGGGTCATTTCATACTGTGCTTATATCTGCAGGATTCGAGTTGAAGAAAATATCCAACCTTTATCAGGTTTAGTTATTTCTCAGGGCCACTCGAGGAGTTGTAACTGAAATGCATGGCCATGCTCGAATGATGATTCGTTTATCAGTTAAGTTACTCTCTAGTCGGGAAAACCACTCTTGATAATGATCACTTGTAAAATACGACCTTTGTGAATACGGATTTTGTAAATTGTTTTACATTGAGTGGGAGAAATTTTAGGATATGAGAATCGGTTATCGCACATACACTTGTGAGGACAAGTGGGAGTTTGTTGGAGCTTGTGTCCTCCACAATTAGTGTGATAACATTTATAAATCTCTCATAGGTTCACAAGGGTATACTTTGTATTTTATCAGTTGAATAACGATTACTTAATAACGGTTGGCTTGCTAGAAAGTTTGACGTTATTATCATACTGATGGCGGTGATCAACTAGTCCCTAAAAGTTACACCTAAAGGATGTGTTTGAGAGATGTGATTGTATGAAAATATAATCATATTGATGCCTGACTAAATGGTTAGTCCATGTATTTGACTAAACAGTTAGTCAATGCGTTGATGAGACGATTATTTAATCTAATTAAATAATATTAACTGAGACGAATTAACTGCCAATTCGTAAATTGAATATAATATGTTATATTTAATTAATGTATATAATGTTAGCTTAAACGAATTAAGATGTTAATTCTTAATTAAATGTAACCAGTTATATTTAATTAGCAAATTATAAATATGCGATATTTATAGTTAAAGTATATATTATACGATATTGTCATAATAAATTATTGCAGACCGGCATTAATAAATTGACTGCAAGCTGTTGTGTGTAGACTTGTTAATACGGAATAAATTAAATGACAATTTATAAATTATACATTTTTTTATACATTTGTGATTACAACTTAAAATAAGGAGATTTTTCTCCTTATTTGGTGTTGGAGTCACTCGGTCAAACCGAGTAAAAGAGGAAGGAAAATGATCTCCCTTGGAACTCTCTTATTTCGGTTATAATAAGAGTGAGGGATTCATTTTTTTCCTTAACCTAATTTTTGACCTAATTCCCTCATCATTCACACAAAACCCTAAAAATTAATTTGCAATTTTGGGGATCGATTCTAGCAAGAACAAAGGCATATATTATATCATCTTGGGTGCAACGATTAGGCGAATATCATTGCGATATTGTTCTTAGGCTGATTTTGCTAGGACCGAAGGTTGTTTCTTAATCTTTTCTCTTTTGTTCATGTTAATTCGTTTATGACTAGTTATCATTAATATAATTTCGTTATAATCCTTATAATTTAAAGGGAAGTATACCGATAATTCCCACACCTTAGACAAAGGACGTGATCCCAAGTTTGAGTCGAATCACTTGACGCGTTTTCGAGTAATTCCCCCATTGTTATCGTTATAGGTCTAACGATAGCAAATACCCCTTTATTCTTACACAAAAAGAAAACACAAAAACAACCAAAATGTCAAACGCTTCCGTCTATACGCATCAATTGTGGTATCAGAGCTTCGGCTCTCTGACATTCTAAGTCAGGATGATCCTATTGATTCAGTTTTCAACGATTCATTTTTCGACTTTGATATCCCGCCATTTTTTGACAGTTATGACGAAAATGGTTTCCTTGTCCCAACGCAACAAGAGGATCGTGTTTGTCAAGGAGGGTGGCTCGCTACTAGCCTCGACCTCAATCAAGTGCCGCTCACACTAGTCGAACCCACGGTGCAACCATCACACGGTGGAAAGCCAAGCGAACAACCCGTGTTGGGTGAGCTTCCACAACTTGAGACAACCCAAGAAAACGGGAGAGACAAAACCAAACCTTCTTATCAAATGGTACCAATGAGAGGCCTCAAATTCATTCTCCGGAGGGTCAAACCAAGTAACCCATTTGACGAGTTTCAAGCAATCATGGATAAAGCTCCAACCCATCAACCCCCACAAGAGGAGGTCGGATGGGTGGGCTTGAATCCTTATGCGTGGAGAGGCAGAGGTAAGACGATGAGGGCGTCATTGTTCAGTCAAATAGAGTCGGTTTCAAGCAATGTCGTTGCCTTGGGTGATGAGTTCTATACGTCTACATCAACATTCCTTTAAAAGTTATCGCATTCTCATTCTCGAAAACACCGTGAGTTAGTGACTCAAAAAAGGAAGAGACGACGAAGAAGAATTGAGGACAATTATTTTTGAAGAAGGAGAGAATGATGCGGTGACGAAGCGGGAAATTTAAAAGCGAATTTACGCGATATAATTATCCCATGGACCGCACAAAATTCACGAAAATCAGTCCCTTGGACCCCACGGATTGAAGGGGAGGAATAAGGAGCTTGGTTTCATGCATCTTAACATTCAAAGTCTTAGTTAATTAGTTTATGCATTTTCCTATAATTTGGATTAATGTTTAGGATTTCCAATAAGAGTTTAATTAGATTTTTGTGATAAACATGCTAGATATTTTTAGGATAGTTGGGATAATAATAAGGGCACAAAAAACCACACGATGAGGAGCATTTAGGTGTGTGGTTTAGGCCTATTTAAACCCTTCATTTTGTACTTGTTTGACACACTTGTTGTTCAATTAAAAATTGAGAAATTTTCTCTAAATCTCTTGTCTTATTATTTCATGTAGTTCACACGAGTAAGAAGGCTCCTCCAAGGTCGACGCGTTTCGAACCTTGCCTTAGACAAAGGATGTGATCCGGAGTCTTAGTCGAATTACTTGACGGGTTTTCGAGTAATTTCCCCCATTGTTATCGTTATAAGTCTAACGATTGCAAATACCCCTTTATTCTTACACAAAAAGAAAACACAAAAACCACCAAAATGTCAAACGCTTCCGTCTATACGCATCAAGCACAACTCTTGATCACATCTTAGACATCTCCAAGCATCTTAGACCAATATAACTGTTCTTGTAGGTGTGGACATAGGCCACCTGCACTCCGATCTGCAGACGTAACGACGGTCTGAAAAGCCACGTTTGGTGTGTAAAAGTGCTTTCGACCGGATCACTTTTGATTGGACGTTTTCGTCTCGATGAAGCTCTCGAGGGGATGCATAGATTTTCGGAGTCGCCACCAAGAAATTGTGGAGTGCTTGGATACCGCTCGAGATCCACTTTATACTTTGGTCAAACATATCATGAAGCGGTGCTTGAGACAGATACTAAAGATAAGGATTCGTTCCTCTTTAACATTATATGTCTAGAATGACTCTTGTTGCAATAGATAAGGTCATCCACTATACAAAAGTTCTAAGTAAGGGGGTGATGATACATATTGGGAAGCCTTTTAATCGGACACCTAATCCCGCCCGCGTTAGCGGTAGAGCTGTTCAAATGCGGGTTTGAGTCGGACATGGGCCGTGGAGAAAGGGAAAAGTATGCCCTTTAAGACTATAGCGGGTGGGTTGGGCCAGAATAACGGGCCACTTCTCCTAGCCCTTACCCGCCCTACTGTTAAATGTCCAGCAGCCTGCAGGATATTGGGCTCCTACTTATATCTATTAATTTGTGTAAGGGGAAGTAAGGGACAATGGACACATATATAATATATACTTCGTATGTAACATGTATACTATGAGAAGGAAGACATAAAGCTTAAAGGAGGCAGGGAAACTCTAATTTTTTAAAACTATTGAAATCAAAAGCTAATAACCAATATGATAACATTCCCTATTTACTAAAAGAATTGGTAAACTCATTTTTTCCCCTCCAATAAGCATATTCTTAAATAAGGAAATTATACAATTAAATTTATTCACTAAATAAGGAATCTACTTATATATTATACTTTATTTCATTAATTTATAATTTTTCATTAAAATATATCTTTTCATCAAATTATATTGTTTTCACTCAACATTAAACTATAATATTTTAATTAAAAATTAATAAAATTTATACAAAACTATAAATTGTTAAATATTTTATGGATGCTATAATTTGAGAAGGACTTGACTTATACTACGTATCAAACAAAACAGTAAATTACAAATTTTGTTTCGCGAAAAAAAAATTTGAGAGAATTTATAAATTGAAATTACAAGTTTTTGGGTATAAAAATTATTTTCTTTAGAATAATTTCAGCACATAACTAAATTCTCTTAATCAATTTTCATTTCAAATTTTTTTTTTCTCAAAATAAAACATAATGACGAGAAATATGAACAATTATTGAGACACTATTATATAGGTAATTTATTAAAAAAAATAAAAACTCTATATACCGTGCATTTATTGCACGAGGTCTAAACTAGTTGATAAATGAAAGGTTAATAAACTTGTTATGGGTATTAGATACTCTAATACTCCAATAGATATATGTATTGTATTGGTACTTGTAGTATTTAGCTTTTAAAGAAAGGTTGGACTTGGACTAATATTTACGGAGTACTTAATTCTTAATACATACTCGACAGATCATATTAATTTAGCAGGCCGGACAAGCCAACCCGTCTTAAATTTCTCTTGTTCGTGTCCGGCCCATTTACTAAATTAGGTCGGACCGGGTTAGCCCGTGACACATAATTTTGAAAAATTGTTGTCCAAGCCCGGTAAAAATTGGCTGGGTTATTGGACGGTACAACCCATGAACAACTCTAGTTAGCAGCCTATACTGGTTGCTAGTGTAATAGTTGATAAAATGGGTTAAAGACATGAATGCGCATCCAAATGTTTTAACCTAACATGCGAAAGTTTGCTAAGTCGGTTTGTTTATCCAAGTATCAAGTAATTGATGTCGAGTTGGATTTAAGTTGATTTGCATGCAAAAGCGAAAACTAAACATCCATTTACCGAGTTAGGTTATGGTGCGTATCACGATTCATTTGTTCGAAAAAGTGGGTTTGAAGATGTTGAAGTATAAAATATAACTCGTCAATCTGATCCGTATAGATTTGGGTTAACCGTAATCGGGATCGTCCTAGACAAGTGCTGAAGTGAACGAATCATAACAGTGCTAGGCAACCTATTGGGGCGCGAGCTTATAGGTGATGTAATGGGCTCTGGCTAGGTTTGAAACGTGAAAGACAGTAGGTGCCTTGGGGCGCGAGCCATCAGGCGGTCTAAGGAGCTTCTCTTGCTGGTTGTTTAAAAAGTTGTAAAAACCGTCTTTGTTGGAAAAGTCGTTAAGACCGCTTTTGTGCTAATATTTTGAATGTGATTTGTATGACTTGGAATATTTATCATTATGTTGATAATATTCCACGTCGGGTTCGGATTTGCAAGTTTGACATGAATAGTTTATAATTCAAAAGCGTAAAATGTGTTTGCTTGAACCTTAACCGTTTTATCACCGTACTCGAATTAAATCGACATGACATACACGTTAGCCAAAGATGAGTTGTGATATGGTCAAGATGAATATGAAAATAAGATGAAAAAAAAAGTGAAAAAAAAGATGTTTGATATGAACTAATTATATTAAGTTCATTGCTTTGGAATTAGTCAAGATTTGTCATCGTACTCTCATTAAACTGATATGGTAAAAGAACCATGGATGAGTATGAATATGACTAAAATGCTTGCAAGTGTGAATAAATGGAGAAAAGTGACAAGTAAAAGTAATGGATAGTCAAATATCCATTAATTTGTAATTAACCAACAATATCATCGAGTCACGGAATAAACCGTCATGGTATAATTTAATCAAGATGATTTTGGTAATGGTCAAAGATATTTGTCATAAAAAAAGGATTAAAAATGGTAAAAAACCGTTAAAGGAAAAATAGAAAATAAAGATAAAATTTTGAAGGAATGATATACTGAAACACGTTTGAGTTCTAACCTGAGTAGCCCAATGAGGCGTGAGGTCCTTGGCGGTACAAGGAACCTCTGTCTCAGGCCAAAACTCAGTTTTGGCTCAATCATTCCATGTTTTGAATCATGTTATGCACTATTTATGTTCATAAAGTCATGAAAATAGTAAAAACATGAAGTTTAATGAGTTTGTTACACCCTCATAATTACATGTTCGGTAGCTTGATGAAACCGACAAAGTGTTAAACTGTGGACACAGGCCACCCGCGCCGCGCATCAACTTGTGCGCTGGAATCGAGGCATCGGTACTTCTCCCACAGAAACTTGGCGAAAGCCAAAGAACATCATGTGCCGTTACCGATTTGTGAGGCATTGAAACCGGTGAAAGGTTTGACCAAGCCTGCATTCGTGGAGTCACCACCAACTTTTATGGAAAATTAGAACCGTTAGAATACCTCGTGCCACGTGAAGATAAAAAGTAGTGACATGAACATTAAGAAATCCGTCAACCTTAAAATTATATGTCTAGAATGACTCTCGTGATGCCAATGAAGACTGATGTTCATAGATATCTGAGTAAGAAGTGAGGGTACATATTAGGAAGCTCTTTATTTAAACACCTAATCCCGCCTGCATCGATAGCGGCCTCTACTAATGTTTAGGGAAGTCATTTATACTCGATGTATTGTTGGTTGTAATGCATGAAATGCAACATACAATTGATTAGATCTAGCATGCGAAATTTACTAAGTCGGTTGACATGCAAGTTTAGCATACAATTGAGTCGAAGTTGAAATTTAGAATTAATTACATGTGAATATGCCAGATAAATAAATAATACAAGATAAATATGAAATATATATGAAAATACAATTACAATAAATTACATGTGACAAATGACCTATGTTATAAACTTGCCAAAAGATTTAAGGAAAGAAATAAAAGAGATAAAGAAAATGAATGAAATAAGGAAATTGGAAAATATGAATTATATGGAAAATATGAATTATGGAAAATATGTTGAATTATGGTTATATTAAGAATATTAGTTGATTAAAATCCTAATTATAAAGGCCTACGTCAAAGCGAGACGAGTTCAGAAGTAGAACCCAACCTAGAACGGGCGCAACAACTAGTGCGTCCTCTAGAAGAGGTGCATCAGACCTTAAGTCTATTCTCAAGCTGGGTTCTGACCGTGAAAGTTAGATCCGCAAATTAGTTAGTTTTCGTTATTTAATTTAGACAGATTATTTGCATACAGCTGAAGTGAAAGTGATTTAGCAAGTTATAGTTATATTAAAGATCGTCACAAGTTGAATTAAAACAGAATGAAATGAGTATTACAACGTATTTACGATTTACAAATTATGATGTCGGAATTACAAAGACGGAATTAAACTTGATTTATAAACCAGAAAAGAATGAAAGCTAGAAACTGGAAATTGAATGAAAATTATATACAAAAAATGAAATTCAAGGTGTTCGATATGGGGAAATATGTGAATTTGGAGAAACAAGAAGAAAATAAGACGAAAGGAGAAAGAAGAGTGAAAGAGCAAAAGCTTGGGGAAGAAGAAGGAGAGCCGCAACTCATGGCAGCCTCTGGAAGAGGCGCAGCTAATGCTACGACCTTTACAGAAGGCGCATCAGGTGTTGCGATCCCTCCCTACGCCAAATCGCCGCTGATTTGCAAATCAGGTTTTAAAAGATGGTTTTAAAATATGATTTCTGCATGTTTATGACATAAATCATACAGAAATCATACAAAAATAACAATTACAAAATATAAACAAGATTAGGATGGGTTTACACCCTCAGACTTACATGTTAGCATCGCAAGATTTAACTAAAATCGACTTCTTAGTGGTAACCCGACTCGATCTATGCAAATATGAAAGTGCCCTTGATAAAGGATTTCAAAAGATTGATTTATTAATTTTAATGATTGTGTAGTGGTCAAACTGGTCGGTCTATACAACGTGACTGGTACCCAGAATGATCCGGGCTTACGTGGTCGCGAAGAGCACGCACCTAGGCGTCGACAGTAGGAACAAAAGTCTAGAATGCAAAGAGAGAAGAGAAGGGGCAGACACTCGCTTGAGAAATATGTGAGGCGAAGACCACTATTTATACTAATCATGAGGTAAGGTTTAGGAAAGGATATGGAAGGAAATAGGAAAGGAATAACCGACTTAGGTTGAAACACAGAAACTTGGATGAAAAGAAAGCCCTGATAAAATGCTCAACAAGTTTTGCGAACCTTAGAAGAGGCACACCACTGCCGCGTTTTCTCTTAGGTAGTTTCCTTCTGCGCAAGAAAGTGCGTTTGACAGCCTGTCGTATTTTAGACATAACTTTCTCAATAAGACTCAGATTGAGATGATTTAGGTGTCATTGGAAAGATAAGAGAAAGATCCATAACTCTCTATGAAATAGGCCAGACCCAAAAAAGTCTTTATCACCTAGTGGATGTGGGCCCACCTGCATGCCAAACGAATACGTGGACACGCGGCGGTCGAAAAGCCACGCTCGGTGGCGTAAAAAATGCTTTCGACCGGATCGTTTTAGATCGGTCGGTTTCGTCTCGGTAAGGGTCTCGAAACGATGTTGGAGATGTTCCGAGTCGCCACCAAGCAATTGTGGGATGCTTGGAAACCGTTTGACACAGGTACTAAAGATAAAGAATCGGCCCTCTTTAGCATCCTATCTCTAGAATGACTCTCGTTCGCCCTGGAGAAGGTCATCCACTATCCAAAGTTTCTGAGTAAGAGGTGAAGGTACGTATTGGGAAGCCCTTTAATCGGACACCCAATCCCGCCCGTGGTAGCAACCTCTACTGATCGATCTTGGTTGGTTGAATGCAAAAGTTGATAAAACGGGTAAATGCATGAATGCGCATCCACAAGTTTAAACCTAACATGTGAAGTTTACTATGTCAGTTGTTTATCCAAATATCAAGTAATTGATGTCAAGTTATATTTAGTGTTGATTTGCATGTAAGACGGAAATTAAACATCCATTTAGCGAGTAAGGTTTATGGTGTATAACGTGATCCAATTGTCTTAGAAAAGCGTTTTCCAAATACAAAGTAAAATGTTGACTAGTCAATCTGATCCGTCCTGTATTCGGGTTAACCGAGGTCGGGATCGTCCTAGACGAGTGCAGGAAAGGAAACAGGAGTTGCATCAGGCAGCTTATTGAGGCGCGAGCCTTAGAGAGATGCAAAGGAGCCTGTCTAGGTTTGAAAACTGGAAATCAGAGGGCTTGTTTAGGCGCGAGGCAGCAGACGACCCAAAGGGGTGTCTCCTGGTTGTTGAAAATGTTTATGAAATTGTTTGTAAAAGGGTATTTGAACCCGTCTTTGTTGAAAATGTCGTGTAGACCGCTTTTGTGCTAATATGAAGAACGAGACTTGAATAATCATCATTGTGTTGATAATATTCGATGTAAGGTTCGGTTTTGCAAGCTTGACATGAATAGTTTTGTAAGAAAAGATGCAAAAATGTTTATTATGAATTAATTGTGTTAAGTTCATTGTTTTGTAATTAGTCGATGTTTATCATCGTACTCGGATTAAACCGACTTGGTATGTAGAACCAAGGATGATTATGCATGTATGATTAATATGGTTGTTTTGAAAATGTAAAAAACTGAATAAAAGGTTTTAAAATACCTTTTAAAAGGTAATTAACCAAATATTATCACCGAAACACGGATTAAACCGTCATGGTATAAGGAACCAAAGGTGAACATAATTTATGGTTAAAATGATTTATCATAAAAATGATTTGAAACGGTAAAAACCCATTGTAAAATGAAATGAAAATGCAAAGAATGAACTCAAACACATTGGAGTTCTGACATGGACATCCGTCATAGGCGCGAACCACCTAGTTGTGACTTGAGGCTCCTGTTTCAGGTGAAAACTCGATTTTGCCTCATTCAATCCGTATTTTAGACCATGATATGGATGTTTTAGCATGTTAAAGTCATAAAAACAGATAAAGGAATTTGAAAGAAGAGGATTAATTACACCCTCATACTTATATGCTAGGTTATTGCCGAGAAATCGACGGAAGTGTAAAAACTTGTTAGGTCGGAACATTTGGGTTAAAAACCGTTTTAGCAAAGTAAAGAGTGTTGTTTTGTTTAGTGATTATGTAGTTGGTCGAAATGGTCGGTCAAGTGATTTAATGCACGATGACGGTACCAAACAATGTGTATGGCTCATATTTTCGATCGGTAGCTCGAAAATACGTTTCAGTTTCTGACTTGAGAAGTCGAGTCTAGAATTTTAAGGGAGAAAGGAGGGGGCGTACGCTTGCGTGTCTTCAAATGGCGGCATTTGAGGGGTATTTATAGAGGATTGTGTGGTTGTGTGCGTTTTGAGAGACGTGGCCGTATAGGCTACTTGAAGAGGCGTGAGCCATTTCGCGGCTCTTCGAGCTGCCTTGTCAATATCACGCATTTGAAATCATGATTTGTTATATCCTAGGTTTTGGATGGCATGATTGTTGTACTTGACCATCAAGTCTACCGTGTATACTTAGCATGGAAGTTTTGTGATGTTTTATTTTTATGTTTGACTCGGTTTGACTCGTTGTTGGAGTCGGGATTTGATTTTTGAGTCGGTTTTTGGTCCGGTGTCAGTTTTGACTCTAGTTAGTGTCATTGTGACCCCGTCTTCGTGTATAAATTACTCCAGGTACTTTTGAAAAGTTTTGAAAATGTTTTGTTTTCGAAATCGTTTTGAGTGATTCCTAAACATGTTATAGTCCGATAATCATCGGGTGTTTGTTAGGGATTTAACAAATATTGGATATCTACAGAGTCCTCACTTAGACTGAGGCGTGGACAGGGCAAAAGTCAAAGTATATCACCCAGGTCAATCGAAGATTACAACCCGGAGACCGAAGCGACGTCGAGGTGGCTTGAAAGAATTAGGGCCAAGGACCTGCCGTTGGGAAGGGCGACGCCAAGGCGTCTCGGGGACTCGAGTCAAGGACCTGCCGTCGGGAATAGTTTAAAGTCTGTCAACTGTCCGCGTATGTCGTTTAGAGTCCGTTAGACTACGTACAAAGGCTCGCCAGCCATAGGAAGAAGTCACACCTGAGGCATATTCGGGATATGTCCTTGAATTGTTTCTTGTTTGGCAAAAAGGCTCGACAGTCGTGTTACGGATATGATGACGCTCGCCAACCGTGTTGCGGATATGATGAGGCTCGCCAGCCGTGTTGAAGGTACGTTTTGAGGCTCGCCAGCCATGTTAGAGGTCGAATGATCGACTGTGGGAAATAGCCGAATTTGTCGAGCTTATTTCAAGAGGTTGTTAAGTTAGTGGGTTCCGTGGGGAGGTCACCGATATCCTGCTGGGGAATTTCGGCGTTTATATTGGATGTTTGTGGCGCCGGAAAGAGAGAGACTTTTGTAGTTTGAGCCTGGCTCCTGTGGATGATCGTCTCCATTATCGTCATTCGTAATTTCGAATTTTGAAGAGAGGTAATGGTTTTTACTGCCGTTGTTCGGAGTTTGTAGAAATGGCGAATGTGAATTCCGCCATTTGCTGCTTGTTTAGAAGATAACGGGTTGTGATTCCGTCCTCTTGTGATTTAAAATTTATGAGAAATAGTGAATTTTGACTTCAATACTTGGTTTTTGAAAAGTGGCGGTTTTTAATTCCGACGTTTGAAACTTGTGAAAATAACGAATTTGAATTTCGCTATTTTGTGTTTTTTTAAGGGAAATGACGGTTTTTAATTACGGAATTTGAATTTTGTGAAAATAGCGAATTTGAATTTCACTATGTTGTTTTTGTTTGAAAATGATGGTTTTAATTCCGTCGTTTGAATTTTGTGAAAAAAGTGAATTTGAATTTCACTATTTTGTGTTTTGTTTGAAATTGACGGTTTTTAATTCCGTCATTTGAAATTTGTGAAAATAACAAATTTGAATTTCACTATCTTGTCTTCTTGAAAAATGTCGGTTTTTAATTTCGTCGTTTGAAATTTGTGAAAATAGCGAATTTGAATTTCACTATCTTGTTTTTGTTTGAAAATGACGGTTTTTAATTCAGTCGTTTGAAATTTGTGAAAATAGCGAAACCGAATTTTACTATTTTGTATTTTGTTTGAAAATGACGGTTTTTAATTCCGTCGTTTGAAATTTGTGAAAATAGTGAATTTGAATTTCACTATTTGGTGTTTGTGAATGTTCTTGTATTGATATTTGGACGAGCGTTTTGGGTTAAAGCCCAAAACTCGCCAGAAAAGTCAAAGACACGCCAAAGAGGCGCGAGCCTTTTGGCGATGCAAGGGGAATCCCCTGTTTTCTTCAAAAAGACGCGAGGAAGGCCTGCTCCTCATACACTTCGTCTTCCTCACCAAAACACACTAAAATGAAACAAAAATCGCCATTTTTGATCTCGTTTTCTCGGTTGTGTTCGTGCCATAATCATTATGCCATCTCAAGGTATGTAAAACCTCTTGATTCCACTTGAATTTATTTGCCTTTTTGTTTATTGAATTAGGGCGAAACCCAAACCCTTTGAAATTAATTTGGGCGTTTTTGCTTGGCCCATTTTCGAGTGAAATTGATGCTTGCATTAGGTTAGAAACCTGTTTAGGAGTATAGGGCTGCTTTTAGTTTGCATTTTGGTCCCCATTCCCGCTCTCTAGGAGCAAAAAATGTGAATGAGACAAAAGACCATCTCATTTCACAATGTTGTGTTTGTTTGTTCGAGTCGTGTGCCCCACTAGGTTGCATTATAGGGGGGGAAGGCCGTCTTTGTCAAGTTGGACCTTTATTGGGGTATTAAGGTCAAAATTTTGCATTTTTGCCTTTATCATACAGTCTTATGCTGATGAGATAAACGTATGTTTGGGCTCAAACTAAGCCATTTTGCTTTGAAATGGATCTTAACGGTAGTTTAGGCACTTTGGGGCGTGGTCAAGTCACGTTGCTCTGTTGTGGTAGTAATTTGAATTTTGATCTGTTTGTCCTCAAATTGGCGTAAAATTGCCTTTTTCGGGCAATGTAAAATGCCCAGTTGTGTCGGGAATTTTTGTTGCTTAATTTGGTGGACCTTATGTGGGCCCGAGGTGTTGGGTTTCTTTTTTCTTTTGTCGTTGTTTTTGACTCGTCTTTTGCTTAAAAAGAAGAGCGAGTCATTTTTTTGTGAGTTTTTGTGAAATATTTTGCTGGATGGGATTGGGTGGGTTTGCCCTTGCTTTTGTTTGGTATTTACAGGTACCCTTTTTTTGGATTTTGTCAATTTTGTGCTGTCGTAATGCCGAAATTTTGCTGACACTGTTTTTGTCTTGATTTCAGGTGAATGTTCTGGGGCTTCTGGGCAGAGCTGGCAAAAGCTGACTCGACCCGACCCACCCGAAACCCGACCCGATACAACCCGAAAATTGGGTGAACCGAAACCGAACCGACCTGAACCGAACCGACCCGATAACCGATAACAGCCTTATTTTCTCCAACCCGAACCCGACCTGAACCTACCGACCCGACCCGTTACCCGATATTTTCTTAACCCGATAGATGACCCAATAATGAACTAGCTTAATAATGGTTTAAATAACACCAAATTGACATTTATCTTAATTATTTTCACTTAAAAACTACAATTAATACCTCTACCTATTATTTAAACATAAAATTACCATCTAAAACGAAATATATAAAATAAAATATATGCTGATAACCTGACCCGACACTGACCCGCTAATGACCCGACCCGACTTGCCACCCGTTAATGACCTGACCCGAAGATGACCCGACATGAACCGAACCGACCCGAACCGACCCGAACCCGCCACTGACCCGACATAACCCGAACCCGATATGACCCGACCCGCTTTGACCCGACCCGTAACCGACCCGAGTGACCCGATTGCCACCTCTACTTTTGGGCCCTCTGAGTCCGTGGTTGAGGCCTTGGAGGAGGAGGAGGAGGATCCAGAAGGAGGAGAGACGACTGTCGTCCTGTCTTTGTCCAGTTGTGTTTTTCCCTAGTGCCTTTGTCCAGCCTTTGATCACGTGTTGATCATTGGCTGTTGTCTGCAGAGATTCGGACATCTGATGATTGGGGGTCAACACCAATTCGCCTTTCTACGTTGCCGTTTTCAATCGTCACTGAATTCTGATGATCGGGGGTCAACATCGGGGTGGCACCCTATGTCGTGGCTCTTACTCATTGCTAAATTCCGATGATTGGGGGTTAACGTCAGGGCGATGCACTGTGTCACAATTCTCGATCGTCATGTCGTCCAAAGTCTACCAGACACTTTTTTCTTTTTTGTTAAGGAGTAGGAAAGAGGGATTACCGTCATGGTAACCACCTTTGCTTCCACTGTTACTCCTTTCTTTTCCATGTTGTTCCCTTTCTTTTTCGGTTAGAAGGATAGGGAGTGCTTAGTTCCGTAGCTGGCGGATAGCCCCCAATTCATTGCTTTAGGCCAGTGACTGTATGATAAATACTTGTACTGGATCCTGTTCGTATTGTCAGTCATTTGTATCAAACGTGTGTTGGTGTATTTTGCGTGAGGCGGTTTGTATACATGTGCTTTTGGGTTGTAGTTTGTTTGTGTTTGGCTTTTTTATGTTGTGTTTCGGAGGAGCACGGTCAACGACTGATTCCCCATTTGCTTCGAGCATTTGTTCCTGAATCGTTAGTGTAGAAAATAGGCAACATGTAGTACATATGCAGACACGTAACACGCAAAAGTATTTGATGAAAGCAAAAATAACCACGATGATTCGAAGCTAAAATTGAAATTGAAAAGAAATTCTAAAAATGAAATTGTTTTGAAATTTCGAGAAATTAATTCGTGTTTGAATTAAATTGCATCGTTTTTTGCCGAAATTGATTTGCAACCCGAAAATTGAAACTCAAACCGTCAAGGATGAATTTCAAAAGGGATTTTGTGAGTGTGTTAAATTTGATTTTTTTTTAGCAAGACCAAGACTCGTAATTTCAAGGATTGTGGAAATGCAAATTTTTTTTGGAATTTTGACTCACATGGAATTTTCGATTGACATGGAAATGAAGAGAAAAACCCGTATGTTTAAAGCTGCATCATGGAAACTGTGTCTGATTTCGTGAAACGCGAATCCAAGGAAATGTGAGTGTGAGAAAACATAAAACTTTCCGGATGAGCCTGAAGAGCGCGAGCCTTAAGGCGAGAAAATCAATGCGTCAGAAAGAAGCACAACTTGACAGGGACAAGTCAAGGTGCAGATTCTTAGAATCAGCCCAAAGAGGCGCGAGCCCCTGGACGACACAAGGTGGCTTCCCCTTTTTAGAAAAAAGGCGCCGATTGTTTTGTATAAATAGGGACGTTTGTGCTTCATTGTTTTATCATCCGAAACACGAAAAACATCTCTACAAAAACCTTTCTTCTTCTTCCACAAAAAAATCATGGATGCTTTCGAAAATAGGTTATGACATTGGTGTCGGAATTTATCGCCCCCTGAGAAGTATCAACTCATTGTAATGGGAGTTGGTCAGTTGTTGGTGCTTCGTCAAGTTAAGGTGCAATCCTCGTTTCTTGAAGCATGCTCTCGGTTTTGGGATTCGAAACATCATGTTTTCGTTTTCCCAAAGGGTGAATTTTGCCCTCTTGTTGAAGAAGTGGGTGCCATTGGAGGGTGGCCGGGTTGTACTCCGGTGCTTCCTCCTACTCTGTTGTATTACAAGGAGAACTTTCATTCTATATTGGGCTTGTCGACGAGCCAAGTGAACTTCCTCCTTGCTCCTCATGGTGTGGCTATGTTGGCTCTCATCAACATCTTCTTAAACTGCTTGGATGATAATATCTCGGAGGTGGCTATGAGAAGGGCTCTTGCCTTTTGCCTAGTGCATTTTTACCTCTTTGTTGATGCCTTGAAGAAGGAGGGGTCAGATGGTACGGTAGTATGACCCTTGTGCATGTTGTTGAGAAAATGGAGCACGGGTGGGATCCATCGTGGTTGGTGCTTGGCGAGATCGTCCAAGCTTTGGACAAGAGGGTTCTTGTGGAGAAGCTCCTTTGTTTGGATCTCCAAGGATCCTCCAAGTATGGCTCATGGAGAGGCTAAGATATGTTGAGCTTCTGGTTGATGCTTCTTCTTACTCCTTTCGTCACCTTACTCTGAGGAAGAAGTTGTATTCGGATATTTTTACGTCCCCCAAGGCTTATTGGACCTAGAAATAGGAGGAGGAGGGTGGTCCTCATATCCGTTAGGTGGTGTCGTGGTGGCACTTGAGGTCCTTCAAGGGGTTGCCCACTCCGGTCGCTTGTTCTTGGTCCTTGATGGTGGTGGGCTTGAAGGTTGCTTCCTTCATTTATCCCGAAAGGCTTATGATCCAAATGGACCGTCAACAAAAGGTGCCCACTCAAGATACTCTCGCCCAAGAGAGTTTTTTCCAGAACTCCGAGCTTGTGGAGATTTTCGAGAGGTGGTGGGCCACTCGGCCGATTTGGGAGGTACCAAACCCCGTTTCAAAGACATGGGTGACTCCTGCTTATGTCAAGTGGTCCAAAGCTCAAACCTTGGAAGAAAGGTCAAAGTTCCGCAAAGATGAAGTCGTTGATTTGAAGTATAGGGAGGTTGGAAAGGCTAACCGCGCCTTCTTTGACGACTTTGCCGATGATGTTAACCCGAATGTGATGAGGCCACCGCAGAGGAGGAGCTTGGGTCCCACAGAGATGGTGAGCCGTGTGTGGGCTCGGCTTGGGCCGAGCATGGGATCTTGTAGGAGACCGGATGTCATTGCCGTTGTGGATCCATTGTGGATTCGTTCCGAAGAGGAAGCCAGACTAGGTGGGCTAGCAAGAAGAACAAGGGGAAGATGTACCCCGAGGGAAAAGGCAAGGGTAAAATGGAAGAATGAAGACCTCCATTACCCGTTTTATTATTATGTTGTATTAGTGTTTGTGTGTTTTTATTATGTTGTACTAGCTATGTATTATGTTTTTATGCTAGTATTACTATGTAAGATGTCTTGGTCGACACTCTAGCTTGGCCAGTGGTGGACTTGCTTAGCTTTATTTGTTGTCAAGTTTGTAATCCTTCTCATTATTAATTAAATAAGAGGATTGCTTGTGTTAAAAAGAGTTGTGAACGCTTGTTGTTTCTCCCATCCTCTTCGTAAAGACAATTCGGTTTGAATTATCCTAAACATTGCACATGTGAAAGAGATTTTTGTGGAAAGGAAGAAATACTTTTTTTTTTTTGAGAAAAGGGCATACTTTCCCTTTTTTTGGATTTTGTATAGGTGATTAGGATTTTTTTGTGTGGGGATGGTTGTATCCTTCTTGTGTAAGAAACGATTGCCAACGTATCCACCTAAAGAGGTGAAATCAAACCATGCTCGTAGTTCAAAGTTTTTATTAATTTGTTTGGGTTTTGTGGTTGTATCCTTCTTACGTAAGAAGGATTGCCTACTTATCCACCTGAAGAGGTGAAATAAAACCATGCTCGTAGTTCAATTTTTTTGTTATGAGTGCAAATGGATGTTTCCTTTGACAGATCAAAGGTTGTTTGAAACACTACAAGGTGCCGTAACTTAGACTTGATATAACATGCAATTTCAAATCAGAACTCTTTGAGGAATTGACTTGAAAGAGAAATTGTGGTTACTAGTTGTGAAACTAGGGAAAGGTTGCTGGTTGCTAAGGTTCAAGGGTAGTATTTCTTGAGTTGGTCTAGGTTGCTCGGGTTTGTGAAATCCTCCCCGTCTAGGTCACTCAATCTCACTGCGCCCCCGAAAGGATTGTCTTGACTAGGTATGGTCCGACCCAATTGGGTTTGAGTTTCCTCCTCGGATCGACGGGCAACGATACTCGAACCGACTTGAGGACCAAGTCGCCTTCTTTGATGTTTCTGGGTTTGAAGTTTTTGTTAAATGCCCGTTTTATACGTCGTTGGTATAGATGGACGTTGTGCAAGGCGTTGAGTCGCCGTTCATCAAGGACTTTGAGTTGTTTGAACCTTCGACGAGTCCATTCCGCCTCAGGGACTTAACTTTCTAGTAAGATGCGCATAGATGGAACCTCCAACTCTACTGGTTGTACTGCCTCCATACCTTATGATAGGTAGAAGGGTGTTTCTCCTGTTGGAGTTCGAATAGAGGTTCGGTATCCCCAGAGTGTAAATAGGAGTTTGCTCGGCCAATCGCGGTAATTGTCTTGCATCTTTTTAATTATGGTGACGAGAATTTTGTTTGCTGCCTCTACCGCTCCGTTGGTTTGGCGACGATAAGGGGATGATCAATGCCATTTGATTTTGTATTTGACCAAAAAGGCCTGTGTTTTCGCCTGGAAGTTAGAGCCTTGGTCGCTGATGATTTCATGGGGTACCCCACATCTGCTGATGATGTTGTCCTGGATGAAATTGGCCACTTGTTTTGCGGTCAAGACTGCATTGGATTGTGCTTCCACCCATTTTTTGAAGTAGTCGATTGCAATGAGGACAAAGGAATGTCCTTTGGTGCCTATCGGGTTGAATTTTCCGATGATGTCGATGCCCCAGGTTTAGAAAGGCTAGGGTGATGTCATGGTGTATAAAGGGATGGTGGTATGTATTATATGTTGTCGAAGATTTGGCAATTATGGCAATGTTTGACGTAATATCTGCAATGGGCTTCCATGGTGGTCCAGTAGTATCCTAATCGCATGATTTTTCGGGTTAGCATCATTGCGCTCATGTGAGGGCCGTATTCTCTGTCGTGGATGTAATATTATGGTTTTCTGTACTGTTGGGTACTCTATTGAGTATGACTTACTCTGTCGAGTAAGTGAGTTTGGTTATGAAACAGTACATTCTGATGGGTACTCGATCGAGTAAGTGACTTACTCGATCGAGTAAGTCAATTCTACGGGTTATTTTGTCGGGTTTTTTAGGAATGCGAGAATGAGATATAAACACTTCCGTCAGTTTCTTTGAACTCGTTTTCAGTTGGATTTGGTATTGGAACATTTGTATTTTATTTAATAGTTTTGGGATTTTGATGTTTGTAAACACTTAAACTCATTTACTCAATTACGTACGTTTCTCTATGGTCAATTTTATATACATTGCCTCGGATAAACGAGATGGTAGCACTTCCATGCATTAGGTGATCTTGGAAAGGCACCTTGGTGTATGAGGGTGCTATAAAGTGGTATCAAAGCGACGATTTTGGAACCTGTAACTAATGAACCTAATGAATCTAGGGAGTCAAAATAAAATGAACCGGGGTAGGAGTTGTTAGGAGCTAATGTAAAGGCTTGGGAGACGACCTAAAGTCGCGAACTCGGTCTACAATTTTGAACCGGTCACTATGGGGTGTCATGGGATCGATATATGTATTTATCTTTGTTCTATTGCATATTTTGGATGAAATGTTGTATGATTTCTTGGATAAATGATTGTGGAGGAATGAAATATGTGGTGGTGAAAGGCGAAGTAGTTTATATGATTATATGTTGGTTGTGAATAATGAAGTTGCATGGTGGTGATTTATAACATGGCTTTATAGAAACATATGAATAGGATGTTGCGTTATTGTGTGTGCTTGTGTGTGTAAATATATATATATGGGCGGGGTCAGATGCGAACTAAAGTACAGTGCAAACCGTACGAACTACCTCAGATACACATGGTATTACTACTGGATACGCATGGTATTACTGCTAGATACACGTGTATCTAGTAGTTATACGAAGTGTATCTAGTAGTTATATAAAGTGTATCTAGGGTGGTATTTTATCTCTTCACTGCCACCACCATCACCACTGCCCTAACCACCGTCACTGCCACCACCGCCGCTATTACCAACGCTAACCCCAACTAAAACAATACGAACTCCATTGCGACTCACCACAACCTCTATTACCACTGCCGACCTCCACTCATCACAACCACTCACCACCGCCAACTAACACAAAACCACCATTATCACCACTCACTACTCCCGGCTACCACTCACCACTACCGTCACTACCAACACCAACACCACCACCTCCGACTACAGCTTACTAATACACTTAGAAAACGTCGGCGACACCACACATCCACAACGGTTGACTAATCTTCGATCGAAAATGACATTTCCCGGCTCCAAATCTTCCGATTATGCCATTTTTGTGATTACTTTTTCGAAATTCAATTTCATTTTGGGTAGATCTGGGATTAAAATTAAAAAAAATTCGAAAATTAGAAGAAAGGAAGTTGAAGAGCATCATCGACTTATGTAGAGCAGCGTCATGACTGGACTTTTATCATCTTGAGGTGGTTGGAAAATGCATCACATCGATGAAGTATCCGACAGTGGTGGCCGTGGGTCTAGCATCGGCGAAATATCCGTCGGTAACCATAAATGTCGCACAACAACAACAACAAACTCGCCGTTAAACAAACTGAAGCCGCGCATCACGCATCACCGGAGCCAAAAACCGAGTTATCTCCGGCGAAATTTCTGTCAGATTTTGAGCCAATATAGATCCAAAAAACTTCAGGCTTAATTGTGGTTGTGTAATGACAAGAAAGTCGATGAGACGACGCAGGAGTTATAATTATTGGATGCGAAAATGATGACGGAGCTCCGATGACGGTGGCATTGGTGGCCGGCGATGAAGATAATTGGTGGTGGATAAAGGTGAGGGAGGTTAAAGATTTGGGGATTATGTTTGAAGGAAGAGGAGAATTAGAGAAGTGATAAAAGGAGGGATCCAAACGCTGATAATTAGTTCGTAAGTTCGCACCAAACTTATAGTTCGCATGAGATCCTATTTCTATATATATATATATATATATATATATATATATATATATATATATATATATATATATATATATATATATATATATATATATATATATATATATATATATATATATATATATATATATATATATAGTTGTGAAAAGTAGTTGAGTTGAGCATGCAGGTAGCTAACAAGTCAGCATGACTCGATCGAATGGGGGATACTCGATCGAGTAGGTTGGGCTCGATCGAGTGGGCTGAGCTCGGTCGAATGGGGTATATGACTATTTTTGAGCAGTTGCTGCTGTTTTGAGTCACTCGATCGAGTAAGTCGGTTACTCAATCGAGTGAGGGCTACTCGATCGAGTAAGTGTGGGGCTCGATCGAGTTGGTTATGTGATACTTTCTGGTCAGGTTCTGGAGTTGAGGTACTCGATCAAGTAAGTGGGCAGCTCGATCGAGTGACCTCAACTTGATCGAGTGGGTTTAGTTGCTCGATTGAGTGTGGTTTGTACATGTTATATAAGCGTTCAGCCGTAGGCTATGTGTTTATGTTTGCCTCTTCTCTTATATAGTTCAAAGATGGCGCCAAAGAGATCCGCTTTGTATGCTAGGGCTGAGTTGATGAGTGTAGATCAAGTTGCCAAGATGCTTGAGCATCAAGAGGCGCTTATTGAGGCCATAAAGAAGTTTTGGGAAGGAAAAAAAGGCTGGGGTAGACTTCGATAAGATTATCATTACCATAGCCCGTTTCAACCCAAAGGAATATAAGGGTACTGGAACGCTAATTCTGCTCGACAATTGGCATAGGGAGATGGAGAATATCTTGAACGTAGTTCACTTTCCCGGGGACTTTAAAGTAGAACAAGTTGCGTTCTACTTGAGAGATGCTGCGGGAGAGTGGTGGGATAAGGTAAGGGAGAGTGCCCTATATTTGTATATAAGACAGGGGAAGTCAGCTATACCATGGAGTGAGTTTAAGAGAGCTATACGCCGAGAGTTTGTACCTGAGCATGTTTGTAGTAAGCTGATGGAGGAGTTTGATGATTTCAAGATGACTCCGGATATGACTGTGGCTGAGTACTATCATAAGTTAAATGAGAAGTCTAAGTATGTAGAGGATATGGGGTTGAACCAGGAGAACTTGGAACTGAGGTTTAAGAAGGGCTTGACTTACAAGATAATAAGGAAGCTACAAGTTGGGGTCGTCACAGATGTTAAGGAAGTGTATGAGCGAGCAAGGAGAGCTGAGAGATTGGTCTAAATGGACAAGGAGAACAGGGAGAGGGGTCCCGAGAAGAGGAAGGCTGAGAGTGAGGGTGGTGGTCAGTCCAGTTACAAGAGGGTTAACCATAACCAGGTGAGGGCTTACTCATCGGGATCGGGGTTTAGTAGTGGAGCTTCCTATGGGCATGGTCTTGGTGGTGGTAGTAGCAGCTGGGTTATATCTTGTTACAACTGTGGCGGTATGGGCCACAACAGACATGAGTGTAACAATGCCATGGGAAGGGGTTTTCAGAGGCCATCATAGGGGAGTTTCTCACAGGGTCCGTTTCAGAGTTATGCTAGCAACAGGACGGCTGGGTCATGGAATAACCAAGGTGGTCAGAGTAACAACAACGGTGGATCTAACTGCAATGGCGGTGACTTTTATCAAAAACCGGTAGCTAATAACAACCAGGGGTCGGCTGCAAAGCCGTCTACTTCTGCTAGTACAGTCCATGGAGGTGGACAAAAGACCAGCTGCTGAGGATGATGATCACGTGATCACGGGTACCTTTATTTTTAATGGTGTTTTTACTTTTGTTTTGTTTGATTCGGGGGCGTCATACTCTTTTGTATCGCCGAGTCATGCTAAGCTTTTGGGTTTGAGAGAGTTTGAGTCTCTAAAAGATGAGATTTTTATACCGTCGGGTGAGTCAGTGTCTTGTGGGAGGTTGTATAAGGGTGTGTCTATGATGGTTGGGCAGGTTGACCTTCCAGTGGATTTGTTAGAGTTTCCTATGGATGGTTTTGATATGATAGTTGGTATGGATTATCTGGGTAAGTACAAGGCTACACTACTACAAATACAGGCAACTACGACGGCCCTTTAACAACGCTTATTCACGAAAATCATCAAAAGACGTTGTAGAATGGATGGCGTGAATTTTACCAAACTTAATTACAACGGTTCTGTGTTGTTAACCGTTGTTATTGGTTTTAACAACGGGCCATACTTTCAAAACCGTTGTTAATATAAAAACTATAACAACGGTTGAATCTGTAATACATTTTAACCGTTGTTAATAATTTGGCGCAAAATTAGTGAAAAGTAATTACAACGGTTTGTTTAGAACCCGTTGTTATTAGGTTGTAACAACGGTTCTATACTGAGTAACCGTTGTTATTAATGTAATTTAAATCTTAAGAACAACAGATTGCTTTATTCTGCTATACGCTACAAAACACAAACACAAGCTAATACTGCTACTATATCATCCTCCATTCCTCCCTGATCGTCTCTCTGTCTTCATCTCCGTCACTGTTGTCACCGTCTTCTCTACCTCATCGTGTTTATAAATCAGGTATATATGTTTCTTAGCAACGCTTATAGATATAGGATTTTTTGGGTTATTATCTAATTTGTTGATAATTTAGCTTAATTGCTTTCCTGAATTTCGTTTATTTGTTTGCTTATTATTGGATTTTCTGAATTAGTTGCCTATATATTAAGAATGTAGAAAAATGACTCGAACTTGGATGATTGATCCAAATATGAGGGACCGCAACTATAAGGATGGTTTAGCTGAATTTTATGAAGTCGTTTCGAACAATTTGAAAGGTTCTTCTAGTATTGCATGTCCTTGTGAAAGATGTGGTAATATTAGCTATATGGCTTTTCCGGACGTTAAAATACACCTAGAAAAGTGGAGATTTAGTCGATCCTATACACTTTGGATTTTTCATGGGGAACCATCAGAGGACGAGAATAACTCTGAAGAAGATGATGTTGAGGTACACGAAAGGCTAACTGATGATCCTGAGTTTGCCGAGTTTTTTGAGTTGGAAGAGTTGGAAGCAGAGAAGTTGAATGTTGGGTCTATAGATAATGAAGAGAATGATGATGAGTCGAATGCTTTTGAAGATGTAGGTGATGACACTATTAATTGGGATGACCTTAACAACATGTATGAGAAGTTATGTGAGTCTGAAGCACCTCTGTATCCTGGTTGTAAGTTCACAAAAATGTCGGCTGTGGTGAAGTTGTATAATATCAAGGGGGCAAATGGGATGAGTGACACGTGTTTCACTAATTTTTTAGCCTTGATAAAGGAGTTGCTTCCAGATGGTAATGTTCTACCTGTTAAGACATATGAGGCGAAAAAACTAATAAGAGAAGTGGGTATGAAATATGAGAAAATACATGCATGTCCAAATGATTTCATATTGTATCGGAAATTATATCAAAACTTAACCAATTGCCCTAAATGTTTGGAGTGGCGTTATAAGGATAAGGAAGGGATCCCGGCTAAGGTGTTGTGGTATTTTCCAGTGATACCAAGATTCATAAGGATTTATGCGAATCCCGATGATTCAAAAATGTTAACTTGGCATGAAACAGGAAGAATAAATGATGGAAAGCTAAGACACCCGGCAGATGGTATGCAATGGAAATCGTTCGACGCTAAGTATCCTGAGTTCGGCAATGAACCTAGAAACTTACGTCTAGGGCTGTCCACTGATGGAATGAACCCACACGGAAACATGAGTAGCCAACATAGTACTTGGCCAGTAGTGTTGGCTATTTATAATTTACCTCCATATGTGTGCATTAAAAGAAAGTATTTGATGTTGTAGTTGTTAATTTCTGGCCCTAAACAACCTGAAAATGATATAGATGTCTATTTGGAACCTCTTCTAGATGATTTGCGAATGTTGTGGGATAGTGGGATTGAAGTATTTGATGCATATAAGAACGAAACTTTCAATTTGAGAGCGATGTTATTGTGTACAATATCTGACTATCCGACTTATGGCGACCTTTCTGAGCACACAGTTCATGGGAAAGAGGCTTGTCCATTGTGTGGGGAGGATATCGAGTTTAAATACTTGAAGTCTTCTCGTAAGTATTTGTATATGGGAAATAGGAGGTTCTTGTATCATGACCATTGTTATCGCAAGATGCAGAAAGCATTCAATGGAAGACAAGAACTTCGTCAACCTCCTAGAATTTTGAGTGGGAATGAAGTTTATCAAAAAGTAAAGCATATTGAGATAGATTATGGAACGAAGAGCGGCTCTAAATTTTCTACTCGTGGGTATAAAAAAAGATCCATATTTTTTGATAAAGTTCCATATTGGCCTGACCTGGAGGTCAGACATTGCCTCGATTTCATGCACATTGAGAAAAATGTCATTGATAATATTATCAATACCCTTCTGAATGTTCCCGGTAAAACAAAAGGATTACGCCGCAGCTAGGGAAGATATGAAAATGATGGGTATTAGGCTAGAGTTGGCACCACAGAAGAGAGGTAATCGTACATTTTTACCGCCAGCAGCTTATACCCTTTCACGGAATGAGAAAAAAGAGTTATGTGCATGCTTGAATGGAATTAAAGTGCCACATGGTTATTCGTCGAACATCAAAAGCCTAGTGTCGATGCAAGACCTAAAACTCACCGGGTTAAAGTCACATGATTGTCACACTTTGATGCAACAATTACTAGATGTGGCTATTCGTTCCATTTTACCTGAAAAGGTAAGATATGCTATAACTAGATTCCGTCTCTTCTTCCAGTTCATATGCGAGAAAGTCATCGATCCCGATGACGCGGATTCATTGCAGGACCTCGTTGTAACCTCTCTTTGTCAGTTGAAAATGTATTTTCCACCCTCTTTCTTCACTATCATGATTCATCTGACCATTCACTTGGTTAGGGAGATTTTGTACCTTGGGCCCGTGTACTTGAGATACCAGTATCCTTTCGAAAGATTGATGAAAGTCTACAAGGACTATACATCTAATCGGTATCGTCCGGAAGGTTGTATTGTTGAACGCGCTATTTTAGACGAAGCTCTTTCATATTGTTACACTCATCTCTCCCCTGAGGAGTTGATTGGCGTTCCTAAGAATCGTCATAGTGACTGGATGACCGGAAAAGGTTTTAGGGGCCGGGTTGAAAAAATTGTGACACGTGAAATGTTACATTTAGCACATACGTATGTGCTAAACAACGAAGATGAGGTGCAACCTTATATTCAACAACACAAAGATGAGCTCAAATACGATCACCCAAACAAGACCGAGTAGTGGATTGCAAACGAGCATACGAAGACGTTTGCAGAGTGGTTTAGGAATATTGTCTTAGAGTGTACGAATCAAACTGGTGATGACATCTCTCCTAGGTTACTACGTCTTGGTTTAGGTCCAAATGCCAGGGTCACCTTTTACAGCAGTTTTGCCATTAATGGATATACTTTTTACACCCGCGAGAAAGATGAGTTGAGCACAATGCAAAATAGTGGTGTGAGTTCTGAATTTGAGGCAATGCACTTTGCTACTTCAAAAGATAAAAAGCCTATTTGGGGAAAATGCCTTTATTATGGTGTTATTCAAGAAATATTGGTACTAGATTACATTGATTTCACAATGCCTTTGTTTCTATGTAACTGGGTTCATAACAACATCCATTGTGTCCGAAAGGATAAGATGGGATTTACGTTGGTCAATCTGGGTAAGGTTGGCAATAATAAGGATGATCCTTTCATAATGGCATCCCAAGCTAAACAAGTGTTCTATGTCACCGATCCTATGGATAAGAAGTGGTCTGTTGTACTGTCTACAAGGAGTAGAAGGAGTAGTCCATCCGATAATGGTGATGATGATCAAGATGTCGTTTTTTAGGGAATGGATCACTCTACCTTTGTATCTTATTTCGACGATGTTGACACTGATCATGAGGACACTGAAAGCATCTATATGCGTGATGACCATGGTGAAGGTATTTAGGTTAACGATGAAACTATGACATCCAAGAAACGTCCCCGATCCTGAGATGGTCCATAATGTAAGTTATTACTTCCTCCGTTCTTATATGATCTACCCACTGTATCTTATATTGAAATAGTAGCTTTTATTTTTATTTTTATTTTTATTTTATATATATATATATATATATATATATATATATATATATATATATATCTTCCTTTTAGTTTTTTTTTTAAATAACTATCTCCACTGAACAGATTAGTAGAAGGAACTGCATATTTAATAAAAACGTACTGGAAATCTTACAAGACCACATGGTTACACATTATCTTTATTTAAGTTGCCTTTTCATACAGGCCCACGACACTGCTTATGATAGGCGGATACAGACACACACAGTTTGACACTCAACAAATAACACACGACGTTGCTTGGAAGTTTCAGCCACAACGTGGTTGTAGACACGGACACATTTTGTAGGGGTTTTAGGGGTACATTGCTTGGAAAACAGCCACAACCTGGTTGTATGCATCGACGCTTTCTGACCTGGCCGATTGCTGCCCATCAATGATGGTCGCATACGGCACTTGGACATAGTCCGCGGTATTCTTCAGAAGCTCAGCATCCGAGTTTGTGGCTACCCAGAGGTATGGTTCGAGTGTTGACCTATTCGGAGCATTCCAGTCGTTCCTGCCATGGCCTCTGAGTTGAAACATCATGTCAAGCTTAAATGCTGATTCTGCATGTGCAGGTGATGTTCCAAACTGAATGAGTAGACTCCCTTTGAATCCCCATGGCCCCCATTGTGGCTTTACTTTGCTGACCGAGTATCCCAGCTCAATAAGCTTATTCCTCAAAGGATTAAAGCTCTTGGCAGCAAATTTTCCATTGTCTATATCTATGTGGCCTGGGGCATTCATCAGGACATAGTGATATGGACGACCAACATTTTGAGTAATTTTCATACCAGTAATTTGATGGTTTAATTTATTTGTGAGTTGTGGGGAGCTAATGGGATGCCTGAATTTATAGCAAGTTTGAGATGTGTTGTATGTCTTTAGCTTTTGGTAGCTTTAAAAAGCCAAGAGAACCAATAATGGTCATTGTTAAATAAAGATTCCCAAATTTGCATGGCATGGTAAATCCTGTAGATATGCAGTATGCATGCATGCTGGTGTTGTCTTATTTTCTTGATCTTATTATTAGATGTGGATCTTTGGTGTTGAAATTCTTTGAATAATGTTGCAAAGATATATGGTGCTTCATTTATAAAGTATGTATTGTTGTGTTTCCATTACAGTAATTTTTTTTTAAAAAAAAGGTTCAACAATAACAACGGTTATATTTAAATTACCCGTTGTTATTACTTTCAACAACCGTTATATTTACATCACCCGTTGTTATTACTATAAACAACGGTTATAGTTACATCAGCCGTTGTTATTACTTTCAACAACGGGTGTAGTACCCCTACCCGTTGTCATTGATTTTTTAGACATATTTCATTTTGGCGCAAATTTGGTGAAAATATATTACAACGGGTATATTTTAACCGTTGTAATAAAGTTTTGACAACGGTTGACTTTTATTGACCCGTTGTTATTAACATATAACAACGGTTTTGTTTTGAGGACCCGTTGTCAATAGTTTGTCTTAATAAAAAACTAATTTACAAACACATACAACATACCACACAAACACACATAACACCAGTTCAACCGTTGGTATCCTGAGTTTATTATTCTCTCTCCCCGCTTTCTACATTTCGTTGCCGTCGCCCGATTCCGTTGCCTTCCCTTATCATCCTGCTCGTTCTCTTTATCATCATCATCAGGTATGTTCACTTTAATTTTGTGTTTCGTCATTAGGGTTTTAAGACGATCATCTTTTTTCTTTTTCATGCATCTGTTTGTTTTTCGTCTTCTTTGTTATCTTTATCATCCCGCATCATCTACTTCACTCCTCTTATTAGGGTTTAGGATTTTAGAAGCTCAATCTGTTGTTTTAAATTTTCATTCCTCTTTAGGGTTTTAGATAATACTCTGCATGATGTTGTTAAGTTGTTCATTTACTATTTCATTCATATTTGGGTTTTAGGATGATCATGGGTGAAAAACGGAAAAGAAGTCAAAAGAATAATAAGCGTGGGGATGATAATAAGCCTGGTGAGAGGGGTGCTACGAAGTGCCCGCAAGCCCTTGCAGCTATAGCCGCTAAAGAGCCGCTTGAAATAACATGGAGCTCGAAGGGTTTCCCTACTGGTCCAAATGCGGGTTTTTTATCCAGTTGGATTGGATGTTGCACAAGACAGTTTGTGCCTATCCATTTAGATGAAATTAGAAATTTGAATCCAAAATTGAGGAAGTTATACTTGGCTCATGTAAAGGAAGCCTTTGATATTGCCGATGAATGCCATGATAAGTATTTAATGCATAAGGCAGGGGATGCCCTAAGGCAGTAGAAGTGTGACGTTGCTAGGGATTGGTTGTATGTGGACAAGGCAACGGGGGAGATGCGTAAGAACCCACCGGGAGACAATAAGTGTCCCACCATCAGTCAGGAACAATGGGATCTTTTCAAAGAGATGAGAACTAGTGAGAAGTTTCAGGTTAAATATCCTCGCCTTTTAACGATTTACCTATCATTTTTTTAATTAATGAGTTCTTTATATAATCTTTTTATTATCTCAACTACTTGAGCTTTTATATAATTATTTGAAGGCCGTTAGCATAAGAAATCGTGCTAACATTTCATGCAAGAAGGGGAAATGGTATGGTTCTCGAGACGGTTACAGAAAGATAGAAGAGAACCTCGTAAGTAGCATGCATTCCCCTGTGAGTCTTGATTTTTTTAATCATACTTGGACTTGATACACATTTACATGTATAACTGTTACCATGTTAATGTGTAGGTGGCAAAGGGAGTGACCAACTTGGATCGGCATGTAACTTATAAAGAAGGGCACACGCCTAAAGGATCCCGGTCGCGTGACAAATATGATGAGGAAGTGTTGGCCAACATAGTAAGCATTATTTTATTAAGACGAGTTCATTACTAACTTTATTATTTTAGTCACAAATATAATTTGAAGTTTATTTAATATATTATAGGATAACGTATTGAAGAAGGTAGAAGAAGGGAAATTCACTCCCAATGGTCGTGATGACGTTCTTGCTAGAGCGATCGGCCGACTCGAACATCCAGGTCGATTGAGGGGCGTCCCCTTACAGGTTGGAGTAACGAAATATTATGGGACAACTGCCCCGAAAAAGAAGAAAAGGAAGACTAAGGCTGAGAAGGCTGACATGGTACCATTTATTCTATTATTTTCATTCAAGTTCAATTCACATGTTATTGTTGGGATAAAAATTGCTAAAACATTATATTCTTGGCACGCAGCTTCAGTTAATGGCATCCTTAATACTAAAGTTGAATGCTGGAGGCAAGCTTTCCGAAGAAGAAGTAAAGATGATGGAGGATGTCATTTATAAAGGGGGTAATAAGGTACAACAGATTGGTCAAGAGGCCGAGATCACTACTACCTTGGCAATACATGAGAAGGAAGTATCGGTCAACGAGATTCAGAAAGAACAGGTACCTAATGCTTCTGAAGTTGTAACAACTAAAGCCGATCAGGTACCTAATACTTCCTTATTTTTCTTCTCTTTTTTTTTGGGTAAGATCAGGGGGTGTGTTCCCTGCCAGCTCTAATGCTATAACTTCTGACATCGTGCCATTGGTTAATTTTATTAGGTAAATAATGGGTCTGAAAAGGAGATGCAACTTGAGAAGACGGCTGATAGAAAACAGCATACATCCCCTTCAAGTCAGTTCACTGTTTTCAGTAAGATATGGATGAAGTGTTTAATTAGTTAAATTCATTTGAATTCTATTAAATTTTGGGATATACTAATGTATGTGTATTCTTCAGGCCGTAAACAAGAGGCCAGTTATTCTTGCTGACCCTAAATTCGATAAACCATATGTGCGTGTTGGTCGGGCTCTCGTAGAAGTGCCCACCAAATCAGCAGCGGAAACTGTAGTGGTTGTTCATGGTGAAAAACTTTTGCCGAATCATAGAAAAGTGGAGATAACTGAAGTCTTTCCAGGCCATGAAAACTTTCAACTGCCTGTTCCAGTTCGTGACGACATTACCATTCTGGGAGATCCGGTTGGACGTTTCATCCAATGGCCTGAATCTCACATCTTCTTGGCTCGTTCGTCTCCGTCTCAGCCGAAAGCAGTTGGGGTTAGAAGAAATACCTTTATATATATGTTAAATTTTTAATTGTTGAATGTTTTTATATGTTAAATTTATATGTTATTTTTTTTTGTAGGGAACAAAAAAGCCGGCTTTGGCGGATATGCCTAAGTCCACAGACATGCCAACTACCTCGTCGAGACAACAACTTGATGAGGTATTTAATTAACTTCTCCATTTTTATGAAAACCTCCCTTTAATTTTTTTTGTTTCTGTATTTCTAAAAAGTATGGAAATTTTTGTAGGGAACAAAAAAGCCGGCTAAGGCGGATAAGCCTAAGTCCCCGGACATGCCAACTACCTCGTCCAGACAACAACTTGATGAGGTATTTAATTAACTTCTCCATTTTTTTAAAAACCTCCCTTTATTTATATTTTGTCTGTATTTCTAAAAAGCATGGAAATTTTGTGTAGGGGACAAAAAAGACGGATAAGCCTAAGTCCCCAGTCATACCTGCTACTACTACCTCATCATTGAAAGAGGAGGTTGATGAGGTATTTAGTTAAGTACGCTTTTATTTTTATTACTCCAACTAGCTAGCTAGGATATGTTACCTTTGGATTTTTTATTATTTTAATTATCTACATGTGTAATTTGGTGGTAGTAGCACAAAATCAAAGAATCATTATTTCCCCGAACTGAAAGATGTTAGGAGTTTAAACTCCACAAAATATTCTGGGAAGGATTACATGCAAAAACTAAGAACGGTTACTATGAGGAAACTGCATGAGGAGGCTTGCGATCGCATAGGCAACGAGCAATTGATAATTATTCCGCTCGAGGAGCATATTCTAGGGGTTGAGCGCGAAGCACTTATGTCATGGGATATGCTAGCCATTTGGGCTGGCCTAGACAAGATTGATGTCCAACACCTATTTGTTTGGATGAAGTAAGTTTCTTAATAAATAATTTCATATTCTAATATTCTGACTACTAGATAGTGTTTTAAATATCGGAATTAATACCGTAATAATGTAGGATATTGAAATTGAGAGTGATCCCCGAGAAGAAGATTCCATCTGATCAATACGGATTCATGTGCCCCTATATTTTATTTATGTTTATCCCGATTTTTTCGTTCGAAGATCGGGTAGATTATATTGCTCAGCAATTGGCGACAACCAAGAAGCTGTTTTTTTCCCCTTATAATGAAAAAGGGTAATAAACAAATTAATATTACGTTTCCCCCTACAATTGCATTTTCATAACTAATATATGTACTTGTTAATAATGATGATGTCTCTTGATGTAGGACTCATTGGGTGCTAGCAGCCATCATGCCGACGAAGAAAAAAATATTTTGGTTGGACTCTATACATAATCCACCAAGCGAGACTTTTAAGGGCTTGATTATTAAGTAAGTTTATAATACTGATTTATTTATAATAACATTTTCAATTTTTATTTATAGCAAAAACCTCATTTTTGCCCCTAAAAAAATGAGTTTCTGCTTCCTTTTTTTTTTAAAAAAAAATGCCTTTGAGAAGAAAAGAGCTAACGAGCAGGATCAACCCACGAAAGATTCTGATGATGGCCCTACTTTTATTACGATAACAGGGGTACGTGCTCAAATACAATACCTTAAGTGCAAAAATCTGTGTTTAATACTAATACAATACCTAAAGTTCAAGATCCTGATGTGAGCCTTCTCTCGTCTGTTTGTTTTTATGTAATAATAGGTCCCTCGCTAGCCGGATAGCATACAATGTGGATACTACGTTTGTCGGTTCATGTTGGAGATTATTACGCGAAGATATATCCTTATTCCAGAAAAGGTTAGTAATTTAATAATGTGTTTATTACTTTTTTAAATTAGAGCTGATGTTGTCTTGCTTGCTGCTATACCATGATGTTGTTATGCAGTATTTGATGTTGTTACAATAATGTCTTGTCTTTGTTTTTTCCGCAGTATGTAATCAACCCGTCACAAGAGCTTCAGCAGTACAAATGTTTACATATAGACGAGGTAAGGGACATGTTGGGCAAATACGTCTTAGAACATAGCAATGTTGAAGGCTAAATGCATGATACTCAGAGCTTAGATCAGCTTATTAGTAAAAATTTTGTTGAGGTTAGGGAATGATTAGTTCATGTAAATTTAACTCCTTGTAAGTATATATATATATATATATATATATATATATATATATATATATATATATATATATATATATATATATATATATATATATATATATATATATATATATATATATATATATATATATATATATATGATCTTTGTCGTTGTGGTTGAATTGAATCTATTGAGTTCGATGAACCCAATTTGTGATTTATCTTTGTCTTTGATATATGGTGCTGCTGATATATGCAGGTTTTTGAATGGCATAAAACAAGTTTAATTTTTAAAAACATAAGGAGTTCGTAATAAAAACGGTTACTAAAAAAAACCGTTGTAAATACCCTTCACAAATACCCGCCATAATATTCAACAACAGGTTTTAAAATAGGAACCGTTGTAAATACCATTCACAAATATCCGCGCATAATATTCAACAACAGGTTTTAAACGAAGAACCGTTGTTAAAAGTCTTCACAATTTTGGTGGGAAAATTACAACAACGGGTTTTAAACGAAGAACCGTTGTTACTATAAATTTCAACAACGGGTATTTAGCATATACCCGTTGTTAAAAGTCTTCACAATTTTGGAGGGAAAGTTACAACAACGGTTATTCATATGACAACCGTTGTTATATTATTCCCAACAAATTTTTGAAACACTTTCCACAACGGCTTACACGCAACAACAACGGCTTTTAATCGTGGTGAATACTTTCGACAACGGTTTAAGTAAATAACCTAACCGTTGTAAATACCTTTTACTACGGCCGCTTTAACAACGTCCGCTTTTTCTTTTTACAATGGTTTTTACCTGTTGTTATAGACTATATCTGTAGTAGTGCTAGAATAGATTGTCACCAAAAGAGAGTTTCTTTGAGAGGCCTAAGGGAGTTAGTGTGTCTTATCGTGGGTTTGTTGCCAAACCCAAAGTCAAAGTGATTTGAACACCCTCATTTATTTAGGAGCCTTTAGCTAGACATTCCCAAATAAATAGGTCTGTTACCATCTCGGTTTCCCGAGGTAGTGAATAACAAAAACCAACTCACCAAAGTACATAAAATTAAAACTTAATGATTACAGGTTTATTACAACTTAACCAACTAAAACTTAATATAAAATAAGATACAACTCGCAGCGGAAATAAATAAAGTGATCTCATAAGCTATGTGATCTAGACTTCTAGGTAGATTGGCCAGTCCTCACGCATCTCATAGCTCCCAAGTCAGCTAATCTTTAGTACCTGTCAAATATGCTCCCCATTATGGTTCATCACAGGTGTTCACGAATACACTGTCAACCACAAGGTTGAGTAGGAATAGCTAAACAACAACAATAAATGAATACAAGACAATATCAAATGCAAATGCAATGCATGCTCATGATCAATCCTCCGATGCTCCCGTTCATCCCGCCAATCCCTGGCCGGGGTAATCTCAATAACATCTCAGAGACAAGTCCTGCAGAACCAGCCTGGGGAAACCAATGCAAGTGCTCATGATATGATATGCAAACAATATTATACATACCATCCCAGACACGAGGCTTGGGAAACCAAATCATATAATCATCTAAGTCACGAGTTGGGGTAGTCAGTAATCAAATCATCCCAGTTACAAGCTGAGGTAGTCAATAATTAAATCATCTCAAAGCAACCAACCAACAACCATATATCACCCATCACAATTCCAAACAATTCGACCAATACAATCAGGTAATATCATTCAAGTAAACATTAAAGTGATTGAGTAGCTATCCTACCTGGCAAGCAATATCCAAATTAAGCTGCTCAAAGCGATCCAATAATTAAAGCAATCCGACCCGATTATAATTTCTTCAAAATCGTCACCTAATCAAAATATTATAATTCTTCTATCAATTATTATTTATTTATTTATTTATTTTTTTGCAAGAATAGCAAGCCATGTATTCTTCCATATAAGGAAAAAAAAGGAGGTCAATCTTACAAAAGAGAACCAATAGAGAACCTAATCAAGCATTAAAGGACCCTATAATCTCCCCTTCTTTTGAGGGAGAATTTACAGACAATAATCTTATACTAACAAAATATTTTATGTGTTTGAAAACATAGTCCACATCATGTTCTAACCCATGAAAAATTCTGATATTTCTTTCCTCCCATAGACTGTAAACTGTAGCCCCCAAGCAGCTAGAAAACCATTGAGCCTTCCAATGCTTCCTGACCCTCTTACCCGCTATCCAGTGGACCTCTTTACAATTATTATTTATAAATTATATTCATTCTTCAAATTAATTACTTATCATAATTATTAATGGTTTACGATATTAAAACCCGACTCAAATAATAACCCGAGTCAAACCCACCTTAAAAACCCGATTCAAGTAAGTAAAAACCAAACCCATAAGACAAAACCCAAAACCCACGTATAACCCCCCTAGCCCGAGTAAACTCGTCACCAACACCCACACCTAGAACCCGTTTAAAATACCAAAACCCGACACCACCAAGCTCACCACCAGGCCCCACCGTGAGCACCGACTACCGCAACCCAGACACACCCCAACCACCAGCTATACCGGCCCCAATCCGCCACAACCTCGCGCCCTATTACCCACGACCAACAACAAACAACACAAACAACAACTCACACAACCCGCCAACTCCACTACCAACAACCACCCATCACGCACCTGACATGCCACGAACCCCAACACAAACCCGACCTATAAACAATACCCCTACAACAACCCCACACCGGCGACAATAACACAAGTATCCCTCCTCTGTTTTCGAGTAATTCTGGCCACCACCACCACAAACCACCACCTTTACCACCCCAACATCTACCAACATAGTCGACCCAACCACCCTGACCCATCCCTACTAAACCCAGCCGAGTCACGTCCTGAATAAGGGTTCAAAACGACACAAAACCCGCAACACAACCACCCCTCGAAACTCGCCTGAAAACGCCCTCTCTCGTCAGTCAACAGTGGTCAAATTAGGTCAACGGTGATCATTGGTCATCCACGGTCACAACGGTACTTACGGCCTGATCTATGGTGGTCTAGTTTACAAGTTATAGCATAGCAAAGATTATACATGAGACGATTTAAAGTATTACCTAGAGGCGATAATAAAAGTTAATCCTTTTTCTTTTCTATTCCTTAATTCCTTTCTTCTTTCCTTTAGTTTTCTTCGTTCTTATTTTATGAATTATTTTTCAGATTATTTTGTATTTATAGTCTCGAATTAGAGAGCATATGACGTTGATTAGCAAATTAAGAACTATTTCCTTATTCCAATTATTATAGGAATAACTAATATAATTATTACATATTTATTCTTACCATAGGTAGGACTTCCAATTACTACTTTACTAATTCTATTATTATTGATATAATTATTATTACCATTTACCTTTATTTATATTTTATTATTTCCTTATTATTATTTATATTAATTCCCGAAACAATTCCCGACCATGCTCATACTAGATTAATAAATTTCGGTCCATATAACTATGGCACACAGCCCAAAGCTCAATTACTAGCTAAGCCCAATTCCCGACTTGGATACTTATTTTATTATTTAATTAACGTCTTATTTGCAATTATTATTAGAAATGGCTTTAATCAATTATTAAATTACGTAAATTATTATCATAAATTACTATCAAAATACGAGGTATTACAGTCTTTTCCCCCCTTAAAATGAACTTCGTCTCTAAGTTCGCCCACAACTACTACGACCACACTTATAAACATCCTCATAACTAAGCACCATCCAACACAATTATGCATTTTACGATTATCAATCATGCCAAATCTGATCACAAGATATCGCAACAATAATTCAAAATATTCTTATTATTACATTCCTCTCCCCTAAAAATAAACTTCATCCTCAAAGTTCGAGATAACAACCAACAGAAATAATTAGAATATTTATCACCAGAACATATAACACACATTGTAACATAAGACAACTATTATTCTCAGCAGAACAACGATTTATGGCATAATTAATTTTAAATAGCAAAACCACATTGTATAGTATATTCGAACCAATCTTTATTTAAACTCAACTACTTTACTTAACTACCGACGAATACATTGCCAGAATAAATAATAATCTATAACAAAATACGCATAATTGTTTAGTTTATCTTTTCTTAATAATGATATCTAACTTAAATATGGATGCAATTATGGTGAACATATATATGGCTTAGGCAACACATTCCGCATATCACTAGACATGGTAATATACTTCACATAATTTACAACATCAAATTATCAGCATGCAAAAGATAAGAACCAAAACTTATACTTTTCAAGGCTAGAAAAAAAATATGTTATAACTTCTAAAAATCATAAATAAATAATACCATATTACTGTTAGAAATCACTTAATCTCATTAATTAACATATTCATATATGTGACATTTTAATTTAGTCATAAAATTAAACTAGATCTTATGCATGCAAACATAAATAAGATAAGAGAAGGAATCGTCTTTCTTACTTTGGGATTTCGGATATTAAGGCACAAATGAGTTCTCCTTCTCACTTGTTCTTGAGCTTTCTTAATTATTGATGAACAAAAGGATCCAAAATAGAATCCCTCCCAAAAGTTTATACCCAAGGTAACCTCTTAAAAGACTAATATTATTAGATCTAAAACAATATTAATCTTACTAAAAATGACCCAAAATATTTATTTTGGTCTCTTGTAATTTCGGCCAAGAGAGGAAGGAAGAAAGAGTAATTATCTCTCTAAAATTTCTATATGTTTTTAGATGATAATAGAATGAATATCTCACACTAGTAATTGTAGTGTATATTAGAAAAAAAAATAGAGTAAAAACCCTTGGCTTTTACCATGCTAAAACCGGTTGCAGGGGAGGAGGATGCCCAATACATGAGTAAGTTTTTCTACCCAAGAAATCATAGGCATGCATGGCTATATTAGGTTGCAATCATCATGTTTTCCACTTAAAAATAATAAACACAATTTAAACCTAATACTCCCTCCATTTTTCGGCACTTATATAAAATGGGAGGTCCATTTTATATTTGTCATTTGTCAATTGTCACATGTTACTAGTCATGTGAAATTGTAATGTATTTTTAACATATTAAAAATCAACGTATTAATAAAAATACGTCATGTACAAAATCGACTTAGTAATTCATAATTACTTGTACCAAAACGGTTTATCAATTATAAATCACAACATCTTGTATTTATAATAAATTATTCATTCAGTTTCAATTGTTTCGTAAACAATAATTTTATTTAAGTAAAACAATTTGATTACTTAGACCGTATCTTATTTAATCGAATTACAATAAGACACGTCAATAATACTCACAAAATCGTCCGTCAATTTAAAGCAATTTAATTAACCCGTATCGACATACGATCAATTAAATAATCAATTAAGAGTGTTACCCTTTAGGTATGACCTAAGGGGATCAACTGATCACCACCGTCGCACGACAGTAATGTCAAACTCTAGTCAACCAATCATTACCGATATGTGTGGACCAGTTGACTATAAAATATTACATCCCGCATGTATTCTTAAAATGAGATTTAAACATGTGATCATCATGATCAAAAGTTGTGATCGCATTATTGTCGGAGGACACATATTCCAACAATCTCCCACTTGTCCTCGACAAGTGTGCGTCACCAATTCTCTTGTCCTATTACTATCTCCCACTTAATGCAAGGTGTCTTTCAGGTCGTACTTGCAAGTGATCATATCGAGAGTGGTTTCCTCGATCTGGAGAATAACTGATTGACCGGAATTATCTACCATAGATACCTTCCGAGCGTGGCCACGCATTTCCAGTTCATTACTCCTCGAGTGGCCCTGAGATATTGTTATAACCCTGACAAGGGGTGGACAATTCCTATCGCACTTATTCCCTTTGACTAGCCACATCCATCATAACCCAAAATATGCCTATTTGACCCCATTTACGAAGGTCGTAGTAACATAAATCAAAGTTAATCTGAAACTGTGCCCACCTTAGGCGAACAGTCTTTAGTCAAAAGAATCGACTCATTAGAATACTATAGTAGCTCTCGCCACGACCAGGCTATATAAATTTGCCAGAACTCTATAAGCGGTCATTAGCCCGACAAAGTGTTCCTAGCAGTCTGCCTATGTGATCGACTAGTCATCTCACATGACTCTATGGCACTTGAACTTGCCATCAATCGCATCACACTCTAGTCACTTCGAGACGTCACCTCATGTAAGTGACTATGGGCGAATACAATGCTAATCCGCGTTCACTTAAACGGGGTTCAATTGTCCTTACAACCCGTTTGGATGTAACAATGTATAAGATGAGTTAATAATAACTCAAACGAAAAATGTGGACATTATATTCGGGTAGTCAATATCATATTACCACCTTGTGATCTATATTGTAAGTGTGTAAACACTAGTTGATTACAATAAAAGTTTAACATACCATGTGTTCATAATTTTCGTATTGCACTTTCCTTTATATTCATGTTATCTCTCATAGCATGAACCTTACCAAGTACACATCTAGGTTTCCAAGCTAGGTTTAGGTTCTTTATCTTGAAAGAACTTTCTTGTTGTTTATCACATAACCAACGATTTATAGTGGGTGATATAACTTGCACTGGTCAAGTGTTCTACCAATTCACAATGCACTAGGTATACGTTTTGTAGGGTCTTACAACAATTGTCAAGATGATTAGCCTAGCACTTCTCATAAGTCCTAGCATATTAGAAAATACTAGTTTTGAGTAAATTCTTACTATAACTAAGTATTTTTCCAACTTCTTATTTCTCTTTAAGCTTAATTAGCTTAGGATCTTCATAAATCCTAATATGTTATTGAAAAGTTCAATATGTGCAACTTCTTATCACATAACGGAGTATTCTTTCAAACACTAGAATAGCTCATTAGTTCTTCTTGAGAATTCGTGACGATTCTTCTATGGCTTACCAATAACTCATCATGCTCTTAAGCATATGATTCATTACTGGGCATGTGCATGATTGTTCTGTTGGAGCTTGTGTCCTCCACAGTTAGTGTGATAACATATATAAATCTCTTATAGGTTCACAAGGGTATACTTAGTATTTTATCAGTTGATTAACGATTACTTAATAACGGTTGGCTTGCTAGAAGTTTGACGTTATTATCATACTGATGGCGGTGATCAACTGGTCCCTAAAAGTCACACCTAAAGGATTTGTTTGAGAGATATGATTGTATGAAAATATGATCACATTGATGCCTTATGACAAAAAGGTTAGTCCATGTAATTGACTAAACAGTTAGCCAATGTGATGATGAGACGATTATTTAATATAATTAAATAATACCAGCTGAGACGAATTAACTGTTAAATTCGTAAATTGAATATAAACTGTTATATTTAATAAATGTATATAATGTTAGCTTAAACGAATTAAGATGTTAATTCGTAATTAAATGTAACCAGTTATATTTAATTAGCAAATTATAAATATGCGATATTTATAGTTAAATGTATATATTATGCGGAATTGTCATAATAAAATGTTGACAGACCGGTATTAATAAATCGACTACAAACTGTTGTGTGTAGACTTATTAATACATGTCGACATAAATATGACAATTGATATAAAATACACATTTTATACATTTATAGAATAACCAAAAATAAGGAGATTTGTCTCCTTATTTTGGGTTGGTGAAACCGAAATAAAGAGAGAAAAGAGGAAGAATAAAATCTTCCCCTTTGGACTCTCATTTGACACGGTTACAAGAGGGCAAAAGAGGAGATCATTTCTTCTCATTCCATTTTGACCTAAAACTCTCTCATCAAAACACAAAACCCTAAAAATTAATCATCAATTTTTGGGGATCTCATTCTAGCAATTTGAGGGGCATTTTTCTTAGCATCTTGGGTGCAACAATTAGGAGAATATCAATTTGATATTTGTTCTTAGGCCATATTTGCTAGGACAAAAGGTTAATTCTTAATCTCCATTCTTTTTGTTTATGTAAATTCGTTTATGACTAGTTTTTCATAATTATAATTTCGTTATAATCCGAATAATCTTAAAGGAAGTATACCGATATTTCCTACAAGTGGTATCAGAGCCAAAGCCACGAAATTATTTTATATGAATTTCATAAATGGATTTAAACAAAAAATTTTGTTGAAAGAAAAAAAAAAACAATCGGCCGAAAATGTTTTTTGCCGAATCATAATTTTTTTTGTTGTGCCGGGTTGATTTTTCGGTTTTGATTGTTTTGTTTCCATTTAGATTTATTCATATTATTGTTTTAATAGGTTAAGATGATAATAAAATAATTTTGTAGATGTTTTGATTTAATAAAGAATTAAATTGAAATGTAAATGGAATTGTTTTTGTTTTATGATGATAATTTGTTTTTGTTATATAGTTTTTGGCATACATGATATTAAATTGTTGTTTAGGATCATGATTCATTAATTTAAATGAGTATTATGCCAATCTTGTTCTAGTAGCACCATTAAACAAATTTGTTCATTATAAAAGGGTTGTTTTTCTTGAAGAGAAAAGAAAAATTTTGGTTTTAGGGCTAAATGCCGAGTACAAAAAAAAAAACCTGTTTTTTTTTTGTTTTTGGCTGAAAACCGTGAGCAAGAAAAAAAAAAGGCTGTTTTTTTTTTATTTTTGCAAAATGCCGAGAAAAAAAAAAGAAAAAAAATTCTGTTTTTTTTGTTTTTTTGATTTACCGAGAAAAAAAAGAAGGATTTTTTTTGGTTTTGTTTGTTTTGTTTTGGCCAATATTAATTATACATTACATTTATAATGTATGATTGTTAGTTGTGAAAAAGTTTAAAAATTATAGATACCCAATTATTTTAAAGAGGTTTAAAATAATGTTGGATTAATTCATATTACAAGATTAATATGTATTAAGATTAGAATTATTGTGAGTAATTGAGGAATTGTCGCATAATTTGATCATTTAAATAGGTGGTTTGGATAAATTACTCTACATAATTAAGGAATTATGTCTTGAATGATTAATTTATAGTTGATGCATTTTATTTAGTTGAATGAATCGTTGAATGGTTTTATTTACGTATTTTTGTAATCGGTTGTAATTTGTAATACCTAGTGTGGCCTTAGTTAATTATGTTTTCGTAATGATGGAAACATAATTTTAATGTAATTTTGAGATCTCGAATCTCCTTTAATTTTCTTTAAGTATTATGGTTTTGAAATTAGAATGTAAATAGGTTTATTTTGTAATTTTAATTGTAATTTTAAAGAAGACTAAAGATGGAGATTGGATTGCTCACTCCCGCTACATGGACCAAGATGGAACATCAAGACAAGCTTCTCGGGTCCAAGGATGGATTCCAAAATTGTATTTATGTTCATTTTGGTAGATAGGCCACACTAGGACTTTATTTTTGTTTTACGTTTTACCGTTCTTATTGCTTTTCATTCACATGATAGTTAGTGCATCATATTCCGCCTAAACCAAACCACCTACTACTAAAATGCATGAAAATTGACTCATATAGGTTGAATGTTTGTTTTCATCGACATACAGATGTCACACATTTTAAGCCATCACCTTAGTTTATTCATTCTCGCATGCTAGATATTAGTTCACTTAAAATGAATTAAAATAAAGTTGATGGGATCTTCCTCTAAAACTGAAATTGAGACTAGTCTTTTTAAGGGCAAACAACTATAAATCCCTTCTTCGTCGGTAGGCATATAGGACCTTACTCTCCATATGACCCCTTTTACGTTGAGTAAGTAGTTTGTGTTGACTTAGTTTACCTCAACATTATAATCCGAAGAGTTTCTCGTGATTATGATGGACTAAAGATAGAATTTACAGAAATTTATCGACCAAGAATTCTAACAGTAGAATTAGTCAAAAGGTTGGCTTATCAATTTACAGATAATTGAGTCTTGGGATCATTTATATAATTCTTGAGGAAGGTCAATTGTATAAATGTTTTGAGTCTTCGCGTTATGACACTAGTTCATTAGACTTAAATTAAAATAGATGCACATGCTTATTATTTATTCTTCTTTTCGCAGTGTAGAATACGTTTATTTTGATAATACTGTTACAACAAATGGCTGGAAATAACGAAATCCCAATGCCAAGTGCCACACTTGGACGCGAGTCCTGGCTGAAAGCTTTCATGGACCACATGAATCAGTTCACACGTCTGAAAAATGACGGGTCCAACTTTTGGACGGGAGGCATCATTGCGGAATGCTGCCATTGCTGACGGTAAGCTCAAGTACTTAACTGAGCCAATACCGGTAAACCCAGGCCCCAATGCAGGAGTTAACAAGTCACTTGCCTATAGTGACTTCGTCATGGAAGCGGGTGCGATAAAGAACGTACTCATCTTTGTAATGGAAACCAATTTGCTGAGACGCTTCATTGCCGAAGGTGCAAACAAGATTTTTACCACGCTCACTAATGAGTTCTCAAAAGCACCGAGAATCGTTACTTATGAGCATACCTGTCGCTTCTTTGATGCGAAACTCCAGAAGGGCCAACCGGTTAGCCCACACATTCTTAACATGATTGAAAATGTCGAGAAGCTGGAGGCACTTGATTGCAAGATCAGTGAGAGCATAGTCATTGACTGTATGCTTCATTCACTTCATGATGGTTTTGCCCTTTTCAGGGCAAATTACTACATGAATAACATGAAGAAAAGTCCTCATGAGCTACACTCACTTCTCGTACAGACCGAGAAGGATACGAAATTGAGTGGGAGCATGAAGCAAGATGTTCTCATGATTTCCAACAAGAATAAGGGTAAGGGCAAGGCTCACGGCGACCTAACTGTAGGAAAGCCGAAGTTTAAAAAGTCAGGAAACAGTAAGAGTGGGCCTGGTGAGACAAGTGGCTCACTAGGCAAGGAAAAGAGCAAGGACGGTAACGTGGAGTGCCACCATTGTCACAAGACTGGACATTGGAGGAGGAACTGTCCCGTGTACCGTGAGGACATAAAAGCAGGCCGCGTCACTCCTGTTGGTATGTCATCTTATATTCATATGATTGAGATTAACCATGCAAGTTTCGGAACTTGGGTACTTGATACTGGTTGTGGTTCTCATCTGTGTAATCATTTGCAGGGCCTAAAAAACATCACACCTCTCGCAAAGGGTGATGTCGATCTGCGAGTCGGGAATGGAGCTAGAGTTGCTGCAGTCTCAAAGGGAACATACGTAATCCAACTCCCAAGTGGTTTTGAGTTATATTTATATAACTCTTACTATGTACCCAGTTTATCTAAGAACATTATTTTTGTTTCCGTACTTGATAAAGACGGTTTTTCATTTTCAATAAAGGATAATAGCTGTATTTTCTCTTTTAATGAAATGTTTTATGGCAAAGCAGTTTCCATGAATGGAATTTACATCTTAGATCAAACCATAGATACATTGCACGTGAATAATAATAAATTAAAGGTTGGTGACAAAGATCAAACTTATCTATGGCATTGTCGAATGGGACACATAAATGAAAAACGTGTAAAGAAACTCGTCGAGAATGGGACTATTCCCGCATTCGATTTTTCTACATTTGGCACGTGTGAATCATGTCTTATCGGCAAAATGACTCGAATTTCCTTCAAAGGTGTTGGAATGCGCGCTAGTGACCTATTAGGACTCATACATACTGATGTATGTGGACCTATGTCAATTACCGCTAGAGATGGCTATAGATATTTTATCACTTTCACGGACGATTTGAGTAGATACGGATATGTCTACTTAATGAAGCATAAAAGTGAGTCCTTTGAAAAATTCAAGGAATACCAGAATAAGGTTGAGAACCAACTGGGAAGAAAGGTTAAAGCACTCCGATCAGATCGGGATGGCGAATATCTTTCAAATGAGTTTGATCAACACCTCAAAGACTGTGCAATAGTTTTATAGTTAACTCCACCTGGAACACCTCAATTAAATGGTGTGTTCGAACAGAGAAATCGAACATTACTTGATATGGTTCGATCCATGATGAGTCACATGGTAGTACCTGATTCATTATGGGGCTTTTCTCTTTTGTCAGCTGCTCTTATACTTAACCGAAGTCCGTCTAAAGCTGTCGACAAGACTCTATATGAAATGTGGAAGGGAACGGTACCTAACTTGTCCTTTATTCGGGTTTGGGGCTGCGAGGCTTATGTCAAGTGGAGACACGAGGATAAGCTCGGCCCGCAATCGGTCAAGACATACTGTATTGGTTATCCAAAAGGAATGTTTGGTCATTACTTCTATTCGCCTACCGAACATCGAGTTTTCGTTGCGGCTAGTGCGACATTCTTAGAGAAAGAATTTCTCGAGAACAAGTCAAGTAATAGAACCTTCGAGCTGTCGGAGATTCAAGAACCAACAACCGAGGAACAGATGGAGGAAGTTGTTCCTCCAACTGATGATACGGTTAATATTCCTCAGGAACCTAGGAGGTCGGGTAGAGTCTCTAATCCTCCACACAGATACATTGGTATGGTCGAGGAAAATGACGTTTTACTCCTAGAGAGTAATGAACCCGCTACCTATAAAGGTGCCATGGCCTGTTCCGACTCAAAGCTATGGCTTGAAGCCATGCAATCCGAGATGGACTCCATGTATGAGAATGACGTATGGGATCTTGTTGATTTACCTAACAAGGTAAGACCTCTTCAGTGCAAATGGCTTTACAAAATAAAGCATTATGTAGACGGGCAACTAGATACCTATAAAGCATGACTAGTGGCAAAAGGTTTCACTCAAGTGCACGGATTGCATTATGATGAAATTTTTGCACCCTTAGTTATGCTGCGTTCCATTCGGATAATCTTAGCGATTGCCGCCTTTCATGACTATGAGATTTGGCAAATGGATGTGAAAACCACCTTCTTAAACGGTTATTTAGAGGAGGAGTTGTACATGGTGCAACCCAAAGGTTTCATAGATCCTGAAAATCCTAACAAAGTGTGCAAGCTTAAGCGTTCCATTTATGGACTTAAGCAAGCTTCTCTGAGTTGGAATCATCGTTTCGACCAGGTGATAAAAGAGTATGGTTTCACTCGATCGGTCGAGGAACCATGCTTATATATCAAGTCGAGTGGGAGCAAGATTGTTTTCTTGATATTGTATGTCGATGACATACTCTTGAATGGGAATGATATTCTTCCTCTCTTATCTTCGGTTAAAGGATGGTTGAAGAACCATTTCCAGATGAAAGATCTGGGTGAGGCACAACGCATATTGGGAATCCGTATCTATCGAGATAGATCATGACGGATGTTATCACTGAGTCAGGTGTCTTATTTGGATAGGATTCTTGAAAGGTTCAGCATGACCAACTCCAAGAATGGGAACCTTCCAATGACGTATGGGATGCATTTGAGCAAGTCTCAGTCACCCACGACACCTGAAGGGGTTGAACGCATGAGTCGTGTTCCTTATGCATCTGCAATAGGATCAATCATGTATGCCATGATATGTACACGTCCAGACGTGACATATGCATTGAGTATGACGAGTCGGTACCAAAAGAATCCAGGTGAAACACACTGGATAGCTGTTAAAAACATCCTTAAGTACCTACGGAGGACTAAGAATTGGGTATTGACTTATGGAGGAGATACTAAGCTATGCGCAATCGGTTACGTAGATGCTAGCTTCCAAACAAATCGAGATGATTCAAAATATCAGTCTGGATTCGTCTTCACTATTAATGGTGTTGCGGTCAGCTGGAAGAGTTTCAAGCAGGATGTTGTAGCAGATTCTACTACTGAATTCGAGTACTATGCCGCTTCAGAAGCAGCAAAGGAAGCTATGTGGATGCGTCAATTCTTACAAGGACTTACGATAGTTCCTAGTTCGAATGACCCAATCACCATCTATTGTGACAATAGAGGTGCCATCTTCCAGGCTAAAGAGCCTAAGTCTAGCAACAAGTCTAGACATGTACATCGGAAGGCTCACCTGATCCATTTTTACGTGGAGCAAGAGGAGATAGTGATTGACAAGATAGCTTCGGATGACAACATCACGGATCCTCTCACTAAACCTTTGTCATATGATAAGCATGAAGGGCACGTTATTTCCATGGGAATTAAACGTGTTCCTGAGTTGTAGTAGTTGATTATGGATTCGATACATTATCTTTTTCATATGCTATTTATAACTTCATCGTTTTATTACATATTTTGTTTTTCATGTGGATTGTACGACAACATTGAACGCCACAAAATGAACTGAATTACATAATATTTGTTTTGGTCCGTAATCGCCTACATGAGCTGATAACTCTGGCTATTATATTGTGAAGTCGATTGATGGTGGGTTCAACGAGCCATAAGTCAAACGGTTCGCTGATCGATGACAGATACGAGTTATAACGATACCTCGTAGGATAATTTTTGTGACAACGTATTGGAGTCCTAAATGTTTAAAAACATTCGGTGCCAGGTCGTGGATTGGACGTCCATTGTGTTCCTAGAGTCGATTCTTTTGACTATTGACTGTCTCTTGAGATTAAGGCAGTTTTTGGGTGACTTTGATTTCTTTCTCATGGTCTGCCGTAACATGAGGCAAAGCAGATTGTCACTGGGTCATTTCATACTGTGCTTATATCTGCAGGATTCGAGTTGAAGAAAATATCCAACCTTTATCAATTTTAGTTATTTCTTAGGGCCACTAGAGGAGTTGTAACTGAAATGCATGGCCATGCTCGAATAATGATTCGTTTATCAGTTAAGTTACTCTCTAGTAAGGAAAACCACTCTTGATATTAATCACTTGTAAAATACGACCTTTGTGAATACGGATTTTGCAAATTGTTTTACATTGAGTGGGAGAAATTTTAGGATATGAGAATCGGTTATCGCACATACACTTGTGAGGACAAGTGGTAGATTGTTGAAGCTTGTATCCTCCACCATTAGTGTGATAACATATATAAATCTCTTATAGCTTCACAAGGGTATACTTAGTATTTTATCAGTTGATTAACGATTACTTAATAAGGGTTGGCTTGCTAGAAGTTTGACGTTATTATCATACTGATAGCGGTGATCAACTGGTCCCCAAAAGTCACACCTAAAGGATGTGTTTGAGAGATGTGGTTGTATGAAAATATGATCACATTGATGCCTTATGACTAAAAGGTTAGTCCATGTAATTTACTAAACAGTTAGTCAATGTGATGATGAGACGATTATTTAATATAATTAAATAATACCAGCTGAGACGAATTAACTGTTAAATTCGTAAATTGAATATAAACTGTTATATTTAATAAATGTATATAATGTTAGCTTAAACGAATTAAGATGTTAATTCGTAATTAAATGTAACCAGTTATATTTAATTAGCAAATTATAAATATGCGATATTTATAGTTAAATGTATATATTATGCGGAATTGTCATAATAAAATGTTGACAGACCGGTATTAATAAATCGACTACAAACTGTTGTGTGTAGACTTTTTAATACATGTCGACATAAATATGACAATTGATATAAAATACACATTTTATACATTTATAGAATAACCAAAAATAAGGAGATTTCTCTCCTTATTTTGGGTTGGTGAAACCGAAATAAAGAGTGAAAAGAGGAAGAATAAAATCTTCCCCTTTGGACTCTCATTTGACACGGTTACAAGAGGGCAAAAGAGGAAATCATTTCTTCTCATTCCATTTTGACCTAAAACTCTCTCATCAAAACACAAAACCCTAAAAATTCAATTTTTGGGGATCTCATTCTAGCAATTTGAGGGGCATTTCTTTTAGCATCTTGGGTGCAACAATTAGAAGAATATCAATTTGATATTTGTTCTTAGGCCGTATTTGTTAGGACAAAAGGTTAATTCTTAATCTCCATTCTTTTTGTTTATGTAAATTCGTTTATGACTAGTTTTTCATAATTATAATTTCGTTATAATCCGAATAATCATAAAGGAAGTATACCGATATTTCCTACATATTCTAATGGCGGAAACATTAGTAATCTTTAATCATGTGATCAACCATTCTTAGATTCAATGAATGACCATGACTGCTTATGGTAATTCCATTTTCATTGATATGAATAACCTACGTTCCTCGTTGATTTGATGTGCATGTCTCAATGCCTATCCAACATCCCATGATGTGATTGGATTCATCTTAGTCCATTTTCATCCATAATTGAAAACTCAAATACTTCTTTGTGAAAGACAGTACTAGCTCGTCATTCTCAATGAGTAATGAGTTATAAATTTTACAAGATGATTGCTCCCACTAAATTTCATGTCTTCACATGATAATTTCAAACTCCCACTCAATTCCACATGTTTCGTAATTGACTACTCAATCGAAACATTTCCAGAATTGAAATACATTTTGCTTTGCCAAGTTATTAAGATTAAAACCATATATGTTCCCAACATATCCTTTCAAAATACCTATTTTGAAAAGGTTTCAATCTTAAACTTATGGAAAGAGATTTTTAATCTCTAACTCATTCATTTTTATAATGATGCGTAGCAATGTCATTATTTAAAGGTGAAAGCCCATTTAATACACGTCCTTCTCTAAATACCCTTTTCGGAAGAAGGTTTAACCATTTAATTTTCATAATGAGGTTAAGTAATGACACTAGAGTGGTTAACAATTAACTTAGCTTTTGTAGATATCGGCATATCTTCCTTTGCAACTTTCAATCATAAATTTCATTTATATTCGAAGATGCAACTTTGTTTCATTTAGGCTCTTAAGTAAATATCAATATTGAAATTCTATTTATATCTAGGTCATGAACTAGCAAAATCTCTTGTGGAGACTTTTCTTTAGTCATTTTCTATCTTCTTTAGTCATTTTTTATCATAACTTTCTTTTGGTCTCCTCGTGTAGTTATCTTAAGAACATATTCTTTTGATTACTTCACTTGGTCTCTTTTGTCATGTAGATCTCATCTATTCGAGACCATAGATCTCATCTATTCGTGTATACTATCTATTTAGGTATACAAATCATTCTTTCTTTCGTAGATCTCATTTACTCAAGCATACAAATTATTCTTTGTGTCGTCATTTTTCTCCCACTCTATCTGTAGAATAAATACACTAGATATTCAAAGATAGCTTATGAGACACAAATATCGATTTTTGAAGTAGAAGGAGGACTATCTCATAGATTGACTAATTGATTTTAGATTTGATGAGTGTACTTGGTAATTTACATCCCTATAGAAGAGTTCATCAACTCAACATCACTTTATAATTGGTTATACACAAGCCTTAAGCTTGTGGACATATAATGAATCCCATCATTATAGTTGTCTATTGGATCACTTTAAGTAGATGATCATATGTTTCTATGTGCAAGCATATAAAGACGAATTATTAGAACAAACGAATACGATAAAAGGGGTGATTTGGGTTGCAAACCAAGCCACCATAATCCAAAATACAACCATTGTTTTAGAAAGGATCAACCATTTCCATGTCGAACACGGAAATCAAAATAGTTCTAAAAATTCATAACATTAAAATAAAGACAATAAATGCCAAGCTTCATCGGTAGCTACTCCTAGCTCCTTCATGATTTCTCAAGCTTGCTTCTCTTTTCCTTTATCTTTGCTTGGTGGAGGCCCTATTTACAATAAAAAGGGGATACATTATCACAACTTTGTATCAAAATACCATAGTTGAATTAGAAACATAAAAGAAAGGATAGTCATTTACCTACTGGAGTGATCTTTCCAGCTTTGATGTCACCAAGATACTTGGAACAATTCCTCTTCCAATGTCCAACACCATTACAATAATGGCATTTATCAAGAGGACCCTTCTTGGTTTTTAAAGTGCTAGCTTCAAAAGTCTTAGCCTTGGTGGACATGGGAGCTTGCCTCTTACCCTTTTTCCCATTCTTCTTGAACTTCCGCTTGCTCTTAGTGCTTATATTAAGCACATCCTTAGGTGGGTTAACATTTATCCCCATGTCTCTTTCGGCTTGCACAAGTAACTTGTGCAACTCTTCAAGAGATACGCCCTTGTCTTGCATATTGAAATTCACCCGGAATTGTACATATGCTTTGACTTTGGATAAGGAGTGAAGAATCCTATCAACAATGAGCGCCTTGGGGATTTCAACCTTTTGAAGTTTCAATGTCTCGACTAGCTCCAACAATTTGAGCACGTGAGGGCTAACCTTTTGGCCCTCCTTAAAATCGAGATCAAAGACTGCCGAGGCCGCCTCATATTGGACGATCCTCGGTGTTTGTGAAAACATTGTCACAAGTTTGGAATAGATTTCATTAACGGTGCCCATTTTGAAGGCTCTCCTTTGGAGATCCGCTGTAACACCCCGGTTTATGAAGGAGCCTTTGGCAAGGCATTCCCTAATAAACCGAACTGTTACCATCTCGGTTTCCCGAGGTAGTGAATAACAAATTAAACTCCAAGGCAATTTATTTAATATTTTAACTTAACTATTACAAATTCTCCTTCTAAATTAAATTACAAGAACTGACGTAAATAAAGGTGAAGTCTTCTAGGTGATGAACTAGCCACTAGGTCATCTGATCCAGTGTCTCACGCCCATCCAGCTCCCGTCCTATCTCATAAACCTGTCAAGTCTGCTCCCCATAAAACGGTTCATCACAGGTGTTCACGAATACACAGGGTCAACCACGAGGTTGAGTAGGGAAACAATAAAACAGTAAATATGATATGCATGATACTCCGTCACCTCCATCTCCATCTCAACTCATCACACACAACCCCAAGCACGCCTTGACCATACCGATCCCCGGTAGACTATATATATCGACCGTAGTCGATCCGCCGCTTCGTTAGCGGAGGACACCAGGGCAAGTCTGCAGAACCCACTGGGCCTTATCACAACATCACATCATATCTCATCATCGTCACCACCACACCATCCTCCAACTCCAATGCATATGCAATGCTCAACAGTAATCAATGCAACATGATATGTATATCAATGAATGAGATCATGCCAGCTATCAAAATAACGAAATAACATACTCAACACGAACAGTTCAGTCAACCACACTCCAGTGTATGAATCATAACATAAATTACAACCACGCACAAGTCATCGATCACAGCTCGGTCACATGTAACACAACAACTCAACACAAGTTAACAACACCGGTAAGTCAAGTGTATTTCCCTACCCTCGGATCCGCAGTCAAATAGTCGGGTGCTCGGTGATAATCCACAATAATTCGCCCTCTTGCCGCCACCACAACAGCCACCACGGCCACCCCACCTGCCGTCGACTAAAGTCCCTAGCCCTTCCTTGCTCTCTGTCAACACTCACGGCCACACCCTCTCCCTCTCTAGGCGTGAAATCTGGTGTTTTGGTGTTGGTGAAGGAGGGAGGCGGGTTGAGGTTTTGCTAGGGTAAAAATTAGGTTAAAACTTAGGTTAGAGAAAGATGTTGGGTGTTGGGTTAATTGGGTTAAACATGATATTGGGTAAACCCAAATGGGTCGAGGGTAAATGGTTTAGCTCACGTCTCGAATACCATATAAACCCGTCTCAAATAACTTATGCAACAACTCGCTTTTACGATATCAACACGACTAAACAATTAACTCGACTCAACTATTTCCCCGACATAATTAGTAAAATAATATATATAATAATTATATATAATGATATCCGTTTAGTTAATTATATTATATAAAATACGGGGTATTACAGTCTTCCCCCCTTAAAATGAACTTCGTCCCGAAGTTCGCTCATCTACCAAACCTCCAAGTACCACCGTGGTTACCAAAACAGATTTCCTAGTACCAGATCTCATGAACTTAAGCGGGTGAAACGGTATGTTACATTCTACCCTCCTAAAAACAAAGTTACGTCCCGGAACTTACTTCATGCAAATCTATTACCACTCATGAACTCGTGCAACTATCGGAGCGCCATAACAGCAGCAGTTTAATTACACAACATAGAGAACTCATTTGTATGGGTACCACGCAACGAAACATCGAAACATCGGCTTGAACAAACTACGATCTACAACTTGATCAACACCACAATCTATACACAAGTGGAACATAAACCTTAAGATTTTACAATCCTACCCAACTAAAAACATGGTTACGTCCTCGTAACCTCTTCTCAACTTTCATATTCCAATGTAACAAAACACTGTCAACAACATGTAATCGGAAAAGAACACATGACCAAAAGATTGCGTAAAGTAACATTAAAGTTGAAAACAAGGTTTTATTATGAAATTAAGCGATTGTCAACAAGTATCACTTATTACTTAGTTCATGCTTGACTTAAAACACAACATCGAACTAAAAGAACAACAAGAAGGAACCAAAGGTTTACACGGTTTCACAACAGACCGATCATGGTGTTACTAGCCCTAACCTAACGGTCCTTAGGTCGCGCTTCCTCTGTTTTCGGTGACTTCTATGTCATTCCCTTTCGGTTCACCTCTTCCCGAAGTCCGGCATGGGTGGTTCGGTCGTACTTTCGGCATCGGTACATTAGCGTAAAATTCGTGTCTCAGTCGCCGCTATGAAGTCAAAGGTATGCTCGGGCGGGTATTTGGCCCCCTTGCAAAGAATTGGGGTCACGGAATAGCCTCATGCAATGGGTGGTCAACTCCCTCATATAAAATCGTTTCTTTGTCCTTTAGTATGCCGAGTCGGGAATAGAATCGATAAGGGTATACGCTCTTAATCGAGTATTAGTTAAATACTTAGGGTGCCCATTATGGCCATACATGTCCATGGCAGTGCAAAGTCTCTCACAATGCTCATTAAAGTCGGCATCAAGTGACATGTGTGATCTTGCGGGTGTACATTGTAGGGATCCATCCTACAAAATGGAAGGTCAACAAATTTAGACACAAGGGTGTTAAGACAAGGGACTCATCCTCGAGGTTTAAGTGTGCGAAAGATATATAACAAGTTTTCAGGGTAACTGTTGTAATACCAGGGTTTTGGTCAACTCAAGATCATCACAATTCGCATTATCTACCAGAGAACAATCATTTTAGAAATATCAATTGCAAGAATACACGTAAACCAGCATACAATCTACATGGACCCCACCAAATTCCACTCCCAAGTCAAAACTGTTACCAATTTCGAATAATTGAACAATCTGCTACTAATAAATCGCCAGGAGTATTAAAATATGCGGTACATGAGCATTACTTAAACACCTCGAAACCACAGAAAACATAACACGTAATCAAAACCTTTTTACTCATCAGACATACAACACGAATTGGCCAACTTGTTTGATATAAATTCTGAAACATATTCGCTAATAAAAGTAACAACATATGATCCATGCCAACACAACACTACTTCCATATCACACATGTGTTTGACATCATAGCAACCATATCGTTCAATTGTGTCCAGCAACTTAGTACCACTCATTTTCAGCAAAACAACCGATATCGCATAAATAGTTTAAACATACATTCACCATCGTATACTTTGTAGAATTCTAGCTATAGTAAAAGATTGGCAACTTGGAAACTTCACTGATTTGCACGACTTAAATACTTAGGCTACCCGTAGACTCAATTAAATGTAACTATAACGACTATCATTTAAACCAATGCATATCATGTGAATCATCAAAGAGTTATCCTATTATAATTGTCAACATAGTTATCATAACAATCTTCATGTTAATATAATTGATAGTAACGACACGAGAATATAAATATGCCAATTGTCGTGTTATATCCAACAGTTTCCTTTATATCATACCCATGCATTTGCAAGAATCACTTTAGTGCTTTACGACATTGTAATAACGAACATATTCAATAACAAGAATAACAACACTGTTTATTATCATGTTATAGGTTTTAGGTTCGACTGAAATAATTTAATACAATGAAGGCAATAAGTATAACTATAGGCACACAGACTCACATAAAGGACCTTAGGACTCAGATGACATCCTACATGTGGGAACATTTAGACATAACCATTACTACCGTTCCTGTGTAAAATATTTAACATCATTATAGTAAATATTCATGCGAGTACATTAGGACATTTAACGCCACCAAATTTACCAAGATATGCTAATATGGTTTTATGTTTATGTATACCCGACCACTATACGAATATGATGAACAACAGAGGTATTACAACATGCCACAAAATATGCAAACAGCTGGACTCGTACAAACATTTCACCCTCGATTAAGAATCAAATTAAGCTATCCAAATTTTACTCATGCTATCATGCCAACAATGTTATCAACTAAGTTTTAATTGTATCACTTGTTAAGATATATAACTACTGAACATGCGTGCTACTATCATCATGTAAAACATTATAATTTCACTTTACTAAGGCTCATTAATTAACCAAACAACTGTATGAAAACTTAACATAGAACGTGCATTTTACAGGTCATGATTCACGTTGTAACTTTCAAAATCACGAATAAACAGCCGTCCAACGAAAACTTGAGTTACATTACTTTTCATAACATACAGAGAGTTAATAGTTCGTGATAAAAAGAAGGAGGTCGAAAGTTCAAGAATTCAATTTCTAAAGAATTTTACAACTCAGTTGGTCCAACCAAGTATGTGACAAACAATTGGTCCGAAACTTGGGTCAGTTTGCAAAGCTTACCATTTAATATAGAGACATCAAGAATTTGCGTGGCTTATCAATTTGAAAACGTGTGCGAAACCTCTAGTCAATGGAGTTGGAATTATGCAAAAATCATTTACACAAATTAAATGAGGATTTTTACAAAAACGTTGGTCAAAACATCACTGCACAGGAACTTCCCGACCACAGCCCACTAAAACATTTATTACTCTTAATCCGTATACCCTATAAGCATGAAACCAACGCCAAAAGAACACTAACTCACGAGGCTATTTCTCATAAAATTTTCATCCGTAGAAAATTAACAGGAAGGAAATGACAGCAAGATCAATTACAGAGTAAAATCAAACAAAACGGATTTCAACACTAAATCATTCATTTTCCATGTTCCAAGCTCTTACAACCATACTATCGATACTAACTCATCCTAACTTAAATCTCACACTTTTGTATTTACGTAAACATCTATCCCATAGAAGTCCCTTCGCCTCCCGACCTACCCCTTACATCTATTCGCGATTGCTACGACTAGAAGCAAGCAATTCAATGGTGTCTCTCATTACTATCACGATACTATTCTAGCATGGCTTTGGGATCACATAACCACATTTTACCAGACATAATAGCACTATCAACACGTCATTCACATCCATCCAGATAAATATCATAAATTCGCAATTATTCTCATGCTCACGATTACCACAACCCAACGCTTCATTGATTATCCATCCAGATAAATGTCATAATTTCAGCACTAGGTTTCAAGGTATACACCAACTCGCTTATATCCAAGGTTTTCCTTCTAACTACCCCATTCACTCGTTTTCTCTTGGGTTGCCTGGTTCAAAACTGAGAGGGCAAAAGAGCACGCATTAAGGGCGCCTTCTTAACCGCACTGTGAGCTCCTAACAGTTTATTCCCAGGGGTTCATTTTATTTAGACACACCCTACGTTCATTGGGTTCATTGGTTTAGGCCTGAGGATCGTTCTCTCTGATACCACTTTGTAACACCCCGGTTTATGAAGGAGCCTTTGGCAAGGCATTCCCTAATAAACCGAACTGTTATCATCTCGGTTTCCCGAGGTAGTGAATAACAAATTAAACTCCAAGGCAATTTATTTAACATTTTAACTTAACTATTACAAATTCTCCTTCTAAATTAAATTACAAGAACTGACGTAAATAAAGGTGAAGTCTTCTAGGTGATGAACTAGCCACTAGGTCATCTGATCCAGTGTCTCACGCCCATCCAGCTCCCGTCCTATCTCATAAACCTGTCAAGTCTGCTCCCCATAAAACGGTTCATCACAGGTGTTCACGAATACACAGGGTCAACCACGAGGTTGAGTAGGGAAAACAATAAAACAGTAAATATGATATGCATGATACTCCGTCACCTCCATCTCCATCTCAACTCATCACACACAACCCCAAGCACGCCCAGACCATACCGATCCCCGGTAGACTATATATATCGACCGTAGTCGATCCGCCCGCTCGCTTAGCGGAGGACACCAGGGCAAGTCTGCAGAACCCGGCCTGGGCCTTATCACAACATCACATCATATCTCATCATCGTCACCACCACACCATCCTCCAACTCCAATGCATATGCAATGCTCAACAGTAATCAATGCAACATGATATGTATATCAATGAATGAGATCATGCCAGCTCTCAAAATAACGAAATAACATACTCAACACGAACAGTTCAGTCAACCACACTCCAGTGTATGAATCATAACATAAATTACAACCACGCACAAGTCATCGATCACAGCTCGGTCACATGTAACACAACAACTCAACACAAGTTAACAACACCGGTAAGTCAAGTGTATTTCCCTACCTCAGATCTGCAGTCAAATAGTCGGGTGCTCAGTGATAATCCACAATAATTCGCCCTCTTGCCGCCACCACAACAGCCACCACGGCCACCCACAGCCGTCGACAAAAGTCCCTAGCCCTTCCTTGCTCTGCTGTCAACACTCACGGCCACACCCTCTCCCTCTCTAGGCGTGAAATCTGGTGTTTTGGTGTTGGTGAAGGAGGGAGGCGGGTTGAGGTTTTGCTAGGGTAAAAATTAGGTTAAAACTTAGGTTAGAGAAAGATGTTGGGTGTTGGGTTAATTGGGTTAAACATGATATTGGGTAAACCCAAATGGGTCGAGGGTAAATGGTTTAGCTCACGTCTCGAATACCATATAAACCCGTCTCAAATAACTTATGCAACAACTCGCTTTTACGATATCAACACGACTAAACAATTAACTCGACTCAACTATTTCCCCGACATAATTAGTAAAATAATATATATAATAATTATATATAATGATATCCGTTTAGTTAATTATATTATATAAAATACGGGGTATTACATCCGCCTCCATAGCAAAAATCAACACATTTTTCATAGCGGCGGACTCTTTGTGGTAAGCCTCATATGCTTCCCTAATGACGGCACTGTTGGAGCTTGTGTCCTCCACAATTAGTGTGATAACATTTATAAATCTCTTATAGGTTCACAAGGGTATACTTAGTATTTTATCAGTTGATTAACGATTACTTAATAACGGTTGACTTGCAAGAAGTTTGACGTTATTATCATACTGATGGCGGTGATCAACTGGTCCCTAAAAGTCACACCTAAAGGATGTGTTTGAGAGATGTGATTATGGAAATGTAATCACATTGATGCTTTATATGACTAAAAGGTTAGTCCATGTATTTGACTAAACAGTTAGTCAATGTGATGATGAGACGATTATTTAATACAATTAAATAATATTAGCTGAGACGAATTAACTGTCAATTCGTAAATTGAATATAATATGTTATATTTAATTAATGTATATAATGTTAGCTTAAACGAACTAAGATGTTAATTCGTAATTAAATGTAATCAGTTATATTTAATTAGCTAATTATAAATATGCGATATTTATAGTTAATGTATATATTATTTTATATTGTCATAATAAAATGTTGACAGATCGGTATTAATAAATCGACTACAAACTGTTGTTTGTGGACTTATTAAATACATGTTAACATATTTTACAATTGATAAATATAATACACATTGTATGCATTTTTGATAATGACCTAAAATTAGGAGATTTTCTCCTTATTTGTTTTTTATCACTCGGTAAAAGGTAGAAAAATAGGAAGAAAATATCTTCCTATTTCGGCTCTTCCTTGGACGGTTAAAGAGGAGAAAATGAGATCATTTTTCTCACTACTATTTTAACCTAATTTTCTCTCATCATCAAAAAACACAAAACCCTAAAAATTAATCATCAATTTTGGGGATCTCATTCTAGCAAATTGACGGGCATTTCTCTTAACATCTTGGGTGCAACAATTCGGAGAATATCAATTCGATATTTGTTCTTAGGCCATATTTGCTAGGACCAAAGGTTGATTCTTAATCTATACTATTTTGTTTATGCAATTTCATTTATGACTAGTTTTCATTATTATAATTTCGTTATAATCCTAAACTTTATAGAGGAAGTATACCGATATTTCCTACAAGTGGTATCAGAGCATAGGCCACGAAATTATTTTGTATGATTTTCATAAATGGATTTAAAAAAAAATTTTGAAGAATCGGAAAAAAAAAAAAATTCGGCCGTGGGTTTTTTTTTTTCATTTTTGCCGAATTTTTTTTTGAATTTTGATGTTCTTGTTTTCATTTTGATTTATTCATATTGTTGTTTTAATTAGTTAAGATGATAATATGATAAATTTGTAGATGTTTTGATTTAATTAGAATTAAATTGAAATGTAAATGGAAATTGTTTTTGATTAATGATGATTATTTGTTTTTGCTATATAGATTTTGGCACACATGATTAATAAATTGTTGTTTATGGTCATGTTTCATTAATTTAAATGTTGATGATTATGCCAATCTTGTTCTAATAGCAACTTTAAACAAATTTTGTTCATCTTAATGTTTTTCTAAAGAAAAAAATGGGCTGTTTTGTTTTTTTTTTTTTGCAAATGCCGAGAGCACCAAAGAAAAAAAAACTTGTTTTTTGTTTTAGGGCTAAAAGCCGAGAAAAAAAAGGGAAAGTTGTTTTGTTTTTAGGGCAAAATGCCGAATGAAATAAGAAAAAAAAAACTGTTTTTTTTTCTTCTTCCCTGTTTTGCCGTGAGCAGAAATAAAAAGAAAAACAATTTTCTGTTTTTTTTTTTGTTTCGGTTTTTGTAGAAATGCCGAGAAAAAAAAAGTTTATGTTTTTCGTTTTTTTTAGATTGCCGGGAGCAATTTTAGAAAGAAAATTCTGTTTTTTCTTTTATTGTTGTATTTTGGCCAATTTGTAGATACCTCATTTCTGCACCTCTCGCAAACCACCCGGTGATGATTGGGCCGCATGTTTGGTACGCGGAACGATTTGTGACAGTTCGTAAGTTTATCGTCAAGTGATTGCTCAAATATTAATGTCTACCTCTTAGTTGTCATCTACTAGCCGATACGGTCGTTTTGTGATAATTAGAGTACATTTGGAGTCCGGGCCTAAAACCGTCTCCATTTTCTGATAACCGTTAAATCCCGAGTCAGAATGTTCTGGAATGTTCCGGATATTTCTATTCCATATTTTTATAAATATTTTACAATCTTTATCCTTTGGTAAACAATTTCCCGTAATATTCATACAAGATATTAAGGAAAACAAAAATATTCCGTCCTACCATAACTTAAACACGGAAATCTTTCTTCCGCAGGAGGAAACCCCTTGGAACAGATTTAAAGCAGTCTTTGTGCCTCTTCCAAGAGACGCAGCGATGGATCGCTGCGCCTCTTCCCAGGTCCTTTTCTGCGTGTTTTTCGTATCTTTTCTATATCTTTCCGAGATTCACTTCCAAAGACTCTCCGAAACCCTAATTCCTTCACGTGATTAGTATAAATAGGAGCCTTCGCTCCTCATATTTCTCACGCGAGTGTCTGCCCTTCTCTTCTCCCTTTGCATTCTAGACCTTTGTTCTTACTTTTTGGCGTCTACGTGCTTGAACATTCGACCACGTAAGCTCGGATCCTTCTGAGTACCAGCCTCGTTTGCATGACCGACCAATTTGACCAACTCCACAATCAATCAACTTAATTAATCTAATCGTTTTCCTCTTACGAGGGCACTTTCATATTTGCACTATAGTTCGAGTCGAGCATCGCTAATCGATAACTTAGTCCTTCTCGTTTCGTCAAACATGTAAGTCTGAGGGTGTAAATCTCTCTTTTATTATTGTTCTTTACTTTTTGTATCATTAATGTAAGGTTTATGTCGAAAATACCAATTAAAACCGATTTCTAAAACCGTGCTTTAAAACCTCTTTTTTCGGATTTCCAGAAGACAAACCGTCGAGAAAGGACGCAAAGAATCGCTGCGTCTCTTGAAAGGAGCGCGATTCTGCTGCGCCTCTTCGTGAGGCTGCCGCAGTTCCTGTTTCCTTTCTTCTTCCTTCGTCCTCTGTAATTCGTTCGTCAAAATTTGTTTCGTTTGTTTCCTGTTAATTCTTTGACATAATAGCTTATCATCTCACATGTATATTATTCATTCACATGTTTAATTCGTCATTAAATTCGACTTAAATCCCTTATAATCTCATATTTGCGGGTTTTCGTCATTAAATTCAATCCGGGTTGTAGGAATTCGATTTGTTCATATCGGGTCTCTGGAATTCGATCCTTGATATATTTTCCATCTGTTCGTCATTAATTCGTCTTTAATTCATCATATTTAGTCTATTTTGTTTACCCATGTCACTAATCAATCATTCTTCCATGTAAATAATTCATTTGCATCCGTCTCATCCATGTTTATTGCTTTTATGACCATCATTCACATGTAAATAACCTGATAATCACTTCTATCCAAGTATATATTATAAATTAATCATTAAATTAACCCACGAACATTAACGATTTGCAGTTCCGGCTTCACAGCCAGAACTCACCCTTGGAACAGACGCAGCAACTGCTGCGCCTCTTCCAAAGGACGCAGTACTGCTGCGCCAGTTCCAGGTTGAGTTCTGTCTCTGAACTCCGTTGTTGCTTGACTTAGTTTAATTAGCTTATGTATTAATTAACTATTATTCGTATTGTCGCCTTAATTTCTGTTCGTTAATTCTTTCTTTTATTCTTTTTTTTCCCAAACTATCCGTTTTAAAGGTATTTTCGACATAAATCGCTAAACCCATTGTAATTTCTTATTATTGTAATTTTATTCCTTGTATTTTGTATCATTTGTATGTTTTCACAATTGAGCATTAAATCCTATTTCAACCCAATTGATTGTTAAACTATGTGTCAACCGACTTAGCATTAATTCTTCACATTCTGGATTAAAAACATGGATGTTACATTGCATGCATATAATCGACGATATATTGAGTATAGATGATGTCCCTAATCATTAGTAGAGGCCGCTATCGAGGCGGGCGGGATTAGGTGTTCGATCAAAAGAGCTTCCTAATACGTACCCTCACCCCTTACTCCAGATCTTTGTGAACATCCGTGTTCATTGGCATCCACGAGAGTCATTCTAGACATAGAATGCTAAGGGTAACGCTTGCTTAGTGTTCATGTCTCTACTTTGTGTCTTGACATGACACGAGGTATTCGAACGGTTCCAATTTCCCATAAAAATTGGTGGCGACTCCAACAAAGTGCAAACGCTTGTTCTCTCTCTCCCAAGCGCCCCCGTGGCCCCATGTCCACAGTTTGGCGACTCCACTGGGGATAATACACTTACGTGTAGCGAAGGGTGAAACTTGAACAAGGTTAGGGAATAATTTGTACAAGACAATTGTCGGTTTTCATAACTCGGTCTTCCTAGATCGTTTATTCGGCCTTCCTAGGCCCAACCCAACCCTTTCGACCAATCGTCCCGTCTAAACGGTCCTAATTCTTATTTGGGCCTAAGGATGGATAGCGATTGACGTCATCCATACCATGATGCTTACTCTTGTTTGTGTCAAGGGCCTTCACTACTTGAGGAAATGGACTAGGAATCGGCCTTACTCTTGTTTGGTACGGGCCTCTCCACAGACTTCGGGTTTGATGGTACGGTATGGCAACCCACCCTTTAAGCCAAAACCCTTTTAAAAGCACTCAGCATCCCGTTATAATGCTTGTATAAATGTTTGTACCTTACGTGATCACCATTTCTAAACGAAACCATGACGATTTTTGCAAAAATCAAAACCCTTTTTTTAATCAAAATTTCGAAAAAAGACCATTCGATTAGCGCAAAATCCAGTCGAAACTCTGTCCGTTTGTCGAGTCAAAATTCGGGCCCAAGCCTATTTCAAAACCTCACTTCGAGCCAACTCCTACGACTACACTATAGTTGATTAGGATACACATTTTCCAAAACTTTGTCCTTTCTTCAAAGCTCACTCAACACAAGTGGCACACACCAACTTCACGAGTCAAAACATTTCTTCTTTTAGCAAGTGTCTTAGAATGGTCGATCGTGTTTTGATTCGTCATCGATCTCTTATCCAGTTTCAAGATGCCTGGAACCAGCGACACGAACCTCAACCAACTTCAAGATGGTAATGATCGAATCCTAGCCGCGCTAGCTCAAATCCAAGTTACTCAGGACCAAGTGTATGATCGCCTTGACACCATCGAGGGTCGGATCTACGCCATAGAGGGGAGATTGCCTCCTCATGAAAGTGAAGTAGTAGGTGACTTTGCGAGCGAATCCAAGGACGAAAATCCTCCCATGGGACTAACTTTAGCCGAGAAAAGACTCCAATACTTAGAGGAGCAATTTATGTACCTTAAAGGGGATGACATTTATAGGGAGAATAATCGCAAGTATGAGGCCGTCAACTCCAAATTGCCAACCAACTTCAATATGACGGATATCCCTAAATTCAAGGGGCACGAAAACCCTTTGAACCACATCCGTGCCTTCAAGGATTACATGTCTATCAAAGGCATCAAACCCGAGATGTTCTTAAGGATCTTTCCTTCATCTCTTGACACCATCCCAAAACAATGGTTCTACTCTTTAGAACACAAGAAGATCGCTACTTGGGAAGATGCCGCGATCGAATTTGCTAAGCAATACGCGGATAATGCTGAGATCCAAGTTAACATGCGCACTCTAGAGGTTCTTACCCAAAATGAGAAAGAAGGATTCACCGACTTCATAAGTAGGTGGAGGAAGACTAGTACCCAACTAGTTGAACGCCCGGATGAGGCCACCCTTGTGGAGAAGTTCGTAGACAATCTCAAGCCCATCTATGCCAATCATTTGAGATACCAAAACATCAAGACTTTCAAGGACTTAACCGTACTAGGGACAAGGATTGAAGATGACATCCGTAAAGGGCTCTTGTCCAAAACGGTAGGTCGAGGATACCAAGGCTCAACAAGTCGTTCTTACGGCTCCACTAGCAAGACTGATGAAGTTAACCTTCTCGAGCCATCCAAGAAATGTACCCCACCAAGGAAATTCACAAATCTTGGGGACACTTACTCCAACGCTCTAAAAAGGTTAATGAAACAAGGCAAACTCCAACCCATTGGACCTACTCCCGAACCCGAAAAGAAATCCAAATTCTGGGACGAGAACTCGTACTGTGAATACCATAGGGGCAAGGGGCATGACACAGAAAAATGCTACAAATTGAAAAATGTGCTTCAAGACATGATTGAAGATGGTCGACTACCAATACCGCCGGGAGGTAAACCCAACAACACTCAGAACCCTCTTAAGATTCTAGTGATTACAAGTGACGAATCTACCTTAGATTGTTCACACCTCATTTCTCCAATTGAAGATGAGATCCATGGAATCGAGAGCGAGGGGTTCTACTCTACCATCTCCTCTACCATTTCTGACTTCATCACATGGGCAAGGAGTGTGGATAGACAAGTTTGGGAATTAGAAAACGTGGTGACAACTTTACATGATCCCAACGCAACATCCAAGGAGCATGTTCCACTAATCTTCTCTCAAAACGCTACTATGCAAGAAATAATCACCGTGGTTGATAAACTAGTCGACCAAATCACGCGACTAGAAGGCAAAATCATGAGAATGAGGGAACTAGCTACGATCAATGGAGTATGGGCCGATGATGATGAGGACGGGTACCTCATTGAAAACTCCCTAGTCAAAGAAATAGTCCAAAATGGTGAAGACCAAGATGTGGACCACCTAACTCATTTAGGGCGTCCATACCAAAGTACTACTCAAAATGGTCCAACCAACGTTGTTACACCAAATGATAACGAAGATGACTCCACTGACCATTTGCTCAAGCAATTACAGAAGACAAAGGTTGATCTTTCAGTCTGGCAATTAGTAGCAAGCTCATTCCCACATCGCCAAGCTTTACTGCAAGCTTTGGCCAAGCTAAATGTAGCACATAACTCGACACCCGAAGATGTAGTCAACTTGGTCTTCCAAGAATCACCGAAGCTAACTAATCCTATTACTTTTTCAGACGAAGATTTTCCACCTTTTGGCGCTAGTCACAACTTGGCTCTTTACATCACTGTCATTTGTCTAAAGAAGAACGTGCCAATGACCTTGGTAGATGATGGCTCTGCAGTCAACGTCATACCCCTCAAAACGACATACAAATTAGGCATGAAAGAGTCGGATTGGAACCCTACCAATCAAGGTGTTCGCGTGTACGATGGTACACGACGAAAGGTAGTAGGACTTACTAACCTAACTATAGCCACAGGGCCAATTGAGCGCAAGGTTAACTTCCAAATAGTGGACATTGAAGCTTCCTTCAACATACTCCTAGGAAGACCTTGGATTCATGCTTCCAAAGCGGTGATATCCACCCTTCATCAAAAGATCAAGATCCCACTAAATGGCAAAGTGGTGACAATCACTTCATCACCCATCAAGCCAATAATCGAAAAGAAGTCGAACAATCAAGTCCTTGCAGACCCAGTGTATGAACTTAGGGGCTTCCAAAGCATAAGTGTCATAGAAAGCGAATTGGCACCCTTATACTATGATCCCTACTCCAACTTGGTGGTCAACCACATACTCAAATCCCAGGGATACTTCCCTGGAATGCCTTTGAACCCTATTCGAGAAAAAACCTTTACACCATACAAGGAAGGCAACTCAAAGAGGATACCACTCGGACTAGGGTACAAACCCACTAAAGAAGAGGTTCTCAAGATGCTCTCTCAAGTTCAAAACCGTAAGTATGTAGGAGTCCAAATGCGACCTTATCTCCCTACCCTAAATGGGTACTTTGTTAAGGAAGGAAGTCTAGAACTCTTTCACGGATTTCCCGAGCCTTGGCATTATCTCGAGAGGAAGCTAGCCGGAATCGAGATCTTTCACGATTGCTACTTCATCCCTCCAGGAACGGTTCCTACCGTCAAAAACCGTCAAGCACCTTGCTTAGACGAACAAGCTGTTAGTCTACTGTTCGGAGAAGATCGATTTGTTAGAGCCGCGCAGGATGAGATCATTACCATGATACTTCAGGACGATCACTTCAACCCTACCGCGTTAATCACAGAAACCAACGCAAGTCAGCAGAAAGGATGAAGAAAGTCAATCAAGTGGACCAACAATCAAGGAAGAATCTTCAAGCTCACCACTGGAGAAGGAGAGATGTTTAAAGAAGAACCAGAAGACGATGAGTTCGAGTCGGAGTCGGAGTCAGAGTCGGAGTCTAGAGAAGTCACTAAGGAGTCACCTCCTGTCGTCATCCCCACTCCCTTTGCTTCTCCTAGTTTAGCCTCGAGTAGTAACATTAGTTCGGGGAATGTCCCAACCACTGTCCCTTTGCCGCCACTGACCGCAGATCAGATGGCTTCTTTGTTTCAACTTTTCTCAAACTTTAATATGAATAAATCAGGTTCTGCTTACTCTTTGTGTTATCTTAAGTGCAATTCTGTTTACGATGATACTGATGACCAAGACCCAGACTCAATCGAAATACCTCCCTACGTAGCCAAAGAAATACTACAGGAAGGGGAAAGGGGACCCGTAATAGAGGACACCGAACCCATCAATGTAGGAACCGAACTAGAACCCCAAGAACTTAGGATAGGGACTACCTTGAGCTCTACCGAAAGGGCCGATTTCATAAACCTCCTAAACGAGTTCAAAGACGTTTTCGAGTGGCCCTACAAAGACATGCCAGGGATCGACAGGGATATCGTCGAACATAGAATCCCGATTAAGCCAGGTTTCAAACCTGTAAAACATAAGCTTCGACGAATGAGAACGGAATGGGCTCTCAAGATTAAGGAAGAAGTTGATAAGCAATTCAAAGCCGGGTTCATCAAAGTTTCCGAGTATTCTGACTGGGTAGCCAACATAGTACTTGTACCCAAAAAGGATGGGAGAATCCGTGTTTGTGTTGATTTTAGGGACTTAAACAAAGCAAGTCCTAAAGATGACTTCCCTTTACCACACATCGACATATTGGTGGACAATACTGTAGAACACGCATTACTATCCTTCATGGATGGATATGCAGGCTATAACCAAATCAAAATGGCCATAGAAGACATGCATAAGACCGCCTTTGTCACTCAATGGGGAACCTATTGCTATACGGTCATGCCGTTTGGATTGATCAACGCCGGAGCTACATATCAACGCACCGCAACTACACTCTTACATGACATGATGCACAAAGAAGTTGAGGTATATGTAGACGACATGATTGTCAACTCCAAGGATAGAGAGGGGCATATTGCGAACCTTCGCAAATTTTTCGCAAGACTACGAAAGTACAACATGAGACTCAATCCTCAGAAGTGCACATTCGGAGTAACGTCTGGCAAACTCCTAGGATACGTCGTTAGCCAATGAGGTATAGAGATAGACCCTTCCAAGATCAAGGCTCTGATCGAAATGCCGCAACCTCAAACAGAAAAAGAAGTCAGAGGATTCCTAGGGAAAGTGCAATACATAAGTTAATTCATATCGAAATTCACCATGATTTGCGAGCCTATCTTCAAGAAGCTCAAGAAAACAGACCACACCATGTGGGATGATGATTGTCAAAAGGCATTTGACCGAATCAAAGAGATATTGGCTAGACCACCAGTGCTCATGCCACCTCAACGACATCAACCTCTTGGTTTATATCTCACAGTAACCGAAACATCCATGGGTGCCATGCTAGCTCAAACTGTAGGAAGTGAAGAAAGGGCTATCTACTACCTTAGTAAGAAGTTCTTGGAGTATGAGTGTAAATACTCACAACTTGAAAAGACATGCCTCGCTCTTGTGTGGGCAACGAAGAAGCTACGCCATTACATGCTTAGCTACTCCATCAATATATACTCCAAAATGGATCCAGAGAAATACCTTTTCGAGAAACCCGTCCTCAACGGACGCCTAGCAAGATGGACTTTGATGCTCTCAGAATTCGACCTCAAATACGTGCCTCTGAAAGTTATAAAAGGTCGCGCCGTCGCCGAATTCTTCGCAGAAAATCCCATCAATGATGCACAAGCAATAGATACTTGGTCATTTCCGGACGAGGATATACTCCAAACTGACGTAGACTCCTGGGACCTTTACTTTGATAGAGCATCAAACTTAAGAGGATTTGGAATAGGAGTGTTGCTCATTTCTCCTGAAGGCGAGCATACACCAATTGCTGTCAAACTCGACTTCGAGGTGACAAATAACGCTGCAGAATACAAAGCTTGTCTCATTGGACTACAAGCGGCAGTGAGCTTAGGCATTAAAAACCTCCGAGTACATGGGCACTCATCCCTAATCATCAATCAAGTTACGGGATCTTGGAAAATCTGAAGCGAAAGCCTAGCGCCATATCAAGCTAGAATAGACCAAGTTGCCCAATTCTTTGATCACGTGACATATCTACACCTACCCCGGGAAGAAAATCAATTTGCAGATGCTCTTGCAAAACTCGCACCTTTGATTAATATGCCAGATGACATGGTGGAAATGCCTTTGTGCATCGAACGACGGTCAGAGCCGGCTTATGTCCACCAAATCACTGATGAAGAGGAAATCGCGTAGGAACCCTGGTTCCAAGCAATCCTGAATTTCAAGCTCAATGGTACCTATCCACCTGATATGGACAAGAGGGGACAACGTGCTATACGCCTACAAGCTTCCCAATACATTCTCATGCAAGGAGAGTTATACAAAAGAACACCTCTTGGTGTAATCCTACGTTGCCTTGATCATTCACAGGCACGAAAAGTGATGGAAGAAGTCCACGATGGAGAATGCGATCCTCACATGAGTGGGCCCATGATGGCAAAGAAAATCACACGTTTGGGGTATTATTGGACCACAATGGAATCCGATTGCATCAAATACGTAAGACATTGCCACAATTGCCAAATCTTCGGGAATGTACAACACGTCCCTCCTTCATTGCTATATACGATGACATCTCCTTGGCCATTTTCTGCCTGGGGAATCGACATAATCGGGAAGATAACTCCAGCCGGAACAGGAGGTCACTGTTTCATCCTAGTGGCAATCGACTACTTCACAAAATGGGTAGAAGCGGCTTCCTACACTAGTATCACGGCTAAAAAGGTGGCAAAGTTCATACAAAACAACATCATCTGTCGATACGGTTGTCCACATGAGATCATTAGTGATAATGGATCACATTTCCAAGCTGAGACTGTGCAATTGCTAGCCAAGTACAAAATTAAGCATCACCACTCTTCGCCCTATAGACCTCAGACTAATGGCGCGGTAGAGGCGGCAATCAAGAACGTTGTCACAATTCTCAAGAAAATGATTGACAACTATCGAGATTGGCCGAGCAAGATACCCATTGCTTTGTGGGGATATCACACATCTGTTAGGACGCCCACTGGGGCTACTCCTTTCTATTTGACCTACGGCATGGAAGCTGTACAACCAGTTGAGCTAGAGATACCATCCTTGCGTATCTTACTCGAAAGTCAAATCCCAGAGGCCGATTGGAAGAGGGATAGATATAAAAGAACACATCCTCCTGGATGAACATAGGCTACGCGCCTTGCATAATGTCCAAACATATCAAGCACGTATCAAACGAGCCTTCAACAAAAGGGTTAGGCCCATAAACATCAAAGAAGGAGACTTAGTGCTCAAGTCGGTTAGAGCTCTTTTACCTGTTGACCCACGAGGGAAATTCAAACCTAATTGGGCCAGGCCATTCCTAGTCAAGTCCATACTTCCAGGGGGTGCGGTTAGGATCACAGACTTAGATGGGAATGAGTTTTTAAACCCAACAAACCTAGACCAACTAAAACGGTACTACGCCTAGAATAGGAACAAAAACGCGCCTCGCGTAACCTCACGTGTCGCTCTTGTGGCACTAAATAAGCGGCCCCTAGCCAAGCTGGAATAAGCTAATGTCACCTTGCTCTTGCATTTTGGCAATTTTGTCATCCTCATATCATCAAATAAACTAAACTGCACCTTCAGAGTAAGTAAAAAGCTCATGCTTATTTTCTAAGATCATTACAAGCTCTTGCTTAGAACAATTATTCTTTTACATTTACTCGAACTACGCGCAAGGGTTTGATTTCATTTTCTAAATGAATACGTAGGCAATCCTTCGCGGGATACAACCCATTATTTTAAAATGTAAATAGAAGGACATTTGCATTGCATTTGGAATTCGACAAGAATAATAAATAGAAAATCACAACAGGTTTCATAACCATTTAACCTTTTTTTATTTCATTCATTTTTCTAATTATAATACGTTACATAATAAAAGAAATAAAAATAGGCTAGGATTCTAAAAACCCCACCTTTTTATTACAACAATAATAATAATAATAAATAATAACAAAGACTCGGGCTATTCTTCCATCTTCCTTTTGCCCTTGTCATTCTTATCATATTTCTTGTCACGACCTCGAGCCGGACGCTCTTGCGCCACTTCGGACCTAATCACCAACGGTCTTTCTCGAGGCCTAGACTTTCCATTTTTGTCAATTACTTTATCCACGACAGGAGAAGTCTTCGGTTTCTTCGAAGGATGAACAACTCGAAACCCGGCTTCTTCCTCTCCCTCAGTCAAATGCTTCTCTTTCTCCTTTTCCACCTCGCGCACCTTGTAGTCAACGGGCTCGCGCTTCCTCAATCTCTCGCGCTCTTCCGGAGTAGTAGCTTTCCTCCATCGCAGATAAGAATCTTACACCCATAAGGCATTAGCAGAAGAGTTCAAGAACCACACGTTTCTTTGGGCCCATTTAATGGCCCACTCCCTTCGGCTCTCTGTAGTAAGCGCCACAGCAGTGTGCGGGACGGTATCGAGCTTCGGGATCATCTGCTTTAGTCCAACCTGTCTTATCAGCCTTTCCGGGAAGATGCACACCATAAATTCCAAGCCAGGAATGCGCACAGATCGAGTAGGATCCAAAGAAGACACTCCAGTGACAGATTTGAGGTGCCACCATGGTACAATCCACCTAATCAAGAGGCCATCATCACTCTTCAGTTTGTTCTCCCAAAAATTGCAGACCCGGGTGAACTCCACCATGTACAGCCTAGTCCTCATCGCAATCGAACGAGCATGATAAGAAGGAACATGAACTGGGGGCTCGATCAATCGAAGCCGTTCCATAAGCCAAACCTACCAAAAGCGGGTATTAGAATTCAAAAAAAGAAGAAAAGAAGACAAAAAAAGAAAAAAAGAAAAAAAAAAGAAAAAAAGACAAAAAAACGAAAAAAAAAACGAAAAAAAAAAGAAAAAAAAGAGAAGGAAATGTTCTTTTACCTGCAGAATGACGGGACTTCCCAAATACGGTAGGTCGCGGTTGGCTTTTCTATTATCTAAGCCCAACAAGATCTCTCCTAAGCATAAACAAGCTGGGCTCCTGCGCAGCTCCATTTGCTCAACAAGGCCCAGAAGACGGGGATCACCTCTCAAGTCTTCATCAACATGCCCTTGGAAGACATATACATGCAACAAGCAAAATCCAAATGCCCTTCGCCTAGCAACGTAAGAAACGGTGGGGTCGGCTCTTTTAATGAATCGGTCAATGAAGTCCAACATTCGTACTCCCTTCGAGGTCACTAGACGGTCCACCTCAAGTCTAGTCAACCCAAGAAAGTCTCTAAATTTGCTTTTATACCCTTGCGAAGTAGAAGGAATGACAGACAAGTGTTCAGGGTCCCACCCACCAATCGCGGCAATTTCTTCAGGGAATGGGCAAATATCGCCTCCAGGGAACGCAAAAACATGGTAATTCGGGTCCCAATAATCAAGACAAGCATCCAAGAATGGTTGGACAACCTTGATAAGCTTCAAACTCAACAATGATCCAAGATTATATGCGCCCATATCATATTTCTCCACGTTTGAAAATTCGTTGGTCCATTCTTTTACGCGAATCTCCAAAGTATTCATCATGAGGAATTATTTTGAGAATTTTATGTAATAAAACGAAAAAGAGACGGAAGAATTGTGTGAATAAAAGCTCTATCGACGTCTCTATTTATACTAATTTCTGTTTCCAAATATCTGCCAGAACAGAACCACCTGGGAACAGGCGCAACACCTGCTGCGCCTCTTCAAAGGGACGCAGCTCATGCTGCGCCTCTTCCTCAGCTCGATTTCTGTGATTTTCCGCGTTGGATCTTTCCTAATTCCGTGATGAATAATTTCCTATTCCTACGGGTTATTATTTTGGCAAATACGTGGAAATTACCATATTTCGTGTTTCCTAATTCCGCGGGCAGGCATTTCGAGACGACATCGACATTTTCGCCATTTTACCACACTTGCACATTTTCATTTTAGGAAATAATTTTCATTATAATTCATTTTAGGAAATAAGTTTCATACTAATTTAATTCTTTTTTTTATTTCATTTCTAAACTTATAGGTTTCTATTTTTTATTTTTTTTGGGGTAACCCTCCCTACCGTCCGGTCATTTCCGGCAAATTGTTTGCAAATTTTTGCATTTTCACACTCCTTTGAGTCTTTCGTTTTGCGCTAATTTAGGCCATGTGTATATACAAATGTATGTTTTGCGTGATTTCTATGTAAATTTCGGCAGCATGACGGCGTAAACCGTCATCTACCAAACCTGTTCAAAGCTAACCTGCAGATACAAGCAATACAACCCAGCAGCAAAGCACTCAGGCCATCTTATATACAACAAAAAACGGAAATGTACAACAAACTGGGGGCTCTCGCCCCAAACAAAGTCCAAAATGTTCAAAATGAAGGTCCAAATGTACAAACGTGCAAAATACAAACAAAACTAGACAAAACTACTGTTGGTCGCCCTCTAGCTCCGCAACTCTTCCCGCGAGAGCAGCAATCTCAGCGTCTCGAACCTCGAGCTCCCTCAATAAGCGAGCTGTCTCCTCCCGAGACTGAGCCAACTCTCGCTCCAGCTCGCGGTCCCCCTGCAAAACAACGAAATTGGCTCATGTCAATCATTTCCGGCAATTACCAGAAAAGTTGGAAAATCAAAACTCAAAAACGAAATAGGCACAAGGTTCATACCTGACGACCTTGACCGCCGACAAGTGCCTCGACGGCAGTAGCTCGCAGCCGGTTGGCCACCCTCCACAACGCCACGAACCGAGACGGCGCATCCTGCATTTTCAAAAGAAGTTCTCAATAATTGAATAAAGTTCAACCAAGTGTGTTCTTACGCAAAATTATGCAAATTAGAGGCTCACCCTCCGAATCAGATGCTGCCAATCGTCCAGGCCAGCATCCATCACAACCACGTCAAAGTCACGCAGCTCGGAGATCGTCGTCCTCCCAGTCGCGTCAGTATACTCGCGGGTCTCGGGGTACTCATGGGGCTCGATGCCCGCCGCCTCAACCTCCTGCAAAGTCAAATATTTCTCATCAGTCGATGATCCTTAATCGTATTTCCCCAACGCGAGTAAGCGGATAGACTTTCCCTCTCGAGACATGGAGATCAACATCAGCCCCTATTTTCTTCCGAAGTTTGTTCGAAGCTGAACACGAACAAATTTCTCCCAGCAGTTCCCGACTGTGTCCTGCTACTCACAATATTTCTTGTTTCCCCTCGGAGTGCGATAAAGATGTCGTTCTCCACAAGTTCCCAGACCGGTAGAGTTCCTACACTCGAGCCTTATTTACCCTTTAGTTTAAACTTATATTCGGGCCTCCTTCCCGCCGATGCTTTCCTTTAGGGTCCCATACCCTAGCACCAACCCTTATATATCTTTTAGGTCTTACCCTTAACTCCTATGCACCTCTGGAAGCATCTCGAGAAAGAAGTCTCAGGTATGGTCTCTTCTTATGGCTGGCGAGCCTCCTTACGTAGTCTAATGGACTTTAAACGACCCTCCTCGATAGTCGACAGACTCTAAAATGTTCCCGACGACATGTCCTTGGCTCAGACCCCTTGAGCCGCCTCGCGTCGCCATAGTCGTCAGGTTGTAATCTTCGATTGACCTGATGGCTATACTTTGACTTTCGCCTTGTCCAAGCCTCAGTCAAAGTGGGGGCTCTGTAGATACCTCATTTCTGCACCTCTCGCAAACCACCCGGTGATGATTGGGCCGCATGTTTGGTACGCGGAATGATTTGTGACAGTTCGTAAGTTTATCGTCAAGTGATTGATCAAATATTAATGTCTACCTCTTAGTTATCATCTACGTGCCGATACGGTCGTTTTGACAGTAATTAGAGTACATTTGGAGCCCGGGCCTAAAACCGTCTCCATTTTCTGATAACCGTTAAATCCCGAGTCAGAATGTTCTAGAATGTTCCGGATATTTCTATTCCATATTTTTATAAATATTTTACAATCTTTATCCTTTGGTAAACAATTTCCCGTAATATTCATACAAGATATTAAGGAAAACCAAAATATTCCGTCCTACCATAACTTAAACACGGAAATCTTTCTTCCGCAGGAGGAAACCTCTTGGGAACAGACGCAGCAGGTGCTGCGCCTCTTCCAAGAGACGCAGTGACTGCTGCGCCTCTTCCTAGGTCCTTTTCTGCGTGTTTTTCGTATCTTTTCTATATCTTTCCGAGATTCACTTCCAAAGACTCTCCGAAACCCTAATTCCTTCACGTGATTAGTATAAATAGGAGCCTTCACTCTTCATATTTCTCACGCGAGTGTCTGCCCTTCTCTTCTCCCTTTGCATTTTAGACCTTTGTTCTTACTTTTTGGCGTCTACGTGCTTGAACATTCGACCACGTAAGCTCGGATCCTTCTGAGTACCAGCCTTGTTTGCATGACCGACCAATTTGACAACCTCCACAATCAATCAACTTAATTAATCTAATCGTTTTCCTCTTACGAGGGCACTTTCATATTTGCACTATAGTTCGAGTCGAGCATCGCTAATCGATAACTTAGTCCTTCTCGTTTCGTCAAACATGTAACTCTGAGGGTGTAAATCTCTCTTTTATTATTGTTCTTTACTTTTTGTATCATTAATGTAAGGTTTACGTCGAAAATACCAATTAAAACCGATTTCTAAAACCGTGCTTTAAAACCTCTTTTTTCGGATTTCCAGAAGACAAACCGTCGAGAAATAACGCAAAGAATCGCTGCGCCTCTTGAAAGGAGCGCAGTTCTCTTTGTGTGCCTCTTCGTGAGGCCGCTGCATTCTCGCTTCCTTTCTTCTTCCTTCGTCCTCTGTAATTCGTTCGTCAAAATTTGTTTCGTTTGTTTCCTGTTAATTCTTTGACATAATAGCTTATCATCTCACATGTATATTATTCATTCACATGTTTAATTCGTCATTAAATTCGACTTAAATCCTTTATAATCTCATATTTGCGGGTTTTCGTCATTAAATTCAATCCGGGTTGTAGGAATTCGATTTGTTCATATCGGGTTTCTGGAATTCGATCCTTGATATATTTTCCATTTGTTCGTCATTAATTCGTCTTTAATTCATCATATTTAGTCTATTTTGTTCACCCATGTCACTAATCAATCATTCTTCCATGTAAATAATTCATTTGCATCTGTCTCATCCATGTTTATTGCTTTTATGACCATCATTCACATGTAAATAACCTGATAATCACTTCTATCCGAGTATATATTATAAATAAATCATTAAATTAACCCACGAACATTAACGATTTGCAGTTCCGGCTTCACAGCCAGAACTCACCCTTGGAACAGACACGCAAAGAATCGTTGCGCCTCTTCCAAAGGGCGCGATCTCTTGCGCTGTTCAGTTGAGTTCTGTCTCTGAACTCCATTGTTGCTTGACTTAGTTTAATTAGCTTATGTATTAATTAACTATTATTCGTATTGTCGCCTTAATTTCTGTTCGTTAATTCTTTTTTTTTTTCCCAAACTATCCGTTTTAAAGGTATTTTCGACATAAATCGCTAACCCCATTGTAATTATTGTAATTTTATTCCTTGTATTTTGTATCATTTGTATGTTTTCACATGTAATTGAGCATTAAATCCTATTTCGACCCAATTGATTGTTAAACTATGTGTCAACCGACTTAGCATTAATTCTTCACATGCTAGGATTAAAACTTGGATGTTGCATTGCATGCATATAATCGACGATATATCGAGTATAGATGATGTCCCTAATCATTAGTAGAGGCCGCTATCGAGGCGGGCGGGATTAAGTGTTCGATCAAAAGAGCTTCCTAATACGTACCCTCACCCCTTACTCCAGATCTCTGTGAAAATCCGTGTTCATTGGCATCCACGAGAGTCATTCTAGACATAGAATGCTAAGGGTAACGCTTGCTTAGTGTTCATGTCTCTACTTTGTGGCTTGACATGACACGAGGTATTCGAACGGTTCCAATTTCCCATAAAAATTGGTGGCGACTCCAACAAAATGCAAACGCTTGTTCTCTCTCTCCCAAGCGCCCCCTGTGGCCCCATGTCCACACAATTATAATTATACATTACTTTTATAATGTATAATTGTTTGTTGTGAAAAAGTTCACAATTTTTAGATACCTAATTATTTTTAAAGAGGTTTAAAATAATGTTGGATTAATTCATATTACAAGATTAATATTTATTAAGATTAAAATTATTGTGAGTAATTGAGGAATTGTCACATAATTTGATCATTTAAATAGGTGATTTGGATAAATTACTCTACATAATTAAGGAATTATGTCTTGAATGATTAATTTATAGTTGATGCATTTTTATTTAGTTGAATGTTTTGTTGAATGGTTTAATTTACGTATTTTTGCAATCGGTTGTAATTTCTAATACCTAGTGTGGCCTTAGTTAATTATGTTTTCGTAATGATGGAAACATAATTTTAATGTAATTTGAGATCTCGTATCTCCTTTTGGTTTTCTTTAAGTATTATGGTTTTGAAATTAGAATGTAAATAGGTTAATTATGTAATTTTTAATTGTAATTTTGAGAAGACTAAAGATGGAGATTGGATTGCTCACTCCCGCTACATGGACCAAGATGGAACATCAAGACAAGCTTCTCGGGTCCTAGGAAGGATTCCAAAGTTGTATTTATGTTCATTTTGGTAGATAGGCCACACTAGGACTTTATTTTTGTTTAACGTTTTTCCATTCTTATTGCTTTTCTCTCACATGATAGTTAATGTATCATATTCCGCCTAAACCAAACCACCTACTAAAATGCATGAAAATTGACTCATATAGGTTGTATGTTAGTTTTCATAGACATATAGATGTCACACATTTTAAGCCATCATCTTAGTTTTTTCATTCACGCATGCTAGATATTAGTTCACTTAAAATGAATTAAAATAAAGTTGATGGGATCTTCCTCTAAAACTGAAATTGAGACTAGTCTTTATAAGGGCAAACAGCTATGAATCCCTTCTTCGTCGGTAGGCATATAGGACCTTACTCTCCATATGACCCCTTCTACATTGGGTAAGTAGTTTGTGTTGACTTAGTTTACCTCAACATTATAATCCGAAGGGTTTCTCGTGATTATGATGGACTACAGATAGAATTTACAGAAATTTATCGACCAAGAATTCTAAAAGTAGAATTAGCCAAAAGGTTAGCTTATCAATTTACAGATAATTGAGTCTTGGAATCATTTATATAATTCTTGAGGGAGGTCAATTGTATAAATGCTTGAGTCTTCGCGTTATAACAGTATTTCATTAAGACTTAAATCATAACGATGAGAATGCTTATTATATTTTTCTTCTTTTCGCAGTGTAGAATACGTTTTATATTGATAATACTGTTACAACAAATGGCTGGAAATAACGAAATCCCAATGCCAAGTGGCACACTTGGACGCGAGTCCTGGCTAAAAGCTTTCATGGACCACATGAATCAGTTCACTCGACTGAAGAATGACGGGTCCAACTTTGCGGACTGGGAGGCATCATTGCGGAATGCTGCCATTCGACGGTAAGCTCAAGTACTTAATCGAGCCAATACGGTAAACCAGGCCCCAATGCAGGAGTTAACGAGTCACTTGCTTATAGTGACTTCGTCATGGAAGCGGGTGCGATAAAGAACGTACTAATTTTTGCAATGGAAACCAATTTGCAAAGACGCTTCATTGCCCAAGGTGCAAACAAGATTTTCACCACGCTCACTAATGAGTTCTCAAAAGCACCGAGAATCGTTACTTATGAGCATACATGTCGCTTCTTTGATGCGAAACTCCAGAAGGGCTAACCGGTTAGCCCACACATTCTTAACATGATTGAGAATGTCGAGAAATTGGAGGCACTTGATTGCAAAATCAGTGAGACATAGTCATTGACCGTATGCTTCTTTCACTTCATGATGGTTTTGCCCTTTTCAGGGCAAATTACTACATGAATGACATGAATAAAAGTCCTCATGAGCTACACTCAATTCTCGTACAGACCGAGAAGGATATGAAATTGAGTGGGAGCATGAAGCAAGATGTTCTCATGATTTCCAACAAGAATAAGGGTAAGGTCAAAGCTCCCGGTGACCTAACTGTAGGAAAGCCAAAGTTTAAGAAGCCAGGAAACGGTAAGAGTGGGCCTGGTGAGACTAGTGGCTCACAAGGCAAGGCAAAGAGCAATGACGGTAACGTTGAGTGCCACCATTGTCACAAGTCTGGACATTGAAGGAGGAACTATCCTGTGTACCGTGAGGACATAAAAGCAGGCCGCATCACTCCTGTTGGTATGTCATCTTATAATCATATGATTGAGATTAACCATGCAAGTTTCGGAACTTGGGTACTTGATAATGGTTGTGGTTCTCATCTGTGTAATCATTTGTAGGGCCTAAAAAACATCACATCTCTCGAAAAGGGTTATATGGACCTGCGAGTCGGGAATGGAGCTAGAGTTATTGCAGTCTCAAAGGGAACATACGTAATCCAACTCCCAAGTGGTTTTGAGTTATATTTATATAAATGTTACTATGTACCCAGTTTATCTAAGAACATTATTTCTGTTTCCGTACTTGATAAAGACGGATTTTCATTTTCAATAAAGGATAATAGCTGTATTTTCTCTTTTAATGAAATGGTTTATGGCAAAGCAGTTACCATGAATGGAATTTACATCTTAGATCAAACCACGGATATATTACACGTGAATAATAAGAAATTAAACGTTGGTGACAAAGATCAAACTTATCTATGGCATTGTCGAATGGGACACATAAATGAAAAACGTGTAAAGAAACTCGTCGAGAATAGAACTATTCCCGCATTCGATTTTTCTACATTTGGCACGTGTGAATCATGTCTTATCGGCAAAATGACTCGAATTTCCTTCAAAGGTGTTGGAATACGCGCTAGTGACCTATTAGGACTCATACATACTGATGTATGTGGACCTATGTCAATTACCACTAGAGATGGCTATAGATATTTTATCACTTTCACGGACGATACGGATATGTCTACTTAATGAAGCATAAAAGTGAGTCCTTTGAAAAATTCAAGGAATACCAGAATAAGGTTGAGAACCAACTGGGAAGAAAGGTTAAAGCATTCCGTTCAGATCGGGGTGGCGAATATCTTTTAAATGAGTTTGATCAACACCTTAAAGACTGTGGAATCGTTTTACAGTTAACTCCACCTGGAACACCTCAATTAAATGGTGTGTCCGAACGGAGAAATCGAACACTACTTGATATGGTTCGATCCATGATGAGTCACACGGTAGTACCTGATTCATTATGGGGTTTTGCTCTTTTGTTAGCTGCTCTTATACTTAACCGAAGTCCGACTAAAGTTGTCAACAAGACTCCATCTGAAATGTGGAAGGGAACGGTCCCTAACTTGTCCTTTATTCAGGTTTGGGGCTGCGAGGCTTATGTCAAGTGGAGACACGAGGATAAGCTCGGCCTGCGATCGGTCAAGACATACTTTATTGGTTATCCAAAAGGAATGTTTGGTCATTACTTCTATTTGCCTACCGAACATCGAGTTTTTGTTGCGGCTAGTGCGACGTTCTTAGAGAAATAATCTCTCGAGAACAAGTCAAGTAATAGAACCTTCGAGCTGTCGGAGATTCAAGAACCAACAACCGAGGAACAGATGGAGGAAGTTGTTCCTTCAGCTGATGATACGGTTAATATTCCTCAAGAACCTAGGAGTTCGGGTAGAGTCTCTAATCCTCCAGACAGATACATTGGTATGGTCGAGGAGAATTACGTTTTGCTCCTAGAGAGTAATGAACCCGCTACCTATAAAGGTGCCATGACCTGTTCCGACTCAAAGCTCATGCAATCCGAGATGGACTCCATGTATGAGAATGACGTATGGGATCTTGTTGATTTACCTAATAAGTTAAAACCTCTACCGTGTAAATGGCTTTACAAAATAAAGCATCCTGTAGACGGGCAACCAGATACCTATAAGGCACGACTAGTGGCAAAAGGTTTCACTCAAGTGCACGGATTGCATTATGATAAAATTTTTGCACCCGTAGTTATGCTACATTCCATTCAGATAATCTTAGCGATTGCCGCTTTTCATGACTATGAAATTTGGCAGATGGATGTGAAAATCGCCTTCTTAAACGATTATTTGGAGGAGTAATTGTACATGGTGCAATCCGAAGGTTTCATAGATCCTGAAAATCCTAAGAAAGTGTGCAAGCTTAAGCGTTCCATTTATGGACTTAAGCAAGCTTCTCGGAGTTGGAATCATCGTTTCGACCAGGTGATAAAAGAGAGTGGTTTCACTCGATCGGTCGAGGAACCATGCTTATATATCAAGTCGAGTGGGAGCAAGATTGTTTTCTTGATATTGTATGTCGATGACATACTCTTGATTAGGAATGACATTCCTCTCTTATCTTCGGTTAAAGGATGGTTGAAAAACCATTTCCATATAAAAGATCTGGGTGAGGCACAACGCATATTGGGAATCCGTATCTATCGAGATAGATCACGACGGACGTTATCATTGACTTACGAGTCTGATTTGGATAAGATTCTTGAAAGGTTCAGTATGACCAACTCCAAGAAGGGGAACCTTCCAATGACTTCTGGGATGCATTTGAGCAAGTCTCAGTCACCCACGATGCCTGAAGGAGTTGAACGCATGAGTCGTGTTCCTTATGCATCAGCCATAGGATCAATCATGTATGCCATGATATGCACACGTCCAGACGTGGCATATGCATTGAGTATGACGAGTTGGTACCAAAAGAATCTAGGTGAAACACACTGGATAGCTGTTAAAAACATCCTTAAGTACCTACGGAGGACTAAGGATATGGTATTGTCTTATGGAGGAGATACTAAGCTATGCGCAATTGGTTACGCAGATGCTAGCTTCCAAACGGATCGAGATGATTCAAAATCTCAGTCTGGGTTCGTTTTTACTCTTAATGGTGCTGCGGTCAGCTGGAAAAGTTCCAAACAGGATGTTGTAGTAGATTATACTACTGAATCCGAGTACTATGCCGCTTCGGAAGCAGGAAAGGAAGCTATATGGATGCGTCAATTCTTACAAGGACTTACGATAGTTCCTAGTTCGAATGACCCGATCACCATCTATTGTGACAATAGAGGTGCCATCTTCCAGGCTAAGGAGCCTAAGTCTAGCAACAAGTCTAGACATGTACATCGGAAGGCTCACCTGCTCCGTGATTACGTGGAGCAAGAGGAGATAGTGATTGACAAGATAGCTTCGGATGACAACATCGCGGATCCTCTCACTAAACCGTTGAATTATGATAAGCATGAAAGGAACGTTATTTCCATGAGAATTAAACGTGTTCGTGAGTTGTAGTAGTTGATTATGGATTCGATACATTATCTTTTTCATATACTATTTATAACTTCATAGTTTTATTATAATATTTTGTTTTTCATGTGGATTGTACGACAACATTGAACGCCACAAAGTGAACTGAATTACATTATATTTGTTTTGGTCCGTAATCACCTACATGAGCTGATAACTCTAGCTGTTATATTGTGCAGTCGATTGATGGAGGGTTGAACGAGCCATAAGTCAAACGGTTGGCTGATCGATCACAGATACGAGTTATAACGATACCTCGTAGGACAATTTTTGTGACAACGTAATGGAGTCCTAAATGTTTTAAAAAAAAAACAACCGGTGCCAGGTCGTGGATTGGACGTCCATTGTGTTCCTAGAGTCGATTCTTTTGACTATCGATTGTCTCTTGAGATTAAGACAGTTTTTGGGTGACTTTGGTTTATTTCTCATGGTCTGCCGTAATAGGAGGCTAAGCAGATTTGTTTTCTGGGTCATTTCATACTGTGCTTATATCTGCAGGATTCGAGTTGAAGAAAATATACAACCTTTATCAGGTTTAGTTATTTCTCAGGGCCACTGGAGGAGTTGTAACTGAAATGCATGGCCATGCTCGAATGATGATTCGTTTATCAGTTAAGTTACTCTCTAGTCGGGAAAACCACTCTTGATATTTATCACTTGTAAAATACGACCTTTGTGAATACGGATTTTGCAAATTTTTTTACATTGAGTGGGAGAAATTTTAGGATATGAGAATCGGTTATCGCACATACACTTGTGAGGACAAGTGGGAGATTGTTGGAGCTTGTGTCCTCCACAATTAGTGTGATAACATTTATAAATCTCTTATAGGTTCACAAGGGTATACTTAGTATTTTATCAGTTGATTAACGATTACTTAATAACGGTTGGCTTGCTAGAAGTTTGACGTTATTATCATACTGATGGCGGTGATCAACTGGTCCCTAAAAGTCACGCCTAAAGGATGTGTTTGAGAGATGTGATTATGGAAATGTAATCACATTGATGCCTTATATGACTAAAAGGTTAGTCCATGTATTTGACTAAACAGTTAGTCAATGTGATGAAGAGACGATTATTTAATACAATTAAATAATATTAGCTGAGACGAATTAACTGTCAATTCGTAAATTGAATATAATATGTTATATTTAATTAATGTATATAATGTTAGCTTAAACGAATTAAGATGTTAATTCGTATTTAAATGTAATCAGTTATATTTAATTAGCTAATTATAAATATGCGATATTTATAGTTAATGTATATATTATGCGATATTGTCATAATAAAATGTTGACAGACCGGTATTAATAAATCGACTACAAACTGTTGTTTGTGGACTTATTAAATACATGTTAACATATTTGACAATTGATAAATATAATACACATTGCATGCATTTTTGATAATAACCTAAAATAAGGAGATTTTTCTCCTTATTTGTTTTTTATCACTCGGTCAAAGGTAGAAAAATAGGAAGAAAATATCTTCCTATTTCGGCTCTTCCTTGGACGGTTAAAGAGGAGAAATGAGATCATTTTTCTCACTACTCTTTTAACCTAATTTTCTCTCATCATCAAAAAACACAAAACCCTAAAAATTAATCATCAATTTTGGGGATCTCATTCTAGCAAATTGAGGGGCATTTCTCTTAACATCTTGGGTGCAACAATTAGGAGAATATCAATTCGATATTTGTTCTTAGGCCATATTTGCTAGGACCAAAGGTTGATTCTTAATCTATACTATTTTGTTTATGCAATTTCATTTATGACTAGTTTTCATTATTATAATTTCGTTATAATCCTAAAATTTATAGAGGAAGTATACCGATATTTACTACAGGCACTCGACCTAGAATTAGGTTCGGGTGGAGAGGCCTCGGTGAGGTAACGAAGCTTGTCGTCACCTTGCGCGGCTAATTTGAGTTGGGCATCCTAATCGGAGAAATTTGACCCATTCTTTTCAAGTTTACAACGATCCATGAAGGATCGAAGCCATGAAACATTAGTGAGAGGTGCGGCGTTGGTGTTTGGTACGGCCATTTGTTATGAGAAATAAAAGTGGTCTAAAAAACAAAATAGAAGGAATAAAACACTTGTCGTTTTAAAATAATAATAACACTCGTAAAATTTTTAATTTAAACAAGTTTTATTGCATTTATCTAGTGACCTCTACCCAACTTGATAAATGATTCCAAGACCCAAATTCATATTAACTTAGGCATCGGCAAAGCCGAATACAACCCTCATCAATATAACTCGGTGGATTAACCTTTTAATCGATTCTACTTTTAGAACTCTTGGTCGATAAATTTACATTATAATTTATCTTTAGCCTGAAACACATCCGGCAACCGTCGAGAATACTTTCGTTGAGTTCAACCCAAATTTCGAATAAATGTGTCCATTATCCAAATTTACATCAACTTGGGCATCGGTAAAGCCGAATACAACCCATATCTTTATAAATTCGGTGGGTAGACATTTATCACCCACTTCCCCTACGTAGCAAGGTTTGTACCCCGGTAAGGCCGAGTGCACTCCCTCACGAAATAGGTTTTCATGGTTTCTACTTTTTGGTAAGGCTAAGTCTCAATTGTTTATTTAAGCGAGAGGTCATGTCAATTTATTATCTACCACGTTTTAAGTGAACTAAAGCGGTGAACTACGATAATTGTAATTGACACGGTCGATTTACTCGATTTAATGATAATGCATGTTTTGTTATGGCGATTTAGCGATGCATGCAACATATAAATAAAATGCAAAGCATATATAAAATCCTAGTATGGCCTTCCTAAAATAGTAAATCTAATAAACTATTACAAATTCGGAAACCAACTCCTTTGGTCCCTTGAACTTCGGTCTTGGCACGCATTTCAAGGCAACACTTTCTTTGATGGATCGCCTTCTCGAGTGGCACCGTCTTCAATGTACTCCGGAATAAATAAATTACAAAATGAATTACATAATTTCCTATTATACATTTATAATTAAAATTAAAATAAATCTACTAAATTACAAAACGGTGATACGAGATCACAATAATTACAACCGAATCGATATTCCCATACATTTCGGGTAATATCAATTAAAACTACGGCCATACTAAGTAAAATTACATAATTTAAAAAATTACATAAAATTAAAATATGACAATCATAAATAAAATGCAACATTATAATATGTATGAACATGCTCAATTTTATGCTAAATCGCCTTTAAAGAGCCAATATCGTATATTAATCGGTTTTTACGAATTTGCGCGATTTACCCTTTTAAAATCACAATAATTACATAAATTCATATTTATGTACAAGTTAATTACCCTAACCATCTTAGGACTCAAAATTAGTCTCCACTAATATTTTGACAATAATTAAACTTGTTTTCTTAATATTGTTCATAAATGGACCTAAAAATTACAAAATTGCTATTAAACTTCAAATTAAATTATAAAAATTTCAAATAAATTCAAAATTCAAAATTTAAACTCATGAACATTCTAGAAAAATACCATGACACTCATAATATTCAAAACTTAGGTTAAAAAGTTGAAAATTTATCGAGAAAAACAATGTTGCGGTTTATCGATTTTAACAATTATGACCATAAAAAATATGAGAAAAATTATTTTTATCAAGTTTTCACTTTTAGATCTGAAATATCTAATAAAATACAACATGTGATGTTTTTCCTTAGTCATGAAGTATGTTTTAGCATTATTACTAATTATAGTCACTATTTATGTGATTGTTCATCAAAAATTCATAAATCATGCATAAAGATTTCATTATAGCCAAATATTTTACACACATCTTGTAAAATTGCATGTGACAACATACTAAATTTCCATGACCATATTCGAAATATAACTCATATTAACCTATTTATCCATTTAAATACGATTTAAACTTGAATAATTCATATTTCGAGCAAAACGACTCATTTTATCATGAAAATTTAAAGGCCATCAGTAGATAATATATGTGAAAACATATCCAAAAACCACTGAAAAAATCGAAGTTTAGCTATTTTTCGTCCAAAAATGACATTTTTATCAAAAAAATTACATTTTAATGCCAATATTATATAACATGAACAATAAAATCCATAAATAAACTAAAATATCCTAAAAATCACTTAGGACCAGAAACTTATTACATGCAAGGTTATTTTTAGGTTTATCTTCATGAAACCAAATTAATTAGTTTTGTATGTTAATCATATAACTCGGAAAAACTATAAACCGATTTGCATGCAAACAACCTAAGGCTCATGATACCGCTTGTTAGAAATCACTTAATCTCATTAATTAACATATTCATATATGTGACATTTTAATTTAGTCATAAAATTAAACTAGATCTTATGCATGCAAACATAAATAAGATAAGAGAAGGAATCGTCTTTCTTACTTTGGAATTTCAGATATTAGGGCACAAATGAGTTCTCCTTCTCACTTGTTCTTGAGCTTTATTAATAATGGATGAACAAAAGGATCAAAAATAGAATCCCTCCCAAAAGTTTATACCCAAGGTAACCTCTTAAAAGACTAATATTATTAGATCTAGAACAATATTAATCTTACTAAAAATTACCCAAAATATTTATTTTGGTCTCTTGTAATTTCGGCCAAGAGAGGAAGGAAGAAGGAGTAATTATCTCTCTAAAATTTCGATATGTTTTTAGATGATAATAGAATGAATATCTCACACTAGTAATTATAGTGTATATTAGAAAAAAAAATAGAGCAAAAACCCTTGGCTTTTACCATACTAAAACCGGTTGGAGGGGAGGAGGATGCCCAATGCATGAGCAAGTTTTTCTACCCAAGAAATCATAGGCATGCATGGCTATATTAGGTTGCAATCATCATGTTTTCCACTTAAGAATAATTAACACAATTTAAACCTAATACTCTCTCCATTTTTCGGCACTTATATAATATGGGAGGTCCATTTTATATTTGTCATTTGTCAATTGTCACATGTTACTTGTCATGTGAAATCGTAATGTATTTTTAACATATTAAAAATCAACGTATTAATAAAAATACGTCATGTACAAAATCGACTTAGTAATTCATAATTACTTGTACCAAAACGGTTTATCAATTATAAATCACAACGTCTTGTATTTATAATAAATTATTCTTTCAGTTTCAATTGTTTCGTAAACAATAATTTTATCTAAGTAATAAAACAATTTGATTACTTCGCCCGTATCTTATTTAATCGAATTACAATAAGACACGTCAATAATACTCACAAAATCGTCCGTCAATTTAAAGCAATTTAATTAACCCGTATCGACATACGATCAATTAAATAATCAATTAAGAGTGTTATCCTTTAGGTATGACCTAAGGGGATCAACTGATCACCACCGTCACACGACAGTAATGTCAAACTCTAGTCAGCCAATCATTACCGATATGTGTGGACCAGTTGACTGTAAAATATTACATACCACATGTATTCTTAAAATAAGATTTAAACATCATGTGATCATCATGATCAACAATTGTGATCGCATTATTGTCGGAGGACACATATTCCAACAATTACTTCTTGCGCACTTATACTTTTTAGAATCTACAAAAGGTTAGTAAACCATGAGAGAAAGAATCAAATTAAAAACTCATAAGATCAATTTATAATGCATTTTACAAACTACTTGGTCGAAACAGAAATTTTACAGCAACTTGTCAGAAACTTAGGTCAAATTGAAAAAATCACTACAAATTGTCAAAATATTTTCTTACAACGTGGCTTATCAATTTAGAAACATATACGAATCTTTTAAATAATGGAGTATGAATCATACTAAATCAATAACTAGTTTTTAAATGACAATTTTTACAAAAACACAGGACAAATAAGTTACTGTACAGGAATATTCCGACCACTGCCCACTAAAATATCTATTTCTCCTAAACCGTATATTATTTAAACATGAAACCAGTGGAATATAAAAGCTAACTCATAAGGGTATCACACATAAAAATATCGTAAAAGGATTTTAAACAGACAGTAAATGGCAGCCAATACAATCAAGGGTAAAATCTTGCGAAATCAACCAAAATCACATTCTTCACAATTCCACACAATAATTAATACTTTACATGTTTACTCATATTCACACCTTCCACATACGTGCCAACATACTTTCCTTATATCAACATGATTATAACAATACTTAAAAGAAATCATATCACATCCCTCCTCCGTAAAACAAGGTTACGCCCCCGTAACCGCAATTATCAATGAAAACAGCATTCAAACAAGGCAACAAAACTTCCAAGACAAAATAAACAATATTTATTTTAAGTTACCCCACACTGTAATATCTCTCAAGGTAACCGATTCGAAACTGGAAGGGCCAAGGTACGAATTAAGGACATCTCCTTAACCGCACCAAAAGGGGCTCCTAACGGTTTCTACCCGGGGCTCATTTTATTAGACACATCATACATTCATTATCGTTCATTGGTTGAGGCCTGAGGATTGTTTTGCTCTGATACCACTTTGTAACACCCCCATTTATTTAGGAGCCTTTAGCCAGACATTCCCAAATAATAGGACTGTTACCATCTCGGTTTCCCAAGGTAGTAAATAACAAAAACCAACTCACCAAAGTACTTTAAATTAAAACTTAATGATTACAGGTTTACTACAACTTAAACAACTAAAACTTAATATAAAATAAGATACAACTCGGAGCGGAAATAAATAAAGTGATCTCATAATCTATGTGATCTAGACTTCTAGGTAGATTAGCAGTCCTCACGCATCTCATAGCTCCCAAGTCAGCTAATCTTTAGTACCTGTCAAATCTGCTCCCCATTATGGTTCATCACATGTGTTCACGAATACACTGTCAACCACGAGGTTGAGTAGGAATAGCTAAACAACAACAATAAATGAATACAAGACAATATCAAATGCAAGTGCAATGCATGCTCATGATCAATCCTCCGACGCTTTCGTTCATCCCGCCAATCCCTGGCCGGGGTAATCTCAATAACATCCCAGAGACAAGTCCTGCAGAACCAGCCTGGGGAAACCAATGCAAGTGCTCATGATATGATATGCAAACAATATTATACATACCATCCCAGACACGAGGCTGGGGAAACCAAATCATATAATCATCTCAGTCACGAGCTGGGGTAGTTAATAATCAAATCATCTCAGTTACGAGCTGAGGTAGTCAATAATTAAATCATTTCAAAGCAACCAACCATCAACCATATATCATCCATCACAATTCCAAACAATTCGACCAATACACTCAGATAATATCATTCAAGTAAACATTAAAGTGATTGAGTAGCTATCCTATATGGCAAGCAATATCCAATTTAAGCGGCTCAAAGCGATCCAATAATTAAAGTAATCCAACCCGATTATAATTTCTTCACAATCGTCACCTAATCAAAATATTATAATTCTTCTATCAATTATTATTTATTACTTCCATTATTATTTATAAATTATATTCATTCTTCAAATTAATTACTTATCATAATTATTAAAGGTTTACGATATTAAAACCCGACTGAAATAATAACTCGAGTCAAACCTAACTTAAAAACCCGATTCAAGTAAGTAAAACCAAACCCATAAGACAAAGCCCAAAACCCACGTATAACCACCCCTCTCCCCCCCTCTTTAGCCCGAGTAAACTCGTCACCAACACCCACACCTAGAACCCGTTTAAAATACCAAAACCCGACACCACCAAGCTCACCACCAGGAGCACCCACTACCGACAACCCAAACACACCCCAACCACCAGCTATACCGGCTCCAATCCGCCACAACCTCGCGCCCTATTACCCACAACCAACAACAAACAACACAAACAACAACTCACTTAACCCGCCAACTCCACCACCAACAGCCACCACGACAGCCACCCATCATGCACCTGAGATGCCACGAACCCCAACACAAACCCGACCCATTAACAACACCCCTACAACAACCCCACACTGACGACAATAACACAAGTATCCCTCCCCTGTTTTCGAGTAATTCTGGCCACCACCACCACAAACCACCACCTTTACCACCCCAACACCTGCCAACACAGTCGACCCAACCACCCTGACCCATCCCTACTAAACCCAAGCGAGTCACGTCATGAATAAGGGTTCAAAACGACACAAAACCAGCAACACAACCACCCCTCGAAACTCGCCTGAAACTGCCCTCTCCCATCAGTCAACAGTGGTCAAATCAGGTCAACGGTGATCATTGGTCATCCATGGTCACAACGGTACTTACGGCCTGATCTATGGTGGTCTTGTTTACAAGTTATAGCATAGCAAAGAGTATACATGAGACGATTTAAAGTATTACCTAGAGGCGATAATAAAAGTTAATCCTTTTTCTTTTCTATTCCTTAATTCCTTTCTTCTTTCCTTTAAATTTCTTCGTTCTTATTTTATGAATTATTTTTCAGATTATTGTGTATTTATAGTCTCGAATTAGAGAGCATATGACTTTGATTTGGAAACTAAGAACTATTTCCTTATTCCAAATATCATAGGAATAACTAATATAATTATTACATATTTATTCTACCATAGGTAGGACTTCCAGTTACTACTTTACTAATTCTATTATTATTGATATAATTATTATTACCATTTACCTTTATTTATATTTTATTATTTCATTATTATTATTTATATTACCTCTCGAAACAATTCCCGACCATGCTCATTCTAGATTAATAAATTTCGTTCCATATAACTATGGCACACAACCCAAAGCTCAATTACTAGCTAAGCCCAATTCCCGACTTAAATACTTATTTTTTTATTTAATTAACGTCTTATTTGTAATTATTATTAGAAATGCCTTTAATCAATTATTAAATTACGTAAATTATTATCATAAATTACTATTAAAATACGAGGTATTACAGTCTTCCCCCCCTTAAAATGTACTTCGTCTCGAAGTTCGCCCACAACTACTACGACCACACTTATAAACATCCTCATAACTAAGCACCATCCAACACAATTATGCATTTTACGATTATCAATCATGCCAAATCTCATAACAAGATATCGCAACAATAATTCAAAACATTCATATTATTACATTCCTCCCCTCTAAAAATAAACTTCATCCTCAAAGTTCGAGATAGCAACTAACAGAAATAATTAGACTATTTATCACCAGAACATATAACACACATTGTAACATAAGACGACTATTATTCTCAGCAGAACATCGATTGATGGCATAATTAATTTTAAATAGCAAAACCACATTGTATAGTATATTGGAACCAAGCTTTATTTAAACTCAACTACTTTACTTAACTACCGACGAATACATTGCCAGAATAAATAATAATCTATAATAAAATACGCATAATTGTTTAGTTAATCTTTTCTTAATAATGATATCTAACTTAAATATGGATGCAATTATGGTGAACATACATATGGCTTAGGGCAACACATTCCGCATATCACTAGACATGGTAATCTACTTCACATAATTTACAACATCAAATTATCAGCGTGCAAAAGATAAGAACCAAAACTTATACTTTTCAAGGCTAGAAAAACAATATGTTATAACTTCTAAAAATCATAAATAAATAATACCATATTACTTCTTGCGCACTTATACTTTTTAGAATCTACAAAAGGTTAGTAAACCATAAGAGCAAGAATCAAGTCAAAAACTCATAAGATCAATTTATAATGCATTTTACAATCTACTTGGTCGAAACAGAAATTTACAGCAACTTGTCAGAAACTTAGGTCAAATTGTAAAAATCACTACAAATTGTCAAAATATTTTCTTACAACTTGGCTTATCAATTTAGAAACATATACAAATCTTTTAAATATTGGAGTTTGAAACATACTAAATCAATAAGTAGTTTTTAAATGACATTTTTTACAAAAACACGGGACAAATAAGTTACTGTACAGGAATATTCCAACCACTGCCCACTAAAATATTTATTTCTCCTAAACCGTATATTATTTAAACATGAAAAAAGTGGAATATAAAATATAACTCATAAGTGTATCACACATAAAAATTTCGTAAAAGGATTTTAAACAGACAGTAAATAGCAGCCAATACAATCAAGGGTAAAATCTTGCGAAATCAACCAAAATCACATTCTTCACAATTCCACACAATAATTAATACTTTACATGTTTAATCATATTCATACCTTCCACATACGTGACAACATACTTTCCTTATATTAACATGCTTATAACAATACTTAAAAGAAATCATATCACATCCCTCCTCCGTAAAACAAGGTTACGCCCCCGTAACCGCAATTATCAATGAAAACAGCATTCAAACAAGGCAACAAAACTTCCAAGACCAAATAAACAATATTTATTTTAAATTACCCCACACTGTAATATCTCTCAAGGTAACCGGTTCGAAACTGGAAGGGCCAAGGTACGAATTAAGGACGTCTCCTTAACCGCACCAAAAGGGGCTCCTAACGCTTTATACTCGGGGCTCATTTTATTAGACACATCCTACATTCATTATCGTTCATTAGTTGAGGCCCGAGGATCGTTTTGCTCTGATACCACTTTGTAACACCCCTATTTATTTAGGAGCCTTTAGCCAGACATTCCCAAATAATAGGACTGTTACCATCTCGGTTTCCCAAGGTAGTAAATAACAAAAACCGACTCACCATAGTACTTTAAATTAAAACTTAATGATTACAAGTTTACTACAACTTAACCAACTAAAACTTAATATAAAATAAGATAAAACTCGGAGAGGAAATAAATAAAGTGATCTCATAATCTATGTGATCTAGACTTCTAGGTAGATTAGCAGTCCACACGCATCTCATAGATCCCAAGTCAGCTAATCTTTAGTACCTGTCAAATCTGCTCCCCATTATGGTTCATCACATGTGTTCACGAATACACTGTCAACCACGAGGTTGAGTAGGAATAGCTAAACAACAACAATAAATGAATACAAGACAATATCAAATGCAAGTGCAATGCATGCTCATGATCAATCCTCCGACGCTTTCGTTCATCCCGCCAATCCCTGGCCGGGGTAATCTCAATAACATCCCAAAGACAAGTCCTGCAGAACCAGCCTGGGGAAACCAATGCAAGTGCTCATGATATGATATGCAAACAATATTATACATACCATCCCAGACACGAGGCTGGGGAAACCAAATCATATAATCATCTGAGTCACGAGCTGGGGTAGTCAATAATCAAATCATCTCAGTTACGAGCTGAGGTAGTCAATAATTAAATCATTTCAAAGCAACCAACCATCAACCATATATCATCCATCACAATTCCAAACAATTCGACCAATACACTCAGATAATATCATTCAAGTAAACATTAAAGTGATTGAGTAGCTATCCTATATGGCAAGCAATATCCAATTTAAGCGGCTCAAAGCGATCCAATAATTAAAGCAATCCAACCCGATTATAATTTCTTCACAATGGTCACCTAATCAAAATATTATAATTCTTCTATCAATTATTATTTATTACTTCCATTATTATTTATAAATTATATTCATTCTTCAAATTAATTACTTATCATAATTATTAAAGGTTTACGATATTAAAAACCGACTGAAATAATAACTCGAGTCAAACCTAACTTAAAAACCCGATTCAAGTAAGTAAAACCAAACCCATAAGACAAAGCCCAAAACCCACGTATAACCACCCCCTCCCCCCCTCTTTAGCCCGAGTAAACTCGTCACCAACACCCACACCTAGAACCCGTTTAAAATACCAAAACCCGACACCACCAAGCTCACCACCAGGCCCCACCGGGAGCACCCACTACCGACAACCCAAACACACCCCAACCACCAGCTATACCGGCTCCAATCCGCCACAACCTCGCGCCCTATTACCCACGACCAACAACAAACAACACAAACAACAACTCACACAACCCGCCAACTCCACCACCAACAGCCACCACGACAGCCACCCATCATGCACCTGAGATGCCACGAACCCCAACACAAACCCGACCCATTAACAACACCCCTACAACAACCCCACACCGACGACAATAACACAAGTATCCCTCCCCTGTTTTCGAGTAATTCTGGCCACCACCACCACAAACCACCACCTTTACCACCCCAACACCTGCCAACACAGTCGACCCAACCACCCTGACCCATCCCTACTAAACCCAAGCGAGTCACGTCATGAATAAGGGTTCAAAACGACACAAAACCAGCAACACAACCACCCTTCGAAACTCGCCTGAAACTGCCCTCTCCCATCAGTCAACAGTGGTCAAATCAGGTCAACGGTGATCATTGGTCATCCATGGTCACAACGGTACTTACGGCCTGATCTATGGTGGTCTTGTTTACAAGTTATAGCATAGCAAAGAGTATACATGAGACGATTTAAAGTATTACCTAGAGGCGATAATAAAAGTTAATCCTTTTTCTTTTCTATTCCTTAATTCCTTTCTTCTTTCCTTTAAATTTCTTCGTTCTTATTTTATGAATTATTTTTCAGATTATTGTGTATTTATAGTCTCGAATTAGAGAGCATATGACTTTGATTAGGAAACTAAGAACTATTTCCTTATTCCAAATATCATAGGAATAACTAATATAATTATTACATATTTATTCTACCATAGGTAGGACTTCCAGTTACTACTTTACTAATTCTATTATTATTGATATAATTATTATTTCCATTTACCTTTATTTATATTTTATTATTTCCTTATTATTATTTATATTACCTCTCGAAACAATTCCCGACCATGCTCATTCTAGATTAATAAATTTCGGTCCATATAACTATGGCACACAACCCAAAGCTCAATTACTAGATAAGCCCAATTCCCGACTTAAATACTTATTTTATTATTTAATTAACGTCTTATTTGTAATTATTATTAGAAATGCCTTTATTCAATTATTAAATTACGTAAATTATTATCATAAATTACTATTAAAATACGAGGTATTACAGTCTTCCCCCCCTTAAAATGTACTTCGTCTCGAAGTTCGCCCACAACTACTACGACCACACTTATAAACATCCTCATAACTAAGCACCATCCAACACAATTATGCATTTTACGATTATCAATCATGCCAAATCTCATAACAAGATATCGCAACAATAATTCAAAACATTCATATTATTACATTCCTCGCCTCTAAAAATAAACTTCATCCTCAAAGTTCGAGATAACAACTAACAGAAATAATTAGACTATTTATCACCAGAACATATAACACACATTGTAACATAAGACGACTATTATTCTCGTTGAGAACATCGATTGATGGCATAATTAATTTTAAATAGCAAAACCACATTGTATAGTATATTGGAACCAAGCTTTATTTAAACTCACCTACTTTACTTAACTAAACGAATACATTGCGAATAAATAATAATCTATAACAAAATACGCATAATTGTTTAGTTAATCTTTTCTTAATAATGATATCTAACTTAAATATGGATGCAATTATGGTGAACATACATATGGCTTAGGGCAACACATTCCGCATATCACTAGACATGGTAATCTACTTCACATAATTTACAACATCAAATTATCAGCGTGCAAAAGATAAGAACCAAAACTTATACTTTTCAAGGCTAGAAAAACAATATGTTATAACTTCTAAAAATCATAAATAAATAATACCATATTACTTCTTGCGCACTTATACTTTTTAGAATCTACAAAAGGTTAGTAAACCATAAGAGCAAGAATCAAGTCAAAAACTCATAAGATCAATTTATAATGCATTTTACAATCTACTTGGTCGAAACAGAAATTTACAGCAACTTGTCAGAAACTTAGGTCAAATTGTAAAAATCACTACAAATTGTCAAAATATTTTCTTACAACTTGGCTTATCAATTTAGAAACATATACAAATCTTTTAAATAATGGAGTTTGAAACATACTAAATCAATAAGTAGTTTTTAAATGACATTTTTTACAAAAACACGGGACAAATAAGTTACTGTACAGGAATATTCCAACCACTGCCTACTAAAATATTTATTTCTCCTAAACCGTATATTATTTAAACATGAAACAAGTGGAATATAAAATCTAACTCATAAGTGTATCACACATAAAAATTTCGTAAAAGGATTTTAAACAGACAGTAAATAGCAGCCAATACAATCAAGGGTAAAATCTTGCGAAATCAACCAAAATCACATTCTTCACAATTCCACACAATAATTAATACTTTACATGTTTAATCATATTCATACCTTCCACATACGTGACAACATACTTTCCTTATATTAACATGCTTATAACAATACTTAAAAGAAATCATATCACATCCCTCCTCCGTAAAACAAGGTTACGCCCCCGTAACCGCAATTATCAATGAAAACAGCATTCAAACAAGGCAACAAAACTTCCAAGACAAAATAAACAATATTTATTTTAAATTACCCCACACTGTAATATCTCTCAAGGTAACCGGTTCGAAACTGGAAGGGCCAAGGTACGAATTAAGGACGTCTCCTTAACCGCACCAAAAGGGGCTCCTAACGCTTTATACTCGGGGCTCATTTTATTAGACACATCCTACATTCATTATCGTTCATTGGTTGAGGCCCGAGGATCGTTTTGCTCTGATACCACTTTGTAACACCCTCATTTACTTAGGAGCCTTTAGCCAGACATTCCCAAATAATAGGACTGTTACCATCTCGGTTTCCCAAGGTAGTAAATAACAAAAACCAACTCACCAAAGTACTTTAAATTAAAACTTAATGATTACAGGTTTACTACAACTTAACCAACTAAAACTTAATATAAAATAAGATAACCTCGGAGCGGAAATAAATAAAGTGATCTCATAATCTATGTGATCTAGACTTCTAGGTAGATTAGCAGTCCTCACGTATTTCATAGCTCCCAAGTCAGCTAACCTTTAGTACCTGTCAAATTTGCTCCCCATTATGGTTCATCACAGGTGTTCACGAATACACTGTCAACCACGAGGTTGAGTAGGAATAGCTAAACAACAACAATAAATGAATACAAGATAATATCAAATGCAAATGCAATGCATGCTCATGATCAATCCTCTGACGCTTCCGTTCATCCCACCAATCCCTAGCCGGGGTAATCTGAATAACATCCCAGAGACAAGTCCTGCAGAACCAGCCTGGCGAAACCAATGCAAGTGCTCATGATATGATATGCAAACAATATTATAAATACCATCCCAGGCACGAGGCTGGGGAAACCAAATCATATAATCATCTCAGTCACGAGCTAGGGTAGTCAATAATGAAATCATCTCAGTTACGAGCTGAGGTAGTCAATAATTAAATCATCTCAAAGCAACCAACCAACAACCATATATCATCAATCACAATTCCAAACAATTCGACCAATACAATCAGATAATATCATTCAAGTAAACATTAAAGTAATTAAGTAGCTATCCTATCTGGCAAGCAATATCCAATTTAAGCGGCTTAAAGCGATCCAATAATTAAAGCAATCCAACCCGATTATAATTTCTTCACAATCGTCACCTAATCAAAATATTATAATTCTTCTATCAATTATTATTTATTACTTCCATTAATATTTATAAATTATATTCATTCTTCAAACTAATTATTTATCATAATTATTAAAGATTTACGATATTAAAACCCGACTCAAATAAAAACCCGAGTCAAACCCAACTTAAAAACCCGATTCAAGTAAGTAAAAGCCAAACCCATAAGACAAAACCCAAAACCCACGTATAACCCCCCCCCCCCCCAGCCCGAGTAAACCCATCACCAACACCCACACCTAGAACCCGTTTAAAATACCAAATCCCGACACCACCAAGCTCACCACCAGGCCCCACCAGGAGCACCCACTACCGACAACCCAGACACACCCCAACCACCAACTATAACCACCCCAATCCGCCACAACCTCGCGCCCTATTACCCACGACCAACAACAAATAACACAAACAACAACTCACACAACCCGCCAACTCCACCACCAACAGCCACCACGACAGCCACCCATCACGCACCTGACATGCCACGAACCCCAGCACAAACCGACCCATTAACAAAAACCCTACAACAACCCCACACCGACGACAATAACACAAGTATCCCTCCCCTGTTTTCGAGTAATTATGGCCACCACCACTACAAACCACAACCTTTACCACCCCAACATCTACCAACACAGTCGCCCAACCACTCTTACCCATCCCTACTAAACCCAGGCGAGTCACGTCCTGAATAAGGGTTCAAAACGACACAAAACCCGCAACACAACCACCCCTCAAAACTCGCCTGAAACCGTCCTCTCCCGTCAGTCAACAGTAGTCAAATCAGGTCAACGGTGATCATTGGTCATCCACGGTCACAACGGTACTTACGGCCTGATCTATGGTGGTCTAGTTTACAAGTTATAGTATAGCAAAGAGTATACATGAAACGGTTTAAAGTACTACCTAGAGGCGATAATAAAAGTTGATCCTTTTTCTTTTCTCTTCCTTAATTCCTTTCTTCTTTCCTTTAGATTTCTTCCTTCTTATTTTATGAATTATTTTTCAGATTATTGTGTATTTATAGTCTCGAATTAGAGAGCATATGACGTTGATTAGGAAACTAAGAACTATTTCCTTATTCCAATTATTATAGGAATAACTAATATAATTATTACATATTTATTCTTACCATAGGTAGGACTTCCAATTACTACTTTACTAATTCTATTATTATTGATATAATTATTATTACCTTTTACCATTATTTATATTTTATTTTTCTTTATTGTTATTTATATTAAATCCCAAAACAATTCCCGACCATGCTCATACTAGATTAATAAATTTCGGTCCATATAACTATGGCACATGACCCAAAGCTCAATTACTAGCTAAGCTTAATTCCCGACTTGGATAATTATTTTATTATTTAATTAACGTCTTATTTGTAATTATTATTAGAAATGCCTTTAATCAATTATTAAATTACGTAAATTATTATCATAAATTACTATCAAAATACGAGGTATTACAGTCTTCCCCCCCTTAAAATTAACTTCATCTCGAAGTTCGCCCACAACTACTACGACTACACTTATAAACATCCTCACAATTATGCATTTTACGATTATCAATCATGCCAAATATCATCACAAGATATCACAACAATAATTCAAAGCATTCATAGGATTACAATTCTTCCCCCTAAAAATAAACTTCGTCCTCAAAGTTTGAGATAACAACCAACGGAAATAATTAGACTATTTATCACCAGAACATATAACACACATTGTAACATAAGACGACTATTATTCTCAGCAGAACATCGATTGATGGCATAATTAATTTTAAATAGCAAAACCACATTGTATAGTATATTCGAACCAATCTTTATTTAAACTCAACTACTTTACTTAACTTCCGACGAATACATTGCCAGAATAAATAATAATCTATAACAAAATAAGCATAATTGTTTAGTTATTCTTTTCTTAATAATGATATCTAACTTAAATATGGATGCAATTATCGTGAACATATGTATGGCTTAGGGCAACACATTCCGCATATCACTAGACATGGTAATCTACTTCACATAATTTACATCATCAAATTATCAGCGTGCAAAAGATAAGAACTAAAACTAATACTTTTCAAGGCTAGAAAAAAAAAATATGTTATAACTTCTAAAAATCATAAATAAATAATACCATATTACTTCTTGCGCACTTATACGTTTTAGAATCTACAAAAGGTTAGTAAACCATGAGAGAAAGAATCAAGTAAAAAACTCATAAGATCACTTTATAATGCATTTTACAAACTACTTGGTCGAAACAGAAATTTTACAGCAACTTGTCAGAAACTTAGGTCAAATTGAAAAAATCACTACAAATATTCAAAATATTTTTTTACAACGTGGCTTATCATTTTAGAAACATATACGAATATTTTAAATAATGGAATTTGAATCATACTAAATCAATAAGTAGTTTTTAAATGACAATTTTTACAAAAACACGGAACAAATAAGTTACTGTACAGGAATATTCCGACCACTGCCCACAAAAATATTTATTTCTCCTAAACCGTATATTGTATAAACATGAAACCAGTGGCATATAAAATCAACTCATAAGTGTATCACACATAAAAATTTCGTATAAATATTTTAAACAGACAGTAAATGGCAGCCAATACAATCAAGGGTAAAATCTTGCGAAATCAACCAAAATCACATTCTTCACAATTCCACACAATAATTAATACTTTACATGTTTAGTCATATTCACACCTTCCACATACGTGCCAACATACTTTCCTTATATCAACATGCTTATAACAATACTTAAAAGAAATCATATCACATCCCTCATCCGTAAAACAAGGTTACGCCCCCGTGACCGCAATTATCAATGAAAACAGCATTCAAAAAAGGCAACAAAACTTCCAAGACAAAATAAACAATATTTATTTAAATTACCCCACAATGTAATATCTCTCAAGGTAACCGGTTCGAAACTGGAAGGGCCAAGGTACGAATTAAGGACGTCTCCTTAACCGCACTAAAAGGGGTTCCTAACGGTTTCTACCCGGGGCTCATTTTATTAGACACATCCTACATTCATTATCGTTCATTGGTTGAGGCCTGAGGATCTTTTTGCTCTGATACGACTTTGTAACACCCCCATTTATTTAGGAGCCTTTAGCCAGACATTCCCAAATAATAGGACTGTTACCATCTCGGTTTCCCAAGGTAGTAAATAACAAAAACCAACTCACCAAAGTACTTTAAATTAAAACTTAATGATTACAGGTTTACTACAACTTAACCAACTAAAACTTAATATAAAATAAGATACAACTCGGAGCGGAAATAAATAAAGTGATCTCATAATCTATGTGATCTAGACTTCTAGGTAGATTAGCAGTCCTCACGCATCTCATAGCTCACAAGTCAGCTAATCTTTAGTACCTGTTAAATTTTCTCCCCATTATGATTCATCACAGGTGTTCACGAATACACTATCAACCACGAGGTTGAGTAGGAATAGCAAAACAACAAGAATAAATGAATACAAGACAATATCAAATGCAAATGCAATGCATGTTCATGATCAATCCTCCGACGCTTCCGTTCATCCCGCCAATCCCTGGCCGGGGTAATCTCAATAACATCCCAGAGACAAGTCTTTTAGAACCAGCCTGGGGAAACCAATGCAAGTGCTCATGATATGATATGCAAACAATATTATACATACCATCCCAGACACGAGGCTGGGGAAACCAAATCATATAATTATCTCAGTCACGAGCTGGGGTAGTCATTAATCAAATTATCTCAGTTACGAGCTGAGGTAGTCAATAGTTAAATCATCTCAAAGCAACCAACCAACAACCATATATCATCCATCACAATTTCAAACAATTCGACCAATACAATCAGATAATATCATTCAAGTAAACATTAAAGTGATTGAGTAGCTATCCTACTTGGCAAGCAATATCCAATTTAAGCGGCTCAAAGCGATTCAATAATTAAAGAAATCCAACCCGATTATAATTTCTTCACAATCGTCACCTAATCATAATTTTATAATTCTTCTATCAATTATTATTTATTACTTCCATTATTATTTATAAACTATATTCATTCTTCAAATTAATTACTTATCATAATTATTAAAGGTTTACGATATTAAAACCCGACTCAAATAAAAACCCGACTCAAACCCAACTTAAAAACCCGATTCAAGTAAGTAAAAGCCAAACCCATAATAAGACAAAACCCAAAATCCACTTTTAACCCCCCCCCCCCCCCCCTAGCCTGAGTAAACCCATCAACAACACCCACACCTAGAACCCGTTTAAAATACCAAAACCCGACACCACCAAGCTCACCACTAGGCCCCACCAGGAGCACGCACTACCGACAACCCAGACACAACCGCCCCAATCCGCCACAACCTCGCGCCCTATTACCCACGGCCAACAACAAAGAACATAAACAACAACTCACACAACCCGCCAACTCCACCACCAACAGCCACCACGACAGCCACCCACCACGCACCTGACATGCCACGAACCCCAGCACAAACCCGACCCATTAACAACACCCCTCCAACAACCCCACACCAGCGACAACAACAAAAGCATCCCTCCCCTGTTTTTGCGTAATTCTGGCCACCACCACCACAAACCACCACCTTTAACACCCCAACATCCACCAACACAGTCGACCCAACCACCCTGACCCATCCCTACTAAACACAGGTGAGTCACGTCCTGAATTAGGGTTCAAAATGACACAAAACCAGCAACACAACCACCCCTCGAAACTCGCCTGAAACCTCCCTCTCCCGTCAGTCAAAAGTGGTCAAATCAGGTCAACGGTGATCATTGGCCATCCACGGTCACAACGGTACTTACGGCCTGATCTATGGTGGTCTAGTTTACAAGTTATAGCATAGCAAAGAGTATACATGAAATGGTTTAAAGTATTACCTAGAGGCGATAATAAAATTTAATCCTTTTTCTTTTCTCTTCCTTTATTCCTTTCTTCTTTCCTTTAGATTTCTTCCTCTTATTTTATGAATTATTTTTCAGATTATTGTGTATTTATAGTCTCGAATTAGAGAGCATATGACGTTGATTAGGAAACTAAGAACTATTTCCTTATTCCAATTATTATAGGAATAACTAATATAATTATTACATATTTATTCTTACCATAGGTAGGACATCAAATTACTACTTTACTAATTCTATTATTATTGATATAATTATTATTACCATTTACCTTTATTTATATTTTATTATTTCCTTATTGTTATTTATATTAATTCCTGAAACAATTCCCGACCATGCTCATACTAGATTAATAAATTTCGGTCCATATAACTATGGCACATGACCCAAAGCTCAATGTAACACCCCCATTTACTTAGGAGCCTTTAGCTAGACATTCCCAAATAAATAGGATTGTTATCATCTCGGTTTCCCGAGGTAGTGAATAACAAAGACCAACTCACCAACATACTTTAAATTAAAAACTTTAATGATTACATGTTTATTACAAATTAACCAACTAAAACTTAATATAAAATATTTAAAACTCGCAGCGGAAATAAATAAAGTGATATAATTGTTCTATGTGATCTAGACTTCAACTATGGTCCAAGTCAAGCTCTCATCCCAATGCTTCCATGTCAGCTAATTTTTAGTACCTGTCAAATTTGCTCCCCATAAAACGGTTCACCGCAGGTGTTCACGAATACACAGTCAACCGCGAGGTTGAGTAGGAATAAATACTAACAACAAAAACATACGATAAACAATCCAATTTCCCTTTTAATTGCACAACCCCATGGCAACGTGCTCCTTTCTTTTACTTAGCACACTAATCATCCCGCCAATCCCTGGCCGGGGCAGCCTCAACCCGAAGGTGAGTAAACACACACTACATTACCAAAAGGTAATGTCTGCCTCAACATATAGTTGAGTAATATCCACCAGATGGCCTGCAGACCAATCTAGGGCCTGCCTCGAGTAAATACGATAAAATATCGTCTGCCAGAATAAATCTGAAATACGTCACCCAAAGGCTCTTACCATGACGTCTGCCAATATAACCGCATTAATAATCAACATCACCACGAAGGGATGTCTGCCAGTATTAAACTGAATAACCGATGCAATAATAGTAACCCCATCACAATAACCAACATATACAATGTAATTCCCCCTTCCAACAATTACGATATGATTAACCAACATATGCAATATAAATCTCTCTTCCAACAATTACGATTATATCAACGAACACAATTCACATATGATCAACTCACTTTAACATAAACCATCCAACAAACATTATCGAGTAAAAGTTGAGTAGGATTTATCCCTACCTGGCAAGCGATTACAATTAAGCAGCTTTAAGAAATCCAAATAATTAAAGCAACCCGACTATAATTCTTCACAACCATCACCTAAACAAAATATCATAATTCAATTCAATTTAGTTATTTATCTATTTATTTCGTTTAGTATACAAATTATTCAAACCAATTGATTTATTATAATTATTAAAGGTTTACGATTATTAAAACTCGATTCACTTATTATAAATTAATTAATTACGTCAATTATAATCTCGTATAATTATAAATCCTGTTTTAATTATAATACAAAAACCCGCTTATTAAAGTCAAGACCCGATTACGCATTAGTACCCTAGTTAACCCATCTTATAATTATGCTAACCAACACTCCAATCAAATGGTTTCAACCCGTATAATTCCCACACACTCCCACAACAATGGCCTAGCCAGGGCAACTACCTGCCCGGCCACCTCCTGGTCAGCCCTCACCAAGCCACGACAAGCCGTACCAGGTCCAACCACCGTCATCGTCACCAAATACCCACCTAGCAAAGTCGGGTCCTAATTTATCAACAACAAGCACGTCCATAAGAAACTCCGGCGAGAGCACCACCCTAGGCACCACTAGCGACCTCCCAGAGCAGCCCAAGTCCGACGACACACAACCCACATCCACTGCCAACCCGAGTCAAGTTTCAAACACCCACAACCCGCGTTCATTCTACTCGGTTTAAGACACAGTCCCAATAACAACAACTCCTAACCATCCGTATAAAACCCAACGCCACGACCACCACAGCTACGAACACCACCTATGTCCACCACCATCGCCACCACTGACACATGGAGACTACAAGGGTGGTCCTCTTTCACCGGTGCAGCCCCAATCGTGGTCACAGTGATCGTCTTAAGACGGTCACGACACCTCCCTCTGTTTTCCCCTGTTTACCGCCACCACTGCCACAAACCACCACTTAAAGCCGCCACGACGCAACCCCTGAGGTCGACTCTCACCCCTGGTCTCAACCCTACTCTCGGTCAGGTCTGGGTCACACGAATCAAGGGTCAAAACCCACATTACCCACGGTACAACCACCATCAAACACCTACACGAAAACCAATAAAAACACCCCTTCCCCGCTGGTCACTAGCGGTCAAACGGAGGTCCGGCTACTCCCTGCTGGTTCACGGTCACAGTCACTGTCAAAGCAAGTCCTATGGTGGTCTAAATAACAAGTTATAATGAAGCGAAGTATATACATAAGACGGTTTTAAAGTATTACCTTGAGGCGATAAATTGATTTTGCTAAATTCCCTTTCGTCTTTAGGTCTCCCTTCTCTCTTTAATCAATTATTTTCAGATTCTTATGAAGAATAAAGTCTATTGTTGTAGGTTGTCTTCTATTTATATAGGTAGGTTAAGCTTATATGGAAATCCATTAGGAAATATAAAATATATTATTATTATTATTAGTAGTAGTAATTATTCGATCCCGAAAATTACTCTACTAATTTACGCAACATGCATGGCCGGCCCAAGCCCTATAGCATACGGCCCAACTCCAATTCCGTCTCTCATTATTTTATTATTATATTTATCCCGTCTTATTTTCAATCATTAAATATAATTCCATTTAATTAATTATTTGAATTACGTAAATTAGTTATATAAAATTCACTAAATTATGGGGTATTACACTCAATTACTAGCTAAGCCCAATTCCCGATTTGGATACTTATTTTATTATTTAATTAACGTCTTATTTGTAATTATTATTAGAAATGCCTTTAATCAATTATTAAATTACGTAAATTATTATCATAAATTACTATCAAAATACGAGGTATTACAGTCTTCCCCCCCTTAAAATGAACTTCGTCTCGAAGTTCGCCCACAACTACTACGACTAAACATCCTCATAACTAAGTACCATCCAGCACAATTATGCATTTTACGATTATCAATCATGCCAAATCTCATCACAAGATATCACAACAATAATTCAAAGCATTCATAGTATTACATTCCTTCCCCCTAAAAATAAACTTCGTCCTCAAAGTTCGAGATAACAACCAACGGAAATAATTAGACTATTTATCACCAGAACATATAACACATATTGTAACATAAGACGACAATTATTCTCAGCAGAACATCGATTGATGGCATAATTAATTTTAAATAGCAAAACCACATTGTATAGTATATTCGAACCAATCTTTTTTTAAACTCAACTACTTTACTTAACTACCGACGAATACATTGCCAGAATAAATAATAATCTATAACAAAATACGCATAATTGTTTAGTTAATCTTTTCTTAATAATGATATCTAACTTAAATATGGATGCAATTATGGTGAACATATATATGGCTTAGGGCAACACATTCCGCATATCACTAGACATGGTAATCTACTTCACATAATTTACAACATCAAATTATCAGCGTGCAAAAGATAAGAACCAAAACTTATACTTTTCAAGGCTAGAAAAAAATATGTTATAACTTCTAAAAATCAGAAATAAATAATACCATATTACTTCTTGCGCACTTATACTTTTTAGAATCTACAAAAGGTTAGTAAACCGTGAGAGAAAGAATCAAGTAAAAAACTCATAAGATCAATTTATAGTACATTTTACAAACTACTTGGTCGAAACAGAAATTTTACAGCAACTTGTCAGAAACATAGGTCAAATTGTAAAAATCACTACAAATTGTGAAAATATTTTATTACAACGTGGCTTATCAATTTAGAAACATATACGAATATTTTAAATAATGGAGTTTGAATCATACTAAATCAATAAGTAGTTTTTAAATGACAAGTTTTACAAAAACACGGGACAGATAAGTTACTGTACAGGAATATTCCGACCACTGCCCACTAAAATATTTATTTCTCCTAAACCTTATATTATTTAAACATGAAACCAGTGGCATATAAAAGTTAACTCATAAGGGTATCACACATAAAAATTTCGTAAAAGGATTTTAAATAGACAGTAAATGGCAGCCAATACAATCAAGGGTAAAATCTTGCGAAATCAACCAAAATCACATTCTTCACAATTCCACACAATAATTAATACTTTACACGTTTAATCATATTCACACCTTCCACATACGTGCCAACATACTTTCCTTATATCAACATGCTTATAACAATACTTAAAAGAAATCATATCACATCCCTCCTCCGTAAAACAAGGTTACGCCCCCGTTACCGCAATTATCAATGAAAACAGTATTCAAACAAGGCAACAAAACTTCCAAGACAAAATAAACAATATTTATTTTAAAATTACCCCACACTGTAATATCTCTCAAGGTAACCGGTTCGAAACTGGAAAGGCTGAGGTACGAATTAAGGACGTCTCCTTAACCGCACTAAAAGAGGCTCCTAACGGTTTCTACCCGGGGCTCATTTTATTAGACACATCCTACATTCATTATCGTTCATTGGTTGAGGCCTGAGGATCATTTTTCTTTGATACCACTTTGTAACACCCCTACTTATTTAGGAGCCTTTTGCCAGACATTCTCAAATAATAGGATTGTTACCATCTCGGTTTCTCAAGTTTGTAAATAACAAAAACCAACTCACCAAAGTACTTTAAATTAAAACTTAATGATTACAGGTTTACTACAACTTAACCAACTAAAACTTAATATAAAATAAGATACAACTCGGAGCGGAAATAAATAAAGTGATCTCATAATCTATGTGATCTAGACTTCTAGGTAGATTAGCAGTCCTCACGCATCTCATAGCTCCCAAGTCAGCTAATCTTTAGTACCTGTCAAATCTGCTCCCCATTATGGTTCATCACATGTGTTCATGAATACACTGTCAACCACGAGGTTGAGTAGGAATAGCTAAACAACAACAATAAATGAATACAAGACAATATCAAATGCAAGTGCAATGCATGCTCATGATCAATCCTCCGACGCTTTCGTTCATCCCGCCAATCCCTGGCCGGGGTAATCTCTATAACATCCCAGAGACAAGTCCTGCAGAACCAGCCTGGGGAAACCAATGCAAGTGCTCATGATATAATATGCAAACAATATTATACATACCATCCCAGACACGAGGCTGGGGAAACCAAATCATATAATCATCTCAGTCACGAGCTGGGGTAGTCAATAATCAAATCATCTTAGTTACGAGCTGAGGTAATCAATAATTAAATCATCTCAAAGCAACCAACCAACAACCATATATCATCCATCAGAATTCCAAACAATTCGACCAATACAATCAGATAATATCATTCAAGTAAACATTAAAGTGATTGAGTAGCTATCCTACCTAGTAAGCAATATCCAATTTAAGCGGCTCAAAGCGATCCAATAATTAAAGCAATCCAACCCGATTATAATTTCTTCACAATGGTCACCTAATCAAAATATTATAATTCTTCTATCAATTATTATTTATTACTTCCATTATTATTTATAAATTATATTCATTCTTCAAATTAATTACTTATCATTATTATTAAAGGTTTACAATATTAAAACCCGACTAAAATAAAAACCCGAGTCAAACCCAACTTAAAAACAAAACCCAAAACCCACGTATAACTCCTCCTAGCCCGAGTAAACCCGTCACCTACACCCAAACCTAGAACCCGTTTAAAATACCAAAACCCGACACCACCAAGCTCACCACCAGGCCCCATCGGGAGCACCCACTACCGACAACCCAGACACATCCCAACCACCAGCTATAACCGCCCTAATCCGCCACAACCTCGCGCCCTATTACCCACGACCAACAACAAACAACAGAAACAACAACTCACACAACCCGCCAACTCCACCACCAACAACCACCACGACAGCCACCCACCATGCACCTGACATGCCATGAACCCCAGCACAAACCCGACCCATTAACAACACCGCTTCAACAATCCCACACCGGTGACAATAACACAAGCATCCCTCCCCTGTTTTCGCGTAACTCTGGCCACCACCACCACAAACCACCACCTTTACCACCCCAACATCCATCAACACAGTTGACCCAACCACCCTGACCCATCCCTACTAAACCCAGGTGAGTCACGTCCTGATTAAGGGTTAAAAACGACATAAAACCCGCAACACAACCACCCCTCGAAACTCGCCTGAAAACGCCCTCTCCCGTCAGTCAACAGTGGTCAAATCAGGTCAACGGTGATCATTGGTCATCCACGATCACAACGGTACTTATGGCCTGATCTATGGTGGTCTAGTTTACAAGTTATATCATAGCAAAGAGTATACATGAGACGGTTTAAAGTATTACCTAGAGCCGATAATAAAAGTTAATCTTCTTTCTTTTCTCTTCCTTAATTCCTTTCTTCTTTCCTTTAGATTTCTTCCTTCTTATTTTATGAATTATTTTTCAGATTATTGTGAATTTATAGTCTCGAATTAGAGAGCATATGACGCTGATTAGGAAACTAAGAACTATTTCCTTATTCCAATTATTATAGGAATAACTAATATAATTATTACATATTTATTCTTACCATAGGTAGGACTTTCAATTACTACTTTCCTAATTCTATTATTATTGATATAATTATTATTACCTTTTACCTTTATTTATATTTTATTATTTCCTTATTATTATTTATATCAAATCCCGAAACAATTACCGACTATGCTCATACTAGATTAATAATTTTCCGTCCATATAACTATGGCACATGGCCCAAAGCTCAATTACTAGTTAAGCCCAATTCCCGACTTGGATAGTTATATTATTATTTAATTAACGTCTTATTTGTAGTTATTATTAGAAATGCCTTTAATCAATTATTAAATTATGTAAATTATTGTGGATGTGGGCCCACCTGCGTATGCCTGGCTCGATCTGTGGGCAATGGTAGCGGTCTTTTGAAAGCCACGCTCGGCGGCGTAAAAATGCTTTCGACCGGATCGTTTTAGATCGGTCGATTTCGTCTCGGTAAGGGTCTCGAAACGATTAGAGATGTTCGGAGTCGCCACCAAGCATTTGTGGTATGCCAGGAACCCGTTCGAATTCCACTTTATACCTCGGTCAAATCGAAGCACAAAGCAGCGTTTGACATAGGTACTAAAGATAAGGAAATCGTCCCTCTTTAGCATCCTATCTCTAGAATGACTCTCGTACGTCCTGGATAAAGTCGTCCACTATCGATCTTGGTTGGTTGAATGCAAAAGTTGATAAAACGGTTTAAATGCATGAATGCGCATCCAATAATTTAAACCTAACATGTGAGAGCTTTCTAAGTCGGTTGATTTAATCCAAGTATCAAGTATAAGATGTCGAGTTGGATTTATGGTTGATTTGCATGCAAGACGGAAATTAAACATCCATTTACCGTATTAGGTTTATGGCGCATAATGTGATCCATTTGTCTTGGTAAAGCGTTTTGCAAATGTTATTTTGAGTAGTCATCTGATCCGTCCTATATCCGGGCTAATCGGAGTCGGGATCATCCTAGACTAATGCTGGAAAGGGAACAGGCCCTTTACCAGACGGCTATATGAGGCGCGAGCCAGCCGGCGGTGTAAAGGGGCTTCCCCTGGTTCTGAAAATGAGAAAGAAAAGGCCTGCTTGAGGCGCGGGCTAGCCTACGGTTATATACCTTATTCTGACCATTTGAAAAAGGTTATAAAACGTGTTGAAAATGGGTGTTTGAACCCGGTTTGATTTGAATGGGTCGTTTAGACCGCATTTGATGATTTGAAGAACTAGACTCGAATAATCATCATTATTTTGATAATATTCGATGTCGGGTTCGATTTGACAAACATGACATGAATAGTTTTGAAAATAATTATGAACTAATTGTTTTAAGTCCATTTGAATGTAACTAGTCGGTACTCGTCATCGTACCCGGGTTAAAATCCGGCATGGTATGTAGAACCAAGGACGACTTTGTGTTGGTGACTAATATGTTTATTTTGAAAGATGCAAAGAAATGATGAAAGGCTTTAAAATACCTCCCAAAATGAAATAAAAAGGTTTAAATACCTTTTAAATGTCATTAACCAAATATTATCACCGAAGCACGGATTTAACCGTCATGGTATATGGAACCATGGGTGAAAAATGTTTTATAGTTAAAACAAATGAAATGGAATAAAAAGGGTTTGAAAATATTTGAAATGGTAAAAACCGATTACAAATATGAAAATGAATTAAAGGGAAATGACGAAAACAAACACGGTTGATCTCTGACCTGGACACCCCATTTAGGCGCGGGCAAGCCGGCGAACCAAGAGGCTTCTGTCTCAAGCCAAAAATCAGTTTTGGCTCGTTTATCCCATGTTTTGGTTCATGTTATGCACGTTTTAGCATGTTATAGTCATGAAACAAATGAAAACATAATAAAAGAGGATTTTTACACCCTCATACTTACATGTTTGGTTATGGCGAGTGACCGACGTAAGTGTAACAACTCGTTTGGTCAGAAAAGACTCGGTTTAAAACCGTTTTGGTAAGTAAAAAGAGTGTTTTAAGGTTAGTGACGGTGTAGTAGTCGAAGTGGTCGGTCAAGTGATTTAAAGCATGATGATGGTACCAAACAATGTGTAAGGCTTATATTTACGATCGGTAGGTCGTAAATACGCGTCGGATTGTGACTTAAGAAGTCGAGTCGAGAATTTTAAGGGAGAAAAGAGGGGGTGGACACTCGCGTAAGTCTCATATGGGGGGCATTTGAGGGGTATTTATAGGAGAATGAGTGGTTGTGTGAGTTTTGAGCGACGTGGCCACTTTGGCTGCTCAAAGAGGCGCGAGCCACGTCGCGGTTCTTCGAGGTGAGTTGTCGCTTTCACACAAATGCAATCATGATTTGTTCTATCCTAGGTTTTGTTGTCACATGTTTGGTACTTGACCATTCATGAATCCGGGAAAACTTAAGGTAGAACGTTTGAAATGTTTTGTTTTTGGTGGTTGACTCAGTTTGACTCGTTGTTGGAGTCAGGATTTGAATTTTTGAGTCGGTTTTTGGTCCGGTGACGGTTTTGACTCTAGTTAGTGTCATTGCGACCCCGTCGTCGTGCATTAAACACTCCAGGTATTTTTGAAATGTTTTATTTTCGAAATCATTTTATGTTTTCCGACGTAAAGTTATACACAAACTGTCGATCAAACGCCGCGATTCCAAAACATGTTATAGTTCGATAATCATCAGGTGTTTGTTGGAGTCTCAGCAGATACTGGGTATCTACAAAGCCCCCACTTTGACTGAGGCTTGGACAGGGCGAAAGTCAAAGTAGAGCCCCCAGGTCAATCGAAGATTACAACCTGGAGACCCAAGCGACGTCGAGGCGGCTCGAAAGGATTCGGGCCAAGGACCTGCCGTCGGGAAGGGCGGCGCCAAGGCGACTTGAGGGTAGGAGTCAAGGACTTGTCGTCGGGAACAGTTTAGAGTCTGTCGACTGTCCGTGCGGGTCATTTAAAGTCCATTATACTACGTATAAAGGCTCGCCAGCCATAGGAAGGAGTCATACCTGAGGCATCTTCTGATATGTCCTTGCATGTTTGCAGACAAAGGCTCGCCAGCTCTGGTAAGGAGTTGTACCCGGGGCATCTTCGGGACGTGTCCTTGAGTGTTTACGGACAAAGGCTCGCCAGCTGTGATAAGGAAATGTACCCGAGGCATCTTCGGGATGTGTCCTTGAGTGTTTTGCGGACAAAGGCTCGCCAGCTGCGATAAGGAAATGTACTCGAGGCATCTTCGGGATGTGTCCTTGAGGGTTTGCGGACAAAGGCTCGCCAGCCATGATAATAAAATGTACCCGAGGCATCTTCGGGATGTGTCCTTGAGGGTTTGCGGACAAAGGCTCGCCAACTGTGGTGCGTAGTAAGGCTCGCCAGCCATGGGGCGGTCGGTTAATGGACCGTGAGCATAGCCGCGTCGAATGGGCTTGTTTTGAAAGTAGCGAACTCGTGATGCCGCTGTGGAAATAGTGAAGTCGAATTTTCACCATCACTGTTTTTGAAATGAGCGGGGTCCGCGAGAAAGCCCCCTGCTGGTATTTGAAGGAATAGTGAATTTGGAATCTTCACCATTCGTCGTTCTCTCTTCTTTTTTTTTTGAATTCGAAGCGGCGGTTTTGATCGCCGATGAATTTGAATTTTGAAGGAAATAACAAATTTTAAATTTTGCTATTTACGTTTGAAGTGACGGTTTATGTGCCGCCGTTGACATTTGAAAGAAATAGTGAATTTGGAATCTTCACCATTAATTAAAGTGACGGTTTATGTACCGCCGTTGACATTTGATGGAAATAGTGAATTTGGAATCTTTAGTATTAATTGAAGTGACGGTTTATGTGCCGCCGTTGACATTTTAAAGAAATAGTGGATTTGGAATCTTCACTATTAATTGAAGTGACGGTTTATGTGCCGACGTTCGAAAATTCGAAGAAATAGCGGATTTTGGATTCTCGCTATAATTTTTGAAATTTTTGAAGGAAAATATTGAATTTTGATTTCACCATTATTTTTGAAATTGGCGGTTTTGATCGCCGTTTGTTTGAAATTTTCGAAAATAGCGAATTTAAATTTTCACTATTTGTTTTTGTCTCTGAGAGAATGACGATTTTGATGTCGTCAATGAAAATTTGAAGTTTGTTATGTGGAAATTGGGCTAAAGCCGAAAATTCGCTGAAAGAGTAAAGGGGAGGCCTGGTTTAGGCGCGAGCCACCTGGCGAACCAAGGGGGCTTCCCTATTTTTCTGTAAAAGACGCGAGGCTTGGCTGCTCGTCATTCATTACTTCGTCTTCTCCAAATTTCGACAAAACAAGCTAAAATCGCCATTGTTGGACCTTCTAGCTCGCTTGGATACCTGCTATCATCAACAATGTTATCTTAAGGTATGTATTCCCTCATGAATCCATTTAAATTTGTTGATCTTTTAGCTTAATTGAATTAGGGCGAAATTTTACCCTAGAAAATCGAATTGGGCGTTTTTGATCGATCCTATTTCGAGTGAAATTGCTGATTGCATTAGGTTAGAAACCTATTTAGGAGTATAGGGGTGCTTTTAGTTCGCATTTTGGTCCCCGTTCCCGCTCCCTATGCTCGAAAAACGTGAGTGAGGTGAGAAACTGTCTCATTTCGCAATGCCAAGTTTATTTGCTTGGGTAGTGGGTCCCACTAGGTTGCATTGCAGTTGGGGAAACCCGTATTCGCTATTTATGGACCTTCGTTGGGTATTGTGGGCAAAATTGGAATTTTGCCTTTTGTGACGATCTTATGGCTGACAAAATAAGCGCCGGTTTGGGCTTGAATTGAGTCAGTTTGCCTTGAAATGGACCTTATTGGTAGTTTAGGTCACCCTGAGGCGTGATAAAATCACGTTTGCCTTTTTGCGGTCGTTTTTTGAATTTTTGACCAGTTTGCGCTCAAATTAGCGTAGAAATTGCCTTTTTGAGCCGTGGAAAAATTTTCCGTTGCATTGGGAATGTATTTTAGTTTGTTGGTGGACCTTGTATGAGTCTTGGAATGCCGGTTTTTTTTTTTTTTTTGTGGTGGTTTTGACTCGTCTTTTGCTTGAAAAGAGGGGCGAGTCTTTTTTTGTTTGTTTTTTTTGTGAATTGTTTTTTTTGTTGGATTTTGGGCGGGATTGCCCTTGTTTTGTTTTGCAGGTTGTGTTTTGGATTTGTCCATTTCACGCCGTCATAATGCCGAAATTTCGGCTGACGCTTTTTTGTTTGCAGGAGAGTGTTCGGGACAGGCTGGGTCCCTGGCGGCGACCTTTAAGGAGTTGTTCGGGACGGGCCCGGTTAGTGCGCCTTCTGTGGTAGTGGAGGACGTTACTGAGGAGCAGTGACCTCCTGAGCTGACTGTTGGGGCCATAGGGGCCGTTGAGGAGCGTGAGGTGCCCGTTTTTTGGGCTACTATCACTGGGAGAGCTCAGACTGGGTCTGAGGTTGGTACCTCCGGGAGGAGGGTTTCTACGAGAGAGCGTCGTCCCTGGTCGACCAGACGGACATTACAGAACGTCACCAGGGTCGTTAAGATGGGTCCCATCCGTCATGTTGAGTCTCGTGGCCATAAGAGACGGAGGGCGGAGACAGTCGAGGACGATGCTGACGTCGCGAGCTGGAGAGCCAGACGGGCTACGGCTCCGCGGAGGTTGCACTTGCGGGCGGCGCCTGCTTGGGCCGAGGGTTTCGACGGCAGCCAGTTGTTGCTTCGACTGGACAGACACATCCCCTACCATGCTCACGAGGGTTTGGTGAGTCGTGTCCCTGGATTGAAAATTTTGTCACTTTTGAAATGTCAGGCCTGAATAGGAATGCTGACGTTGTTTGTTTTTTATTTTAGGAGATCGGCACCATGAGGACTTTCTCGGTTTTCACTACCTGCCTGGGCATTTACGACGTTCTCCGAGTCGGGACGAGGGCATTGTTAGAGAGGTCGGCTTTTGGGCCGTTGGTGGCCGCTTGGCGGGATATTCACAGGTCTTCGATTAAGTCGAACTTGTGTTTGATCCGCGCCATGTTGGATCGGTATTGGGACACGACGTCGTCGTTCCACATGGAGTTTGGCGAGGTCGGCGTGACTTTAGAGGACTTCGCCATGGTATCCGACCTTCCCTGCAGCGAGTTGCCTATTGAGTTTACCGAGACGCCGGAGAGAATGTCCTCTCCCGCGGTTACCGATCTGATCGGTACTGCTTTGCCGGAGCCTTTCGACGTCACTCCGTACTTGATCGCGAGTTCGTACATGAAGGACCACTTCACTGGGAGGGTGGCCGGTGTTACTCCGGCGCCGTTGGAGAGTCCGGAGGCAAAGGTTGAGGCTGACACGAAGGAGGTGCGGTTGTGGTACTTCTTGGGTGCCACGTACTTTGGTGACAAGGGTTAGCGTTTGTCGACCAAAGTGCTTCCTCTCCTTACTAACCTCGGCACCTTGGGTCAGTTTGATTGGGTTACGCCGGCTCTGGCGAGTTTCACCCGATATTTGAACGCGGCGGTGCGTCTGGAGTCAGTAAGGGATGGTAGTGCCCCTGCTTTAGTTGGTCCCGACCTCATCTTTGAGGTACGAGCATTTTTGTGTTTTTTTTTAGTTTGATTTTGATTTTGATTTTGGCAATTTTTGAAAAATTGGCTGATTTGTGTTTGCTGTGTTTGATTACAGGCTTGGTTGTATGTTTACTTCACTCCTCTGCGTCCGGGGACCAAAGGCGGTGTTCCCTCGACCTACCCTGGTGTGAAGGGTTGGACGGTGGCTCGGAAGAAGTCGATTAAGTCGACTTATGAGGACTGCAGGCGTCGCGTGAACAAGCTTCGGATTGCTGACGTAAGCTCTTGTTCTCTTCCCCCTCTCTTTTATAGAAATAGATAGAGGTAGGATAACTAGGTAGCTTATGAAGCCCCCAGTTAGCTGAGTAGCTTTGTTTTGAATGCAGTTTGTCGGGCGGCCTTGGGAGCACTACATGGGAGTACCGGCTGCCATCAGGGAGCCTTTTGCGGCCTCGCAGCTCCCTACGTTTGTACTTGGAGACGGCGATTGAGCCGGTATGGTACTTGGGCGAGCGTTTGACTCGCCAGTGCTTCACCGAGACTTTCGTCGTGCCGGTCGACCCGCCTAGGGTGTTGTTCCAGGAGTCGACCCCCGATGAGGTTGAGGAGCATCTTCACGGCCAGGGAGGTGAGGAGCTGCTGTTACGGGACGCCGACTACGACACCTTCCGGTTGTCGAGGTTTGCTTGGTACCCGATTGACGTATGCTTTCTTTTATTCTTTTTTTTTTCCCCTTTTGATAAGAGGATTTGTCATCTTTGATATGGATTCAAATGGTAGGGAGTCGACTTGCTGATGAGGACTCGGCCCCCAGCTTTCACGACGGAGACCACCTTTCAGGGGCCGGGTGGCGAGGAGCTTTAGCTGCGCTTACCGGAGCCTGCGGTAGCCATGGTGACCGAGGCTGACATGGAGTGGAGGTTGATCGTTCTGAGGGTGAGTTCTTGATTCGAACACTTTTCTCGGTTACACATTGCCTTACATTGTATTGAAGGACATTTTTTATTTGAATGTGACGACCGTTAGTCATTAGGACTTGTGGGGGATGGCTAACCGCTGGAGGGCGCTTGTTGGTGACCTGGCTGCGAGGGAGGCTCGGCTTTCTCAGATACTTTTTGTGCTATTTTTTTTTGTGTATTTTGTGTTGCATTTCACGTTTTTAGATATTGATGATCTGTGTTGCGTTTTGCAGGGTACCGCGGATCCGGGTCACAAGCCCATTTTGAAAATGTGTTAGTCAACTATAGTGTAGTTGTAGGAGTGGACTCGAAGTGAGGTTTCGAAATGGGCTTGTGACCCGTATTTTGACTCGACAAATAGACAGAGTTTCGACTGGGTTTTGCGCTAATCAAATGGCCCTTTTTCGAAATTTTGATTAAAAAAAGGATTTTGATTTTTACAAAAATCGTCATGGTTTCGTTTAAAAATGGTGATCACGTATGGTAAAAACATTTATACAAGCATTATAACGGGATGCTGAGTGCATTTAAAAGGGTTTTGGTTTAAAGGGTGGGTTGCCATACCGAACCATCAAACCCGAAGTCTGTGGAGAGGCTCGTACCGAACTAGAGTAAGGTCGATTCCTAGTTCATTTCCTCAAGTAGTGAAGGCCCTTGATACAAACAAGAGCAAGCATCATGGTATGGATGACGTCAATCGCTATCCATCCTTAGGCCCAAATAAGAATTAGGACCGTTTAGACGGGACGATTGGTTGAATGGGTTAGGTTGGGCCTAGGAAGGCCGAATAAAACGGTCTAGGAAGACCGAGTTATGAAAACCGACAATTGTCTTGTACAAATTATTCCCTAACCTTGTTCAAGTTTCACCCTTGGCTACACGTAAGTGTATTTTCCCCAGCGGAGTTGCCAAACTGTGGATAGCGGGGGGCCCACGGGGGCGCTTGGGAGGAAGAGAACAAGCGTTTGCATTTTTGTTGGAGTCGCCACCAATTTTTATGGGAAATTGGAACCGTTCGAATACCTCGTGTCATGTCAAGACACAAAGTAAAGACATGAACACTAAGCAATCGTTACCTTTAGCATTCTATTTCTAGAATGACTCTCGTGGATGCCAATGAACACGGATGTTCACAGAGATCTGGAGTAAGGGGTGAGGGTACGTATTAGGAAGCTGTTTTGATCGAACACCTAATCCCGCCTGCCTCGATAGCGACCTCTACTAATGATTAGAGACATCATTTATACTTGATATATCGTCGATTATATGCATGCAATAAAACATCCAAGTTTTAATCCTAACATGTGAAAATTAGGCTAAGTCCGTGAAACACGTAATTTTAACATACAATTGGGTCGAAGTAGGATTTTAATGCTCAATTACATGTGAAAACATACAAATGGTACAAAATTCAATGATAAATACAATAGGAAAATTACGATAATGAAAATTACAATAATTAAAATGGATTTAGGCGATTTATGTCGAAAATACCTTTTAAACGGATAATTTGAGAAAAAGAATAAAAGAATGAATTAACGAACAAATCAGAAGGCGATAATACGGATAATAGTCAATTATACGTAAGCTAATTAAACTAGGTCAAGCAACAACGGAGTTCAGAGACAGAACTCAACCTGGAACAGGCGCAGCAGGACTGCGCTCTCTGGAAGAGGCGCAGCAGTTGCTGCGTCTGTTCCAAGGGTGAGTTCTGGCTGTGAAGCCGGAACTGCAAATTGTTAATGCAAATAAGTGATTTTAATGGTTAATTAATAATATTTACTCGGAGGAAAGTGATTATCAGGTTAATTACATGTGAAAGAGTCATAAAAGCAATAAACATGGATGAGACGGAATAAAGACAAATTATTTACATGGAAGAATGATTGATTAGTGACATGGGTGAACAAAATAGACTAAACATGATGAATTAATGACAAACTAATGACGAAAACGACAAAAGACAGATGAAAATATATCAAAGATCGAATTCCAGAAACTCAATATGAACGAATTGAATTTCTACAACCCGGATTGAATTTAATGACGAAAACCCGCAAATATTGGATTATAAGGGATTTAAGTAGGATTTAAATGACGAATTAAACATATTAATGATGATAATTAATATACATGTGAAATTAACAAGTTATTATGTCAAGAATTAACGGAAACAAACGAAAACAAATAAGAAGAGAACGAATTACAGAAGACGAAGGAAGAAGAAAGGAAGCAGGAACTGCGGCAGCCTCACGAAGAGGCGCAACAGGTACTGCGCTCCTTCGAAGAGGCGCAGCAGTTGCTGCGTCCTTTCTCGACGGTTCGTCTTCTGGAAATCTGCAAAAAGAGGTTTTAAAGCACGGTTTTAGAAATCGGTTTTAAGAGGTGTTTTCGACATAAACCTTACATTAATGATACAAAAGGTAAATAACAATAAGTAAAAGAGAGATTTACACCCTCAGACTTACATGTTTGACGAAACGAGATGAACTAAGATATCGATTAGCGATGCTCGACTCGAACTATAACGCAAATATGAAAGTGCCCTCGTAAGACGAAAACGATTAGGTTAATTATGTTGATTGATTGTGGAGTTGGTCAAATTGGTCGGTCATGCAAACGAGGCTGGTACTCAGAAGGATCTGAGCTTACGTGGTCGAATGTTCAAGCACGTAGACGCCAAAAAGTAAGAACAAAGGTCTAGAATGCAAAGGGGGAAGAGAAGGGCGGACACTCGCGTGAGAAATATGAGGAGCAAAGGCTCCTATTTATACTAATCACGTGAAGGAATTAGGGTTTCGGAGATTCTTTGAAAGTGAATCTCGGAAAGATATGAAAAAGATACGAAAATTACGCAGAAAAGGACCTGGGAAGAGGCGCAACAGCCACTGCGTCTCTTGGAAGAGGCGCAGCACCTGCTGCGTCTGTTCCCAAGTGGTTTCCTCCTGCGGAAGAAAGATTTTCGTGTTTAAGTTATGGAAGGACGGAATAATTTGGTTTTCCTTAATATTTTATGTGAATATTACGGGAAATTGTTTACCAAAGAATAAAGATTATGAAATATGTATAAAATATGGAATAGAAATATCCGGAACGTTCTAGAACATTCTGGCTCGGGATTAACGGTTATCAGAAAATGAAGACGGTTTTAGGCCCGGACTCCAAATGTACTCTAATTACTGTCAAAACGACCATATCGGCACGTAGATGACAACTAAGAGGTAGACATTAGTATTTGAGCAATCACTTGACGATAAACTTACGAACTGTCATAAATCGTTCCGCGTAGCAAACATGCGGCTCAATCATCACCGGGTGGTTTGCGAGAGGTGCAGAAATGAGGTATCTACAGAAGACTTCCACACCCGGGTACCTGGCCTTGGCTACAGAGTCATAGATCGGCTCTGGAAAGCCATGGTTGAGCTCGGACTCTCCCTCGGGGACAAAGTATCTGTTGAGGGTCAGATGATAGGGACGGAGGATAACTCCGCGCTTCTTGCGTTTTCGAACTAGGAGGTTCATCTCCTGGATATCTTCATTGGTAGGTTCATATCCCAGCCCAAAGGGAATGTTGGGGACCTTGGGCTGTTTCAAGGGAGGCAAGGTGTCCTTTAGTGGATTGAGGGGTAAGCCCGGGAAGTAACTCTGGCGCATCATGATATGGTTGACTGTACGGTTAGCAAATGGGTCACAATCAAAGGGCGTTGATTCATCAATTATGGCGTTCACGGCTTGGAAACCCCACATTTCATTTTCATCATCCTTAATGGCTTGGGAGGATATTCCCTTTCTCATGACAGCTTTTATCGGGGAAGCATGAATTGTGATTGTTTTCCCGTTGAAGGGGACCCTGATTTTCTGGTGGAGAGTCGAGGTAATTGCCTTGATGGCGTGAATCCAGGGACGTCCCAAGAGCATATTGAAGGACCGCGATGTCGACCACCTGAAAACTGGTTTGCCTTTCCAGTGGTCCGGTTGCGACAGTCAAAGTGATAAGCCCTGCGACCTTGCGACGAGTGCCATCTTAGGCGCGTACTTCTTGTTTTGTCGGAACCAAATCATCTTCCCCAGTTTGTGAGCAGTCTTGAGAGGGATGATATTCACCGCGGATCCGTCATCTACGAGGACCATGGGTACGTTTTTCTTGAGGCATTGTACGGTGATATACAGGGCCAGGTTATGATTGGCTCCGAATGGAGGGATATCCTTGTCAGAGAAGACGACTGGGTTGTTCAGATCAGGGGCGTCCCTCGTCATATGTGCCACTATTTCTTCTGCGGAAGAGGTGGAGGGCACGGTTAACTTTCCCAAGGCCTGTAGCAAAGCCTGTCGATGCTCAAAGGACGTTGCGATCAGTTGCCAGATTGAGATTCCGGCTTTTGCCTTCTGAAGCTGTTTGAGGATTGAATTCTTAGGAGCCCTTGGTTGGGTGTCTACTTCCGGGACGACTTGGTTATTCGTTGTTGGAACGACCGTTGGATTGTTCGGGTTATGATAGGGGCGTCCGGATCGGGTGAGGTGACCGATCTCTTTCGCCTGTTTCTCTTTTCCCGGGATGATATAGACATCCTCAACATCATCTCTCTAGATGCCATTAATTTCAGAGTCTCGAGGGTACCTTGGAGGGGTATTCCTCGGCGCGCAGTTCTTGTGAGGGATATATTTGTGGGGGTGATTTTTGTTAGGGTGATTTTTATGAGGGTAGTTATTGTGAGGGTAGTTATTGTGAGGGTGATTTTCATGAGGTGCATGCCAGAATGGTCGCGGGAGCAATCCATCCTGGTGTGGGTAGTTTTAGGTGCTCGGGGGATTCTCCCTTGGGCGCGACTGTGGAGGATTGAAGATAAGTCGACGGTAGGCATCGTCAAGTCGGGTGATCCTTTCGGAGAGAATGGCTATGGCTTCCTCAACCTGCTGGAACATGGTGAGCATAGTGGCGGCACTATACAGAAACACCCCATCTGATGGATCTTTTTCCAAGGCATTCACCTCATCGTCGACTGGCAGGATGAGGTGAGAGCAGTCCAGAGTTGGCTCATCGTCAGAGATGGCATGGATTCCCAGAGGGTTTGTTTTGTTGTTCGGCTTAGTTGGCGGGGGTAGAGACAAATCCCCTTTCTCAATCATGTCTTGGATGATGTGTTTGAGTTTGAAGCAGGTTTCGGTATCATGCCCTTTCCCTTGATGGTACTGACAGTAGGCATTGGGGTTCCAGAAGCGGGATTTCTTAGCATCGGTTGGATTCGGGGTGGGTCCGATTGGTTGCAACTTTTCCTGGTCCATGAGCCTCTTCAGAGCACTTGCATAAGTTGACCCTATATTGGTGAACACTCTCTGGGGGCGTTCAACTCTCTTAGCAGATGGTTCAACGAGGTTGACCTCATCGATCTTGTTCGTTTGGCCATAAGGACGGGATCCGTTTGAGGTGGATCCCTGGTAGCCTCTGCCAGTAGTCTTGGCCAAGACACCCTTCCGGAGGACATCTTCAATGCGTGTCCCCAGAATTTGCAAATCCTGTAAGGTCTTAATATTTTGATATCTCAGTAAGTTGGCATACACTGGGCGGAGATTGTTGACGAACTTTTCCACCAAAGTTGATTCACTCGGCTTACTGCCCAATTGGGTACTCACCCTCCTCCAACGGGTTAAGAACTCGGTGAACCCTTCCTTGTCGTTCTGGGTTAGCACCTCAAGAGTACGGGTATTGCCCTGGATTTCGACATTGTCGGCATATTGTTTGGCAAACTCAACTGCGACCTCATCCCAAGTAGTAAGGTTTTTCGGATCAAGGGAGTAGTACCATTAGCGAGGGATCGGTTCCAAGGAGGAGGGGAAGATCCGGGTAAAAAGTTCCTGTTTGACCCCTTTAATGGCCATGTAGTCTTTGAAGGCACGGATATGATTGAGCGGGTCCTCCACTCCTTTGAATTTAGGTACATCAGTTAGGGTGAAGTTGTCGGGTAATTGATCCCCAACAGGTTCGAACCTTCGGTTGTTCTCAAGATGGATATTGTTGCCCCGGGCTAGGAGCTGTTCTTCCAAGAGCTTTAGCCTCTTCTCAGTTTCAGTTGGAGGTGGAGTATTATGTTCTCCAGTTTCCTTGTTTTCCAGGGCATCGATACGCCTCTCGACGCGATCCATGGTGACCTTAAGAGCGGTAAGCAGGCTGGCTAACTGATCAGTCGTGACATTTCTGTTGTTATCATTGTTGTTGTTGGACGAAGCTGAAGACGGGGCCATGGCTCTGAGGCAGAAAAATGGCTCACATTACAAATCAATCCGACACGGTTCAAAGACTGAACGCAGACAACGCAAAGGACGAGACAAAGATCAGACTCAACAAGACGAGGGTGACCGTGTGTGGTTCCTCGGTGCTAACTCGATTTATGACGTGACGGTGTTTGACCGAACCTTTGACACGAGTCCAACATGATGGCGCGACGCCATTGGACAGGTCTCGTGGTGAGACGACTCATAAGTAAAGACCCATAAGTACGTTTGCTTCGACTCGATAGACACGAGGCGGAATTGGAATGGTGGACTGAAGTTTTCGAAAATATAAATTTTCAAAAAGATTCATTTGTCTCTTTAATGGACGGCTTCCGAAGATAGAGATCTCCGCAAGTCGATCAGTTGAAAGGGTTGTCTTAAGTTTATTTGCAAAAGACGGTTTTGAGTTTGAGTCGGCTCGGAAAACAGTTTATTGTCTCCCAAGATGGTTTTTGAAATTCAAAATTGTATGTTTTGAAAATCGAGTTTGAAATGTTTGAAGAGGTCTCGGGGACGGTGCATGGTCCTCGGGATCTCGAAAGTGTCTCGAGAAAAGGGTGTGTGCTTTTCTCGGGTTTTAAAAGAGCCATTGTCGGCGCGAAACGGGTTAAAATCCTTGTCTAGACGCGGCAATTATAACGGCGTGAAAATGTGATTTAAAATGGTTGTAGAAAACCGAGTTTGAAAATCGTCATTACGACGGCCTAGAAAGGCGTGTTAAAATGGTTATAAAAACCGTGTTTAAAAATCGTCTTTACGACGGCCTAGAAAGGCGTGTTGAAATGGTTATAAAAACCGGGTTTGAAAATCGTAATTACGACGGACTAGAAAGGCGTGTTGAAATGGTTATAAAAACCGAGTTTGAAAATTGTCATTACGACGGCCTAGAAAGGCGTGTTGAAATGGTTATAAAAACCGGGTTCAAAAATCGTCATTACGACGGCCTAGAAAGGCGTGTTGAAATGGTTATAAAAACCGGGTTCGAAAATCGTCATTACGACGGCCTAGAATGGCGTGCAACGGTCGGCGAAAGACCGAGGTTTGAAACGGCCATTATAACGGCGCAAAAAGGTGATTTTGAAAGTTTGAAAATGACACGGAAGGGCTCTTATTACCAAGTAGCACATAAGCACTCACAGTTCATTATATTATGCATCTTGCTGACACGGGTTTTGGCTTAGAAGGATGGGTTACACACCAAGCAATCAAACCCCGATTTGCAAGAGGGATACCAATCCAAACAAAATGTGTAAGGAGGGTGCCCTAGCCTCGTGCTCGAAAGTGATGAAAGCTCTTTGACGAAACAGAAACGTGTAACGTCAATGGTATGCTTGACTCAATTGGGATTCGAAACGCGGGGATGAGAAAACTCACGCCGACGAGACGAGCTAATTGGTCGAAAAGGGTTAGGTTGTGGGCCCGGACAAGGAACCCGGCCGTGGCCGTAATATCAATTAATGCATTCCAACCAAGACCTTGTTCGAGTCTCACCATCTAGGGATCACAAAGACGTAAGTGTCCTAGTTTTCCTCAGCGGAGTCGCCAATCTGTGGACGTGGGCCCACCTGCGTATGCCCAGCTCGATCTGTGGGCAATGGCAGCGGTCTTTAGAAAGCCACGCTCGGCGACGTAAAAATGTTTTTGACCGGATCGTTTTAGATCGGTCGGTTTCGTCTCGGTAAGGGTCTCGAAACGATTAGAGATGTTCGGAGTCGCCACCAAGCATTCGTGGGATGCCTGGAACCCGTTCGAATTCCACTTTATACCTCGGTCAAATCGAAGCACAAAGCAGCGTTTGACATAGGTACTACAGATAAGGAAATCGTCCCTCTTTAGCATCCTATCTCTAGAATGACTCTCGTACGCCCTGGATAAGGTCGTCCACTATCCAAAGTTTCTGAGTAAGAGGTGAAGGTACGTATTGGGAAGCCCTTTAATCAGACACCCAATCCCGCCGCGGTAGCGGCTCTCCGATCGATCTTGGTTGGTTGAATGCAAAAGTTGATAAAACGGTTTAAATGCATGAATGCGCATCCAATAATTTAAACCTAACATGTGAGAGCTTTCTAAGTTGGTTTATTTAATCCAAGTATCAAGTATAAGATGTCGAGTTGGATTTATGGTTGATTTGCATGCCAGACGAAAATTAAACATCCATTTATCGTATTAGGTTTATGGCGCATAACGTGATCCATTTGTCTTGGTAAAGCGTTTTGCAAATGTGATTTTGAATAGTCATATGATCCGTCCTATATCCGGGCTAATCGGAGTCGGGATCGTCCTAGACTAATGCTGGAAAGGGAATAGGCCCTCTACCAGACGGCTATATGAGGCGCGAGCCAGCCGGCGGTGTAAAGGGGCCTCCCATGGTTCTGAAAATGAGAAAGAAAAGGCCTGCTTGAGGCGCGGGTTAGCCTACGGTTATATACCGTATTCTGACCATTTGAAAAACGTTATAGAACGTGTTGAAAAATGGGTGTTTGAACCCGGTTTGATTTGAAAGGGTCGTTTAGACCGCATTTGTTGATTTGAAGAACTAGACTCGAATAATCATCATTAGTTTGATAATATTCAGTGTCGGGTTCGATTTGACAAACTTAACATGAATAGTTTTGAAAATAATTATGAACTAATTGTTTTAAGTCCATTTGAATGTAATTAGTCGGTACTCGTCATCGTACCCGGGTTAAAATCCGGCATGGTATGTAGAACCAAGGACGACTTTGTGTTGGTGACTAATATGTTTATTTTGAAAGATGTAAAAAATGATGAAAGGCTTTAAAATACCTCCCAAAATGAAATAAAAGGGTTTAAATACCTTTTAAATGTCATTAACCAAATATTATCACCGAAGCACGGATTTAACCGTCATGGTATATGGAAGCAAGGGTGAAAAATGTTTTATGGTTAAAACAAATGAAATGGAATAAAAAGGGTTTGAAAATATTTGAAATGGTAAAAACCGATTACAAATATGAAAATGAATTAAAGGGAAATGACGAGAACAAACACGGTTGATCTTTGACCTGGACACCCCATTTAGGCGCGGGCAAGCCGGTGAACCAAGGGGCTTCTGTCTCAGGCCAAAAATCAGTTTTGACTACTTTATCCCATGTTTTGGTTCATGTTATGCACGTTTTAGCATGTTATAGTCATGAAACAAATGAAAACATAATAAAAGAGGATTTTTACACCCTCATACTTACATGTTTGGTTATGGCGAGTGACCGACGTAAGTGTAACAACTCGTTTGGTCGGAAAAGACTCGGTTTAAAACCGTTTTGGTAAGTAAAAAGAGTGTTTTAAGGTTAGTGACGGTGTAGTGGTCGAAGTGGTCGGTCAAGTGATTTAATGCACGATGACGGTACCAAACAATGTGTAAGGCTTTTATTTACGATCGGTAGGTCGTAAATACGCGTCGGATTGTGACTTAAGAAGTCGAGATGAGAATTTTAAGGGAGAAAAGAGGGGGCGGACACTCGCGTAAGTCCGATAATCATCGGGTGTTTGTTGGAGTCTCAGCAGATACTGGGTATCTACAATTATTATCATAAATTACTATCAAAATACGGGGCATTACATGATTGCAGTGGTGACATTGAAATCTTATCCGCGGAAGGGGTGTCATTTGATTCTATGCCATGTGAAAGACCATAGTAAGGTGAGTTCGACAGCTGATCAGATACCAGTGCTGGGGGAGTTTCCGGATGTTTTTCCGGAGGAGATATTAGGTTTGCCATTTAAGAGGGATATAGATTTTTGTGTGGAACTGAAACCAGGGATGAGACCAATCTCTAAGGCCCCATACCAAATGGGTCCTAAGGAGTTAGAGGAGCTGTAGAAGCGGCTAGATGATTTAATAGATAAGGGATACATTAGACCTAATGTATCGTCGTGGGGAGCTCCAGGTTTGTTTGTGAAGAAAAAAATGGGAGTTTGAGGTTGTGCATCGACTACAGGGAGCTCAACAGGGTTACAATAAAGAACAAGTATCCTTTGCCAAGGATACATGATCTGTTTGACCAGTTGAGTGGGGCAGGGGTCTTTTCCAAGATTGATTTGAGATCAGGTTACCATCAGGTGAGGATTCGGGATGAGGACATACCCAAGATAACTTTTCGATCGAGGTATGGTCACTATGAGTATGTGGTGATGCCGTTTTGGTTGTCTAATGCACCAGCAATGTTTATGGATATGATGAACCAGGTCTTCAGTCATTTTTTGGATCGGTTTGTGGTGGTGTTCATAGATGATATCTTAGTCTAATCCAAAAATAAGGAGGAGCATGAGGAGCACTTGAGGTTTGTGTTACAGACTTTGCGTGACAATCAGCTGTATGCCAAGTTATCTAAGTGTGAGTTCTAGCTCGAGGAAGTTGCCTTTATAGGGCATGTGATTTCCAAGGATGGTGTAGCTGTGGATCTAACAAAGATAGAGGCAGTGTCTAAGTGGGAAGCCCCAAAGAATGTGGCAGAGATCAGGAGTTTCTTTGGTTTGGCAGGGTACTATCGTCGGTTCATGAAAGACTTTTCAAGGATCGCCAGACCTATGACAACGTTGATGAGGAAAGAGAACAGATTTCGTTGGGATGAAAGTTTTGAGATGGCGTTCCAAACATTAAAAGAGCGTTTGACCACAGCTCTAGTCTTAACTTTACCTGAAGGGTGTGAGAAATTTGAGGTATATGCAGATGCTTCAAAGAATGGGTTGAGATGTGTGTTGATGCAGAATGGGAAAGTAAATACCTATGCTTCTAGGCAATTGAAGCCTTATGAGGAGAACTATCCGACACATGATCTAGAGTTGGATGCAGTTGTGTTTGCTCTTAAGATTTTGAGATACTATCTTTATAGAGCGACCTTTAAAGTATTTTCGGATCATAAGAGTCTCAAGTATATCTTTACTCAAAAGGAGCTGAACATGAGACAAAGAAGGTGGATGGAGCTGATAGGGGACTATGACATGGATATCATATACCATGAAGGGAAAGATAACGTGGTTGTCAGTGCATTGAGCATGAAAAGTGTGCATTCTCTATGCACAACTTTGTCTTTAATGAGGTTAAGAGATGAGGTGGGGAAGATAGGGATGCATGTGATACAAAAAGGGGATGCTAGAGGGGATTTGACACTGGAGCCAGATCTTTATGATAATATTCGCAGGAAGCAGGCTCTTGATCCTAAGATTGAGGAGTGGAGAGCTAGAGTAGATAAAGGGACGGTGTCTCGGTTCTCTATTCATACAGATGGGAGTGTTCGGTTTGATGGGAGATGGTGTGTTCCTAGTGATGAGGAGTTGAAAAATATAATCAAGACAGAGGCTCATTGCACACCGTATTCAGTACATCCAGGTGGTGACAAGCTGTATAGAGATTTGAAGAAGACTTTCTGGTGGCCTGGGATAAAGAGGGAAACAGCCGACTTCGTGGCTCGATGTTTGATATGTCAGAGGGTTAAGGGAGAGCAGCTTAAGCTCAAAAACTTCCGATTTGGTACCGAAAATTTCTAGGGTTTTGCCCCAAAATGTTGATTTTGGCCACTTAGATTGCTTGTAGGATGCTTATAAAGGTTCAATTGATGGTGGTAAAGCTCTACCAAGTTGATATTTCATGTCTTTTAATAGAAAACTCCGTCTTAAAAGTGTATAAACCGAAAAGTACCACTTATTATGGTATGATTTCCAGAAAATTCTTGTTGAACTTGTATTTTGGCAGCATGTCGGAGGCTAGAGCACCTCCTAAAAAGAGGACTCACGCTAATGTCGTGATCGAAGAAGGCCAATCGAGTGAGGCGTCGCTTGTCCCTCTAGTTGTCAGGTATCCATCGGTAATCTTCGCTTACTTTGAACAGCGGGCTGCTTTCGTAGCCTTAATAAGTCGTACCATGAGGCCGACCCTTTGTGTTAACCCGGAGATCTTGAAGGATTTGGGTGTAGAATCGGATATATCTCATGTATTCGAGATTTCGGGGATGGACAAGTTGTACCACCTCCATAAAAAGTCTTATCCGTTCCTTACCCTAGAATTTATGAGTTCTTTAAACTATGATGTGAAAGGAAAAGTAGTTAGTCTCCATCTTTTGAACATCGACCATGAGTTGACCCTCGAGCAGTTTGCTGAACATCTGGGGTTAGAGACTGAGAAGGATAGGTAGATCAGTGATGTAGTGACCGAGAGTGGGGCACCCCACTACATACCTTATCTTACCGGCCGACCCGCCCCGACCCCCAGTGCCATGTTAATTAATGACACCCAACATGTGTCTCTTCGCATGTTTTTGAGGATGATGACTTGTTTGCTCTTTGGTCGAAACAACATATGAAAGCTAAACTCCCATGAGGTGATTCTCTTGGTGTCCTACTTAACCCTCTCCGGAGGGAGCGCTTGTACTACAGTGCTCCTGGTGTGGTATGTGCCAGTTTGACACTTATGGCTCGCTCTACGAGCCGCTATCTTAGTTGTGGAACCATAATGACCCGCCTATCCCAAAGACGGACCGACTTTGAATCTTCTTCGGAGTCGGGAACTGCCTTGTTTGAGACCGCTCTCACCATGGATGAGCACTACTGGTGCCATATTAAATGGCTTAGGAAGTTAGATGAGGGGACCTTAGCTTGGAGGGTAAAGGGGACCAAGTGCATGAGACTTCCTGATCTGGAGAACCTATCGGTGATTGACCACTTACGGGAGTATGACTCGGGTAGTGGAGACCCCTGACCTGAACCCCACTTTTATCTGATCAACCCCGAGACATTTTAGACTTGCCTGAGCCGGTCATTGCTTCTGGTAAGCAAACGACTGTCCCAACACCTCGCGAGCACCGCGGAGGGAGGATGACCGAATAGGTAGAGACCGGGCCTTCGTTTACCACACCGAGCTTCTACCCGACCTATCCTACGGTCCATGAACCTAGGATGCCGGTTAGTGAGCTTACGGAGCAGATATATACCACGCTGGTATTGAGGAACATGCATGGTATATCAACAGGCGGTGGGGACTTATCTTTCTCAGCCGATATGGTGGAGTGGACCGGGAGATGACACCGGGGTGTTTCATAGCAATGGGGTAGACCGCACCACGTGGAGGACCCTAGAGAGCTACGAGTAGGGTTGCCTCGCGAGACCGTGGTTGCCAAATATGGTAGCCAGTTGGATGGGACAGGGCGGTGGACCGCTGGTGACTACTCAGCAGGAGCATATCAACGACCAGGGACATCCGGCACCGGTGGCGGCGAGGACATGGACGAGGGTGCGGACACTTGATCTCCGTTTACTTTTATATTGTTTGATTGTTGGATATTTTGACGGATTTCTTATCGTACTTGACATTTGGTTTGTTTGGATGATGGTAACCGGGCCATAAGGCAAACAATTTATTTGCTTTCCATGTTAGTATGTAGTTAAGACTTGGTTCTTTGCGTTGGTAGTTGGTTAAATACTAGTTTTGCAGGTAAATGTGTACAATGTCATGATTGTTGGTTGTGGAAAAATCAAGTTCTGCTCCCAAAAACTCCACGGAGTACTGGATACTCGACCGAGTACTTAGTACTCGGCTGATTTCTCGCTGGTACTCGACTGAGTACCCTGGTGTTGAGTCCATAGTTGCTTTATATCTTTTGGTTTGATAGGATAAGTTGTTATTTCTTGTTATATATGTCTTCATAAGATCCTTGGCATCGACATGTGTATGGTATGGTATTTATGTGGCGAATTTTGTGGTAGTAAAGTAATTTGGTTTGAAATTGAGACGGAATGATGTACGAGTTGGTATGGATAACAGTATGGTAATAATATGGTACTAGTTAGTGTTGTGCATTGCATACGTCTTTTCTAGCTCTGCGATTTTCAATTTATTTTATCTTCGTCTTATGCAAGAAGGATTACTCCTGTCTCGTACATGCTCTTACTTGTTAAATGAGGTGAAGTTGCTTTTGGCAACGGTTATATTCAAACAAAAATTTTATGCCTTCCTTGTATAGTTAAGGGTGAACTTAGGGGACGAGGTTCCTTTTTAGAGGGGTAGATAACATCGCGCAAACGATTTTTTAAAACTTCTTTAACATGGTTGAAATTGTTGTTTTAATTCGTTAAACTGTTGTTTTCTTTAGTCATGCGGTTTAAACTGTTTAATTTCATCAATCTTGTTTTAAACTAGTTGTACTTGTGACAAACATCATGTTTAGGTCATTACAATCATGTTATGGTGACTTTGTGATGTTGGGTACGTCATGAGGTCATAATAATAATCTTGAAATGTTCACATTGACGTTTTTCATTGTTATATGAGTATTAAGTGAGCTTCTATGTCGTCCGTCGCGTCACGATTGGTATGGGATGAACTTCGGGGACGAAGTTCCTTTTAGGTGGGGGGGGGGGGAGACTGTAATACCCGCCTTGTTAGGGACCCGTTGACTGACCTATTGACCAAGGGAGAGCCTTGGCAAGGGAGACGGGAGAGATTAGATGATCAATGTAACTCGATACTTGACCAAGTAGAGGCCATTTGTCTGAGTATTTGAGGTACTCGACCGAGTGCGGCATACTAGGCCGAGTATGTCTATATTCGATCGAGTAACTCGTTTGACAGCGCGTTAATATAAAACACGGAGACTTGAACACAAATCATTTTCGACGGTTCCTGTTATCATTCCTAAACCTAATCTCTCTCTCTCTCTCTCTCTCTCTCTCTCTCTCTCTCTCCACATCTTAGGTATCCTTGAACACTAATCTGGGGAGGGAGACGGTCTATGCATGAAGTCGTCGAGTCGGGTTGTCGCCGCTGTCAGCATCGGTCTGCCTCTCAAGGTGAGTTTGTGAATAGTTGTTATCTTTTAATAGATCTTGAATAGCTTACACTACTACAATTTGGGGCTAAGAGGACGCCCCTTAGAGTACGGTTGGGGACGGGACCATCTTTTTTTGGCGCCATTAGTATCACATCAATAGGACGGTTCATAGAGACACCCGTCCTTGTTGTAAAAGTAACAAGGACGGTTGGTCAATAAAACCGTCTTTCTTTTTAATAACAAGGCGGTTACTTACTAGAACCGTCTTTTTAGTTTTTAATAGTGATGATCAAAATTCCCTTTGTCATTGGTTATTTCCCTCTTATTCAAACACTTATTATTTCACCACCGTCAAACACATAAACTCCCTCGTTGTACCCTATCATGAGACGCTACCACCATCACCGCCTCTCATTACCACCATCATACGCTACGACCAGCGCATCTCCCAAACCACCACCATCATGCACCGAACGTCCTAACTTAAGTGTGCCAAAATCCAAGGTAATTTCAATTTTCTCTCAATTAATTCGTTTCACTTTTAATTCTGCATGTGAATAGATCATCACTTTAGATATCAATCACGACGAAGCTGTAAGTTTTTCCCCTTTTCTCAATCCCTAATTGTATATTTTCTTCAATCAATTTATCATTTTCAAGTATGTTTATCATTGATCTATGACATTTATCCCAAATCGGAATCTCTAGGTCGAAAATGTCAAGGCTTTGTTCGAAGTCGAGGTGAACGATTTAACTAATAATTGCTTTTTTTTAGGGTTCTTCAAATTTACAGATTTTTTTTCTCATATTTCAATTCATATTAGTATTTAATATCTACAGTTTTCCCATCAAATGGTTGTTCAATGGAGATTTTGTTGATAGTACTATTCGTGGTTTTAGTTATGATAAAAAAAAAATTAAGGATCGGTTCTATTGACAACTATCGATCTGAATTAGGGTTCATATGATATAGGGTTTTGTTTTTGCTTTTCCTAATTGTGTATCTTAGTGGTATAATTGTGGTACTAATATGTTACAGAGTACTCGTATTATATATGTTTGTTTTGATACTGTGATTGAAGGGAAATTCGTTGTAGGAATCTTAAGTGTGTGTATTATGGAATAAACTAACAAATCAAATCGGCTTCTGGTAATTGTATTTTCTTATAGAGTTTTTATCTATTATAAATTGTATGTTGCTCAAGAAGTACTTAGTTTTTAACCAACAATATGATAGTTGTCTTATGCTTTTATATTCTATTGAATTGATTTGTTGAATAGGCGCCATGTTTTCACAATCTGTTGGAGTATGTGTCCTCAACAATGGTGCGATCACACACTAAATCTCATAACAATAATACAAAAGGGATGATTCAATATATTGTCAACTGATCAACATTAATCGGTAAAGATTGGCTTACTAGAGTTTGACGTTACTGTCGTTTGACGGTGGTGATCAGTTGATCCCTTAAGGTCACACCTATAGGACAATTCCCTTAACCGATAAGTTAATTGATTGTATGTCGATACAGATTAATTAATTCCTTAAATTGAACAAATTTTATTTGTGAGTGAGAATTTTATATCCTATTGTAATGTGATTAAATAAGATTCAATTTAGTAATTAATATGTTATATTACTAAAATTGATTAATGTTTATGAAACATTTGAGATAAGAGTAATTAGTTAGTTATAATTACAAAATATTGTGGATTATATTAATTAGACTTAATGTGACCCATTTTATATACATGTAATTGTGAATTACTTGTTAATTTGTGAAATGTATATTTGATATGTAATGATATTTAATTAGTTAAATATGCATTTATATTACTAATGACATGTTACATGTCACATATCACAACATATTACAAATGACCAATTACAAAAATAAAATAGAAGTCCATTTTAAGTGTGGGAGCCGGTTTTATGGGTAGTGTGTTAGGGCTTTGTGAAGTTGATTATCTTTATGGGATAAACATAATCATCACATCTTTAGCCCTAAGCCTAGCCTATTATTTGGGTACGACAAAAAGCAAAAAGGAAAAATTTTTTCCCTTCCCCATGGACCTTGACCAGCCACCCCTCCCTTATTGTTTACTCTAATCCTTTTTGGCTGTTCTCATTTTTGTTTACTCTAATCCTTTTTTGCTTATCTCTCAAAAGGCTCTCACAAATAAAAATAGTTTTTATGCTTAAATTTTTTTTTAAAATTATAATATCACAAAATATTACTAGTGTAGTAATAATAATATTATTAGAATAAATTTAAGGTTACTAGTAATATTATCTAGTCAATAATATTATTAGTGTTAAGGGTAAGTCTTGGATGCAACTAAGAGGAGAGTTTATAATTTGGAACTTTGGTTTTTGGAGGAACGTCATAATGTTATTAAGCTTAAAAACGAGGTAAGGAAGGTGTCCTACCTTGTGCCCAAAATTTGTAACTAGATCTATTATTCTAAATTAGTAAGTAATTTACATATTGCATGTAACTAGATCTATTATTCTAAATTAGTAAGTAATTTAGAAACTAATTAGAGTAGTCTAAATAGGGGTTAATGAACCTAATAATTGGTATCAGAGCTTTGTTGTTGCATGCAAATCGTTTTTTGAGTTTTTTACGAGTTATTTGATGACTAAAATAGAAACCGGATATTTGTGTTTATTTAGTATATGCACGAAATTTTTCCATGCATGTATACATTATGGTCCTAAAATTTTTTAGGTCATTTTAGATGATTATGGAATTTTATTGCTCACTTTATAATTTATTGGATAATAATAACATTTTATGATTAAAATGGTTATTTAATAACTAAAACTAGTTATTTGATGTTTCTGGCCACGAAATTTTAATATGATCTCACATGCATATTTTACTTATAGTATGTAAAATTTGAGGTTAATGTGATTAATTTTTCATGATTTATGATTTTAATGGTTAAAATAGAATAAATCACGATTATATAAGCTAAAAATAGCTAAAACGAAATTTATGGCATGAAACTTTTCCCCAAAGTTGCACACATATTTAGAACATCATATGTGAAAAAGAAAAATTCATTTTGTTAATTTTGTGTGTTTATTAATTTTTTATGTGATAAAATAGATAAAAGGCAACTTTATTAGTCATAAAATTAAATTCGAATTTTTTGGTTGGATTTATGTTTTTCCAGGATCTAGAAATTATTATAGTATGTTCAAAATTTTGATTTTGAATTTTTCATAATTTTTGTGATTAATTTGGAATTAAGTTGTAAAAATTATGTTTTATGCTATTTTTTCATGAAATAAATTAAAAATGTTTTTTAAGAAATTTTGATTGAATTTTTGGGATCTTGGCCATATTCCAGAATATAAAAAAAAATTTGATTTTGAATTTTTTCAAATTTTTATGATTTATTGGGAATTATTTCTTAATTGTTAAGAGTAATAAAATTATAATGAGCAATAATGTTATACCAAGTTAGATTATTGTCAAATCTTATTGTGGACTAATATTTGAGTCCTAGACAGTTAGGGTAATTAACTTGGGCTTAAATTTGATTTAAGTATTATTTTGTGATTTTAATAAGTTAAAACTCACGCATTTCCATAAAACCAAAGCAATATACGTTATAATCTAGTAAGGCGATTTGGCACATTCTTTTTGCATGTTGAATACATATATAATGCTGCATATTTTTATAGATGTATGTCATTTAAATTTATGTAATTTTGAATCATGTAATTTGTCTTAGTATGGCCTTAGTTTTTAATCGGTATTGCCCGTAATGTAAGGGAATATCGATTTGTTTGTAATTTTATTATGATCTCGCATCACCGTTTTGTAATTTAATAGATTTAAATTTTTATTACAAATGTATAATAGGAATAGCTATGTATTTTATTATTATTTTTGTAATTCCGGAGTTTCCTAAAGACGGGGCCATTCGAAAAGGAGTTCCAATCAAGAGGGTGTTTCCTTGGGAGGCGTGTCACATGAAATTCAAGGGGACCAAAGGAGTTGGTTTCCAAATATGTAATAGATTATTAGATTTTCTATTTTAGGAAAGGCCATACTAGGAAATTGCTTTTCTTTACATGTTCTATTTTATATGTTTGCATGCATGCCAAATCGCCATAACATCACATGCATATCTTTTTATAACGAATATTCGGCCTTGTCAATTATAATTATCGATAGATCACTTATTTAGTTCACTTAAAAGAGATAGATAATAAATTGACAAGACCTTCACATTTCTACAAATTGAGACTTAGCCTTACCAAATAGTAGGAACTCATGAATCCCAATTTCATTAGGGGTACAATACGGTATTGAAATATTATACCGGAGTGCTTACTTTTAACGTTGGGTAAGTGGGGTAATAAGATGTTATTACATTTCGAAATTTGGTTGATCTCAACGAAAGTATTAGAGGGACCGTTATCCCAATAGGTTTGGGCTAAAGATGAACTTAATGTAATTTCATCGACCGAGAGTTCTAAGTGTAGAATCGGTTAAATGAGTTAACCCATCGAATTGTATTAGTAAAGGTTGTAGAGGGCCGTTGTCCCACAATCGAGCTAGTATGAATTTGGATCTTCGAATCGTTTATATAATTGGGTGGAGGTTATTATATAAATGCTAAAACTTGCAAAAAGTTTTCATATATTACGATGAATGTTAGTTTTCCCACTATTTCGTTGTTTATATTTGTTCTATATCTTTGCTCCTAGACATATACGATGTCATTTCGATTTTAACTAATTTCTCCATTAAACCATTATAGCTAAAGACAAATAGAATCTCCTTTCTAGAAGCCTCAATTGAACCATTTGCAAAAGGCATGGACTAGCTCCATAGGAACGGTTCTATTCCATAGAACTCTATAGGAATTGTCCTATGTCATATAAGATTAGTATCTTAAATTCCTAACATACATATGTATGATTTCTTGTGAAGAAGTATGAATAGAGGTAATGATGAGTCAAAATATGTTTTGATAATATCTTCTATGCATCCACGGTTCAAAAGTCTTATTGCTCAACTAAACACTTATCATCAAGAACTTAAGTTGTTAAGAACATGACAATGTTAAATTGGTAATTTATTTTTTTAGAAATTTTGATTAACCAAATACCACAATAGTGTTAACTCTTGTTAAGGATTTACTAGGAATTTAAATGAAGATAAGTCTTCATCAAGTATATATTCTTGATGTCAATGGGAGAAATAAGAAGTAAGCACCTATCTTTATTGTAAAGGATAGAACTAGGCTCGAAAGAGAAAGTGTTAGACACTAAAATAGAGACAAACCCCAAATAAGTAAAGATCAAGGAAGTTGGTCGTGTGACTCCACCATATTCCTTCCCGAATATCTATGACATTGACATTGCATTCTTGCTAATTACCACATCATGGGTATTTGATACAAATTTGTGGATTTCATCAGAATATTTGGTATTATCGTGTGACGACTAGCAAGAATGTTGTAGTGTACTCATTTTAGTTTTGTATTTAGAAATAACCTCAATAATTGTTATGATGTACACTAACTCTAAATACGAATATAATTCAAGTTTTTGTATAAAACGCAAAGAGTTTCTCTATTATTCAATTAAAACAAGCGTTGTGCCCTTACATACCATAATTATGTTTATGCTGAGACCATAATCAAGGTAATTATATTCAAACTAGAAATAAATGTCATATATACAAGACTCAAGTTGGTGACCCCAATCATTTCTCAATTCTCGATTGAAAATCAGATTTAGAAACTATTTTTTACTAGTGTCCCAAACCATTTGATTGGGAATCTCTTGGTATGTGCGAATCTTGTATTCAAAGCAAGATTGTTCATGATCTTCTTCTTGAAAAATATTATGAATAGAGCAAGATATTCGCCCTATTTACACTTTGAAGTGTATGGTCGAATACAATTTCAATCAGAAAAGGTTATTACTTCTTCATCTCTTTTACCAACGAAATAGGTAGATACTTGGTATTCACTTAATGAGGTAAGAAGAGAAATTCTTTGAATAAGTTCAATCAATGTTTATAAAGTATCAAAACCTAGAGATTATAAAACCAAAGTATTAGTACTTTGTTAAAATGAAGAACAATAAAGTGAAGACTTTTATCTTCACTAAAAGAGTGTGATATGGTATCACAAGTTCACTTTCATTACGATATGATTGAATCTTTATAATATAGTTGGAGGTAATTTCCGTTATAAAATTTGTCTGGCATTTAAATTTTCCACTAAAACAAAACATGGTTAAAGCAATCATCTACTTTTCATATGAGATATGGTTAGGCATGGTACCTATTGTAGCTTGTTTCGATAGTAAACATGTGTTCTCTCTTCCTACATAATCACGGGAACAAAGGGTTTGTGTCTCGTGATGCTGTGTATTAAAGAAAACAAGATTATTTCTTAAAGACAGAGTGGGAGAAAATGTTCAAGAGCCATAAACTGAAGATAAGACGTAGGAAAGTGGTCTTTCTTGGTCAAAATCAGTAAATATTGATTCGAAACCTAAGCGGAAAGGAGTCATGTTATTTTGAAAGTAACAAACCTGTAACTTATTAAGATGCTTTATCTAGTTTCAACTCCGCAAAAGTCCGAACTGAACATAAACATTAAGATGTTTCTATGACTTGGTCGATTGGTGGTAAGAGGTTTACACCAATTGCAACGCTTCGTTAAATTCGGATTTTATATATTATTTAACTATTAGATTTTAAAATCATCTTGTATGAGTTTTGTAAATCGCAACTATCCTAAGGTAGGATACGAACTTAAGAAGAAATCTTAAGTAGAAGTCAAGGAGTTGAATGGTATGTTTCAGTCATGTAATAAACCTTTCTCGATTTGTCGAGTAGTTTTGTTTATACATGAAGTTTAGTGGGAGTAGGGTGGTATTATTAGTTGTAGGAAATATCGGTATACTTCCTTTAAGATTATATGGATTATAACGAAATTATAATCATGAATACGAGTCATAAATGAAAAAGCATAAACAAAATAGAGAGATTAAGAAATAACTTTCGGTCCTAGCAAATATGGCCTAAGAACAATATCGCAATAATATTCTCCTATCAGTTGCACCCAAGATGATATGAGATATGCCTTTGTTCTTGCTAGAATAGATCCCCAAAATTGCCAATTGATTTTTAGGGTTTTTGTGAATGATGAGAAAATTAGGTCAAATTAGAATGAGAAGAAATGATCTCTTCTTTGCCCTATATGTAACCGTGTATGAGAGTAATAAGAGGGAGATTTTATTCTTCCCTTTTTTACTCTTTATTTCGGTTTTTACTCCCTACCAAAAATAAGGAGATTAAATCTTCTTATTTTGGTAGTATACAAAATGTATATAAAGTGTATTATTTATAAATTGTCATTTATTTTATTCCGTATTAATAAGTCTACACACAACAGCTTGCAGTCGATTTATTAATATCGGTCTCTAATAATTTGTTATGACAATATCGTATAATATATACCTTAACTATAAATATCGCATATTTATAATTAGCTAATTAAATATAACCAATTACGTTTAATTACGAATTAGCATCTTAATTCGTTTAAGCTAACATTATATACATTAATTAAATATAACATATTATATTCAATTTACGAATTGACAGTTAATTCGTCTCAGCTAATATTATTTAATCGCCATTAAATAATCGTCTCATCGTCACTTTGACTAACTGTTTAGTCAAATACATGAACTAACTTTTTAGTCATATAAGGCATCAATGTGATTACATTTCCATAATCACATCTCTCAAACACATCCTTTAGGTGTGACTTTTAGGGACCAGTTGATCACTGCCATCAGTATGATAATAACGTCAAACTTTATATCAAGCCAACCGTTATTAGGAAATCGTTAATCAACTGATAAAATACGAATTATACCTTTGTGAACCTATAAGAGATTTATAAATGTTATCACACTAATTTGTGGAGGACACAAGCTCCAACATTAGTCTTATATGTAAATAACATATTGATCACTATGAGTGATGAAAGACTTAGGAGAAGAATAATACATATATCTAAGATATCCAGTGCGATGGATATTAGCATAAAGTTAATATTCTTATGTTAATAAGAATCTTGACAAGTTCAAAAGTATTGAACAAGAATAAATTGAATCCATTTGCTTCCGCTACTGGATTAATTTATTATGCTAAGATGTATCTCTATTCTTATTCTTCGTATACTTGGAGTATGACGGGAAATTAAAATCGAATCTTTGTGAAAGTCAATATATAGCCATATAATCTAACCATTAGTACTCAAGAAGCACTAATGATATGTCTTCTATGTCTCATATGTAGATAACATATTATTCATTGAGAGTGATGGACCAATGCTCTCCTCCATGAAGGAGGGATTGGGAGACTAGGAAGAGATGCAAAGCATCTTTAATATCCGAATTTATAAGTGATATATACGAGAGGACAAGTGTTTAGACATAACTATTGGATTTATATTCAATGAGTTACACAAAAACCATATTCTAAACACATAAGGATGGTTGGAGAACCATCTTGGCTATAATATTTGAGGAGTAAATCTGAGTAATATACAACGGAAATTATATTGTCAACTGATCATCATTTATCAGTAATGATTGGCTCACTAGAGTTTGACGTTACTGTTGTTTGACGTTGGTGATCGGTGATCCCTTGAGTACACTTGCAACTATGAGATATGCAAAAAGGATGAATCCCACACACTGTAAGGACAGTGGGAGCTATCCTAAGGCAAGATAGCCTTTGTCTAGATTGGATCTAGACACGAGCTCAAAAAGTTTTATAAAACAAGATTATAGATAACGAAGGAAAATAGTATATAATAAGATTAAGTAAGGTGCAAGATGTTGCTAAGACTTGTTAACCAAGGCCTTCTCATATGCTTAACATGATAAGTCATACCATTTCAATTGTATTGAAATGTACAATTATATACAAATTTAAATATGGATTATAGATTATGTAGTAATTGATATTGTATTAATTTTACATATGTGATAATACATTCATCGTTTGAATTTTATTTTAAACTCTTTTACTTTGTTATATCCAAATAGGTTGTAAAGACAACATTGAACCCTATTAAAATGAACTGGATTAACATAGTATTGGCCCCTAGTTGCTTATATGAGGTGACGTCTCCAAGTGACTAGAGCGTGAGTCGATTGATGGTAAGTTCAAGTGCCATAGGGTTATAAGCGATGACTAGTCGATCACATAGGCAGAATGTATGGGACACTCTGTCGGGCACTGACCGCTTATAGAGTTCTTGTAATTCATATAGCCTGGTCGTGGCGAGAGCTACTATATTATTCTTTTTGAGTCGATTCTTTGACTAGAGACTGTTCGCCCAAGGTGGCACAGTTTCTTATTGACTTTGATTTTTGCTCCACGACTTCTGAATATGGAGTGCAAATGGGCATCTTTTGGGTCATGATGAGTTGTGGCTATTCGAAGGGAATAATGCGATAGGAATTGTCCACCCTCTTGTCAGGGTTATTTAAATCTCAGGGCCACTCGAGGAGTAGTGAACTGGAAATGCGTGGCCACGCTTGGAAGGTATCTACGGCAGATAATTCCAGTCAAACAATTACTTTCCAGATCGAGGAAACCACTCTAGATATGATCAATTGCAAGTACGACCTGCAAGACATCTTGCATTGATTGGGAGATGTAATAGGACAAGAGAATTGGTGACGCACACTTGTCCCGGACAAGTGGGAAATTGTTGGAGTATCTGTTCTCAATAATAGTGCGATCACATATTAAATCTCATAAGAAGAATACAAAAGGGATGATTCAATATATTGTCAACTGATCAACATTAATCGGTAACGATTGGCTAACTAGAGTTTGACGTTACTGTCGTTTGACGGTGGTGATCAGTTGATCCCTTAAGTTCACACCTATAGGACAATTCCCTTAACTGATAAGTTAATTGATTGTATGGCGATACGGATTAATTAATTCCTTAAATTGAACCAATTTCATTTGTGAGTGAGAATTTTATATCTTATTGTAATGTGATTAAATAAGATTCAATTTAGTAATTAATATGTTAAATTACTAAAATTGATTAATGTTTATGAAACATTTTAGATAAGAGTAATTAGTTAGTTATAATTACAAAATGTTGTAGATTATATTAACTAGACTTAATATGACCCATTTTATATACATGTAATTGTGAATTACTTGTTAATTTGTTAAATGTAATTTTATTTGATATGTAATGATATTTAGTTATTTAAATATGCATTTATATTACTAATGACATGTTACATGTCACATGTCACAACATATTACAAATGATAAATTACAAAAATAAAATGGAAGTCCATTTGAAATGTGAGAGCCGGTTTTATGGGTAGTGTGTTAGGGCTTTGTGAAGTTGATTATTTTTATGGGATATGCATAATCATCACATCTTTAGCGCTAAGCCCAACCTATTATTTGGGTAAGACAAAAAGCAAAAAGGAAAATTTTTTTCCCTTCCCCATGGACCTTGATCGGCCCCCCTCCCTTATGAGGACATGATGTTCTCATTTTTGTTTACTTTAATCCTTTTTTGCTTACTCTCAAAAACCTCTCACACATAAAAATATTTTTTATGCCTAAATTTGTTCTAAAATTTTAATATATTAATAGTCCAGTAATAATAATATTATTAGAATAAATTTAAGGTTACTAGTAATATTATCTAGTTAATAATATTATTAGTGTTAAGGGTAAGTCTTGGGTGCAACTAAGAGGAGAGTTTCTAATTTGGAACTTTGGTTTTTGGAGGATCATCCTAATGTTATTAAGGTCAAGAACAAGGTAAGGAAGGTGTCCTACCTTTTGCCCAAAATTCGGTCCACCTATTGTAAAGGTAAAAACCGTTTTTCTTCTTATTTCGTTTATTTACATATTGCATGTAACTAGATCTATTATTCTAAATTAGTGAGTAATTTAGAAACTAATTAGAGAAGTCTAATTAGGGGTTAATGAACCTAACACAATCTCACTGATACGAGATAAACTGTATGATGCCATACCATATCAGGCGAGTTTTAACTAGCTTTATTGTTTACCTGATGACGATATCTTGAATTATATTATAGTTTACTAAACAAAGACCTGAATTATGCACTATTATATTATAGTTTACTTGTGTTAGTGCTTGTGTTAAACTGGTTCTATTTATTTGGTTGGATTAAGAGTATAAATGTAAGATTTGCTTGATTTTCTCACATGTAGCTGGATATATTTAAGCTATACGATTATTGTCGTATAGGCTATGAATGAAAAAAAAAATTATTTCAAAAATCTAGTTGTCAAAGAATATGGATTTGTGCCAAAAAAAAATAGGCGGGCTATAATGATAAACTCGTGCTAGATTGATTTTTGAAAAAAAAAAATTGAATAGAAGACGGTTCCTTGACAAAGTGTAATGAAGTTGGCGCAAAAATTATGCACGCCATGTGTCCAAAACAAGACGATTGAGACACAAGATCGTCCTCTTTATAAATGCAAAGAAGACGGTTCAACACCACACTTGTTTTCTTTTGAAAAGCAAATGAGGACGGTTTGACTTTTTGTCAACCGTCCTCTTAGGCAACGAGGACGGGTGAATTAAAGACGGTAGTTTTAAGATTTAAGGTAGGTTTTTAACCATCCTCTTTGTCTGTTTTTGTAGTAGTGATAGTGATAGGGTACATATGTTACAGGTGGGATTCGATGTGGGGTCTTGCTTTGCATACTAGGATGGACGCGTTTTCATGGAATAGCAAAAAGGTAGGGTTTCCCAACTCAGTCGGTTGTGTAATTAATTTGAGATGTGTTGTGATTGATTGATTAATTAATCTGTTGTATTGGATGTATATTGTAATACCCCATAAATTAATAATATTTATAAGAATAAATAATGTAATTCAAATAATTAATTAGTGCCATTTATAATAATAATTGCAAATAAGATGTTAATTAAATAATAAAGTAAGTAAGTAAGTCGGGAATTGGACTTAAAGCCAATAAAGCCTTGGGTCGTGTGTTATAGATAAGTGGGCCGATTTTATTGTCCTAATATGAGTATTGGTCAGGATTTGTATCGGGATTTAATAATAATAATAATAATAATAATAATAATAATAATAATAATAATAATAATAATAATAATAATAATAATAATAATAATAATAATAATAATAATAATAATAATAATAATAATAATAATAATAATAATAATAATAATAATAATAATAATAATAATAATAATAATAATAATAATAATAATAATAATAATAATAATAATAATAATAATTCCTATAACATTTGTAATAAGGCAATAGTTTCCTAATTGGCATCTTATACTCTCTAAACCTAGACTATCTATAAAAGGTAAATCTGAAAAGTAATTCATCAAAATAGAAGAATGAGATTTTGGAGACGAAAGAAGCAGTTAGCGTTAAAAGGTGGCGGATTGTGAAGAATTTATAGTCGGATTTCGTTTACTTTAATTATTTGGATCGCTTTGAGCTGATTATTTGGAATTGCTTGCCCGGTAGAAATTTCCTACTCAACTGTTATGTTATTATTATGTGAACGTATATTGAGTTGTGATGGATGACAAGGTTAATGTTAATATTATGAATAGGTATTGGAGACGGAGTATATGTGTATGCTAAAGTGTTGACAGAGCCGTATAACTGGATTGTTGTTGTTCATTGTTGTTGGTTATATATGGTGTGGTGTGATGGTTATTCAGTTGAGCATAACATAGAGTGTGTTACTGCCAGTTGTGCATAACAAGTGATTATTACTGCCAGTTGCGCATAGCAAGTAATTGCTACTGCCAGATAGTTGAGCATAGTACGTAGGGTACTACTACCAAGTGAGCATGGTACGCAAGTACTACTGCCAGTTGAGCATAGCACGGTGTTAAGGGGGTTGTGCTACTGTCAGTGACGTATGTGAGTTGTACGGATGAAGTGATGAGAATTTGAAGGATGTCTATTTTGGTTGAATTATTGTTGTTGTTTAGTTTATTCCTACTCAACCTCGTGGTGGACTGTGTATTCGTGAACACCTGTGATGAACCGTAACTGTGGAGCAGTTTTGACACGTACCTAAGATTAGCTGACTTGGGAGCTTATGAGATGCGTGAGGACTCGACCAGTCTACCTAGAAGTCTAGACCACATAGATTATTTAATCACTTTATTTATTTCCGATGCGAGTTGTATTAAATTTTATATTAAGTTTAATTGTTTAATTTGTAATAAACATGTAATCACTAAAGTTTTATTTAAAGTCCTTGGTTTGTTGTACTTTGTTATTCACTACCTCGGGAAATCGATGGTAATGCTCTCATTTACTTGTGATGTCAAGCTAAAGGCTCCTGAATAAATGGAGATGTTACATATATTGGTTGAGTAATATTGTGATTGGTATTGTTGTGATGGGACCATGTTCAGGAGATGGTTCCAACCCCATGTTCGCCTCTTATGGCTCCCGTCACAAGGGGATGTGCACATTAATGATCTGAGTGCCCTCGTTGCGATGAGCGGGGCTTAGGTGGGAATGGCTGCGGTTCCCCACTGGCGAAGAGGATTACCATTTGCGATGAGTAATCTGGCGGGACTACACATCTAAGTGTGTAGTCGGTATTTGATTGCTGTTGGAGTTGGGGGATGGTTACATCTGTCTGTTGGTTTAGCAGGTCTTGGATGTTGCTATTGCTTGCGGGATGTGGATGGTTCGATTCATTACGCTGTCTAGCTAGTTGTCGCTGTCATCTACGTTTAGTTGTTCTTTCAGTTGTGTCGGGGTTGTTTCCCTTTTTGGCTATACTTTGTATAAACAGTAAGAATAAATTTAATAAACGTTCTGTCATGGTCTATTTGATATACTTACCTCGGGCAACTGAGATGGTAACACCTTTATTTACTGGGGAAGGTCTTGGTAAGGTTCCTTGGTAAGGGGGGTGTTACATTTTCACCTTAGATAAGAGGTTTAGCTACGCATAATAATGAATTTATTAACTACAAGATGAATAAAAGACATAATTGTAAGTATAAAAAGATAAACGAAGGAGTAATTGAGATACTAGAATTTGAAGTAATAATAACTGAGGAAAGATTAACAAATACGGTAATTAAGGAGTGTAGATCCGGAAGCAATGCGTAAATAATCTAAATCTAAGGTGTTCTAAGAGTGTTTAGACTAGATAAGCGTAACTAGGTAAAATAAGACGTCGAAATACAATAAGGCTTGAATTGGGTATTTATAATAAACATTAAGCGACTTTAGAAACTTGCGCGAAAAGTCATCAAAACGGAGTATACTTGATCGAGTATAAATGACTCGATCGAGTACACACCCACTCGATCGAGTGCTCATCAACTCGATCGAGGATCCTCTTTTCCCAGCTCTTTTCTCCGTGTAGTCTTCTCCACCTCTCTTCCTTTATTCCTCTAGATTTCAGTGCCATGCTTCGTGTATTTTTCACGCCAACTCCACGGTGCTACATTTCATCCTTTTGCTCCACAAATGTATCATTACTGTATTAAACACTAAATAGCGGAAGTATCGTCATTCTAATATAAATGGCATACAAAAAACGTTAGCATGAAAACCATATCAAAGTAACTAGGGGGAGGCATATAAATGTATATAAATATGAATCATCACTTGCCAACCGGTCGATGTTGCTTGTGCGTAGAGACTCGCCAACCATTGAAGTTGCTTGTGCGTAGAGACTCGCAAGCCATTGAAGCTCAATGATTGATTGCGGAAAATGGCTGATTTGTCGAGTTCATTTCAAGAGATTGCCTGGCAGTGACTCCCAACCAGGTTGATAACTGCGGGAATGGTCGATCTTTCGAGTCCATTTCAAGAGATTGCCTGGTAGTGACTCCCAACCAGGTTGAATGAATGTGGGAATGGTCAATTTTTCAAGTCCATTTCAAGAGGTTGTTACATCAATTGACTTGCTGGAGTAAGGTAGATTATGATAAGGAAGAATGCGTGTTAGATTTTTGCTTATGCACGTAGACTTGCCAGTCGTCAAGGGATGACTCCGTGGGGGACGCTTTAGAAGGTTCCGCTGGGGAATCTGTGCCGTATGAGGCGCTTACACTTTGTTTGGGACAAAAGCACTCGAAGTGCCTTTGGCAGGTGGGCCGCTGGGGATATCTAATATGCTTGGAAGAGTAGGGCTTTTGTAATTCAAGCCTTTCTCTCGAGTTCGTGCTTTTAATTGCAACTCGATGTTTAGAAGGATGACGGCTTTTAATTCCGTTTTTTGCAGGATTGGAATTTTGGGAAAATAGTGAGTTTTAATTTCACTATGTGTGCTCACGAAATTTTGAGAGAATAACAATTTTTAATTCCGAATTTGAAATGTGGAAAACCACGGTTTTTAATTCCGTTATTTGGGATTTTGAAATTTGAGAGAAATAGCGATTTTTGATTCTGCTATTTGCAATTTGAAATGTGGCAAACAATGATTTTTAATTCCATTATTTGGATTTTTGAAATTTGAAGAAATATCGATTTTTGATTCCGCTATTTGGAATTTGAAATGTGGAAAATAACGGTTTTTAATTCCGTTATTTTGAGAATTATAGCGATTTTCAATTCTGCTATTCCCAATTTGAAATTTTATGTTTGAAAAATAGTCAGTTTGAGCTTCACTATTTGCGTTTTTGAAATTTTTGAGAAAATAGTGAGTTTTAATTTCACCAGTTGTTATTTGACATGTGAGTAAATAACGGTTTTTAATTCCATCATTCGAATTTAGGAAAATAATGGTTTTTATTGCCGCTATTTGAATTTTGTATTTGATGAAAAATAATGGTTTTTGATTCCGTTATTCGAATTTGGAAAAATAACGGTTTTTATTGCCGCCATTTACATTTTGAAAGATAACGGTTTTTATTGCGTTATTTGCAGTTTGAAATGAGGAAATAGTGAATTTAATTTCACTACTTTAAATTTTTGGAATGAGTTATGAGTTATAACTCGTAATACGCGAAATGGGCATTTGTTGGAGGGTCTGGGCTAAAAAGCCCAAAATCCGCGAAAAAGGGAAGAGGAAGCACAAAGGGGCGCAAGCCACAAGGCGATACAATGTGCTCCCCATATTTTTCTTTAAACAGACGGAGAGTTAGTTGCTCTTCATTCGTCTTCTTCATCGACACAAATCGCAAAAAAAGCTCTCAAATCGCCATTTTTGATTTCGTTCGTTGCTAGGATTCATACTACCGTCATCATGTCATTTCAAGGTATATAAATCCTCTTGGTTCCTTCTGCTTTTGCTCTTGTTTTCGTCAATTTAATTAGGACAAACCCTATTCCGTCTCAAATATCGATCTAATTAGAATGTTGGTAAATTTTGTTACAATGTTAATGTTGTCAAAAATTAGGATTAATGTAGTAAAAATGTTAATGTTTGTTAGAAATGAATGTAAAATGATATATTAGTTAGTAATTCACTTATGTAGCAATTATTGTTGTTCTTGATGTCCATATTATTGTTTTTGTTCATATTGACCTAGTACCCGTCCAAAAATTACTCACTAGGAGTAATTTTTGAATAGTCCCCGTTTTAGGACTGTCTTTGTAAGTTTCAAGCCACTTAGGTAGTAAACACGCACTCGTGATTTATTAATGAGGAAATAGTCCAGTGACAATTTCTTTAATGTTCTCTGAATGCATATGTGGAGTAACTATTTATTGTACATTGTGTATTTGGAGAATAAACGGGAATTGCTGCCGAATTTTTTGCTCATTGATAAATCACAAGTGCGTGTTTGCTAGTGACTTGAAGCGTACATTGATGGGTTTTGGTTGGAGTGATAAGAAGCCAATTCAAAGAAAGAAAGATTACTTATTGACAATAGTTATATATTGGTGATAATGTTTATTGTGTATTATTCTTGGTCATCATTTTTGTTATGATATTGGTTATTATGACATATATACACACAAATTTAAATGTAGATCCATAATAACATGAAAAGATTAGAACGACAGTGCGTGTATGAAAGATTAGATGAAAAAAAGAAACCCAAACTTGAAATTACAAAGGGGGTGAAAAAGTTTATTGAATTCACGGAACAAAGTAATGAGGATAAGAATTTAGGAGGTAAAATGAGGTGTCCATGTAAGAAATTCAAGAACTCAATGTTTAAAGGGAAGAGGGATGTTGAAATTCATCTTTGGTCGAATGGTTTTGCCAATAATTACTATATATGGACGTATCATGGTGAGTGATACCGTCGTTTCAGTACCAAAAATAAATACCTAAGTACAACTAACAGAAGTCAGCGGTAAGTAGGGTCGATCTCCACAGGAAGGCGGTCACTATCTACTTGTTAATTCGGTCTGTCTAAGGTCACAGTGGGGGTTTTGATTGTTTTGACTAAACTAACGAGATTAAAGCAAGAGAAATAGAGATAAGAGAAATTAAGCAGAGGGAAAGGAAATTAGGATATCGGTTCATCAATGAACGCCAATTAATTGCAGTTAAAGTCACCGATTAGTCGATGTGTCAGTCTAAGGGGCAGTGAATATCTCCTTCCGGTCTCAATTCGCCCTAAAATATTATTAGCTTAGCATCCGCCCTCACTAAAGCATCCTATTGTTTACTGCAGGTCTCACCCCTTCCAACCTTCCGGTCTAGGTCAAGGCTTACCAAAATTAAAAAGGCTGATTGCATCGATTCAATTAGCAAGATACAATTAAAGCAGCGATTAACAACATAGACAAAAACAACAACGACGATCTGCAAACTAATTAGCAATTAACATCGGTCCATTGACTCCCCTAATCCTAGCAGGGAGAAATTAGCTAGACATGATAAAGGAAAGAACAAAAATAAAGGGAAGAGAAATAAACATTAAATAAAGAAGAAGAGGGAAAAAGAGAGAATTAAAGTAGATCCGAAAAAAGAGAGGAAAGCAGTCAACAGTAGAAAAGGGAGAAAAAAGTAACGTATGATAGAGTATTAGATGATCAGAGAGAGAGAGAGAGAGAGAGAGAGAGAGATCCTAAAGTGTTCTTTCGTCTTCCTATTTATAGGAAAGGCGATTTTATTTGACCTAGAAACAAAATAAAGCTAAAAAGCCCGAGCCCATTAAAGAGTTACTCGATCGAGCCCTTTTAAACTGCTCGATCGAGCAAATACGAGCATAAACCACTCGATCGAGTGAAATAACCACTCGATCGAGCAAACCCTAAATTGCACATTCTCGATCGAGCATAAACTTCACTCGATCGACTTCTTCTGCCATCCAAAAGCACTCGATCGACCAATAATGTGTTCGATCGAATAACTTTGACTTGACCAGCTCATTGTTTCGATAGTTTCCACCTTGACTTGGTTATTTAGCTTCCGAAATGACTTCACGCATCCCGTGATAGCTACATTTCCGCTCCAAAATCACTCTTCCTCTAAATGCATGCAAAACGGACAGTAAAAGGCTTGATTTCACTACTTTCTGGTCCATTCCTGCAAATAGAACAAAACAAACCAAAGCAGCATATTCGGGGCATTTCGTAGCATAAATCTACGATAACAGCATAGAAATACGTGGATAAAAAGGCCTAAAAGGACTATATAAAATGCACGTATCAAATCTCCCCAAACCGAACCTTTACTCATCCTCGAGTAAACTAAATGCAAACTAATGGAACGGAAAATATAACTCAGAGCTAGCTACAAATGCCCACTCAAACCAATTTAATGCAAGCAAACTAATACTCATAGCAAAACAGTCAAATGCAAACGAGTTGTAGGATGTCTATAATAAAGCTGAACTGTCGACCTTGCAAGACCTTTAATAATGGACTCTCACGGGTCACTCTTCTCTCATTAAGCAAAGGTTGAACATATATATGTAAGAGAGGAAGAAATAAAGTCGCTCATCTAAACTACGACCCTCATAAACATGCATGCAGCTAATATGATAGACAATTCTAGCTACCATTCTCACATTCCAACCAAACAAGGTCCGTCACAGCCGAGGGCTTACAAAAAAATATGGTAAAGTGAGGCAATGGGTAAGAAAAGGCAAAACACTTATGGGAATGTGGAGGTATAGGCGGCCAAGCTAGTACCTAAACAAAACCATATAACAACATCCGATCCCAACTCAATTATAGAATTAAGCACATGCGCCCTTCATTTGGCACAAAATTCACCAAACCGAACTGAAAATACTCCTCAATAAATGTAAATAAAGCATAGGAGTGAAACCGATCTCATCAAACAACATCTTTTTCGTTTTTTTCTTTTCTTTTCTTTTTTTCTTTTGAATCACGCTTTTTTTTTTCTTTTTTTTTTTCACGTCTTTTTCGTTTATTTTTTCATCCTCCTTCTTCATAAATTACCAACCCCAAATCATCAGATACAAACCAAAATTAGCACAATAAATTATATACCGCAAAACATACACTAACTAGCTTGACAAGGCAGGCTAAATTTGGATGTAGTTAAGGGTCAAAAGGCAAATTTGCCTAATGTGGAGTTTAATGGGTAAAAATGAAAGAAAAGGGAAATTGTAAGTGCCTACCTGCATGTGACACCAACCACTAACCCGAATGTATGTAGGCAAAAAGTAATTGAATTTCATATACGTGCAAATTAATGAACATGTTATGCAAGGAGTAACTACTCACAATCCTACATAAAACCGGTCACAAATGACACCAATTTATTGGCTCTAAATCCTTAGAATTTATAAGTAGTTTGCCAAACTTTCATGTCAAGTCTATTTGTTCAGCTAAATTTTAACATAAACTCATAGATATGCAAAAGACAAAGCTAAAAGAATATATAGTTCAATGCAAGGCTTAAGCAGAAAGACAAATTGTAGTGCAATTTCATCATTGAAATTTACCGTTCCGACTCAACCTATATGCTAAAATAAACGTGCTTTTTTTATTTTATTTTGATTTTTTTTAGTTTTATGAGATTTTTGAATTTTTATAGAAATAAACAACAATGCATACAGAAATTAAACATGATAACAGAAATGCAATAAAAACAAGATGCAGACACAGATATGGATGCATAACCTCCCCAAAACAAACCGTACAATGCCCCCATTGTACCCAAAACATGGAAAGGAAACGCAAACTAAAAGAGAAAGAGTGTAAATACAGAAAGCTTACAAGATTACGCGAATAAGGGACCTCCCCAAACCAGCCAGCAACGTGGGAGGTCGCAAACAGCCCAGAGCGTCGTCACAGGAAACTAATCCAAGCAGAAGCACACGATCGAGAGAGTAGATTACTCGATCGCGTGACTTGGGCATCTAAAACTGCTCGATCGAGAAGATAGGGCACTCGATCGAAGGCTTTTCTTTGGCAGGTACTCGATCGAGAAGAAGAAATGCTCGATCGAGTGAAATTATCAGAAAAAGGGTTCGATCGAGTACAAAAAGTACTCGATCGAGCCATCCTCAGTATATTCCTGCAAAGACACAACAAAAACAGCCCGCAAAACTAACAAAACAAGCATAACTGATCCAGCCAATGGTACGAAGAACAATTATTACAACTAAAATGAAATGAAATGCAATGTTTGAAAAACAACTAAAGATAAAAATCTCCGGGTTGCCTCCCGGGTAGCGCTAGTTTCAGACAGGTCCCAGCTCGACCTTCTTTTCTTCATCGAGCCTCTCTAATTTAGCCTGGTCAAAACAGCTCAAAGCGCGCAGCAACCGATCAAACAGCTGCGCATGTGCTACAAAAAACTGTAAGTAGCACCACAGTAGAATAATGACATAGGAAAATAAAATGTACAAACGTTTGAGTCTAACAAATTTCCTATGACAGCTCCTAAATTTATTAACAAAATAAAGGAGCTCAGGAGCAATTAATAATAATTTAGGGTACCGCTTCAGATTAACAAATTTATGATGACAAGAACGGTGAAAAACTGTTTAATTATCTGACCAACTGGGAGGGGGTATAGTATTAAAATACGAAGCATGAGTCAAATGAGGCATTGTACTATTCAAAAAAACAATAATATAATTATCGTTAACTACCTCGGTTTGGTTGCTCTCAATGATGGAATCATTGACAAAGGAAGATATTACCTCTTCCGTGCTAGGAGCAATCACTGACTCAGCTGCCCCCTATGTGGGTTCCGTCCCGTAAATCACAGCCTCTAGCGCATCCAGCTCGGCTTTGAAAAGGGGAGATTCACCGTAACCATTATCATCATCAAAGTCGTCATCTAGAACGAACCCAAGTGACGTTGCATTGCTCTCTCTGGCCAAATTAGTCGATCGAGTGGAATTATAACTCGATCGAGAGCTTTCCTCTTGATAATCACTCGATCGAGTATATGAAACGACTCGATCGAGTACTTCCTCTAAGCAGTTATTCGATCGAGTGATGTATTGTGCTCGATCGAACGTTTCTTCAGGTATTTCACTCGATCGACCAACATAATACATTTGATCGAGTGATTCTTGCTTTTCAGTGCATAAATCTTCGTGTAAGGCTTCATTATCTGATAGAACTTCGTAATCCGAGTCATCCCAGTCATCAGCAGCACTAGACAACGCGGGTCCTTCGTGGGAAAGACCACTCTCTGCGTAAGTAACGCAGACTTCCTCTGGTGTCCCAATATTTGACTCAGAAGCTAACTGAGCTATCTCAGACTCAAGCTCATCAATTTGCACGCGAGTATTTCTATCATGTTCTTGCACTTGGAGTGCAAGCGCCTTCACTAAAGACTTCAACTCAGCAATCTCTTCTTTCTGCTTATACGGAGGAGGAGCTTGTGGTTGCAGTGGCCAGACAAATGGAGGCTTTCGATAGCCTCGTTGATAAGGTAGATGTGGCGGCACAACTACAGCGGAATGGCTAGCTTGTTTACAGTGCTTGAATGTGTAGACCTCGTCGTTATCTGCCATGCAACTAGCTGCATTGTGCCCAACAACACCACATCTTCCGCAGTAAATCACCGGCTGCTCCATATAATGGAACATAGGAGACGGGTCAAAGATACTCGACCCTTCCCTTTGACGATCTTTTACCTAGAACTGTCTAGGTAGGACCTGTAGGGCATATCAAAACAGCACTAAAGAAAAAGATTAGAACGGCCTCAAGGGATAAATCCCTTAAGGCTAAAGACAGATAAAAAATAAACAAGTAAATAAAATAGTTGCCTCCCCGGCAACGGCGCCAAAGTTTGATACCGTCGTTTCAGTCTCAAAAATAAATACCTAAGTGCAACTAACAGAAGTCAGCGATAAGTAGGGTCGATCTCCACAGGGAGGCGGTCACTATCTACTTGTCAATTCGGTCTATCTAGGGTCACAGTGGGGGTTTTAACTGTTTTGACTAAACTAACGAGATTAAAGCAAGAGAAATAGAGATAAGAGAAATTAAGCAGAGGGAAAGGAAACTAGGATATCGGTTCATCAATGAACGCCAATTAATTGCAGTTAAAGTCACAGATTAGTCAATGTGTCAGTCTAAGGGGCAGTGAATATCTCCTTCTGGTCTCAATTCGCCCTAAAATACTATTAGCTTAGCTTCCGCCATCACTAAAGCATCCTATTGTTTACTTCAGGTCTCACCCCTTCCAACCTTCCGGTCTAGGTCAAGGCTTACAAAAATTAAAAAGGCTAATTGCATCGATTCAATTAGCAAGATACAATTAAAGCAGCGATTAACAACATAGACAAAAACAACAACGACGATCTGCAAACTAATTAGCAATTAACATCGGTCCATTGACTCCCCTAATCCAAGCAGGGAGAAATTAGCTAGACATGATAAAGGAAAGAACAAAAATAAAGGGAAGAGAAATAAACATTAAATAAAGAAGAAGAGGAAAAAGAGGGAATTACAATAGATCCGGAAAAAGAGATGAAAGCAGTCAATAGTAGAAAAGGGAGAAAAAAAGTAACGTATGATAGAGTATTAGATGATCAGAGAGAGAGAGAGAGAGAGAGAGAGAGAGAGAGAGAGAGAGAGAGAGAGAGAGAGAGAGAGAGAGAGAGAGAGAGAGAGAGAGAGAGAGAGAGAGAGAGAGAGAGAGAGAGAGAGAGAGAAAAAAAGAGAGAGAGAGAGAGATCCTAAAGTGTTCTGTCGTCTTCCTATTTATAGGAAAGGCGATTTTATTTGACCTAGGAACAAAATAAAGCTAAAAAGCCCGAGCCCATTAAAGAGTTACTCGATCGAGCCCTTTTAAACTGCTCGATCGAGCAAATACGAGCATAAACCACTCGATCGAGTGAAATAACCACTCGATCGAGCAAACCCTAAATTGCACATTCTCGATCGAGCATAAACTTCACTCGTTCGAGTTCTTCTGCCATCCAAAAGCACTCGATCGACCAATAATGTGTTCGATCGAATAACTTTGACTCGACAAGCTCATTATTTCGTTAGTTTCCGCCTTGACTTGGTTATTTAGCTTCCGAAATGACTTCACGCATCCCGTGATAGCTACATTTCCGCTCCAAAATCACTCTTCCTCTAAATGCATGCAAACGGACAGTAAAAGGCTTGATTTCACTACTTTCTGGTCCATTCCTGCAAATAGAACAAAACAAACCAAAGTAGCATACTCGGGGCATTTCGTAGCATAAATCTACGATAATAGCATAGAAATACGTGCATAAAAAGGCCTAAAAGGACTATATATAATGCACGTATCAGTGAGGAACTGCCTACCGAAGGAAGTACAACTAGTATCATAGTTAGTGATGATCCTTACCGGGAGCTCGTGCAAAATGCATTACATGATAATATTGAACAAATATCGGAGGATCAACTAAATCTCGACGACCTTAGCGATGGAGAAGTGCGTTATGAAACACCAAACCCCCAAGTTTCTTGCTTCTGTAAAATGCTAGAAAAATCCGAACAACAAGTGTATGAAGGTAGTAATATGAGTTTGTTGCAAACGGCTGCTAGGTTGGTTGCACTCAAATGTGAGAACAGCTTATCTCTTATATGCGCGAATGGGTTTATGTCATTCATTGGTGACATTATTGCAAGGAAAAATGAAATGTTGCGCAATTTTAATGAGATTAAGAAAGTGCATAAGGACCTCCAACTACCCTATGAGAAGATCGATGCATGTCCTATTGGATGCATGCTTTTTTGGGAGGAACATGCTAATCTTGAGGAATGTACAAAGTGTCATGCATCTCGGTATAAAAGTAAAAAAATTCAAGTCGGAGGCGAATTTCTTGTAAACCGTTAACTTATTTACCGCTTGTGCCAAGGTTACAACAATTATATGTAACCAAGCATATAGCATGTGAGATGAGTTGGTACCATAGAAACTCCCGATTAAGATAAAGAGGGACAATGGCACACCCAAGTGACAGAGAAGCGTGGAAACATTTCGTTAGAGAGTATCCATAATTTGCAAGTGAGCATCGTAATGTTCGGCTGGGTTTGTGTACAGATGGATTTAGCCCTTACGGGCAATTTGGGAAAAATTACTCATGTTTGCCCATGATTGTCACTCCGTAAAACTTACCTCCTTGGTTATGCATGAAGCAACAATTTATGTTCTTATCTCTACTCGCGCCAGGTCCTAAGAACCCTAAGACAACTCTGGATGTCTACCTGCAACCGTTGATCAAAGAGTTGAAATAACTTTGGATGATCAAGGATTTCGTTGCATATGGCATGCTTTCTTGTTGGTCCACATCTGGATACCGTGCTTGTCCTTATTGTAAAGAAAAAGAACATATATATTTTTGGCTTAAAATTAGCAAAAAGGTTTGTTGGTTCGATTGTCACCAAGAGTTCTTGAGATCTGATCATCCTTTCTGCAACAATTGTAAGCATTTTTAAAGAACGGGAAAACTGAGAATCGTATAGCCGCAGCGAAATTAACCGGTGATGAGGAGTGGGATTCGGTAAAGGATTTGCCGAAAAAGTTGATGCTTCTGATCAAGAATCTAAAAGATTAAAAGACTTCCTTATTGGAAAACGTTGTTGATTCGACACAACTTAGATGTTATGCACATTGAGAAAAACCTTTTTGAACAAATTATCAACACGGTGATGGACGTACCTAAGAAAAGTACATTTGGCTCTAAGGGTAAATCTAACTTTAAAGAACATTCCTTGAAACGGCTCATATCATCTAGGTTTGTTCTAGATACGGCGGAGAAAAAGGCTTTTGTGAATGGGTTGCTAATTTGAAATTCCCGGATGGTTATGCTTCAGTTTTGAGTCGGTGTGTTGACCATTGAAACATGGTGTTGCATTCAATGAAAACTCATGATTGTCATGTCTTTATGGAATGACTACTTCTTGTTGCCTTGAAACATTTGCTCCAGACGGGTTCTTGGAATGCAATAACTGAGATAAGCCAATTTTTTAGAGACTATTGTACTTCTACGATTAAAGTTGATTCTATGGAACGTCTAGAGTCAAACATTGCCAAGATAATATGCAAGTTAGAGAAGATATTTCCCCTCGTCGTTCTTCAAATCCATGGAGCATTTGCCTTTTCACTTACCTTATGAAGAGAAGGTTGGAGGACTTGTTCAATATCGATGGATGTATCCATTTGAGAGATTTCTTAATCATATATAAAAAAAGATTGGCAACAAAGATCGGGAGGAGGGTTCCATATGCAACGCTTATTTGCTACAGAAAATTTCAAATTTTAGTTCTCTATATTTCGAAGATCATATTGACACAAAAGCAAAAGACTTAGATGTTGGTGTGAATTCCGATGACCAACTAAATTCAAAATTACCTGAGTTATTCAACGATGACATGGGAAGTACAACCAGGAAATGTATTCAAAGTTACTTGGATGAGAAAGAGTATGAAGAAGCTCATTTTTATGTGCTAAGGAATTGTGGAGAATTTTTAGTGTCTTCTGAAAAGTAAGTTATTACTTTATCATTACTCAATATATTTTTAATTATCAAATTAGATCAAAATTATAGGTAATATATAATTAAAACATGTTTTTGGTACATATAGGAAATTCGAGACACATATCAAACTCACATTTCCTGATGTCACGTCCTCTGATGATGTTTGGAGCAAATATGACAAAAGTTTTCCGAAATGGTTCCGAAATGAAGTAAGTGATACATTTCTTTTGAAAATAAACACCACATTTGAATTTATTATTAAATATTGAGAAGAATATAACACCTTAATTAACTTAATGTTTTATTGATAGGCTTATAGATGGAAGGATCCTTTAATAATAGTTCTAGCATTAGGTCCTAGTAACATTGTGAAGACATGGAGATGATATTCTATCAATGGCTATAAATTTCGAGCTTTTAAGAAGGGAGTTGATGTTCTAAAAGCTACCATAAGCAATGGGGTTTGTGTGAATTCTATAGAAGGGTTGACCTACTATGGAACCCTAAATTAAATAATTAAGCTTGCTTATTATACCGAGCACAAGGTGATATTGTTTAAATATGATTGGTTTGATAATTTCTCGCAAGGACTTAGTATCCATAAGGTATACGGACTTGTAGATGTAAAGGAGAAAAAGAAACTTCGTGGACATAATCCATTCATGGCAGCTTTTCAAGTCGATCAAGATTGTTATGCTCCTTATCCAACCACTAAGAAAGGTAATCTATGGTCTGCGGTTTTTAAAATCAAGGCAAGATCACATGTTGATGCTCCTGTTGACGAAATTGTCTTCCAAGAAGATGTGATTGTCAATCATCACTCAATTTCACAAATTTTGGTGGAAGAGACAGAGAGTGAAGATGAATATGAGGTGGTTGTGGAAAAGGGTAAAGGTGAATATGACGGGGATTTCGGAGAAGAAGAGGATGAAGGTGAAGTTGAAGAAACTAGAATGGAGTAAAATGAGGAAGAAGAGGAAGAAGTCGGAATGCTTTTTTCAGATGATGAACCTCTTTTAATTTGTAGTGATAGTGATAATGAGGGGGTGAGGGTAACTAGTTGTAATTCTACAATATTAATGTATGAATTTTAAACATTCAATCAAATTTTATGAATTGAAAATTTTAATCAAATGTATTAATTTTAATCAAGTGTATGAATTTTAAAATTCAATCAAATTTGAAGCACTTTTAATAGGTTTGTTTGACTCCATTGTTCGTGTTAGTGTTTATGGCAAGTTAATAATTAGGGTATATGGCAATAATTTTTTTTTGGACTAACAATTTGTTTAATTATATAGTTAGTGTTTATTGAATTTTACATTGGCTAATTATATAGTTAGTGTTTATGGAAGTAATTTTTTTTGGACTAACAATTTGTACTAACGATTTTTTCTGGACTAACAATTTTCATTGTTTATAATTAGTGTCTATTGCAAGTTTTATTCGAAAGATAGTAGGGAGTGGTAATAGGAATAGAACTCGTCGCGAGGAGGAGAATGAGAAGGTTACTAATGATGCAGAGGATGTTGAGAATCTAACATCAGAGCAGGAGGGGATGCAGGTGATTCTCTGACAGGACCCCGAAGTAGTAGATGCTCATTGGTAAGTGTTTTTTTATTTTTACTTTTATGAAAAATGTTACAGTTAAATAATTATATTTGAATTTCTAATATATATATGTGTTTTTCAGGTGAGATGACAAGGCTACCATACAATATGTCACTTGGGCGTTCACTCGTAACCTCGGAGATGAGTATTTCACCAAATGGAGTGAGGCGAGCCATGCACAACTTGTGAAGATGTGGATTTACTTTAAGGTAATTTGAAAGTTACTTATTAATATTTACTTCAATAATATTTTTTTTAATTAAGGTCATCAATCGTGTTACTAACACTCGTTTTTGAATTGCAATAAAATCATGTGAAGTCCGTCGATCCTAACTATAACCCTAAGCCAGAGTGGCAGAGGGCGATCATGAGGCGGATTACCTCCCTTGTTAATTTCGTCAAATATTCAAAGAAACACCCATGATGGGTCCCCGTCACTTGGTGGGAGAAGTTGAAGAATAGGGAAGAATCAGTTCCCGAATTTGCCAAACTTTCTAAAAAAAATAGTGGAAATAGAAGGTTGGGTGGTAAAGACGGGAAAGCATTGAACACCTACACTCTAGGTCGGAAGAGTTGCTCCGATGCTTTCAAAGAATTGGTAAATATTGTATTTATTATTTTCACAAATTTGTTAATATTAATGATTACCGAATATAACCAATTTATGTTTTTATGATACTTTCAGGGTGAGTCGGCCACACCCTACAGGTTGTTTGAGAAGACCAAGAAAAACAAGCAGGGCATGTGGGTTAATCCTCGAGCTGTTGAGACAGACGTATCCTAATCGATTTAATGTTTATTTTTCTTAGAAAGAACCGTTATATTTATTGCATTTAATTTTTAAATATATATCATACTGGTCGTGATCCCTCGTGAGGGTTTAGTTTTCAGTACTTGTCGTTAGGAGCACCTAGACCAAAACACAATTTATAACTTCACAAACAACTCTACAATTAGTAAAGAGGCAAGTAAAGGTCAGATCCCAAGGGACGGGAATTGAGATGAGATTTCTATTGCAACTAGTGGTGTCTAAGGGTGTCACAATTGGGGTTAGAAGTAGAAGATCACTAAACTAAGTAGCAATGAAAGTAAACAAGCAAGATGAATTAGAATGGATGTAAACAATTGATAAAAAGCACTAGGGTGTCATGGGGTCATAGGGGATTCATGGGAATTGATCATACAAACATGTTCTCAAATTATAAGCAAGCAATTATTATTGTGATGGATTGAGTTGGTTTATATCTTACAATCCTAGGAAAGTTTGGGTCCCGGAGCCGAATCGATTAGATTGTACAACACCTACAAGTCGACTTAATCTTCCCTACTCAACAATATGCATGGTCTAATGAGACTCGAGTTGGTTTATGTCTTACAAGTCTCATTGAAAAGATAGGTGATGGGTAAAAAATGCAAGGATTCATAGGCTCGCATTTCATCAAACATAACATGTGCATAAGTTGAGATCACAACAAGCAAGCAAATAAACTATGAAAGCATATTAATTTAAGCATGAATCATTCCCCATGTTGGTTTCCCCTAATTACCCATTAACCATAGCTAAGGAAACTACTCACTCATTATCATGTTGAACATGCTAGCAAGGTTGTCAATCATACCAACAAAGTGAAACATGATGAATAAATGAAAGTGATTAACAATAATTAAAAAGGGATTAAGAGAATTATACCTACTAATGATTCCAATAATAAAGCAAAGAATAAAAGAAGTACTTGATGCTTGATTGGAAGGTTGTCAATCTCCCAATAATAACCCAAATAATCTTCAATTACTCAAAATAAAGGATGAACAAGAGAGAGATTAAGGAAATAAAACTTGTATTAAAACTTAATTAAATATTGATTACAAGATTAAAGAGAGATTTGATTGATATTAACTACACTAAAGATTGCTAAGAAGAACATGCCCTTCTAATTAGACTAATGGGGTATTTATAGTGGGGATTAGGTACATAAATTAGGGTTTACTAAAGGCTTAAATGATGATTAAGTCCTTGAGGAATCGCCGGTCTCTAAGGAGACTCCGGTCTCTTTTTCGCCGGTCTTAGAAAAAGATGTGCATCCTTCCTTGAAGCTTGTAGAAGACGAAATGGAACTGTCTGGGAATCCGGGCGTCTTTAGCACGGGACGGGCAGATTTGGGCGTTCCTGGACGGGCGTCCAGAGGGGAAAGACGGGCATCTTGTGGAGCTTTTGCCCGAGCGTCTTGTGGAGGAAGACGCTCGGGTTGTGGGTGAGGGGCGGGCTTCTTCAGAGCAATTCGCACGGATTGTCAAACAGTTTTATTCCTTCTTCTTTTCTTCCTTTTTCTTCATAAAATCCTTGAGGATTTCCTCGGGGATGAAAAGATATTTTCTCATCATTGCCCATCTACTATAGTATGTACAAAGGCCTTCAAATCTTGTCTCTCCTTGATGCTTGGTCATTGAATTCAATTAATTTAGCCTCATTTTTCCATGAAAATGCAAGGTTTGCACTCCTTTCCTACCAAGGACACAAAACCTCAAAGAATATGTAAAACAAAGAACTAAAGACAATAAATGACCCAAATATGCACTAAAAAGCATGGGAACAAGGCTAATTCGGGGACTAAATATGCTCTAATTATGGTCACATCAAATATCCCCAAACCGAACCTTTGTTCGTCCCGAGTAAAGATGTGACAAAGACTAGGACCATTATTTAAACTAACCTAATAACATAGCCGATATGAGACAATTAGCGGGTCTCACTCTGCCCCTTCAACTCACAACAAGACAACCATGAGGTAGGATGCCTTCTTGCAAGGCAAGGTGGGTCTTGCCAAAATGGCGACACATCCAAACATTAAAGCACACAAAATCAAGTAATGGATGCATCTACAAAAGAATAGCCACTTTCCTCATCTAAGTGGCGGAAATTATCTACAAGGGAAGCAATTCAAGGGTACACACTCCTTCATAGATGCAAATTTTTCAAACTACTAAGCCTAGAAGGATACCAATAAATCACCTCCAAGTTGTGTCAAGCTAGGGTACCTTTGTCCTCAATCGTTAAATGCTTTTGTCAAGAGTAGACTCCCTATGGCGTTAGAAACACTGGAGGATCGCGGAATTCCCCCTCTTGCCTAAACAAGAAGAAAGGTCGTCCCCTCTCTACCATGCACAAAAATGGATATGATGGATAAAGGGATCGATAGAATTTGAGTTTCACTTTGGGAGTTTGCTTTTGTTGTTTTCCCCCCAATTTCTTGTGGCATATAACATTTGAGAACACTTTCTTTTTGCCATTTCTTTTGATTTTTGGCATTTCAACACTTGACAACTTTTCAACTTTTCTTTGCATTTCTTTTGAACATTTTCAAAGTCACCCCATATGTAGTGAGGGTGCCTTATATTTGAAGCATCGGAGTTTTCATTTTTGTTACTTCTCTTTTCTTTTGATGCATTTTGCAAACTTTTTTTCACTTTTCATTTCATTGAACTCAAATCAATTTCTTTTTGTGCCCATTCCCTTTGATGACAAAAATGTGGTAGAACATGGATGATGGATGGATGCATGGTTTCAAGGGTCACCTTGGAATAAACGGTAGCCAATGAGTTATCACACCACAAGGTACTCTTGACTAGGCCTTAATCCATGGGTCAAAGGATACTAGCATTACACATCCTAGGGTGTTTTACAAGTATTCTAACAAGCGAAGTCTTAAGAAGAAAAAGCATATACTAGGGCCTATATACACTTGTCAAGTTTCCCAAGTAGACGGTTTCGCAAAATTTTCGAACATGCAACTACATGCCATGATGCAACTAACATATATACATCCTAATGCATATGATTCTACCAACTAATATGACATATAAACTAAATGCAAGTCCTAAGTTCACATTGTTATACCGCATCAATCGAAATAAAGCCACATAGTCATTAACATAAAGAGGAAAAAGGGGATTGGAAAGATCATACCATGCGGTCTTCAATATCCTCATGTCTCGGATGTGGCGTAGTCACTCAATGTGAACAAGGATAGAACAAACACAATATATACATGACTACACTACAAAGGAAATGAACTTGTTTTTCGATTTTCAAATTTTTCAAATTTTTATGGTTTTTTGAAAATTTTCAAATTTTTTGGATTTTTTGAATAAAAGTTAAGTTAGAATTCCCATCCCCATACTAATATGGGCATTGTCCTCAATGGCTAAAATGATGGGAAATTATGCAAACATGATGCATGAATTCTACACTAAATGCAAGCTATACTAATCTACACTACATGATGCATGAGTTTTTGTTTATGACGGAGAGCGTAATTTAGATTACCTCCCGTTGCGTATGCATGTACTTCCCCAAACCGAGATAGACATTATTTCTAATGTCCTAAAGTTGGGGTAGTTCATGCACACAAGATGCAATGCATGAAACTAAATTTGTCAATTTGGATTTTCAAAAGTGGGAACAATAAAATAAGAACACCTCAATGGGCCCGAGGTGTTAGTCCTCTATGTTGCTAGGACTCTCCAACCATGATCAAGATAAAATAAATAAAACAAAGAAAGAAGTAGACAAACCTCAAGAGGGTAGGAACCTCCAAAGCTTGCTAGTCTTCCACCATATCATCATTGTCATCATCTTCCTCAATAGAAGTGGACTCATCACCACTTCCCTCTTCACTTCCTTGCTCACTTCCTTCATCATCTTCTTCTTCTTCATTAGCCTCTTCCTCTTCATTTACCACTTCATCAATGCCTTCATTAACAACCTCATCACCGACAACCTCATCGTCACCCGGTATCTCACCCCTAGATTCACTTGGAAAGAAGACTTCCCTATCCGCCCAACTAGGCAAAGGACATGAAGGATCAAGTAGTCCTTGCCTAGCTAAATGAAGTAGGGGTGGATATTGGGCTATGTATGCATCTTCCCGATCCTTATAAGCTTGTTTGTGCATCTCTTGCATAAGTAGAGTCATGTAGTCATTGCTTGCTTTAACACCTTCGGGTTTGAACTCTTTATACTTGAATGGATAGGGTGGTGTGACAATGGAGGAGGAGGGCATTTCAATTTCACCCCTTTGTTGACGGATGATGTATTCGGCTTCTTTTGAGAGGGGAAGAAAGTAGTTGGTCCGATGGACACTCAAACGGCATATCTTGGAAGGCAAAGTAAAAGATCTAGCATCATTGGTGAGCCACCCATATTTGGTGTCCAGAGGATTATGAGTGACCCACTTGTACTTGTTAATCATGGCATCCATGTCAATGAGATGACCCCCCTTTTTCGCCACATACTTGCTATCCTTGTTGAAATTCGGATCAAAGTACTTAGCCAAAAGAGTGACTAGACCTCCATTTACAATAAAAGTGGTGCCTTGCTTTCCACAATCAACATTGAGCCATCTTTCCACCAAAAGCCTTAGAGAATTGTAAGGCTTGGTGAATTCCCTTCCAATATTTAAGGCCGACTCAAGTAGAACACAATCGATCTTGGTAAAGTGGTTAGTGTCTTTTCTTGCAATGGTAGTATTCCCGATGACCTTATGCCACACTCTAATGTCCGGATGGTGGACTAATAGAGCGCGACTAGCATGATAGTTCTCAAATTTCCACCCGGAAATCGCCTCCCAAAGAGGAGCGGGGTCATATTTTTCGGGCTTCTTGTAATAGCTAGGTGAATCACTGAGACCTAATGCTTTACCCAATTCATCAAAGGTGATGCGCCTACTCACATTGGCAAGGCGGAACTCAATGTTTTCTCTAGTCTCTACCTTAGTAACTTTCAAAGAACTCAAGAATTCTAAGGTAAGGGAGGGGTATGTCAATTCTCTTGTAGCAAACAATTTTCCCAACCCCATGGCTTCAAAGAAGGCTTTTGTTTGTTCAAGGACACCCAATTTGTTCAAGGCATCTTCACATATGAATTTGGTGGGTAGAAAGGATTTCCTAGCATACTTGGCAAATGTATCCCTATAGGAGTTAGAAATGAAAATTACCTCCGGATAGTTTGATAATTGAGCAATTTCCGGAGTTGTTGATGTTGTTGCTTCCAAGGGAGGAATTTGTTGTTGAACTTCCAAGTTTGAACTAGCTACCACCATAGCCAATGAGGCTTTCTTTGCTTGAAGACATTGTTGTCTTGTTGAGAGTGTCTTCTCCTTAGGTGCCTTTGTTGATCCTTTTGTCCTTGCCATTGATGAAAATACCAAGAAAAGAGTGAAAATCTTCAATTTCCAAGTATACCCAAATCGATTTTATGATGAAAGGCTTTGCCTTTATAATTTCAAAAATCGACTCAAAGGTTGAAGATTTTGGTGCTTGGTTTGATTTTTGTTGGAAGAGGAGTGATTAATTGTTGTTAAAAGGAAGTTTGGATTTGATTTTGTTGAATTTGATTGAGGAAATCATGTTTTGGTGATGGAGAGGATGAGGGTTTTGAGTTTTGGGGTTTATGGGTAGTGTTTTGAATGAATGAATGGAGGAATGAATGTGGGAGGGGTATTTGAAATACCCGAAAATTTTTGAACTGCAGGGGAAGACGTGCGTCTTTCCTTTGGGACGCTCGGATTCTGCCTATTTTTGGGTTCAGGATTCTCGCCTAAAGACGGGCGTCTTTCAGCTGGGACGCTCGGATTCTTTGTTTGAAGGACGAGCGTCTTCCTCTGAAGACGGGCCGATTCTGAGACAGCAAGCTTTCTTGTTTTTCACAGGCAAAAAGACGGGCGTCTTCCTGCAAAGACGGGCGGATTCCTGGAGACGAGCGTCTTCTCTACCAGGACGCTCGGATTCTTCGACAGTCCCAAAATTTCAAATTCTCAGTTAAAATGGATGGGCGGATTCTGGTAAAGACGGGCGGATTTCCTGGAGATGAGCGGATTCCCCTTGAAGACGCTCGGATTCTCCTTGTTTTACCCGGATTCAGTTCCATCCGTGCACTTGCATATCCCTTGTCATTTTTCATTCTTCAAATCCCGTGTTCCTCATTGTAGGGGCACTACTAAGGCATGAATAGCCTAGGCAATTGCTATCCCCACACTAAGCTAAAGCACTACACATCAATTAAATCATTAGTCCCTCCTTCACTTCTCTCAAAAATGATAATTATCTTGATCAAAGCATAAAAATCCAAAAGTGATAAAAATGCAATGTAAGAATTAAAATGCAAGTTAGGGAGTTAGATATATTTACAAATGGTGGTTTAGGGAGGACTCCACCAAACTCTCATCCTTAGTGAGATGTCATGGGGGCATGTCCAAGGTGTTGTTGATGTTGCTCAACACCTTGAAGAAGTAGTCAAAAGCTTGTTCATTATCATGATACAGATCTTCAATAGACCTTTGCCCTTGTTGTGCTTCATGTCGGTCTTTATCGATAGCATTACCAATATAGGGATTGAAAATCCCTTCAAACTCATTGTCCCAAAGACCACAAACTTCATCTACTTGATCACTAAAGATCTCTTGAGTTGATAGAGGACAACTCTCCCACTTTATTGTCTTGGCCAATGAGGCCATCCTCTTCATTGCTTGACTTTGGTGAGCTTTTCAAGCTTTCTTTGTTACAATTCACTTGCTCTTTGAATGGAGCATCATCAATTTTCTTCTTCCATTGGAATTCCGACTTCATCCTATCATCCTTCCGGCTATAATGATCGACCATAAAACGTGGTTCATGCAAATGGGGAGCTCTCATGGTCTTGTCAAGATTGAAAGTTATGCTCTTATCTCCCACTTCTAGAGTGAGCTCTCCATGCTTCACATCAATCACCGCACCCGCGGTGTGCAAGAAAGGTCTTCCTAGAATGATTGGAATATTGGAGTCTTCTTCCATGTCAACAATGACAAAGTCCACCGGGATGAAAAACTTCCCAACTCTTACGGGAACATCTTCCCATATCCCTAATGGTGTCTTCGTCGATCTATCGGCTATTTGGAGTGTGATATTGGAGCATTTAAGCTCTCCCATCCCCAACCTTTTACTCATCGAGTACGGCATAACACTCACACTAGCCCCTAGATCACATAAGGCTTTGTTGATCGTGGTGTCGCCAATGGCACACGGTATTGAGAAGCTTCCCGGATCTTTGAGTTTTGGAGGTGAACTCCCTTGAAGTATTGCACTACTCACCTTAGTGAAGGCGATAGTCTCAAGCTTCCGGATTGACTTCTTCTTTGTGAGAATGTCCTTCATGTATTTTGCATAGTCCAGCACGTGATTGATTAATTCCGTGAAAGGAATTGAGACTTCCAAATTCTTCACAATTTCCATAAATTTTCCAAGTTGGCCATCAAATTTGGGCTTGGCTTGACGACTCGGAAAAGGAAGTCTAATCACAATGGGCTCCTTCTCCTTAACCTTGTCTTCATTTTTCTTTGAAATTTCTTCTTTTGATGGTTCTCCATCCTTGGAGTTTTGCACAATTTCTTCTTTGTCACTAGCTTCAACAACTTCATCCTCAACTTGCTTCTTCGGGGCTTCATACCTTGTACCACTCCTCAAGTGAATGGCACTAACCGTTTCATGTCTTGGGGGATTACTTTGAGGTGGTAATTGCCCCTTTTGTCTTTATGAGCTTGAAGATGCTAGTTGAGTCAATTGGGTTTCCAACATTTTGGTGTGAGCTAGGATGTTGTTGATGGTGATTTCCTTTGCTTGATTATCCTTTTGCATTTGAGTGAAAAATTCTTGTTGATTCTTTTGCATTTGAAGGACCGCTTTTTGAACATCAAAACCTTGGTCATTTTGTTGATTGTATGGAGATTGATTTTGGTAACCTTGGTTTTGGTTGTAAAAGGGTCTTTGATTTTGGTTTCTCATGGGAGGTGGGGTGTATGTTGGTTGAGGGTTTTGAACATTTTGGCTTTTGTATGAGAGATTTGGATGGAATTTGGTGTTTTCATTGTAATAGTTTGAATAAGGGGTGCCACTCTTGTATGCTTGGAAAGCATTCACTTGTTCATTTGTTCCCCTACATTCACTTTGGTCATGTCCCAAAGTTCCACAATTCTCACATATCCCACTTGGGATTGATGAAGATGCCGTCATGGCATTAACATGATGCTTTGGTGATTTGGAGGCTTCTTCAAGTCTAGCCATAGCAAGAACGGTTATATTTATTGCATTTAATTTTTAAATATATATCATACTGGTCGTGATCCCTCGTGAGGGTTTAGTTTTCAGTACTTGTCGTTAGGAGCACCTAGACCAAAACACAATTTAGAACTTCACAAACAACTCTACAATTAGTAAAGAGGCAAGTAAAGGTCGGATACCAAGGGACGGGAATTGAGATGAGATTTCTTTTGCAACTAGTGGTGTCTAAGGGTGTCACAATTGGGGTTTGAAGTAGAAGATCACTAAACTAAGTAGCAATGAAAGTAAACAAGCAAGATGAATTAAAAGGGATGTAAAAAATTGATAAAAAGCACTAGGGTGTCATGGGGTCATAGGGGATTCATGGGAATTGATCATACAAATATGTTCTCAAATTATAAGCAAGCAATTATTGTTGTGATGGATTGAGTTGGTTTATATCTTACAATCCTACGAAAGTTTGGGTCCCGGAGCCGAATCGATTAGATTGTACAACACCTACAAGTCGACTTAATCTTCCCTACTCAACAATACTCATGGTCTAATGAGACTCGAGTTGGTTTATGTCTTACAAGTCTCATTGAAAAGATAGGTGATGGGTAAAAAATGCAAGGATTCATAGGCTCGCATTTCATCAAACATAACATGTGCATAAGTTGAGATCACAACAAGCAAGCAAATAAACTATGAAAGCATATTAATTTAAGCATGAATCATTCCCCATGTTGGTTTCCCCTAATTACCCATTAACCCTAGCTAAGGAAACTACTCACTCATTATCATGTTGAACATGCTAGCAAGGTTGTCAATCATACCAACAAAGCGAAACATGATGAATAAATGAAAGTGATTAACAATAATTAAAAAGGGATTAAGAGAATTATACCTACTAATGATTCCAATAATAAAGCAAAGTATAAAAGAAGTACTTGTTGCTTGATTGGAAGGTTGTCAATCTCCCAATAATAACCCAAATAATCTTCAATTACCCAAAATAAATGATGAACAAGAGAGAGATTAAGGACATAAAACTTGTATTAAAACTTGATTAAATATTGATTACAAGATTAAAGAGAGATTTGATTGATATTAACTACACTAAAGATTGCTAAGAAGAACATGCCCTTCTAATTAGACTAATGGTGTATTTATAGTGGGGATTAGGTACATAAATTAGGGTTTACTAAGGGCTTAAATGACGATTAAGTCCTTGAGGAATCGCCAGTCTCTAGGAAGACTCCGGTCTCTTTTTCGCTGGTCTTAGAAAAAGATGTGCATCCTTCCTTGAAGCTTGTAGAAGACGAAATGGAACAGTCTTGGAATCCGGGCGTCTTTAGCACGGGACGGACAGATTTGGGCGTTCATGGACGGGCGTCCAGAGGGGGAAGACGGGTATCTTGTGGAGCTTTTGCCCGAGCGTCTTGTGGAGGAAGACGCTCGGGTTGTGGGTGAGGGACGGGCGTCTTCAGGGCAATCCGCACGGATTGTTAAACAGTTTCATTCCTTCTTTTTTTCTTCCTTTTTTTTCATAAAATCCTTGAGGATTTCCTCGGGGATGCAAGGATCTTTTCTCATCATTTACCATCTACTATGGTATGTACAAAGGCCTTCTAATATTGTCTCTCCTTGATGCTTGGTCATTGAATTCAATCAATTTAGCCTCATTTTGCCATGAAAATGCAAGGTTTGCACTCCTTTCCTACCAAGGACACAAAACCTCAAAGAATATGCAAAACAAAGAACTAAAGATAATAAATGACCCAAATATGCACTAAAAAGCATGGGAACAAGGCTAATTCGGGGACTAAATATGCTCTAATTATGGTCACATCACATACCTTCCTTATTTGTTGTTTTTTCAGGCCGCTTACAAGGAAGAGATGAGTTGACCAACGCCTACTGGAGAGGCTCCTGACGAGTACCGGTTGTAATACCACCCTGTCAAGGGTTTCGACAAGAATTTGAGGCTTTTCGGGACCGGAAATAAGGGGTGGAAGTGTGGTATGAACCTGCTTGTAACAAAGGTAGTCGCTGATCGCTCTCTTACGCACCTACCATGGCCACTCAATTCGCAAATGCGAATATTGAACTCAAAGAACAGTTGAGTAATATGCAGCAACATCGAGAAAGTGAGCGAGCCGCACGAGAAGCTCTTGAACAACGAGTTCTTAACACTCAAGAGAAAATGGCAACCACTCAAGAGCAAATGGCAGCTAAGCAAATGGCTTGGGCTAAGTGTAGATACCTAGTATCTGTTGAATCTCCGATAAACACCCGATGATTATCGGACTACAATATGCTTGGGAATCACTACGTTTAATCGACAGTTTGTACAACTATACGTCGGAAAACTCAAAACGATTTTGAAAACAAAACATTTTCAAAAATACCTGGAGTGTTTTATGCGAGACTACGAGGTCACAATGACATTGACTAGAGTCAAAACCGACACCGGACCAAAAACCGACTCGAAATTCAAATCCCGACTCCAACAATGAGTCAAAACGAGTCAAACACAAAAAAACAAACATCACAAGCCTTCCATGCTAAGTATACACGGTATACTTGATGGTCAAGTACAACAATCATGACATTCAAAACCTAGGATAGAACAAACCATAATTCCAAATGCGTGATAGTGACAAGACAACTCGAAGACCCGTGAACATGCTCGCGCCTCTTCGATTAGCCTATACGTCCACATCGCTAAAAACGCACACAAACACATAATCCTATATAAATACCCCTCAAATGCCACCATTTGAAGGCACGCGAGCGTGCTCCCCCTCTTTTCTCCCTTAAAATTCTAGACCTCGACTTCCCGAGTCAACAAACGGCACGTATTTCCGACCTACCAATAAAAAATACGAGCCTTACACATTGTTTGCTACCGTCATTGTGCATTAAATCACTTGACCGACCATTTCGACCAACTACACCATTGCAAGTTTTTACACTTCCGTCGATTTCTCATCAACAACCTAGCATAAAAGTATGAGGGTGTAATTAATCCTGTTCTTTCATGTTCTTTTATCTGTTTTTATGACCTTAACATGCCAAAACATGCATAACATGGTCCAAAATAAGGATCGAATTAGCCAAAACTGAGTTTTGACCTGAAGCAGGAGCCCCTAGTCACAACTAGGTGGCTCGTGCCTATACTGGCTGTCCAGGTCAGAACTCAAGTATGTTTGAGTTCATTCTTTCCATTTTCATTTCATTTTACAATCGGTTTTACCATTTCAAATCATTTTTATGATAAATCTTTTAACCATAAATTATGTTCAACCTTGGTTCCTTATACCAGGATAGTTTAATCCATTTTTCGGTGATAATATTTGGTTAATTACATTTTAAAGGGTATTTTAAAACCTTTTATTCATTTGTTTACATTTTAAAAACAACCATATTAGTCAAACATGCATAATCATCCTTGGTTTAATCTGAGTACGATGATAAACTTTGACTAATTACAAAGCAATGAACTTAATATAATTAGTTTATATCAAGCATTTTTGCATTTTTCCTAACAAAATTATTCATGTCAAGCTTGCAATACAAAACCCGACATCGAATATTATCAACATAATGACGAGTATTCAAGTCTCGTTCTTAATATTAGCACAAAAGCGGTCTCAACGACCTTTTTCAACAAAACAGGTTCTAACACCCTTTTACAAACGGTTTCACAAACATTTTCAACAACCAGGAGACACCCCTTTGGGTCTTCGTCTGCCTCGCGCCTAAACAGGCCCTCTGATTTATAGTTTTCAAACCTGGGCAGGCTCCCTTGTATCGCCCTATGGCTCGCGCATCAATATGCTATTTGGTGTAGGTCCTGGTTCCTTTACAGTACTCGTCTAGAACGATACTGACTTCGGTTAACCCGAATATAAGATGGATCAGATTGACAAGTCCGCATTTTACTTTGCATTTACTTAACACTTTTCCAAGACAAATGGATCACGTTAGGCACCATAAAAATAACTCAGTAAATGGATGTTTAATTTCTGTCTTGCATGTAAATCAACATTAAATCCAACTCGACATCAATTACTTGATATTTGGATAAACAACCGACATAGAAAATTTCACATGTTAGGTTTAAACTTGTGGATGTGCATTCATGCATTTTCCTGTTTTATCAACTTTTGCATTCAACCAACCAAGATCGATCAGCAGAGGCCGCTACCGCGGGCGGGATTGAGTGTCCGATTAAAGGGCTTCCCAATACGTACCTTCACCTTTTAATCATAAACTTTAGATAGTGGACGACCTTATCCATGGAAAACAAGAGTCATTCTAGTGATAGGATGCTAAAGAGGGACGATTCATTATCTTTAGTACCTATGTCAAACACTGCTTTTGCCTTGATTGACCTACGTATAAAGTGGATTCGAACGGTTTCCAAGCATCCCACAATTGTTCGGTGGCGACTCCGAACATTTCTAACATTGTTTCGAGACCCTTGCCGAGACGAAACCGACCGATCTAAAATGATCTGGTCGAAAGCATCTATTACGCCACCGCGTGTGGCTTTCTGACTGCTGCACATCCAGATATTGGCTTGGCTTGTAGGTGGGCCCATGTCCACAGATTGGTGACTCTACTGGGGATAACTGAGACACTTGTATCTTTGCGATCCCTATATGGTAAGACTTGAACGAGGTCTTGGTTGAAATACATTAATTGATATTACGGTCATAAGTCGGGTTCCTTGTCCGGGCCCATAACCTAACCTTTATCGACCAATTGGCTCGTCCTGTCGACGTGAGTTTTCTCAGCACCGCGCTTTGAAACCCGATTGCGTCAAGCATACCATTGACGTTACACATTTCTGTTTCGTCAAAGAGCATTCATTTCCTTCGTGCACGAGGCTAGGGCACCCTCCTTACACATTTTGTTTGGATTGGTATCCCTCTCTAAAATTGGGAATTGATCGCTTGGTGTGTAATCACCCTTATTAAGCCAAAACCCATGTCAGCATTATGCATAATATATCGAACTACGAGTGCTTATGTGTTATATGATTATAAGTCCTTCCTTGTCATTTCCAAACTTTTAAAACACCTTTTTGCACCGTTATAATGGCCATTTCAAACCTCGGTCTTTCGCCGACCGTTGCACACCTTTTTTTGCCGTCGTAATGACGATTTGCAAACCGTTTTTTACAACCGTTTCAGAAAGTACCTTTTTTATGCCGTCGTAATGATGATTTTTAAACCGGTTTTACAAACCGTTTCAACAAAAATACCTTTTTAGGTCGTCGTAATGACGACCTTCAAACCGGTTTTTATAACCGTTTCAAAAACACCTTTTTGCGTCGTTATAATGGCCGCTTCAAGACAAGGATTTTAAACCGTTTTGCACCGACATAATGGACTCTTGTGCCGACATAATGGCCCTTTCAAAACCCGAAAATGACACACCTTTTTCGAGGTTTTTCAAATCTCGAGGACAACACACCATTCTCGAGACCACAACAATTTCAAATCCTTTTCAAATATCTATTTTCAAAACGCACGTTTTGAATGTCAAAAAGTCGTATTTGGAAGCAACACATCATTTTCAAAGCTGCCACAACTCTAACTTAAACCATCTTTTGAAAACAAACCTAAGACAACCATTTTCAACTAGCCGACTCTTTGAATATCCGTACTCTTCGGAGACCGTCCATAAAACAAATGAATCTTTTAGAATATTTCTATTTTCGAAATTTTAGTCCACCACTTCAAATTCGTCTCGTGTCTACCGAGTCAAAGAAAACGTACTTATGGGTCTTTGCCTATGAGTCGTCTCACCTCGAGACCCGTTCAGCGGCGTCAAGCCTTTACGTTGAACAGGAGTTAAGGTCCGGTCAACTCCGTCACACCATAAATCGAGTTACACAAAGGCACCACACGAGGTTGCCCTCATCTCGTTGAGTCCAAAATATCTTTATGTCTTTTGTGTTGTCTGTGTTTAATCGTTAAACCGTGTCGGATTAGGATATAACGTGCGCTATTTTCTGCCTCAGAACCATTGCCCCATCTTCAGCTTTATCCAACAACAACAATGATGACAACAGATATCTCACAACTGCTTAGCTAGCCAGCCTGCTCACTTCTTTTAAGGTCACTCTAGACCGTGTCGAGACTCGTATCGACACCCTGAAAAACAAGGAAACCGGAGAACACAACACTCCTCCTTTAACAAAAATTGAGAAAAGACTCAAGCTCTTGGAAGAACAACTCTTAGCCCGTGGTAACAACATCTACCTCGAAAACAATTGAAGGTTTGAACCCGTTTGGGTCAACTGCCTGACAAATTTACCTTAAGTGATGTGCCTAAGTTCAAGGGAGTGTAGGACCGCTCTATCACATCTGGCCCTTCAAGGATTACATGTCCATCAAAGGGGTCAAATAGGAACTCTTCACTCGGATCATCCTATCGTCCTTGGAACCGATTCCCTGCCAATGGTATTATTCCCTCGACCCAAAGAGCATTACCACTTAGGACGAAGTCGCCGTTGTATTTGTTAAACAATACGCCGACAACGTCGGAATCCAAGCCAACACCCGCACTCTTGAGGTCATGACTCAGAATGACAGAGAGGGATTCACCGAATTCCTAACCCGTTGGAGGAGGGTGAGCACCCAATTGGTCAGTAAGCCGAGTGAATCAACCTTAGTGGAGAAATTTGTCAACAACCTCCGTCTAGTTTATGCCAACCTGCTGAGGTAACAGAACATCAAAACCTTCCAGGATCTGCATATCCTCGGGACTCGCATCGAAGATGCCCTACGCAAGGGCGTTCTAGCCAAAACCATGGGTAGAGGTTATCAAGGGTCTACATCAACTGGATCTCGCCCCTACGGTCAAACAAACAAAATTGACAAGGTCGACCTCCTCGAACCAACTATAAAGAAAACTGAGCGTCCTCAAAGAGCATTCAACAACTTGGGAATAACTTATGCTAGCGCCCTAAAAAGGCTCATGGACCAAGGGAAGCTACAGCAAATCGGGCCTACTCCGGACCCGCGTGAAGCAAGGAAAACCCGCTTTGGAGCCCCAAGGCCTATTACCAGTATCAACAAGGTAAAGGCCATGACAGGGAAGCTTGCTTCAAGCTGAAACACGTCATTCAAGATATGATTGAGAAAGATGAATTACCCTTACCTCTGCCAGCAAAACTAAATAATAAGACAAACTCCTTGGGAATCTACGCCATCTCCGATGACGAGCCAACCCTGGATTGCTCACACCTCATCCTGCCTGTTGGGGACGAGGTGAATGCCTTGGAAAAGGACTACCCAAACGGGATGTTCGTATTCAGCGCTGCAACCATGCTCACCATGTTTCAACAAGTTGAAGAAGCCATAACCAGTCTAGGAAAGGATCACCGGACTTGAGGATGCTTACCACTGGCTGATAGTCAACCCGCCAACACCAACACCATGCCAAAGGGAGGGTCCTCCAAGCACCCAAAACTCCCAATTCCGGAAGGGATTGCTCCCGCGACCGTTCTGGCATGCACCCCACAATAATCAACCACACAATAATCAACCCCACAATAATCGACCCCACAAAAACTTCCCCTACAAGAACTATCCGCCATGGAATACCCCTCCAAGGTACCCTCGCGACCCCGAAATCAACGGTATCTGGAGAGTCGACGTAGAGGATGTCTACATTGTTTCAGGAAAGGGAAAACGGGCAAAAGAGTCGATCACCTTACTCGATCTGGACGCCCCTACCAGAATCCAAAAAAGACAACAAATAATCCAACAACAAATGACCAAATCGTCCCGGGCGTGGATGTTCAACCCAAGGTTCCTAAGAACTTGATCCTTAAGCAACTACAAAAGGCCAAGGCTGAGATAGCCATTTGGCAACTGATTGCCACATCCTTAGAACACCGGCAGGCTTTGCTTCAAGCCTTGGGGAAGTTGATAATGGCCTCTACCTACTCTCTTGAAGAAGTAGTAGCTCACATGACCAGGGATGTCCCTAACTTGAACAACCCGATCATCTTCTCCGGCAAAGATATCCTCCCGTATATAGCCAACCATAACTTGGCCCTATACATCACTGTGTAGTGCCTAAAGAAGAATGTACCCATGGTCCTAGTGGATGACGAATCTACAGTCAACGTCATTCCCCTCAAAACGGCCAATAAACTAGGTATCAACGAAGCTGACTTGATCCCGACTAATCAAGGAGTGCGCGCCTATGATGACACTCGTCGTAAGGTCGCAGGCCTCATCACCTTGGCCATTGCAATGGGACCCCTAGAAAGACAAGCTAGTTTTCAAGTGGTCGATATCGACGCCTCATTCAACACGCTTCTAGGGCGCCCCTGGACTCATGCCGCCAAGGCCGTGACCTAAACCCTTCATCAGAAAATGACGGTCCCCTTCAACGGGAAAATAATCACGATTCCTGCATCCCTGATTAAGGCTGTCATGAAGAAGGGAATAGCCTCTTAAGTCATTGAAGAGGACGACAATGAAATGTGGGGATTCTAAGTTGTGAATGTCCTAACTGACGAACCAGAACCTTTTGATTGTGACTCATTCTCGAACCTTACAGTCAATTGCATCTTGATGCGCCAGGGTTATTTCCCGGGCCTACCTCTCAACCCACTGAAAACACCTTGCCTCCCCTAAAACAGGCCAAGGTCCCCAACATCCCCTTTGGGCTAGGCTACGAGTTGACCGATGAAGACATCCAGGATATGTGTCTCCTAGTACAGAAGCACAAAAATCAAGGAGTCATCATCCGCCCTTATCACTTAACCCTCAATGGCTACTTCGTCCCAGAAGAAGAATCTGAGCTATACAACGGCTTCCCTGAGCCAATCTATGACCCTGTAGCAAAGGTCAAGCACCGGGCGTAGAAGTCATTCAAGACTGCTACTTTATCCCCGACAATACCAAAGCTGCGTCAACCAAGTCTGAATCGACCCTTGGCCTAGACGGGAAGGCCAAGAGTCATCTATTCGTAGAAGACAACATCAAGCACCTCAACTATAAGGACATCATCAACATTGCTCTCAAAGACAACCAGTCCGATCCCACTGCCTTAATCTATGATGCTGACCCAGAGAAAGTTATCTAAAGATCACAACCGGAGAAGGCCCCATGTTTAAAGAGGGAAGTGAGGACGAGACTGGGTCTGAGTCTGAGTCTGATGACAAGTCTGAATTAGAGTCTGTCTTCGGTCCTAACGCCCTTGATGCCTCGATCAAAGTCCCTTTTCCACAATTTTATCACAAACTTGTGGCGGTCATAGAGGTTGAGTAGACTAAAGTAGCCCCTACTCCCGCAGAAGGTAGAAACCTGGAGCTTGTTCCAGGCCCCACCTCCGCTACTATGTCGCCTCTGACTACCGATGTGATATCTGTCCTATCCGAGGTTTTACCTCAGGTCGACTTAATAAATGATTAGTTTGCTTACGGCTCGTCTCAATTTAACTGCAATGCAATTCTGAACGAATATGAGGATTTTAACTTGAGTGACTACCCACCTCACCTAGCCAAAGAACTTGACAAACGAGAAAATAGGACGCCCATCATTGAGGAGACCGAACGCATCAACGTAGGGACCGACAATACACCTCAAGAACTTAGGATAGGGACCACCCTTAACCGTTCAGAAAGACAGTAATTCATCAATCTCTTACACGAATACAAGGACGTATTCGCATGGTCCTATAAAGACATGCCTGCACTAGTACAAAAATGACATTAGGAGTGGACAAAAGGCTATGGTTATGAAAAATAGTTGTAGCCTATTATAATAAGCTACGGTTGTTGGAAACAAACCGTAGCCAAAAAACAAAAGGCTTTGGTTCACATTTGAAACCGTAGCAAATATACACTAAAGGCAACTGTTATTTTTGACCGTAGCCATTACAAAATGAAATTGTTGGCGCAAAACTAGTGAATTTTTGGCCATGCACTGGTTATACTCCCAAACAATATACTTCTCCCCAACTTTAAAAAATAAAAAATACTTATTATATTTTCTTAAAATAAAAAATACAACTTCTCCCAAACAATATACTTCTCTCGATTACTAAAAGGTCACGCTTGTCGCCAACAATCGCAGCCCCAATTATCGTCAACACCATCAACCTCCAATGCTGACGACGCCACCACCAGTAGCGATTGTCGCCACCATCAGCACCGCCATACTCAAGGTATTTTTTCTTAACAAATCGGTTCTTTAATTTTTGCGTAATTTGATTTAATTTTTGCTTAATTAGATTTAGGGTTAACCAAAGTAAGGGTTTTTCTTTTGGATTTAGGATAGGATTATATGCAATTGATCTTTATGGTTTTTCTTTTGGATTTAGGGTTAGGATTATTTTCGTTTGTCTTGTTTTTCCCTGTCAAATTATGATACTTTTCGTCGACTACTAGCAAATTAGGAGGTAACATGGCTTCTCTCCCCTTCTTACGCCACTGTGAATTGTTGTCGTATGAAGTCATTGTTCTAACGATGTCGTCGCTCAGCGATGCGAGACCCTAATCCCTAAATCAATTTTATTTGTTTTGAAAAATTATTGGTCCGATTTGATGATGCGGAGTGATGTTTTATTTTACAAATAACTTAGGTTCTATTTGTGGAAGTTTCTAAGTTAGCTGTGTTGTTGTTGAAGGTTACAAATGTTAATTTCCTGTTCAGGTTCCATCCTCTTCTCTTATTGCTCTTGTCAAATTCGCATTTGAGGGGATTAAAATGTGTTATAGTAGTTAATGAAAAGAAGGCATCATTTTTTCAATTTATGGACCGAATCGGATTTATTTAAGCATTGTGAGTAAGTGATGGGCTTGTTTGAGCATTTTTAGTTACTTCTTACTACACCCTTTGAATAACTCGTTGGAACTTGGAAGGTATAAATATTTTGTTTACTGTATGGTACCAAAGTAATTTACCGATTTTTGTTTACTGTGTGCATGGTACTATGATTACGTCCTAATTTATGATCGCTTTACAGATTTTTTTTATTTCTTGGATGAACTAAGTGATTCTTTATCATATACACTTGAAGTTGAGCCTTTTTTTTAAATAATATTTGTATCTACCAGGATGAGAATTGGTACGACTGGTTATTGATCGGGTCCGTTTCGTGTTCACAATTAAAGATGTGGTCGTTGGGTCACGATCGAATCAAAACACAATTTATAACTTCACAAACAACTCTACAATTAGTAAATAGGCAAGTAAAGGTCGGATCCCAAGGGACGGGAGTTGAAATGAGATTTCTATTGCAACTAGTGGTGTCTAAGGGGTGTCACAAATTGGGTTGATGTAGAATGTCACTAAACTAAAATAGCAATGAAAATAAACAAACAAGATGAATTAAAGGGGTGTAAACAATTGATTAAAAGCACTAGGGTGTCATGGGATCATAGGGGAATCATGGGATATGATCATACAAACATGTTCTCAATTTATAAGCAAGCAATTATTGTTGTGATGGATTGAGTTGGGTTATATCTTACAATCCTAGGAAAGTTTGGGTCCCGGAGACGAATCGATTAGATTGTACAACACCTACAAGTCGACTTAATCTTCCCTACTCAACAACATGCATGGTCTAATGAGACTCGAGTTGGGTTATGTCTTACAAGTCTCATTGAAAAGATAGGTGATGGTGGTAAATGCAAGGATTCATAGGCTTAGCATTTCATCAAACATAACATGTGCATGAGTTGAGATCAAAACAAGCAAACAAATAAAACATGAAAGCATATTAATTTAAGCATGAATCATTCCCCATGTTGGTTTCCCCTAATCACCCATTTAACCCTAGCTAAGAGACTACTCACTCATTATCATATTGATCATGCTAGCAAGGTTGTCAATCATACCAACAATATGAAACATGATGAATAAATGAAAGTAATTAACAATAATTAAAAAGGGATTAAGAGATTATACCTACTAATGATTCCAATAATAAAGCAAAGATAAAAGAAGTACTTGAATGCTTGATTGAGAGGTTGTCAATCTCCCAACAATAACCCAAATAATCTTCAATTACCCAAAATAAAGGATGAACAAAAGAGAGATTAAGGAAATAAAACTTGTATTAGAACTTGATTAATTGTTGATTACAATATTAAAGCGAGATTTGATTGATATTAACTACTCTAATTATTGATAAGAAGAACATGCTCCTCTAATTAGACTAATAGGGTATTTATAGTGGAAATTAGGGAGGATGCATTAGGGTTAACTAAGGGCTAAACTAGTAATTACACTTTTTAGATTGAGCAAGGAGGAGCCGGTATTTTTCGAAGGAAGGGCTTCTTTCTTCGTAGCTTGGAGAAGAGGAAATCACGCTGTGCTGGAATCCGGGCGGAATAAGGTCGGGACGGGCGGATTCTGGTGATGGGGTCCGAGCGGATTCGAGGGAATCCGGGCGGATTGTGGAGGTGGAATCCGAGCGGATTAGAGCAAAGCCGCACGGATTGTTCAGCTGGGGGACGGCCGGATTGGTGACAATCCGCACGGATTGTCACTCAGCAAGACATTTTCTTCTTTTCTTCCCTTTTCTTCATAAATTCCTTGGGGATTTCATTGGGGACTCAAGGATCCTTTCTCAGCATTGCTCTTCTACTATAATATGTACAAAGGCCTTATAATCTTGTCTCTCCTTGATGCTTGGTCATTGAATTCGATCAATTTAGTCTTGTTTTGCCATGAAAATGCAAGATTCTTACTCCTTTCCTACCAAGGGATCAAAATCTCAAAGAATATGCAAAACAAAGAACTAAAGATAAGAAATGACCCAAATATGCACTAAAAAGCATGGGAACAAGGCTAATTCGGGGGCTAAATATGCGCTAATTATGGTCACATCAAATATCCCCAAACCGAACCTTTGCTCGTCCCGAGTAAAGAGGTGACAAAGACTAGGACCAATACTAACCTATCCTAATAATATAGCCGATATGAGACAATTAGCGGGTCTCACTCCGCCCCTTCAACTCACAACAAGACAACCATGAGGTAGGATGCCTTCTTGCAAGGCAAGGTGGGTCTTGGCAAAATGGCGACACATCCAAAAATTAAGCACACAAAATCACATAATGGATGCATCTACAAAAGGAATAGCCACTTCCTCATCAAGTGGCGGAGGCACTAAAGAGGAACAAATTTAAGAGCATGTAATCCTTCACAAATACTAGTTTAACAAATTACTAAGGCTAAGAGGATGGCACTAAATCACCTCCAAATGGTGTTAAACTAGACTACTTTCATCCTCAATTTCCAAATGCTTTCGTCAAGAGCGATCGGATGGTGGTGGAATGATGATCCCTATGATGCTAGTAGCATATGACATGACAAGTCTCGAATTCTCTACAAAAGTAAAGGTCATGGATCGTCCCAAGCTCGACCAAGTGGCTTGACAAAAAGGTTTTTTGGGAATGAAATGCTCAAATCTTTATTCACAACGGGTGGATATGACTAGTATTCAAAATTGTCCTCATTTCACTTTCACATTTCAAAAATTTAAGATGGGGTTTGTCCCTTCCGGGCTAGTGTCCTTTGCTTTCGCCAATCGCTTATTAGGCAACCGGTTAACCTCTAGACAATAGCTTTTCGGGGTGATAGTCACTCTGTCTCTGGGCGGCCGAATTCACAACCGTATGGGGGCCCAATTCAATGGATCCCGCACCAAAGCACATCAAAGTGGTACGCCTCCATCAAAACAACTTAAATTTCTCAACTTTCAACAATTCATAACATTTGAGGTTCCTTGGCATTAGATTACTTCCACATGACAAAATTTCTTTGAAATGAGCACTTCAAGCTTATTGATAGAAAATATTTTTGGGTTGCCTTACCACAAGGTCAAACAAGGTCACCTAGACAAGTTAACCAAGTCCATATCGCATCACGGGGTTGGATAGGTGACTCACAAGCAAACCCTTGACTAGGCTTTGGGTCATGGGTCAAAAAACACTAGTATGACACTATCTAGGGTGTTTTACAACCATTCTAGTAGGCAAAGTCTTAAGTTGAACAAGTATTTGTAATGGCTTAGTTGCTCTTGTCAAAGTTCCTAATTAGGCATTTTTCAAAAACTTTTATCTAAATGCAACTATATGCCATGATGCAACTAATATAAACATCCTAATGCAAGTGATTCTATTAACTAATATGACATATAAACTAAATGCAAGTCCTAAGTTCACATTGTTATACCGCATCAATCAAAATAAAGCCACATAGTCATTAACATAAAGAGGAAAAAGGAGATTGGAAAGATCATACCATGCGGTCTTCATGATCCTCATGTCTCGGATGTGGCGTAGTCAATCAATGTGAAAAAGGATGAACAAACACAATATATACAAAACAATATATACAAGACTACAAAAGGAAATAAACATGTTTTTGGGTTTTCAATTTTCAAATTTTTATGATTTTTGAAATTTTTCGATTTTTTTGGATTTTTGAATAAGAGTTAAATGTTAGAATTCCCATCCCCACACTAATATGGGCATTGTCCTCAATGGCCAAAATGATGGAAATTATGCAACGATGATGCATGATTTCTACACTAAATGCAATCTACACTAAGCTACACTACATGATGCATGGTTTTTGTTATGACGGAGAGGATAATTTAGATTACCTCCCGTTGTGTATGCATTAACTTCCCCAAACCGAGTGAGACACTATTGCTAATGTCCAAGGATGGGTGTAGTTCATGCACACACTATGCAATGCATGAAACTAATTTGTCATTTTGGATTTTGAAAATGGGAACAAATAAAATTAGAACACCTCAATGGTACCGAGGTGTGAGTCCTCTAAGGTTCTAGGACTACTACAACAATGATCAAAATTATAATTAAAACAAGGTAACAAGACACAAACTTCCTTTCATGAAACATTGAAAAATAAAGAGGAGAGATGAGAAAACTTCACTTGAACTTAGGTGGGTGCCTCTCGCCCGCTCCACCTAGTGATGAAGTAGTCTTCTAGACATCGGCATCATCTCCCTCTATATCGCTATCCCAAATATCCTTTGAAGCATCACTCAAACTTGGGTCCATGAATTCGTCTTCCTCACTCTCAAGCTTCACCGTGTCACCTCCACAAGAATTGCCACTCTCCTCCTCTTGGCGACCGTTCGCCCCTTCATTAGCTTTCTCCGAGTTGGGGAAGAGCAAATCCATTTGAGCCCATGAGGGGAAAGCTCCTTCTTCACTAATCCGTCCTTTTCGAACCATCTCATGGTATTGGGGGTAAAGAGCATAGTAAGTGTCCACGGAGGTCTCGTATTTGGCGGTGTAAATCTTGCAAAATTCCGTGACAAAGTCGTCACGGGGAGGATGAAGGGATTTGGATGGTTATACGGTTGGTAGGGAAAGGGGTAGGGAGGCACTTTTATCTTCTCATTTTGGGTTTGTTGTTCTTGTTGTTGTGGTGGTGGATTTTGGGGTGGTGGTGCTTGCTTTGTTTGACTTGGGATGAGGTAGGAGGGCATTAGGGACAAGTTTCCTCTTCTTGGGGAGATCCGTGGTAGATCGGTCATTGGGAGATAAATCGGATCGCTTCCTTTTGTCAACCACTTTATCCGCTTATCGATCCCCTCAAGGGTTATCCAATGGTGTTGGACGAGAAGGAGGTCTTCATTAATTCTTGTGTTCCCCGTAAGTGGAGTGTACTCATCGTTCTCATTGAACCTTGGGTTGAAGTGCTTTGCAAGTCTAGTTATGAGTCCTCCATTCACTATGTGCTTCATTCCATCATCGTCCCCATTTCTAAACTTTGCCCATTTCTCTAGCAAAACTAGAGGTGCATTGAAGTGATACCCATCTCTCCCTTGAATGTTGAGGTATGATTCCATAAACACAAGGTCTAATTGGTTCACGATTGCCGGATCTCGGCGGGCAAAGAGAGTGCCCGAAAGAAATCGATATGTAAGCCTCAAGATCGGGTTTTGGATATGAAAAGCAAGACATTCCTTGGTAATAATGAAATCCCGGCCCGTCATGGCCCTCCACAAAGGTGCAACACTATACTTTTTGGGTTTCGATGTTCGGGTAGGCGAAACATCAAGTCCAAACACATTTGCGAATTCTATAAGGGTCATCATCCTAGAAACATTCTCCAACCTAAACTCTATGCATATCACTTTGTTCAAGATTGTAATCTTCAAAAAGCTCAAGAATTCAAGCACAAGGGACCGATAGGTTGGTTCATACATGCGAAAAAGGGTTGAAAGACCAAAAACCTCAAAGAGAGCTTCCACTTGGTGAAAAATCTCAAGTTTTCTCAAAGTAGCATGACATAAAAATTTAGTGGGAAGAATATTCTTACTTAGAAGACGGTGGAAGACTAATCTCTGCACATCATTGAGGAATTCCACATTTGAGAAATCATCAAGCCTTGTGAGATCTACAATCTCTTCATGTTCCCTTCTAATGGTGTTGAGATGGGAGGTAGAAGAACTTCCCATCATCCTTGGTCTTCTTGCACTCCTAAAAGAGGATCTCCTTGGTGCCATTCTTGATTCTTTTGTTGGGTTCTTTTGATTTGTGAAAGGGTAAGGATGTTCCTTGTTGATTGAGTGTTGGAAACCCTAGAAAATTGGGGCTTTTTGATTTTGTGGGTAAAGAGAGTGATTTGGATATGTATGGGAGTCATAAGGAGGTGGGTTTTATAGTGCAATTGGAAGGAGTAGTGATGTGTCACTGTATGTGTGGTGGGGTGTATTTTAATTAGGGAAAAGTCGGGTCAAAACACCGTGAGAAGACGAGCGGATTCGAGCTGAAGACGCTCGGATTCGTGCTCCTCGGGACGGGCGGATTCTGGGCAATACGCCCGGATTCTGTCGCAGCGAGAATTTCCAAAATTTGACGCCTCAGAGACGGGTATCCCGAGCACAAGACGCTCGGATTCTTTTACAATGGGACGGGCGTCTTCTTCTGAAGACGGACGGATTCTTCTACAGAGATTTTCTTTGAAATGCACAGGTAGAAAGACGGGCGTCTTTCTTCAAATCCGGCCGGATTCTATAAGACAGGCGTTTTTCCTCGTTGGACGCTCAGATTCAACCTCAGTCCAAAAATCTTCAAATTTTCAGCGTAGCTGGACGGACGGTTTCTCTTCTAAATGCCCGGATTCCAGCAATTCGGCCGGATTCCAGGGAATCCGCACGGATTCAGGCTGCGAGTTTTGACTTCTTCTCCTCTCTTAGATGCGTCCCCACACTTGAGAATTTGTTCCTTCCTTCATTCAAAATTCATTAGTAACCCTCCCTTACTTACGCTCATGAAAAGAGTTCATGCTTTTATTAAAACAAATGCAATAAATACAAGTTAGAGGGTTAGTATATTTACAAGTGGTGGTTTAGGGAGGACTCCACCAAACTCTCCCTTAGATGGTCCTTTTAAGGGGGAGGAGGCCCGAGGTAGGTAGCCTCGACCTCTCCAACAAACGCTCCTTCATAGTATGGCTTCAACCTTTGACCATTTACCTTGAACTTGCTTCCATCTTCCGCCTTGAGTTCGAAATCTCCATATTTTCCAACTTCGGTTATCACATAGGGACCCATCCATCTAGAGTTTAATTTTCCCGGAAATAGTCGGTAGCGGGAATTGAATAGAAGGACTTTATCTCCCTTGTGCAAGGCCTTTTGTCTAATTCTCTTATCATGAAGCAATTTTGTTCTTTCTTTGTAAATCTTTGCATTCTCATAGGATTGTAGTCGGAATTCCTCCAACTCTTGGATTTGAATCATCCTCCTTTGACCGCTCAATTTGAGATCAAGATTAAGTGCTCGGATTGCCCAATAAGCTTTGTACTCCAATTCGATTGGCAAATGACATGTTTTTCCATAGACAAGCTTGTAGGGGGAGGCTCCTATGGGAGTCTTATAGGCCGTCCTATAAGCCCAAAGAGCATCATCAAGCTTTGTGCTCCAATCTTTCCGAGTCTTGTTCAAAACTTTTTCAAGGATTTGCTTGATCTCTCGATTTGAAATTTCCACTTGACCGCTTGTTTGAGGATGATATCCCAAGCCGGTTCGATGTTGAACACGATATTTGGTCAAAAGGGATGCAAGCTTCTTCTCATGGAAATGCGTTCCTCCATCACTAATGATTGCTCTAGGAACTCCAAATCTTCGGAAAATTATCTTCTTGAAAAGCTTGGTGACCGTTTTTGCATCATCATTTGGGGTGGCAATTGCCTCCACCCACTTTGAGACATAATCTACGGCCACAAGGATGTACTTATTCCCATTGGATGTCACAAAGGGCCCTTGGTAGTCGATTCCCCAAACATCGAAGATCTCTACCTCTAGAATGCCCCTTTGTGGCATTTCGTTCCTCCAAGATATATTCCCCGTTCTTTGACAAGCATCGCAATGAATGATGAATTCTCTTGTATCTTGAAACATTGTAGGCCAATAGAAGCCCGATTGGAGAATTTTTGCAACGGTTCTCCTTGCTCCATGGTGCCCACCGTAGGGTGATGAATGACATCCTTCCAAGATTCCTTGGATTTCCCATTGAGGGATGCATCTCCGGTAGAGCCCATCACTACACTCCTTGTAGAGGTTTGGGTCATCCCAAAAGTACCTCTTCACTTCGAATAGGAATCTCTTCCTTTGGTTGTGTTTCAAATTTGGAGGGAGCACTTTTCCAACAATATAGTTAGCATAATCGGCAAACCATGGGGTGATGTGCCTTTCAAGTTGTGTTTGAATAGCCATCAAAATATCGTCGGGAAATGAGTCATTGATCGGGGTTTCTCCATTTTCATCATGAAACTGGATCCTTGACAAGTGATCCGCCACTACATTCTCGGCTCCTTTCTTGTCTCTTATTTCCAAGTCAAATTCTTGAAGAAGAAAAATCCATCTCAACAATCTTGGTTTTGCCTCCTTCTTTATCAAGAGATGTCGGAGAGCACGGTGATCCGAAAATACAATCACCTTGGATCCAAGCAAGTAGGAACGGAATTTATCCAAAGCATAAACAATGGCAAGAAGCTCCTTTTAGGTTGTATCATAATTCACTTGAGAGGGGTCGAGGGTCTTGCTTATGTAATAGATGGCGTGAAGAGCTCTTCCTACCCGTTGGCCAAGAACCGCTCCAACGGCGTAGTTGCTAGCGTCACACATAATCTCGAAAGGTAACTCCCAATTCGGGGGTTGAATGATTGGTGCCGAGATTAATGCTTCTTTGATTCTATTAAAAGCTTCAACATACTCGTCAGTAAATTGGAATTGGGCATCTTTAAGCAAAAGTTGAGTGAGAGGTTTTGCTATTTTCGAAAAATCCTTTATGAAACGACGATAAAAACCCGCGTGACCGAGAAAACTTCTCACCCCTCTAACATTCACGGGAGGTGGGAGTTTCTCTATCACCTCAACTTTAGCTTTATCGACCTCGATGCCCTTTTCCGAAATCAAATGACCCAAAATAATTCCTTCATTGGCCATGAAGTGACACTTTTCCCAATTTAAAACAAGACTAACATCTTCACACTTTTGCAACACAAGAGAAAGATTATGCAAACATGAGTCAAAGTCCTTTCCATAAACACTAAAATCATCCATAAAAACTTCCATTATGGTCTCTAAGTAATCGGAGAAGACACTCATCATGCATCTTTGGAAAGTGGCGGGGGCATTACTTAAGCCAAAAGGCATCCTCCTATATGCAAAAGTGCCATAAGGGCATGTGAAGGTGGTCTTATGTTTGTCATCCGGGTGTATAGGGATTTGGAAGAATCCCGAGTACCCGTCAAGGTAACAAAAGAATTTGTTGGAGGCTAACCTCTCAAGCATTTGGTCAATGAATGGTAAGGGGAAGTGATCTTTTCTTGTTGCGGAGTTTAATTTCCGATAGTCAATGCACATACGCCAACCGGTGATCATTCTTATGGGTATTAATTCATTCTTTTCATTTGTCACTACCGTAGTACCTCCTTTCTTAGGTACCACTTGGACGGGGCTAACCCACAAAGAATCCGATATGGGATATATGATTCCCGCATCAAGTAATTTCATGACTTCTCCTTTGACAACTTCTTGCATGTGGGGGTTCAATCGTCTTTGGGGTTGAATGGTAGGTCTATGGTATTCCTCTAGATAAATTCTATGCATGCAAAAGTTGGGACTTATCCCCTTAAGGTCATCTAGACTATAACCTATAGCCTTCTCATGTTGTTTCAACACATCAAGCAATTTTCCCAATTGGTCATCATCAAGTCTATCATTAACAATCACGGGTTTGGTCTTTGATTCATCAAGGTAAGCATATTTCAAATTTGGGGGAAGGGGTTTCAAAGTAGGAGTTTGTACCTTACTCTCCTCCTTTGGAGTTTCATTGAGAATTTGCTCCATCTCCATTAGACATTCCATTCTCATAGCATACTCAACTTCACTTTCATCAACCTCATCATATTCAAATCCCATGATGGGTTCCTCTTGCTCTTGAGCTTGTAAAATATCCTCTAGGATGGATTGCTCATCCTCTATGGGTTGACATGCTTCCACTAGAATATTATGCACTAATTCGGATTGTGCACGAGTAAGTTCCTTGTTAGCTAGAGCGGCCTTAAAGAGATCCACCTCCAACTCCCAATACATGCTCTTAGCCTCACTTGCTTCCAAGGCTTCCAATGCTTGCATGGGATCCTTGAAGTTAGGTATACTCAAGTGGTCCTCTACAAAACAATCTATGAAATCCATCTCGCAAAATATCAAACAACTTGAAAACGATTAGAGCAAACCTTGAGGGGTTTTACTTCCCCAAGGCGAAGAAAGACACAACTAATAACAATAAAAAGGAAATCTAAATCAAACAAACACCGTCCCCGGCAACGGCGCCATTTTTGATCGGGTCCGTTTCGTGTTCACAATTAAAGATGTGGTCGTTGGGTCACGGTCGAATCAAAAAACAATGTATAACTTCACAAACAACTCTACAATTAGTAAAGAGGCAAGTAAAGGTCGGATCCCAAGGGACGGGAGTTGAAATGAGATTTCTATTGCAACTAGTGGTGTCTAAGGGGTGTCACAAATTGGGTTGATGTAGAAGGTCACTAAACTAAAATAGCAATGAAAATAAACAAACAAGATGAATTAAAGGGGTGTAAATAATTGATTAAAAGCACTAGGGTCTCATGGGATCATAGGGGAATCATGGGATATGATCATACAAACATGTTCTCAAATTATAAGCAAGCAATTATTGTTGTGATGGATTGAGTTGGGTTATATCTTACAATCCTAGGAAAGTTTGGGTCCCGGAGCCGAATCGATTAGATTGTACAACACCTACAAGTCGACTTAATCTTCCCTACTCAACAACATGCATGGTCTAATGAGACTCGAGTTGGGTTATGTCTTACAAGTCTCATTGAAAAGATAGGTGATGGTGGTAAATGCAAGGATTCATAGGCTTAGCATTTCATCAAACATAACATGTGCATGAGTTGAGATCAAAACAAGCAAGCAAATAAAACATGAAAGCATATTAATTTAAGCATGAATCATTCCCCATGTTGGTTTCCCCCAATCACCCATTTAACCCTAGCTAAGAGACTACTCACTCATTATCATGTTGATCATGCTAGCAAGGTTGTCAATCATACCAACAATATGAAACATGATGAATAAATGAAAGTAATTAACAATAATTAAAAAGGGATTAAGAGATTATACCTACAAATGATTCCAATAATAAAGCAAAGATAAAAGAAGTACTTGAATGCTTGATTGAGAGGTTGTCAATCTCCCAACAATAACCCAAATAATCTTCAATTACCCAAAATAAAGGATGAACAAAAGAGAGTTTAAGGAAATAAAACTTGTATTAGAACTTGATTAATTGTTGATTACAATATTAAAGAGAGATTTGATTGATATTAACTACTCTAATTATTGATAAGAAGAACATGCTCCTCTAATTAGACTAATGGGGTATTTATAGTGGAAATTAGGGAGGATGCATTAGGGTTAACTAAGGGTTAAACTAGTAATTACACTTTTTAGATTGAGCAAGGAGGAGCCGGTATTTTTCGAAGGAAGGGCTTCTTTCTTCGTAGCTTGGAGAAGAGGAAATCACGCTGTTTGTCTTTGGAATCCGGGCGGAATAAGGTCGGGACGGGCGGATTCTGGTGATGGGGTCCGAGCGGATTCGAGGGAATCCGGGCGGATTGTGGAGGTGGAATCCGAGCAGATTATAGCAAAGCCGCACGGATTGTTTAGCTGGGGGACGGCCGGATTGGTGACAATCCGCACGGATTGTCACTCAGCAAGACATCTTCTTCTTTTCTTCCCTTTTCTTCATAAATTCCTTGGGGATTTCCTTGGGGACTCAAGGATCCTTTCTCAGCATTGCTCTTCTACTATAATATGTACAAAGGCCTTCTAATCTTGTCTTTCTTTGATGCTTGGTCATTGAATTCGATCAACTTAGTCTCGTTTTGCCATGAAAATGCAAGATTCTTACTCCTTTCCTACCAAGGGATCAAAATCTCAAAGAATATGCAAAACAAAGAAATAAAGATAAGAAATGACCCAAATATGCACTAAAAAGCATGGGAACAAGGCTAATTCGGGTGCTAAATATGCGCTAATTATGGTCACATCAGTTATCTGAGTAATTATTCGATTCTAACCATACTTGTAGTTTCTGAACTTTAGTGGCAGAAATAGTTATAAATGACCTGCTTTTTTATTTTTTGCAGGCGCCACTACTTTTTTTTAGGTATTTTGAGTAAACTGTACAGTTTGAAGATGTAGCTGAGTGATTCAATAGTTCTTAGTGCAATGGTAGAGTTGTGTTTAGTAACTGGGCTATACATATGCAATGATGTTAGTTAGGAAATACTACAAAATTAAATAGAGTCAAGCCAGCCGAGTTAACTATTTCTATCTGAATGAATTCTTACTTTGATGTCCTTGCAGGATTTCAGCTGAAATGATTTCCTGTTTTGCTGTTGAATCTTTATTAATCATTGAGAATATGCATGCTAGAGGGTATTTGCAATCAATTGTAAGTAATGGTTTCTTGTAGCTTGATTTACAAATTTTTTTAATGAGTTTTGTTAGAGACGGTCTCACACTCTCACCAACCCAAATCCTTGTGTTATGTTCAGTTATTTTACAGGGTTAAAGGGAGGGTTGTTCTCTAGTGGGAGATCGACTTATAAGTTTTCGTGATAATTTGTTTCAGTAACTTTTTCATTCACCATGTCATTTCTGATAACGTTTTTTTTTTTGTCGTGGATTGAAGGTTTAATTTACAGCATTTGGTGGTCCAGTTTATGACCGATCGAGTAATGAAGAATTCGCCTTTGCAGTAGCGTGTTTTGTTTAAGGTGGAGGCTCATTCCTCAATTATTATATGGTTGGTAGTACTAGCCAACATCTTTTGGTTATGTTCTAACTTCTGACAATAAATAAAATGTGAAAAACTGAACTGGTTCTTATTGGATTCAATCTACCATGGTGGAAGAAAGTTTTTCATAATCAAAGCAAATATAAATAAACCTTTTGGGCAATGACTCACTACATTTTTCTTTATGTATCATGAAACAACTGTAATGTCAATTCATTTTACGACAATTTTCATTACTGGTCATACAGAATGAGCCTCTTGGTAGGTTTTAACACAGTAAGGTTGCGGTTGTTTTTCGGCCAAATGTTTTTGCGTTAATTTGAACTTGTTCTCATGCTTTGTATATCCACTATTGTCTAACATGTTGGCTACACCTCAATATTTCAGGTTGTCGTATTGATATAATATATGCCTGATAGCACTCGACACCCATACATCTTGGATTCTACACCTGCTTTGATGTATGTGCTCTCTCATGCCATTTATTGACTTTCAAACTGTGATACTATTTTATTATGGTTGTACTTTGAAGCCGTGTTACGTGTTATTGCTGCAGGGTATTTTTCGTTATCTTCTCGCATGTTTAATCACTGGACCTGGGGATTAGATGCATTAGTTTAGGTGTGTAATTACGAATGACGCACTCGTTCATGTCGTCATATTTATCACTTGTTCTCTGCCATACATTAATGTATTTTGCATTATTAATTATGGTGAGACTAGGACATTTGCCATGAAATATGCAAGGAACTGTTGTTGGTTAGATTGCTGCTGCTGCATGCTCCAGTGAACCTCTGCCTGATGCAACCTACTTATCAGATGCACGTCCTCGTTGACTAGTGCTTCACTGCTTCTTCCTGATATAGGTCGTTGCTGTTGTTGTACTTATTTTGTTTAGCTTTGAGACTTAATGTTAGATTTGTAATGACAATTGTATATTTAAGATTGGTCTTGTAATTAATTATTATCTTAATAAAACTTTACATTTAACGAAAAAAGTAATGGAAATAATTTTTTTTTTAAAAAAAAATAATTGAGAAATGGCTACGATTGTTAAAAGAGAACCGTAGCCTTTTATTAGCTTATGGCTACGGTTTAATCTTAATAACCGTAGTCATAAGTCACTTTAGGCTACGGTTCCAATTAAAAGCCGTAGCCATAAGTCACTTTAGGCTACGGTTCCTGACCGTAGCCATAACTACTTGATCTAAGGCAACGCCCCGATTTACTACGGTCGAGGAACCGCAGCCAAAAGCCGTTTTTAACCGTAGCTAAAAGCCATTTCTGTACTAGTGCTGGGATCGACAAAGAGATTGCATAGCACAGGACACCCATTAATCTCGGAGCTAAACCTGTGAAGCAAAAGTTGCGCCGTATGCGCCCTGAATGGGCCCTGAAAATCAAGGAAGAGGTAGATAAACAATTCAAATCGGATTCATCAAAGATTCCGAATATTTCGACTGGGTGGCCAACATAGTCCCCATACCCAAAAAAAATTAGGAGAATTCGGTTTGCGTCGACTTCAGATACCTGAACAAGGCGAGTCCAAAAGACGACTTCCCTCTGCCACTTGTTGACATCTTCCACTACAAAAGATTGTCACATGCGCCACGAATTATGCCACGGGAATTTATAATTCGTGGCTAAATTCTGTTTAGCCACGGGAAAAATGTATTTATTATTTTGGAAAAAAATTTATGCCGCGGGATAACTTTTCACGTGGCAAAAACTCACTTGCGCCACGAAATAGGCTACACCCGTGGCAAATAATCATTTTAGCCACGAACTAGGTCACACCCGAAATTTTATTTAGCCACGAATTGTTCGGTGGCAAAAAAAAAATTTAGCCACGAACTAACAAACTCCCGTGGCGAGTATCTTTTCCTACATAAATTAAGATATTTTTATGTTAAGACTAACTTAAAATCTAAAATAAATTTAATCATATATAAATAATATGAAAGTGCATTTAAATATAAAATTTTGCAAACACTTTGATTAATTTGATTAATATTTTTTTATTTTTCTATTTACTTTAATAAGATTTTAAAATTTTATAAGCTTATATGCAAACAAAGAGAAGTTTATCGTCTAAATTTTTTTATTCTTTTAGAAATCACAATTACGTTTTGAAGGTTTGTCAACACATTTCTAACTTAAGAAATTTGTTTTAATATATATTTCTGTTTATTAGAGATGTGAATTTCTTTTAATTTTTTAATTAAAAAATTATAATCTTGAATAACAATCTTAAATGATCGTATCACATTTAAAAACATAGCATTTAAAATTAAATAAATAACTTATTTATTTTATATGTTTGATAAATATAAAATTAACATATTGTCAAATTGGTTCATTAAAAATTTGATTTACAATTTTATTTGTAAGATATTTATAGAAAACTTTGAATTTGATATAAAATTTAACTTAGTGAGAAAAAAAGTTAGGGAAAATTTTTTTTAGGAGTGAAAAAAAACGACAATTAGATTAAAAAAATTGATTAAATAAAATATGTGCATTGAGAAATGAAAGAAAAAAATGATCTCCCACAAATCAATTAAGAAACAAATTATATCAGAAAATTTTCAATATAAAAAATTCAAGGGTTAATTGATAAACATTACCAATATAAGGACCCTTTTCATAATCAATACTAACATAATCAATAATTAGCAATCAATACCAAAATATTAACTTTTTTCTATCATCGGTACTAAGTCGCCTGAAAATCTAATCTCAACTTACCTGAAAAAGTCCAAAAAGCCATCATTCAAGTATAAATCTCCATTCACCCACTTCCAAAATCCCTCTCTTAGATGAAAACACCTTTAAAGTACGAAAAAAATCAGAGTTGGAAAGTGATTTGGTATATCGTAGAAAAAAGTTAATATTTTGGTAGTGATTACTAATTATTGATTATGTTGGTATTGATTATGAAAAAGATGACTAAAGTTGGTAGTTTTTATCAATCTACCAAAAATTCAATATGGGGAAATTTTTTTCATTGAAAATGAGCACATCACAGGGAAAATATAGAAATTATAGTAATTTAAAGTCATATGTGCAAATAATGTGAAATATTTGAGGAAAAAACGATAAAATCATAACAAAGAGAAATCAGTTTAAGAAAATAAGCGATTCTATTACGACAGTATTTTTCGTGTTTTTTGAGTAAAAAGTGACTACGTTTTGGTTACTAGTGATCAATTTGAGGGGAAAAAAGACCTTAAGTTATAAAAATGGTCATGGTTTCACCAAAAAAATGGTTAATTTTTCATATCGTATTGGTCGGACTATATCTTTTCGGTAACTTGTCGTTAGGAGCACCTAGATCAAAACACAATTTATAGCTTCACAAACAACTCTACAATTAGTAAAGAGGCAAGTAAAGGTCGGATCCCAAGGGACGGGAATTGAGATGAGATTTCTATTGCAACTAGTGGTGTCTTAGGGGTGTCACAATTTGGGTTGATGTAGAAGGTCACTAAACTAAATAGCAATGAAAGTAAATAAGCAAGATGAATTAAAAAGGGTTGTAAACAATTGATAAAAAGCACTAGGGTGTCATGAGGTCATAGGGGATTCATGGGAATTGATCATACAAACATGTTCTCAAATTATAAGCAAGCAATTATTGTTGTGATGGATTGAGTTGGGTTATATCTTACAATCCTAGGAAAGTTTGGGTCCCGGAGCCGAATCGATTAGATTGTACAACACCTACAAGTCGACTTAGTCTTCCCTACTCAACAACATGCATGGTCTAATGAGACTCGAGTTGGTTTATTTTTTACAAGTGTCATTGAAAAGATAGGTGATGGGTAAAAAATGCAAGGATTCATAGGCTCGCATTTCATCAAACATAACATGTGCATGAGTTGAGATCATAACAAGCAAGCAAATAAACCATGAAAGCATATTAATTTAAGCATGAATCATTCCCCATGTTGGTTTCCCCTAATTACCCATTAACCCTAGCTAGGTGACTACTCACTCATTATCATGTTGAACATGCTAGCAAGGTTGTCAATCATACCAACAAAGTGAAACATGATGAACAAATGAAAGTAATTAGCAATAATTAAAAAGGGATTAAGAGAATTATACCTACTAATGATTCCAATAATAAGCAAAGAATAAAAGAAGTACTTGATGCTTGATTGAGAGGTTGTCAATCTCCCAATAGTAACCCAAATAATCTTCAATTACCCAAAATAAAGGATGAACAAAAGAGAGATTAAGGAAATAAAACTTGTATTAAAACTTGATTAATTGTTGATTACAAAACTAAAGAGAGATTTGATTGATATTAACTACTCTAAGAATTGATAAGAAGAACATACTCTTCTAATAAGACTAATGGGGTATTTATAGTGGAGATTAGGTGTAGGAATTAGGGTTAACTAAGGGCTTAAATGACGATTAAGTCCCTACTTAGAGAAACGCCGGTATTTTTGGAAGGATGGGCATCTTTCTTTGAAGCTTGAAAAACGAAGTTGTGCTGCCTTGGAATCCGTGCGTCTTAAGCTCGGGACGGCCGGATTTGTGAGTTGCTGCCCGGGCGTCTTTGGGAGAAGACGGGCGTCTTCTGGTTGCTGCTGCCCGGGCGTCTTGTAAGGAAGACGCACGGATTGTGGCTTGGTGGACGGGCGTCTTCTTGAGAAGACGCACCGATTGTCATGCAGCGTGCTTTCTTCTTCTTTTCTTCCCTTTTCTTCATAAAATCCTTGGGGATTTTCTCGGGGATTCAATGATCTTTTCTCATCATTGCCCATCTACTATAGTATGTACAAAGGCCTTCTAATCTTGTATCTCCTTGATGCTTGGTCATTGAATTCAATCAATTTAGTCTCGTTTTCCCATGAAAATGCAAGGTTTGCACTCCTTTCCTACCAAGGACACAAAACCTCAAAGAATATGCAAAACAAAGAACTAAAGACAATAAATGACCCAAATATGCACTAAAAAGCATGGGAGCAAGGCTAATTCGGGGACTAAATATGCTCTAATTATGGTCACATCAAATATCCCCAAACCGAACCTTTGCTCGTCCCGAGTAAAGAGGTGACAAAGACTAGGACCATTATTTAAATTAACCTAATAACATAGCCGATATGAGACAATTAGCGGGTCTCACTCCGCCCCTTCAACTCACAACAAGACAACCATGAGGTAGGATGCCTTCTTGCAAGGCAAGGTGGGGCTTGCCAAAATGGCGACACATCCAAACATTAACACACAAAATGAGTAATGGATGAATCTACAAAAGAATAGCCACTTTCCTCATCTAAGTGGCAAAAATTATCTACAAGGGAAGCAATTCAAGGGTACACACTCCTTCATAGATGCAATTTCTTCAAACTACTAAGCCTAGAAGGATACCAATAAATAACCTCCAAGTTGTGTCAAGCTAGGGTACCTTTGTCCTCAATCGTTAAATGCTTTTGTCAAGAGTATACTCCCTATGGTGTTAGAAACACTGGAGGATCGCGGAATTCCCCCTCTTGCCTAGACAAGAAGAAGGGTCGTCCCCTCTCTACCATGCACAAAAATGGATACGATGGATAAAGGGATCAATAGATATTTGAGTTTCACTTTGGGAGTTTGCTTTTGTTTTTGTTTTTCCCCCCAATTTCTTATGGCATTTGACATTTGAGAACACTTTCTTTGCCATTTCTTTTTGATTTTTGGCATTTCAATACTTGACAACTTTCAACTTTTCTTTGCATTTCTTTTGAACATTTTCAAAGTCACCCCATATGTAGTGAGGGTGGCTTATATTTGAAGCTTTAGGAGTTCTATTTTTGCTCCTCTTTTCATTTGATGCATTATTTTGCAAACTTTCTTTCACTTTTCATTTCATTGAACTCAAATTGATTTCTTTTTGTGCCCATTCCCTTTGATGACAAAAACGTGGTAGAAGATGGATGATGGATGGATGGAAGCATGGTTTCAAGGGTTACCTTGGAATAAACGGTAGCCAAGGAGTTATCACACCACAAGGTACTCTTGACTAGGCCTTATCCATGGGTCAAAGGATACTAGCATGACACATCCTAGGGTGTTTTACAAGTATTCTAACAAGCAAAGTCTTAAGAAGAAAAAGCATCTACTAGGGCCTATATACACTTGTCAAGCTTCCCAAGTAGACGGTTTCGCAAAATTTTCTAACATGCAAACTACATGCCATGATGCAACTAACATATAAACATCCTAATGCAAATGATTCTACCAACTAATATGACATATAAACTAAATGCAAGTCCTAAGTTCACATTGTTGTACCGCATCAATCAAAATAAAGCAACATAGTCATTAACATAAAGAGGAAAAAGGAGATTGGAAAGATCATACCATGCGGTCTTCAATATCCTCATGTCTCGGATGTGGCGTAGTCGATCAATGTGAACACGGGTAAAATAAACACAATATATACAACAATATATACATGACTACACTACAAAGGAAATGAACTTGTTTTTGGTTTTTCAATTTTTCACATTTTTATTGTTTTTTGAAATTTTCAATTTTTTTTTTTGGATTTTTGAATAGAAGTTAAGTTAGAATTCCCCATCCCCACACTAATATGGTCATTGTCCTCAATGGCCAAAATGATGGGAAATCATGCAAGCATGATGCATGAATTCTACACTAAATGCAAGCTACACTAATCTACACTACATGATGCATGGGTTTTTGTTTATGACGGATAATTTAGATTACCTCCTGTTGTGTATGTATGTACTTCCCCAAACCGAGTTAGACATTATTTCTAATGTCCTAAGGTTGGGTGTAGTTCGTGCACACACAATGCAATGCATGAAACTAAATTTGTCATTTTGGATTTTCAAAAGTGGGAACAATGAAATAAGAACACCTTAATGGGGTCGAGGTGTTAGTCCTCTATGTTGCTAGGACTACCAATCATGATCAAGATTAAATAAATAAAACAAAGAGAGAGATAGACAAACCTCAAGAGGGTAGGAGCCTCCAAAGCTTGCTAATCCTCCATCATATCATCACTATCATCATCCTCAATAGAAGTGGACTCATCACCACTACCTTCTTCACTTTGTTGTTCACTTTGTTCATCATCCTCTTCTTCTTCTTCACTAGCCTCTTCATCATCATCATCCTTATCAACCGCATCACCAACAACCTCATCGTCACCCGGACTCGCATCCCTAGATGCACTCGGAAAGAAGACTTCCCTATCCACCCAACTAGGCAAAGGACATGAAGGATCAAGTAGTCCTTGCCTAGCTAAATGAAGGAGGGGTGGATATTGGGCTAAGTAAGCATCTTCCCGATCCTTAAAAGATTGCTTGTGCATCTCTTGCATAAGAAGAGTCATATAATATTTGCCTGCTTCAACACCTTCCGGTTTGAACTCTTGGTACTCGAAAGGATAGGGTGGTGTGACAATGGAAGAGGAGGGCATTTCAATTTCACCCTTTTGTTGTTTGATGATGTATTCGGCCTCTTTTGAAAGGGGAAGGAGATAGTTGGTCCGGTGGACACTTAAACGACAAATCTTCGAAGGCAAAGTAAAAGATATAGCCTCACTAGTGAGCCACCCATACTTGGTGTCAAGAGGGTTATGAGAGACCCACTTGTACTTGTTTATCATAGTATCAATATCAATGAGATGACCACCCTTTTTCGCCACATACTTGTTATCCTTATTGAAGTTCGGATCAAAGTATTTAGCCAAAAGAGTGACTAGACCTCCATTCACAATAACGGTAGTGACTTGCTTCCCACAATCAACATTTAGCCATCTATCCACCAAAAGCCTTAGAGAGTTGAAAGGCTTGGTGAATTCCCTTCCAATGTTCAAGGCCGACTCAAGAAGAACAAAATCGACCTTGGTAAAGTGGTTGGTATCTTTTCTTGCAATGATGGTGTTTCCTATGACCTTGTGCCACACTCTAATGCCCGGATGGTGGACTAATAGAGCGCGACTAGCATGGTAGTTCTCAAATTTCCTTCCGGAAATCGCCTCCCAAAGAGGAGCGGGGTCATACTTGCCAACATTATTGAAATAACTATGTGAATCATCAAGACCCAATGCTTTACCCATTTCCTGAAAGGAGATGCGCCTACTAATATTCGCTAGGTGGAACTTTAACGTTTTCCATGGTCTCTACCTTATTGACTTTCAAAGAACACAAGAATTTTAAGGTAAGGGAGGGGTATGTCAATTCTTTTGTTGTAAACAATTTTTCCAACCCCATGGCTTTAAAGAAGGCTCTAGTTTGCTCAAGGACACCCAACTTATCTAAGGCGTCTTCACAAATAAACTTGGTGGATAGAAAGGATTTTCTAGCAAACTTGGCAAAAGTGTCCCTATGGGATTTGGAAATGAAAATTACCTCCGGATAGTTCGAAAGTTGAGCAATTTCCGGAGTTGTAGAAGTAGTTGCTTCCAAGGGAGGTTGTTCTTGTTGTACTTCCAAGTTTGAGCTAGCTACCACTATAGCCAATGAGGCTTTCTTTGCTTGAAGACTCTTTTGTCTTGTTGAGAGTGCCTTTGCCTTTGGTGCCTTTGTTGCTCCTTTTGTCCTTGCCATTGATGCTTGAACCAAGAAAAGAGTGAAAATCTTCAATTTCCAAGTGTACCCAAATCGATTTAAAGATGAAAGGCTTTGCCTTTATAAATTCAAAAATCGACTCAAAGGTTGAAGATTTTGTTGCTTGGTTTGATTTTTGTTGAAAGAGGAGTGATTAATTTTTGTTAAAAGGATGATTTGATTTGATTTTGATGAATGTGTTTGAGGAAATCTTGTTTTTGTGATGGAGAGGATGAGGGTTTTGAGTTTTTGGGGTTTATGGGTAGTGTTTTGAATGAAGGAATGAAGAAAAATGAATGTGGGAGGGGGTTTATAAAAGACCCGAAAATTTTGAAATGCAGGAGGAAGACGGGCGGATTTCCTTCGGGACGCCCGGATTCTGTCTGTTCTGGGTTGAGAAATCCTTGCCTAAAGACGGGCGGATTCTAGCAAAGGCGCACAGATTTGTTACTGCGGGACGGGCGTCTTTCAGTGAAGACGGGCGGATTCCTTTCCAGGGATTTTTCTTGTTTTTCTCAGCCAAAAAGACGGGCGTCTTCTCTTGCAGGACGAGCGTCTTTCTGAGGACGGGCGGATTCTTTATCAGGCCGCCCGGATTAGCTAACAGTCCCAAAATTTCAAAAATTCAGTTCATTGAGGACGGGCGGATTCGAACCAAAACGCCCGGGTTGCCTGAAGACGGGCGTCTTCCCTTGAAAACGCTCGGATTCTTCCCCTTTTACCCGGATTCAGTTCCATCCGTGTACTTGCATATCCCTTGTCATTTCTCATTCTACAAAATCTCGTGTTCTTCATTGTGAGGGCACTACTAAGGCATGGATAGCCCAGGCAATTGCTATCCCCACACTAATCTAAAGCACTACATATCAATTGAAATTATTAGTCCCTCCCTCACTTCTCTCAAAAATGATAATTATCTTGATCAAGGCACAAAAATCAAAAAATGACAAAAATGCAATTCAAGAATTAAAATGCGAGTTAGGGAGTTAGAAATATTTACAAATGGTGGTTTAGGGAGGACTCCACCAAACTCTCATCCTTAGTGAGATGTCATGGGGGCATGTCCAAGGTGTTATTGATGTTGCTCAACACCTTGAATAAGTAATCAAAAGCTTGTTCATTGTCGTGATAAAGATCTTCAATAGATCTTTGCCCTTGTTGTCGGTCTTGATCGATAGCATTACCAATATAGGGATTTAAAATCCCTTCAAATTCATCGTCCCAAAGACCACACACTTCATCTACTTGATCACTAAAGATCTCTTGAGTTGATAGAGACAACTCTCCCATTATCTTGTCTTGGCCAATGGGGCCATCTTCTTCATTGCTTGACTTTGGTGAACTTTTCAAGCTCTCTTTGTTATAATTCACTTGCTCTTTGAATGGAGCATCTTCAATTTTCTTCTTCCATTGGAGTTCCGACTTCTTCCTATCATCCTTTCGACTATAATGATCAATCATAAAACATGGTTCATGCAAACGGGTAGCTCTCATAGTCTTGTCAAGATTGAAAGTTATACTCTCATCTCCCACTTCTAGAGTGAGCTCTCTATGTTTCACATTAATCACCGCACCCGCGGTGTGTAAGAAAGGTCTTCCTAGAATGATTGGAATGTTGGAATCTTCTTCCATATCAACAATGACAAAGTCCACTGATGCGTGTCATTTATATGATGTTTTACATCCCATTTTACACGCATTTCAGAGCTCATTCTTGTAGTTTATGCTACATTTCTCCCTATTTCCGTCTACTTCCGTATTTTGTACATTATTGCAGAAATGTGAAGAATTCAACGGGAAATCAAGCCAAATCCGTCCCCGAGTAATCTGCATTGCAAATGACGTAAAGGAATCACTTAAGGAACGAGCTTGGTGCGCAATCCAAGGCCCAAAAGACAAGTCCACGAGTTTTTAGAAGTCAAGTAGCAGCTCAAGTAGTCGATCGACCATCACCCTCAGTCGATCGACCAATGTTGGTTGCGAAGCCACTGTTCATTCTTTGAGTGGTCGATCGACCACCTACCTTAGTCGATCGACCAGCCGCTATTCCGCACGAGAATTAAAAGACCGTGAATCTTGAAGCCCAAAGTTATGCTAGGTTTAGGAAATAAAGTTACGTTAGTTGCTATATAACGTAACCTAGAAACATTCAATCATCATCAAGTTATTATTCAGTTTTCATTCAAAGTTTTATTCAGTAATTTAGATTAAGTTTTCGCATACGGTTCTTGATAGTTAGGGTTTCGGATTGTTGAGCATTGGATTTTCGGTTCTTAATAACTAATCTTTCCTCTCGCAACGGTATTCTTTCGCCCTAATTATAGTTCATCTTTATTTTATCAATAGTTTAGAATTGCTAAGTAGATTCCCGCAACCGTTATCATTGTTTATGTTAATTGTTTATTTTACTGTTTTAAGCATGAATTCGGTAGTTAGCTTTATCGTTTATGTTGTTGTTTCTACCCTTAGCATGAGTAGCTAATTCTATAGTGCTAGGATGTAGGCGATTTATGGCATAGGCGGCAATAGATTATTATACACGGACCGACCGCGTGTTGGTTGATCGACCACCTTACCCGGTCGATCGACTGACCTCGTGAGGTTACCATTCGTTTTAATTGATTTTAATTGTTGTATTTAACGAATCGAATGCATGCGACCAGTTAAGTACCCCTTTATGACTAACCCAATAGATCGAAAGATAGGGTAAGTTGTTAGACCATCAATTGAATCGACTAAACTGTGCTAAGATCGAAAGATAGGTATAGTTTAGACCGTTAGTCACTTTTCAGAACGAAAGTTAGTATTAGTGATATTAGGGACCTATAGCGAGATCGAAAGATGCTATTTGTTAAGAGTGGACCGAGAGGACCTCTTTATTTCCCGCCTCACGTGTGTTGACTCTGCACCGACTTAGTTTTTGCCGCCGAAGCTATAATGAACTGATCATCCTAGTACCCCTTCTTTATCTATTAGACCGTCTTTTTAGTTTTTTTTATCTTTATTTGTTCTTAGCTTTAGACCATCTCAACTCAAACCCCCACAATTATTACCTTAGACTGAATATAAATCAACTAGAATTTACATCTGCCTCCTTGTGGTTCGACCCTGTTACCACTAGCCTAGGTTAGTCTTAATAGGAATTACAAATTTTATCTTTGGTACTCACAACGACGGGTATCAAATTTTGGCGCCGTTGCCGGGGAGGCAATAGTCCTAATTTTAGTTGTTTTATTTTTAGTCTTTCTTAGTTTAAGGGACTTCTGTTCCTTAAACTTTTCTTTTATTCTTTTTGTAGTTTCCTCTTATGCGCAGGTCACAGGGTGGTGAACTAGTGCCATTTGACCCTGAGATAGAGAAATCTTTGCGCGAGTTGAGACGAACACAAAGAGTACTACCGACAGAGGAAGAGCTGAGTACTCTGTCAAGCTATTACGAGAACAACTGTTCAAGAAGACCCCTGATCTTCACCCATTTCCACTTCTTCAGCCGAGACAGTTACTTCTCCAGAAATTCCAGTCATGGCCGAGGAAGCAAGTATAGCTAGTCATTCTGAGCCGATAGCTGAAAACTTATATAAGGGATTCGAATTACCAGGAGATGCCAGGAAGTTCGAACCAAAGCCTTCTTACATTAGCATGGTTGAGAAGAACATTCGGGGAGCGCAAATGAAGATGCAACTAAGCATATGGAGACCTTTATTGACTCTCATTGTTCCATACCCCCACCACCTTGGTGGCGTGACCCAAGACCAGATCAAGGAGACCATGTTCATATTCTCCCTTCGTGATGCTGTAAGGGAGTGGTATAGAGATTTGGACCGGACCGTTCAGGGGATCACCGATTGGAATACCTTGGCATTGGCATTCTACAAGAAGTACTTTCCTGCTTCAAGGACGATTGCTATCAGAGCCCAAATCACGGGCTTTAAACAAGGGCCGGATGAGAATTTCCACGAAGCATGGGTTCGTTTTAAGAAGCTGGTGCGAACCATACCGCACCATGGGTTCGAAAAGTGGAGCTTGTGTAATCATTTCTACAATGGTTTGTACGACGATCAGAGGGCCATTTTGGATGCTGCAGCCAATGGACGATTCGCTGAAAATTTGGGAGCAACCAAGGGGTGGAAGATCATTGACGATCTAGCTACCCACAAGGCCGAGTATGGGAATTCTAGAGGGAACCAGAGAAGAGCTGTTGAATCTTCCTCTGTCACTGCGCTTGAGGCTCTTACTGCGAGATTTGACAAGTATGAGCTAGGAGGAGCCTCTAAAGGTGGGATGTACCAAGTCAATGCTGTGTCAGACGGTCCCTTCGTCTCGTGAAAGGTGTGGAGCCGAGGGGCACGTTTCAAGAACCGCCCTAGTCCCTTTGAATCTTGTGTCGCCTTTCAACACTATAGGCGGACCAACACCTACTACGAGCCAACCCACCCAAACTTGAGTTGGAGGAGCCAAAATGTCCTGAATCCAACTCAAGCTCCGCCGCAGAAGAAGAACCCTATGTGCCCCCTCATCAAAAGCAACAACAATATCGAAAACCTCCTTATGTGCCGCAGCAAAGAACAATCGCAGAATTCTGAATTTTCCGAGCTTAAGAACTTGTTGCTAAAGGAGTCCCAAGCAAGAGAGGCCGGGATGAAGCTACTAGAGAGCCAAATTGCTCAATTGGCTAGCAAAAGTAACACTCGAGCTCCCGGACACTTACCGACTCAACCTGAGCAAAAGGAGACCCTAAATGCCATCACTTTGAGGAGCGGGTCCACCCTTGATGGTCCTGCCATGGTCGAGGACGCTGTTGAAAAAGATGAGCCGGAAACAAGTCAAAAGAAAGCTTCAACGAATAAATCAAAGAAACAGTTTTCTACCGGGTATATCATCGATCGATCGATATACCTAGTCGATCGATCAAGCACGGGTTACAGGAGCTTCGAATCGACATCTCGGTCGATCGATCGAGGAAGTGGTCGATCGACCGAGATCGCTCGCTGCGATCCGAGGAATTTCGTCCTTTGATGCCAAATAATCTGCGAGACCACTTGTTTCGGGTACCTGATCCCGAAAATATTGGGTGCCGACCCGAGTGTCTTTGATGGGTCGATCCCGCTCAAGTTCGACCCAATGACGATTAATGGTTCCCATTTGAGACAGCCCGAGGGAGGGTCAAGCTTCAACAAGGAAAAAGTTGTGGACTTCTAGCCAAAGTCCAAGGATACTAAGCACGCGCGATTTAGAGGAGAGGGATAAGGTACTCCCATGACCCCATATCCGGAGAGACTCGTGCCGACGAAGGAACATGTATCTTTCAGTAAGTTTGAGAAAGTTATTCGTAGCTTGAATGTTCAGGTACCCTTCCTTGAGTTAGTTAACCAAGTGCCAGCATACACTAAATTTATGAAACAGTTATTGTCAAAGAAAAAATCGCTTGAACATGTTCACACTGTTGCGTTAACTAAAGAGTCTTGCTCCTACTTGTCTCACACTGCGCCCCATAAGTTAGAGGATCCGGGTAGCTTTTCTGTTCCTTGCAAAATAGGTACCTTCTCAATTGAGAAGGCTTTATGTGACTTAGGAGCTAGTATAAGTGTCATGCCCTTGAGTCTAGCTAGGAAGCTTAAGTTGACCAGGTTTGCTATTACCGATATGACAGTACAGATGGCTGACCGATCTTCGGTCCAGCCAATAGGGGTCTTAGAGGACATTCCTGTCCAAATAGGGAAGTTTTTGTTCCCCATTGACTTCGTTGTACTTGACATGCCTGAGGATGCTCATATTCCCATTATTTTGGGTAGGCCATTTCTGCACACTGCTGGTGCAGTCATCGATGTCGGTCTAGGAACCTTGACTTTCAAAGTGGGAAAGCACTCTATTGTCTTTGCCCAGCCGGCTAAGAAAAAGGATCCCATGTGGCCTGTTACTTGTAATACGGTCTCTGAAAAGAAATCGTACTTTGTGCTCCCTGAATTACCTATATCTATTACTACTCCTGTATTAACACCTCCGCCCCAGACTGGGAGCAAAAAGGAGGAAGAATTTGTTACTTCAGACATTGCAGGAGCTGGTTTGGGGAAGGAAAAGCTGCAGGTTACTTCCGCCGCGACAGAGCAAACTATTTCAAGAGGAGGTCTTGGATGCCTTAGCTATGCGACTGATGAGGAAGTGGAAGATGAGCCAGCCAAGGTGAGATGGTCTGATTTGGAGTCCGACGAACCCAAAGAGACCCTTGATTGGGGAGATGACGAGGTTGATCCATTGAGCTCTCCGACTGTTGAAGCTAAGAAGGGTGCAGCTGATAAACTGAGCACCATTGAGGCTACCTCTAGTAGCCAGAAGCCGACGAAGTGGGCGATACCTTGGCCTTTCTTGATTAACTACTAGTTGATCAAACGCTTTACAAACATTTTATTGCTTTCGAACTATTTTGTTTTTTATTGCTTTTGTGTGCGCGAAAACTTCGCATTTATTTTGTTTTGTTTAGGATTTTTATGCACTTTAGGCTTTGTTTTGGGTTTTCGCGCAATTTTGGGCGCGTATTATTGTGCATTTGCAGGTTTCTAGACCTCGGTAGCTCGAGTTATTGAGCTAATACGAAGAAATAAGAAGTCGCAGCAGTGTTTTCAGTCGATCGACTGATATACCTAGTCGATCGACGATTTGCGAGTTTTGTGAGCTACTGTTCACGCCCACTTTCGATCGATCGATCTTCTTGGTCGATCGACCACTGCTGCTGCTGTATTTGTTCACGACCTCTCCCCTGCTGTGTTTGGTCGATATGGGGGCCTAAGGGAGTTTTCTACTCCACTTTACTTTCCGCTATATTACTTATTTCTTCTGTTCTCTCATTTACGCACAATTTTACCGCTTCAAAAATTGTTTTCTCAGTCTTATGCGTGGTATTTTCTGTCTTTCAGGCACTCTTGTTAGTAGCACTGCTAGCTACTGAAACCTCCTAGCTCACGCTGGTTTGGGGAGGTTTCCTTTTGCTGCGCTTAAAGTCTTGTGAGTTCCATATCTTTCCTTTGTGTCTTGCTTATTTATTTTCTCGCAAATTCCCATTTCTCTTTTCTTCATTACATGATTTTGCACAATGGGGACATTGTGCGATTTGGTTTGGGGAAGGGTTTTGCGTCGCATATCATTTGCTTGCATTCACGTTTACATTCTGTTTTGCATTGTTCATTTCATTTCATATGTATACAAAAATCAAAAAAAAAAAAATTTTGAAAAATTTCAAAAAAATTCCCATAAAATGCACGTTTATTTTAGCATTTAGGTCGAGTCGGAACGGTAGTATTTCTATGATGATTTTGCATTTGCACCTGTTTTGCCTGAGCCTTGCTAGATTAACATGTTATTAGTAGAATCGTAAATGCATATCTACGAGTTTTCGCTACATTCTTGCTGAACTTGAGATTTGACTTAGAAAATTGGCAAACTACATCATACATTCTGAGATTTAGAGCCTATAACTGGTGACATCTATGACCGGTTTATTTAGGAATGTGAGTAGTACTCCTTATGAGACATGTTTCCTTAATTTGCATAAATATGAATTTGATCTACTTAATACCTGTATGCATTCGGTTTGTGGTTAGTTGACACATGTGGAAGAGTTTCCTTTATTCATTTTGCCCATAAGCTCCACACTGCCAAAAATAGCCTTTTTGTCCCGTTTACTACATCCTACATTTAGCCTACCTTTGTCAAGCTAGTAGTCTGTGTTCTTGGGATTGTTACTCGTTTTTGGTGGCATTTGCTCTGTTGAAATGATGATTGGAAAATGAAAAAAAAAAGGGAAAGAAAGAAACAAAAGAAAAAAAAAAAGAAAGAAATGAAAAAAATGATTCGAAAAAGAAAGAAAAAGAGGTTCTGCACTGTTCATAGCAGTCGATCGACTGCCCCTTTTTGTCGATCGACTGAGATTCGAGGAAGAAGTCAATTCGCATAATTTAATCCTTATCTTTTGGCGATTTTTGCTCCCATGTTTCATTTATATCCTATGGGGAGTTTATTGATTTGTTAGTTGGGAGATTGTGAGTTTTGTGCTTGCTATAGCACCGTTTCGTTTGAGTATGAGCAAGAAGTTGGATGTTGCCATTTGGTTCCGTTTTGGTACTAGCTTGATCACCTGTACCTCCACTTTTCCACAAAATGTTTTGCCTCTTCTTAACCATACCTCACATATCCCATATTTACCTCGGCATGTGTCATTGGTCATATGTTAGGTTGGAATACATATGTACGGTCATAGAGATCATTTTCATATTCTATTGCTGGCATGTCTTCATAGGTCGTAGTTAGGTGAGAGTCACTACAAAATTAATTCTTTCTATCTTACATATATTCACCTGTACTTATTGAGTGATTTGAGCGACCCGTGAGAGTCCAATTTGATAAGTCTCTACAATTGACGGTTCAGCAGTCTTTAACGACTTTATAATTCGTTTGCATGATTCGCATTACTAATTGATTGTTGGTTATGCATTAAATTGGTTTAAGCTTTACAGTTGACAATTCGCTCTGAGATCGAACTCGTTCCATTAAGTTTTAGGATCGAGTCTAGTTCTTGCTTGGGGACAAGCAAGGGTTTGGTTTGGGGAAGTTTGATGCGTGTCATTTATATGATGTTTTACATCCCATTTTACACGCATTTCAGAGCTCATTCTTGTAGTTTATGCTACATTTCTCCCTATTTCCGTCTACTTCCGTATTTTGTACATTATTGCAGAAATGTGAAGAATTCAACGGGAAATCAAGCCAAATCCTTTCCCGAGTAATCTGCATTGCAAATGACGTAAAGGAATCACTTAAGGAACGAGCTTGGTGCGCAATCCAAGGCCCAAAAGACAAGTCCACGAGTTTTTAGAAGTCAAGTAGCAGCTCAAGTAGTCGATCGACCATCACCCTCAGTCGATCGACCAATGTTCGGGTTCCAGAAGCCACTGTTCATTGCTGAGTGGTCGATCGACCACCTACCTTAGTCGATCGACCATGCTGCTATTCCAGACGAGAATTAAAAGACCGTGAATCTTGAAGCCAAAAGTTATGCTAGGTTTAGGAAATAAAGTTACGTTAGTTGCTATATAACGTAACCTAGAAACATTCAATCATCATCAAGTTATTATTCAGTTTTCATTCAAAGTTTTATTCAGTAATTTAGATTAAGTTTTCGCATACGGTTCTTGATAGTTAGGGTTTGGGATTGTTGAGCATTGGATTTTCGGTTCTTAATAACTAATCTTTCCTCTGCAATTCGGCATTCTTCTGCCCTAATTATAGTTCATCTTTATTTTATCAATAGTTTAGAATTGCTAAGTAGATTCCCGCAACCGTTATCATTGTTTATGTTAATTGTTTATTTTACTGTTTTAAGCATGAATTCGGTAGTTAGCTTTATCGTTTATGTTGTTGTTTCTACCCTTAGCATGAGTAGCTAATTCTATAGTGCTAGGATGTAGGCGATTTATGGCATAGGCGGCAATAGATTATACACGGACTGACTCGCGTGTTGGTCGATCGACCACCTTACCCGGTCGATCGACTGACCTCGTGAGTTTACCTTTCGTTTTAATTGATTTTAATTGTTGTATTTAACGAATCGAATGCATGCGACCAGTTAAGTACCCCTTTATGACTAACCCAATAGATCGAAAGATAGGGTAAGTTGTTAGACCATCAATTGAATCGACTAAACTGTGCTAAGATCGAAAGATAGGTATAGTTTAGACCGTTAGTCACTTTTCAGAACAAAAGTTAGTATTAGTGATATTAAGGACCTATAGCGAGATCGAAAGATGCTATTTGTTAAGAGTGGACCGAGAGGACCTCTTTATTTCCCGCCTCACCTGTGTTGACTCAGACCGACTTAGTTTGCCGCCGCCGAAGCTATAATGAACCGATCATCCTAGTACCCCTTCTTTATCTATTAGACCGTCTTTTTAGTTTTTTTTTATCTTTATTTGTTCTTAGCTTTAGACCATCTCAACTCAAACCCCCACCATTGTTACCTTAGACTGAATATAAATCAACTAGAATTTACATCTGCCTCCTTGTGGTTCGACCCTGTTACCACTAGCCTAGGTTAGTCTTAATAGGAATTACAAATTTTATCTTTGGTACTCACAACGACGGGTATCATCCACCGGGATGAAAAATTTCCCAATTCGTACGGGAACATCTTCCCATATTCCTAATGGTGTCTTTGTCGATCTATCGGCCATTTGGAGTCTGATATTGGTGCATTTAAGCTCTCCCATCCCCAACCTTTTACTCACCGAGTACGGCATAACACTCACACTAGCCCCTAGATCACATAAGGCTTTGTTGATCGTGGTGTCGCCAATGGTACACGGTATTGAGAAGCTTTCCGGGTCCTTGAGTTTTGGAGGTGAACTCCCTTGAAGTATTGCACTACTCACCTTAGTGAAGGCGATAGTCTCAAGTTTTCGGATCGACTTCTTCTTTGTGAGGATGTCTTTCATGTATTTCGCATAGGCCGGCACGTGATTGATTAATTCCGTGAAAGGAATTGAGACTTCCAAATTCTTCACAATTTCCATAAATTTTCCAAGTTGGTCATCAAATTTGGGCTTGGCTTGACGACTTGGAAAAGGAAGTCTAATCACAATGGGCTCCTTCTCCTTGAACTTGTCTTCATTTTTCTTTGAAAGTTCTTCTTTTGATGATTCTCCATCTTTGGAGTTTTGCACAATTTCTTCCTTGTCACTAGCTTCCACAACTTCATCCTCAACTTGCTTCTTCGGTGCTTCATACCTTGTACCACTTCTCAAGTGAATGGCACTAACCGTTTCATGTCTTGGGGTATTACTTTGAGGTGGTAATTGCCCCTTTTGTCTTTGTGAGCTTGAAGATGCTAGTTGAGTCAATTGGGTTTCCAACATTTTGGTGTGAGCTAGGATGTTGTTGATGGTGGTTTCCTTTGCTTGACTATCCTTTTGCATTTGAGTGAAAAATTCTTGTTGATTCTTTTGCATTTGAAGGACCGCTTTTTGAACATCAAAACCTTGGTCATTTTGTTGATTGTATGGAGATTGATTTTGGTAACCTTGGTTTTGGTTTTAAAAGGGTCTTTGATTTTGGTTTCTCATGGGAGGTGGGGTGTATGTTGTTTGAGGGTTTTGAACATTTTGGCTTTTGTATGAGAGATTTGGATGGAATTTGGTGTTTTCATTGTAATAGTTGGAATAAGGGGTACCACTCTTGTATGCTTGGAAAGCATTCACTTGTTCATTTGTTCCCCTACATTCACTTAGGTCATGTCCCAAAGTTCCACAATTCTCACATATCCCACTTGGGATTGATGAAGATGCCGTCATGGCATTAACATGATGCTTTGGTGATTTTGAGACTTCTTCAAGTCTAGCCATAGCCTTTTCAAACTTCAAATTGATGGTATCAATGTGAGCACTAAGTTGAGCACCCAATTGAGTAACGGAGTCCACTTCATGCTTTCCTCCTCTAGTAGCCTTGCGAGGTCTACTATATTGTGAGTTATGGACCGCCATTTCCTCAATTTTTTTCCAAGTTTGATTGTCATCAACTTCGGTGAACATTCCATTTGATCCCATGTTGAGAATGTTCCTTGAATCTTAATATAGACCGTTCCAAAATTGTTGTACCAAGAACCACTCGCTAAGTCCATGATGAGGACATGAGCGACAAATTCCTTTGAACCGCTCCCAAGCTTCATACAAAGATTCTTCATCCCTTTGCTTAAAACCCGTAATTTGAGCTCTTAGCATGTTAGTCTTTTCCGGTGGGTAGACTTTTTTGTAGAAAGCTAGAGCCAATTTCTTCCAAGAATCAATTCTGAGAGTGGCCTTATCAAGGCTCTTCAACCATTGTTTCGCGGTGCCAATTAGAGAAAAAGGAAATAAGACCCATCGAATTTGGTCTTGAGTTACACCGAATTGAGAAATCGCATCACAATAGTCACAAAAAGCCTCCATATGAGAGTGAGGGTCTTCACTAGGCATCCCCCCAAATTGGCTTCTTTCGACTAATTGGATAAATGCGGATTTGGCAATGAAATTTCCGGTTAGATGTTGTGGTGTGGGAGTAACATTGGGTAGGTTCTCCTCGGTGGGTACAGAATGTGATGAAAACTTAGGCATTGTGGGTTGATTTTGTGTTGTATTTTGTGTTGGGTTCTCCTCACCTTCTCTTGCAAAAGGGTTGATGAACTCAATAGTTGGTTGAATATCTACAACCTCACTAATACCTCTCAAATTTCTCCTAGAAAGTCTTCTATTGGTTGTCAAAGTTCTTTCAATTTCACGATCAAACGGTAACAAATCACCTTGTGACCTTCTAGACATGCAAAATATCAAACAACTCGAAAACAATTAGAACAAACCTTGAGGAGTTTTACTTCCCCAAGGCAAAGAAAGACACAACTAATAACAATATAAGAAAATCAAAATCAAGTTAACACCGTCCCCGGCAACGGCGCCATTTTTGGTCGGACTATATCTTTTCGGTAACTTGTCGTTAGGAGCACCTAGACCAAAACACAATTTATAGCTTCACAAACAACTCTACAATTAGTAAAGAGGCAAGTAAAGGTCGGATCCCAAGGGACGGGAATTGAGATGAGATTTCTATTGCAACTAGTGGTGTCTTAGGGGTGTCACAATTTGGGTTGATGTAGAAGGTCACTAAACTAAATAGCAATGAAAGTAAATAAGCAAGATGAATTAAAAAGGGTTGTAAACAATTGATAAAAAGCACTAGGGTGTCATGGGGTCATAGGGGATTCATGGGAATTGATCATACAAACATGTTCTCAAATTATAAGCAAGCAATTATTGTTGTGATGGATTGAGTTGCGTTATATCTTACAATCCTAGGAAAGTTTGGGTCCCGGAGCCGAATCGATTAGATTGTACAACACCTACAAGTCGACTTAGTCTTCCCTACTCAACAACATGCATGGTCTAATGAGACTCGAGTTGGTTTATTTTTTACAAGTCTCATTGAAAACATAGGTGATGGGTAAAAAATGCAAGGATTCATAGGCTCGCATTTCATCAAACATAACATATGCATGAGTTGAGATCATAACAAGCAAGCAAATAAACCATGAAAGCATATTAATTTAAGCATGAATCATTCCCCATGTTGGTTCCCCTAATTACCCATTAACCCTAGCTAGGTGACTACTCACTCATTATCATGTTGAACATGCTAGAAAGGTTGTCAATCATACCAACAAAGTGAAACATGATGAACAAATGAAAGTAATTAGCAATAATTAAAAAGGGATTAAGAGAATTATACCTACTAATGATTCCAATAATAAGCAAAGAATAAAAGAAGTACTTGATGCTTGATTGAGAGGTTGTCAATCTCCCAATAATAACCCAAATAATCTTCAATTACCCAAAATAAAGGATGAACAAAAGAGAGATTATGGAAATAAAACTTGTATTAAAACTTGATTAATTGTTGATTACAAAACTAAAGAGAGATTTGATTGATATTAACTACTCTAAGAATTGATAAGAAGAACATACTCTTCTAATTAGACTAATGGGGTATTTATAGTGGGGATTAGGTGTAGGAATTAGGGTTAACTAAGGGCTTAAATGACGATTAAGTCCCTACTTAGGGAAACGCAGGTATTTTTGGAAGGATGGGAATCTTTCTTTGAAGCTTGAAAAACGAAGTTGTCCTGCCTTGGAATCCGTGCGTCTTAAGCTTGGGACGGCCGGATTCGTGAGTTGTAGCCCGGGCGTCTTTGGGAGAAGACGGGCGTCTTCTGGTTGCTGCTGCCCGGGCGTCTTGTAAGGAAGACGCACGGATTGTTGCTTGGTGGACGGGCGTCTTCTTGAGAAGACGCACGGATTGTCATGCAGCGTGCTTTCTTCTTCTCTTCTTCCCTTTTCTTCATAAAATCCTTGGGGATTTCCTCGGGGATGCAAGGATCTTTTCTCATCATTGCCCATCTACTATAGTATGAACAAAGGCCTTCTAATCTTGTCTCTCCTTGATGATTGGTCATTGAATTCAATCAATTTAGTCTCGTTTTGCCATGAAAATGCAAGGTTTGCACTCCTTTCCTACCAAGGACACAAAACCTCAAAGAATATGCAAAACAAAGAACTAAAGACAATAAACGACCCAAATATGCACTAAAAAGCATGGGAACAAGGCTAATTCGGGGACTAAATATGCTCTAATTATGGTCACATCACGTATATACGACGATCATACAATAGCATTCGCGTAAAAAAATATATGAAAAAATGAGTACAAGAGAAATGAAAATAAAAATGTCGATAAACTAAAGAAATAAAAAAATGTTAGAAAAACACGATTAAGATTACTTTTTAGAGAAAATGGTTTTGCTAACTTGAGCAAAAAAATGACGTCAAAATCATTAGTCGGAAGGGTAACATCAAAAATTCGATTATTTTGGCCAAAATAATGTTTTTCCCGCAAAAATTCGTAAATCATGTAACATTTTTTTAATTAAATAATACTAAAGGCAAATTTTGAAAGGAAAAAAAAAAACATAAAAGGCTTTAAAGTACTAATTATATCAACAAAGTTAACTTTCAGTTTCGTTAGCACTTCAAAAGAACTCTACAGTTAAGCGTGCTCAGGTGAGAGTAGTGTTGGGATGGGTGATCTCCTGGGAAGTCTCTTTGATGCGCGCGAATGCATGGTCGGTGAAATCAAAGAACGTTCAAATGAATCGAGTTAACTAGAGAAATCAGTATCGAGATTGTCACTATTCCATATATGATAAAATATCGATCGTGAAAAAAAAATTATTTAACATTTTATTTATTTAATTCTCATATATATTTTTTGCCACGGGAATTAATTTTTCGCCACGGGAATTTTTTTGGCCACGGGAGTTATTAGCCACGAGAGAATCTGTGGCCAAAAATTTAATAATAGCAACGTTCTTGTTTTTCCCGTGGCTGTCTCTTTGCCACGGCCACTTGCGCCACGGAAGGTATTCCCGTGGACAAATGATTTAGCCACGGAAATCTAACACTTGCGCCACAAATTTAGTCGTGGCCCAAGTGGTCATTTGTAGTAGTGTTCGTAGATAACACCGCCGAGCACGCCCTATTATCATTCATAGACGGGTATGCTGGGTACAACCAAATCAAGATGGCTGAGGAAGACATGCACAAAACCGCATTCACTACAAAGTGGGGTACATATTGCTACACTGTTATGCCCTCCGGTCTAATCAACGCCGGGGTAACCTACCAAAGAACCACCACCACCCTCCTACACGACATGATGCACAAGGAATTGGAAGTGTACGTCGATGACATGATCGTCAAATCAAAAGATCGGGACGGCCACATCAGCGCCCTTCGAAAAATTTTCTCTCGCCTTCGAAAATACAACATGAGACTAAACCCTCAAAAGTGTGCATTCGGGGTCACCTCGGGAAAACTCTTGGGACACGTCGTCAGTAAAAGAGACATCTAAATTGATCCTACTAAAATCAAAGCTCTCCAACAAATGCCTCGGCCTCAGAACGAGAAGGAGATTTGAGGATTTCTCGGTCAAGTCCAATACATCAGCCTCTTTATAACCAAGCTCACTATGATTTGTGAACCAATCTTCAAGAAGCTCCGCTCCTCCGATCACACCGATTAGGACAACGATTGTGAAAAGGCCTTCGACAGGGTAACGGAAATTCTATCCAAGCCTCCTGTCCTCATGCCACCTCAGCAGGGAATTCCCTTATCCCTATACCTAACCGTCACCAACATGGCCATGGGAGCAATTTAAGCACAAACAGTCCACGGCGAAGTACGAGCCATCTACTACATCAGCAAAAAGTTCATCGAATACGAATTAAGATACACCCAACTAGAAAAGACATGCCTTGCCCTGGTTTGGTCAACAAAGAAGCTACAACTTTATATGCTTAGCTACACGGTTCACATCTACTCCAAGACGGATCCGGTCAAATACATCTTCGAAAAGCCCGTGCTAAACGGAAGGCTGTCTAGGTGGACACTCATGCTATCCGAATTTGACCTCAGAATCATACCCCTAAAGACTATCAAGGGAAGGGCATTCGCCGATTTCCTAGCAGAAAATCCCGTCAACGAGGATCCAACAACCGACACATAGTCACTCCCTGACGAAGACATCTTTTATGCCGACACCGACGCATTGGACCTATATTTTGACGGTGCATCAAACCTGAGATGCTTCGGGGTAGAAATCCTTCTAATATCACCAGAAGGGGAACATGTCCTGATCTCAGTCAAACTAGACTTCGCCGTCACCAACAATGCCGCCGAATATAAAGCATGCCTCATCAGCCTACAAGCAGCCATAACACTTGGCATCAAGAGGTTGAGAGTCCACGACGATTCCTCACTCATCATTAATCAAGTGTCCCGATTATGGAAAATCTGAAGCGACAACTTAGTACCCTGCCAAGTAAAAATCAATCAAGAGGCCGAATTCTTCGACCAAATGGACTAGTTTCACTTGCCACTGGAGGAAAATCAATTTGCTGATACCCTAGCAAAACTTGCCGCGCTCGTCAACATACCCGAAGATATGACATCGATGCCCTTATGTGTTGAGAGAAGGAGCAAACCAGCTCACATCTGCACCATCAACAACGACGTGGAAAACCATGTCGAACCTTGGTATCAAGCCATCCTCAACTACAAAACCAAAAAATAATTCCCTCCCAACTCTAATACAAGAGGACAAAGAGCCATCCGTTTACTTGCATCAAAATTCATGATAAACCAAGAACAACTGTACAAAAGAACACCCCAAGGGATCCTTCTCCTGTGCATTGATCACCACAAAGCCAAGAAAGTCATGGAAGAGGTCCACGACGAAAAATGTGGCCCTCACATGAGCGCAAAGATGCTATCCCGAAAAAACATGTGGTTAGGCTACTACTAGACCACCATGGAAGCCGATTGCAGAAACAATGTCAAACATTGCCACAATTGGCAAATCTTCACCAACATTTAACACATACAACCATCCCTTTTATACACCTTGACATCACCCTGGCCTTTCTCGACCTGGGGCATCGACATCATCGAAAAAGTAAATCCGATAGGAATTGCTTTGTCCTCGTCATGATTGACTACTTCACCAAATCGGTGGAAGCAATCCTATGCAGTCTTGACCGCCAAACAAGTGGCCAAGTTCATTCAAGAGAACATCATCTGCAGATATGGGGTATCCCATGAAATCATCAGTGACCAAGGCTCCCACTTCCGTGCTGAAACACAAGCCTTGCTGGACAAATACAAAATCAAACTGCACTGATCATCCCCTATCGTCCCGAAACCAAAGGAGCGGTAGAGGCAGCAAAAAAACACTCGTCACCATCATAAAAAAGATGCAGGACAACTACCGCGATTGGCCGAGCAAACTCCCATTCGTGCTCTGGGGATACCGAACCTCCATTCGAACACCAACAGAAGCAACGCCCTTCTACCTGGCATTCGGTATGGAGGCAGTACAACCAGTAGAGTTGGAGGTTTTATCTCTACGCATCCTACTGGAAAGTCCAGTTCCTAAGGCGGAATGGACCCGTCGAAGGTTTGAGCAACTCACACTCCTACACCAACGGTGACTCAACGCCTTACACAACATCCACCTATACCAACGACGTATACAACGGGCATTCAACAAAAATGTCAAACCCAGAAACATCAAATTAGGCGACTTGGTCCTCAAGTCGGTTCGAGCACCATTACCTATCGATTCGAGGGGGAAATTCAAACCCAATTGGGCCGGACCAAACCTAGTCAAGAAAATACTTTCGGGTGACGCAGTGAGATTGAGTGACCTAGACAAGAAAGACTTCACAAATCTGACCAACCTAGACCAACTCAAGAAATACTACCCTTGAACCTTAGAAACCAGCAACCTTTCCCTACTTTCACAACTAGTGACCGCAATTTCCCTTTAAAGTCAATTCCTCCAAGCATTCTGATTTGAAATTGCATGTTTAATCGAGTCTAAGTTACGGCACATTGCCATGTTTCAAACAGAATTTGATCTGTCAAAGGCAACATTCATTTTAACTCAAACAAAACACCTGAACTACGAGCATGGTTTGATTTCACCTATTTAGGTGGATACGTAGGCAGTCCTTCCTACAGAAGAGGGATACAACCACAAAACCCAAACAATTAACAAAACATTTTAACTACGGGCATGGTTTGATTTCACCTCTTCAGGTGAATACGTAGGCAATCCTTTCTTACACAAGAAGGATACAACCATCCCCATAAAAAAACACAATCACCTATACAAATTCCAAAAAAAAGGGGAGAAGCATTCCCTTTTCCACAAAAAAAAAAAGAACAGAAGAAAAAGCCTTTCTCCTTTCCCACAAAAATCCCTTTCACATGTGCAATATTTAGGATAAGTCAAACCGAATTGCCTTTAAGAAATGGATGAAAGAAACAACAAGCGTTCACAACTTTTTTTTAACACAAGCAATCCTCTTATTTAATTAATAATGAGAAGGATTACAAACTTGACAACAAATAAAGGTAAGCAAGTCCACCACTTTCCAAGCTAGAGTTTCGACTAAGACATCTTACATAGTAACACTAGCACAAATACACAATACATAGCTAGTACAACATAATGATAACACATAAATACTAATACAACATAATAATAAAGTGGTTAATGGAGGTCTTCAGTCTTCCATTCTACGCTTGCCTTTTCCCTCGGGGTACATCTTCCTTTTGTTTTTCTTGCTAGCCCACCTAGCATGAGCTTCTTTTTTTGAGCGGATCCTCAACAGATCCACAACGGCAACGGCATCCGGTGTCTTGCAAGACCTCATGCTCGGCCTAAGCCGAGCCTACACCCGGCTCACCATCTCTTTGGGACCGAAGCTCCTCCTTTTCGGTGGCCTCACCACATCTGGGCTAACATCATCGGCAAAGTCGTCAAAGAAGGCACGGTTTGCCTTGCTAACCTCCCTATACTTCAATTCGACGACTTCATCTTTATGGAACTTGGACCTTTATTCCAAGGTTTGAGCTCTTGACCATTTGACATAAGCGGGAGTCACCCATGTCGTTAAAGCGGGGTTTGGTACATCTCAAGTCCGCCGAGTGCCCACCACCTCTCAAAAATCTCCACAAGCTCGGAGTTTCAAAAACACTCTCTTGGATGAGAGTATCTTGAGTGAGCACCTTTTGTTGGCGGCCCATTTGCCTCATAACCCTTTCGGGATAAATGAAGGAAACAACCTTCAAGCCCAAAACCATCCAAGAGCAAGAATAAGCGGCCGGAACGGGCAACCCCGTCAAGGACCTCAAGTGCCACCATGGCACCACCCAACGGATACGAGGACCACCCTCCTCCACCAACTTCGAGGTCCAATAGGCCTCGATGAACGCAAAGCTATCCGCATACAACTTCTTTCTCATAGTAAGGTGACGAAAAGAGTAAGAAGAAGCATCAACCGGAGATTCAACATACCTTAGCCTCTCCATGAGCCATACTTGGAGGATCCTTGGGTATCCAAACGAAGGAGCTTCTCCACAAGAAATCTTCTTGTCCAAAGCTTGGACGATCTCGCCAAGCACCAACCACGATGGATCCCACCCGTGCTCAATTTGCTCAACAACATACGCAAGGGTCATGCTACCATACCATCTTGGCCCCTCCTTCTTTAAAGCATCGACAAGGAGGTAAGCATGCACTAGGGAAAAGGCAAGAGCCCTTCTCGTAGTCACCTCCGAGATATTAACATCCAAGCGGTTTGACAAGATGTTGATAAGAGCCAACATGTCAACACCATGAGGAGCAAGAAGAAGTTCAATTCGCTCGTTGACAACCCAACATAGAACGAAACTTCTCCTTGTAACACAACCGAGTCGGAGAAACCACCACAGTACAACCTTGCCACCCTCCAATAGCACCCACTTCTTCGGCACGAGGGCAAATTTCACCTTTCGGGAAAACAAAGACATGATTTTTGAATCCCAAAAACGAGAGCATGCTTAAGGAACGAGTATTGCACCTTAACTTGACAAAGCACCAACAATTGACCAACTCCCATTACAATGAGTTGATACATCTCGGGAGGCGATAAATCCCGACACCAATGTCGGAACCTATTTTCAAAACTATCCATGAATTATTATGTAGAAGAAGAAGAAAAGGTTTTCGTATAGATGGTTTTCGTGTTTCGGATGATGAAACAATGAAGTACAAACGTCCTTATTTATACAAAACAATCAGCGCCTTTTCTCCGAAAAAAGGGGAAGCCAGCTTGTATCGCCAAGGGGTTCGCGCCTCTTTGGGCTGATTCTAAGAATCTGCACCTTGACTTGTCCATGTCAAGTTGTGCTTCTTTCTGACGCATTGTTTTTCTCGCCTTAAGTCTCGTGCCTGTTACCGCGTATCTAGAAATTTTTATGTTTTCTCACACTTACATTTCCTTGGATTCGCGTTTTACGAAATCCGACATGGTTTCCATGACGCAGCTTTAAATATACGGGTTTTTTCTTCTTTTTTTAGGGAGGAAGGGCTAGTAGCCCCGATCTGCGACGGATCGTTTCCATGTCAGTCGAAAATTCCAAAAATTTTTGCATTTTTTCGCTATTCTACAAAAGTCAAAATTGATAACGTAACACCGATTTTTCTCATAACACCCTTGAAAATCCGAGTCTTGATCTCGCAAAAATCAAAATTGAGATACTCACAAAATCTCTGTTGAAATTCATCCGTGATGGTTTGAGTTTTAATCTCCGAGTTGCAAATCAATTTCAGCAAAATTCCATGCGATTTAATTCAAACACGAATAAATCCCTCGAAATTTCAAAAACAATTTCTTTTGAAATATCCAAATGTGACGCCTTGTCGCGGAATTTTCAAAATTGTTTTTGCGTGTTAACGTGTGTGTTATTTTTTGTTTTCAACAAACAATTTCAACTTTAACCTCGAGTCATCGTGGTTATTTTTTGTTTTCAACAAATAATTTTGCGTGTTAACGTGTGTGTCGTACGTGCTGCCTGCCGCCTGTTTTCTACACTAACAATGCAGGAACAAATGCCAGAGCAAATGGGGAATTGGCCATTGACCGTTCTCCTCCGAAACGCAACACAAAAAAAAAGACAAACATAAACAAACTACAAACCAAAAACACATATATACAAACCGTCTCAAGCAAAATACATCAACGTCTGACCATACAAAAAAGATCTGGTGAGAGTATTTACCATACAGATACTGGCCTTAAACAATGAACTAGGAGCTATCCGCCACCTACCGAACTAAGCACTCCCTGCCTTTCTAACTAGAAAAGAAAGGGAACAACATGAAAAGAAAATGAGTAACAGCGGAAGCAGATGTGGTTACTATGACGATAACCCTTCTTTCCTACTCCGAAACAAAAAGGAAAAGATGCCTGGCAGACTTCGGACGACATGACGATCTGGAATTGTGACACAGTGCATCACCCTGACGTTAACCCCCAATCGTCGGAATTCAACGATGAGTAAGAGCCACGACATAAGGTGCCACCCCGACGTTGACCCCCAATCATCAAAATTGAGCAACGATTGAAAACAACAATGTCGTAGCACGACGCTCTGGTGTTGAACCTCGATCATCAGACGTCCGAATCTCTACAGACAACAGCTAATGATCAACACGTGATCAAAGGATGGACAAAGGCCACCAAGAAAAAGCACGACTGGACAAAGATAGAACGAGAGCCATCTCTCCTCCTCCTGGATCTTCCTCCTTCTCTTTCAAGGCCTCAACCACGAACCCAGCGGGCCTAGAAGCCCTAGAACAGTCGCCTGAAATTAAAACAAAAGCAACGTCAGCCGAAATTTCGGCATTACGACAGCACAAAATGGACAAAATCCAAAAAAACAAAATCACCTGCAAATACAAAACAAACGCAGGGGCAAGCCCGCCCAATCCCATCCAGCACAACAGAAACTCGCAAAAACCACTCGCCCTTCTTTTCAAGCAAAAGACGAGTCAAAAGCAACAGCAAAAAAAACTACAAAGATAACCCAGCACCCTCGGGCCCACACAAGGTCCACAAAAACAAGCAACAATAATTCCCGACATGACTGGGCATTTTGTATAGCTCAAAAAGGCAATTTTACGCCAAATTGGGCACAAACAGGTCAAAAAATTCAAATTACGACCACAACGAAGCAGCGTGACTTGATCACGCCCCAAAGTGGCCTAAACTACCATCAAGGTCCAAACGGACGGGTATTTCATCAGCATAAGACCTTCTGATAAAGGCAAAAATATAAAAGTTTGCCCCTAGTACCCAACGAAGGTCCTACATGACCAAGACGGCCTTCCCCGACTACAATGCAACCTAGTGGGGCACACTGTTGGAATATGTGTCCTCCGAAAATAATGCGATCACGACTGTTGATCATGATGGTCACATGTTTAAGTCTCATCATATAGAATACAATTGGGAAGTAATATTGTTACTGTCAACTGGTCAACATATATCGTTAATGATTGGCTGACTAGAGTTTGACATTACTGTCGTGTGACGGTGGTGATCAGTTGACCCCCTAGGTCATACCTATAGGGCAACACTCTTAGTTGATTATTTAATTAATCGTATAACGTTACGAGTTAATTAAATTACTTGAAAATTGACGGACGATTTTGGAAGTAAAATTTACGTATCAAATTGAAATGTGATTAAATGAGATACGGTCTGAGTAATTGAATTGTATCATTACTCGGATGAAATAATTGTTTAATGTAACAATTAAATTTGAATGAATTGTTATAAATACAATCGGTTGTTATTTATAAATGGTAAAATATTTTGGCACAAGTAATTATGAAATTACTAAGTCGATTTTTGTATGTTACGTATTTTTATTAATACGTTGATTTTTAATATGTTAAAAATACATAACAAATTTATATCACATATGACATGTGACATATTGACAATTGACAAAAATAATATGGAATCCATATTATCAAGTGGGCCAAAAATTAGAGGGTTTTTGAGCTAATTATATGTTGATTGTAATTAGTGGAAGGCATGATGATTACACTAGTCACTAGCCATGCAAGCCTATTGTTCATTGTGAAGAACAATTTTTCCATGCATTGGCTCTCCTAAAGCCCTCCTCTTACACGGTTTTGAGAAGACAAAACCTATGATGGTTTTTCCATAATTTTTACCTAATAATATACAAAAGGTTGTAAAATTTTTTTATTCATTCACTCATCCAAAATACAAATTCTAGAGAGAACAAAATCCTCCTCTTCTTCTCTCTAAAACCGAAATATTTAAGAAGTCTATAAATATTTTTGGTTCAATTTTCTACTAATTAATATTATACTAGTTCTTGTAATATTAATTAAATTAAGAGAAAGCTTTGGGTATTAATCCTAAGGAGAGATCCTATACTTGGATCTTTGTTCTTCCATAAGGGAAAGCTCAAGAACAAGAGAGAAAGGTGATCTCTCTTGTGCCCATTAAACCGAAATCATCAATGTAAGGATATGATTTCTCCTCTATTTTTCATATTGTTTGCATGCATAAAATCCACATTTAATTTTATGACAAATTAGTTTCGACATATATGAGTATGTTAGTATGTATATGAATCTACATTTCCTTCAATTGGTATCAGAGCCACGGTTGTTTGCATGCAAATTGGTTAAAAGTTTTTCCGAGTTATAAGAATAACAAATAAAACTTGTAAAATTTGTGTTATTATGAGATATCACGAAATCAATCCATGCATGTTAATATTTATGGTCCTAAAATGTTTTAGGATATTTTGGTTAATTTTTTGGATTTTTATTGTTCATATTTTACAATAATGGCATTTAAATATGATTTTATGAGTAAAAATGTCATTTTTGGTCTAAAATTAGCTATACTTCGAATTTTAAGTTGATTTTTGGATATGTTGTCACATATATTATTTTAAGATAACCTGTAAATTTTCATAATTTTTGGACTTGTTATGCTCGAAAAATGAATTTTTCATTATTAAATTCGGATTTAAGTGAAAAATAGGTTAATATGAATTAAATTTCGAATCTGGTCATAGAAAATTAATATGTTGTCACATGCAATTTTACAAGATGTGTGTAAAATAATTGGCTATAAAGAAGTCTTTTTGCATGATTTATGGATTTTTGAAGAAAAATAGCATAAATAGTGACATTATTAGTGGAAAATTAATAAAACATAATCTATGACTTAGGAAAAACGTTTAATGTTGCATTTTATTATCTTTTTCAGATCTAAAATTGAAAAGTTAGTGAAAATAATTTTTCCATGTTTTTATGATTATTTTATTAAAAATCGATAAACCGCAACATTGTTTTTCCGGAAAAATTTCGAAATTTTTAACCTAAGATTTTGAACATTATGAGTGTCATGGTATTTTTCCAGAATGTTCATGAATTTAAATTTTGAATTTTGAATTTATTTGAAATTTTATGATTTATTTGAAGTTTATGGCTTATTTTTGTAATTTTTGGTCCATTTATGAACAATTTTATAAAATATGGGTTAATTATGGTCAAATTATTAGTGAAGACTAAATTTTGAGTCCTAAGAGGTTAGGGTAATTAACTTATGCATAAATATGAGTTTATGTATTTTTGTGATTATAAAATGTTGAAATCACGCGAATCCGTAAAAACCGAGTAATATACGATATTGGCTAATTAAAGGCGATTTAGCATAAAATTAAGCATGATCATACATATTATAATGCTGCATTTTTCTTTATGATTGTCATAATTTTAATTTATGTAATTTTGAATTATGTAATTTTACTTAGTATGGCCTTAGATTTTAATTGGTATTTCCCGAAATGTATGGGAATATCGATTCGGTTGTAATTTTATTGTGATCTCGTATCACCGTTTTGTAATTTAATAGATTTATTTTATTTTAGTTACAAATGTATAATAGGAAATTATGTAATTTATTATGTAATTTTATTCATTCCGGAGTTCCAAAAGACGGATTTCTTCAAGAATGGCGATACATAAAGACGGTGTTACCTCGAGATGCGTGCCACAACCGAAGTTCAAGGTACCAATGGAGTTGGTTTCCGAATATGTAATAGTTAAATAGTTTTTCTATTTTAGGATAGGCCATACTAGGATTTATTTATCTTTATGCTTGCATTTTATTTTATGTCACATGCATCGCTAAATCGCCATAACTAAACATGCATTGTCATTTTATCGAGTTTATCTACCGTGTCAATTAAAATTATCGTAGTTCACCGCTTTAGTTCACTTAAAATGTGATAGATAATAAATTGACATGACCTCTCGCTAAAACAATTAATTGAGACATAGCCTTACCAAATAGTAGAAACCATGAAAACCTATGTCGCGAGGGAGTGCGCTCGGCCCCACCGGGGTACAAACCTTGTTACGTAGGGGAAGTGGGTGATGAATGTTAATCCACCGAATTCATGTTGATAAGGGATGTATCGGCCACACCGTGCCCAAGTTAATGTGGGTTTGGATCATGGACACATTTATTCGAAATTTGGATTGAACTCAACAAAAGTATTTGATAAGGGATGTATCGGACCCACCGTGCCCTTGTCGATGTGTTTTGGGCTAAAGATAATTGTTAATGTAATATTATCGACCAAGAGTTCTAAAAGTAGAATCGATTAAACGTTAATCCACCGAGTTATATTGATAAAGGATGTATCGGCCCCACCGTGCCTAAGTCGATATGAATTTGGGTCTTGGAATCATTTATCTAGTTGGGTAGAGGTCACTAGAAAAATTCATAAAACTTGTTTAAATCATACATTTTTACGAGTATTATTAAAACGACAATTGTTTTACTCCTTATATGTTGTTTTGTAGACCACTTCTTATTCATAACAAATGGCAACACCAACTCCTAATGCTACACCTCTCGCTAGTTCGTCTTGGCTCCGATCCTTTATGGATCGATGTAAACTTGAAAAGAATGGGTCAAATTTCTCCGAATGGGATGCCCAACTCAAATTAGCCGCCGAAGGTGACGACAAGCTTCGTTACCTTACCGAGGCCTCTCCAACCGAACCCTCCACTAGGTCCACCGCGGCCACTAGGGAAGCATATGAGGCTTACCAAAAGGTCCGCCGCAATGGAAAATGTCTTAATATTTGCGATGGAGGCGGACCTCCAAAGGAGAGCCTTTAAAATGGGCAATGTTAATGAGATTTACTCCAAACTTGTGACCATGTTTTCACAAACTCCGCGGATCGTCCAATATGAGGCGGCCGCGGCATTCTTTGATCTCGACTTCAAAGAGGGCCAAAAGGTTAGCCCTCATGTGCTCAAACTCATGGAGCTTGTCGAGACCTTGAAAATTCAAAAGGTTGAAATCCCCAAAGAACTCATCGTAGATACGATTCTACACTCCTTGTCCAAAGTCAAGGCATATGTGCAATTCCGGGTGAATTTCAACATGCAAGACAAGGATGTGTCTCTTGAGGAGTTGCACAAGTTACTTGTGCAAGCCGAGAGGGACATGGGGTTAAATGTGAACCCTCCCAAGGATGTGCTTAACATAAGCACTAAGAGTAAGGGGAAATTCAAGAAGAGTGGAAGGAAGGGTAAAAAGCAAGCTCCCACATTCACCAAAGCTAAGTCTTGTGAAGCTAGCACATCCAAAGTCAAGAAGGGTCCTCTTGATAAATGCCATTATTGTAATGGCATGGGACATTGGAAAAGAAATTGTTCCAAATACCTTGGTGATATCAAAGCTGGAAAGATTACTCCAGTAGGTAAATGACTATCCTTCTTTTATGTTTCTAATTCAACTATGGTATTATGATGCAAAGTTGTGATAATTTATCTCCCTTTTTATTGTAAATAGGGCCTCCACCAAGCAAAGACAAAGGAAAGGAAAAACAAGCATGAGAAACCATGGAGAAGCTAAGGATAGCTTTTATGGAGCTTTGTTTTTCCATTGTCTTAATTTAAGTTGTGTTTTGGATTTTAGAACTTTAAGTTTCCGTGTTCGACATGGAAAAGTATTTGGGATAATGAGTTGTATTTTGGATGATGGTGACTTGGTTTGCAACCCAAGTCACCCGTTTTATCATTTATCCTTTTAATGTTCTAAAATTTCATCTTTAAAATGCTTGCGTTTTGAAACATAAGATTATTCACTTAAGGTGATCTAATAGACAATTATAATGACGGGTTTCATTATATGTCCACATGCTTAAGGCGTGTGTATGATCATTTATAAAGAGATTTTGAGTCTATGAACTCTCTTAAAGGTATGTCAATCACCAAGTACACATATGAAATCAATAACTATTAGTCTATCTATGAGATAGTTCTCCTTATACTTCAACATCATTAATTTGTGTCTCATATGCTATCTTTGAATACATAGTGTATTTATTCTAAAGATAGAGTGGGAGAAAAATGAGGACACAACACACAAGGCAAGATAAAATTGTGTACTTGTGTAAATGAAGATCTACGCAAGAGAAAATGATTTGAATGAAGGTATATCTATTTACATAGTATGCCGAATAGATGAGATCTATGGTCTCAAGTTAGTTCTATATGACTAAAGAGACCAAGTGTAGTAATCATAAGAGAATATTCTCAAGATGACTACACGAGGAGACCAAAAGAAGGTTTTGGAAGAAAATGACTAATGTAAAGTCTTAACAAGTTTTTGACTAAGTTTATGAAACATTTGACCAATAGTTTCAACCTTGAGATTTACTTAAGAGCCTAAATGAATCAAAGTTACATACTAGTTGTGATCGAGTTGCAAAGAATGATATACCGATATCTTCAAATGGCCAAAGTTTTAACCACGCAAATGTCATTGCTTAACCTGACTATGAAATGGTTAAACCTCCTTCCAAAAGGGTATTTGCGAAGGACGTCTAAATATTGTTTATATTTGAAAATGACATTACTACACATCTTTATGACATGAGTGTGTTGGAGATTTAAAATCTCTTTACGTAAGGTTGTGATGAGACCACTTCAAAATAGGTATTTTGAAAGGATATGATGGGAACATATATTGTTTTATCCTAATAACTTGGCAATGCAATTTATATTTCAATTCTTGATAAATTTCGATTGAGAAGTCAATTTCGAAATGTGTAGAATTGAGTGGGAGTTAGGAAATTCTCACGTGAAGACATGGAATTTAGTGGGAGCTATCATCCTTTGAATATTTGCGACTCATCACTCATTAAAGAATGACGAGCTAATACCTTCTTTCATAAAGAAGCTTTTGAGTTTTCAATTCTGGATGAAAATGGACAATGATGAATCCAATTACATCAAGGGATGTTGGATTAGTATTAAGAGATACACATCGTATCAACATTCACATAGGTTATTCATGTAGATGAAAATGGAATTGCCATTAGCAAGTCATGGTCGTTCATTGAACCTATGAACGGTTGATCTCATGATTATTAGTAACTAATGTTTCCGCCATTAGAATAATCATGTACATGTCAATTATGAATCATATGCATAAGAGCATGATGATTGATTGGTGAGCCATAATAGAAACGTCATGAATTCTCAAGTAGAATCCGATGAGCGATTTCGGTGTTTGTGAATACTCTATTATGTGATAAGAGGTTGCACATATTATAGAAAGTCCGAGCACATGTAAGGATTTATGAGAATCCCAATTCTTTCAAGCCTAGAAAGAGAAATGAGAAGTTTTTGGAAAGATGCTTGGTTGAATAAGAGGTTATTCAAGATAATCTTTCCTGGTTAAGCTAGGACTTGTGAGAAGTACTAAGCTAATAATCTTGACAAATTGTTACAAGATTCTACAAAACATATACCTAGTGCATTGTGTGTGGATGGAATACTTGATCAGTACAAGTTATATTATTCATCACAAATTCGTTCGTTATGTGATAATCGATAAGAAAGTTCTTTCAAGTTAAAGAACCGAAACCGAGGTCGGGAACCTTGATGTGTACTTGGTAGGATTCATGCTATAAGAGAGAACATGAATGCAAAGGAAATTGCAAGTGCAAGAAGTTTGAACACATGGACACATGGGATGTTAAACTTCTATTGCAATCAATAAGTGTTTACACTGACGATATACATCACAAGGTTGTAATATGATATTGACTACCCGAGTGTGATGTCGACATTTGTCGTTTGAGTTATTATTAACTCACCTTGTACATTGTCATATCCAAACGGGTTGTGAAGACAATTGAACCCCATTAAAGTGAACATGGATTAACATTGTTTTTGCCCATAGTTACTTATATGAGGTGACGTCTCGAAGTGACTAGAGTGTGATGCGATTGATGGCAAGTTCAAGTGCCATAGAGTCATGAGAGATGACTAGTCAATCACATAGGCAGACTGTTAGGAACATTTTGTCGGGCCTGATGACCGCTTATAGAGTTCTGGCAAATTTATATAGCCTGGTCGTGGCGAGAGCTACTATAGTATTCAAATGAGTCGATTCTTTTGACTAAAGACTATTCGCCTAAGATGGCACAGTTTCAGATTAACTTTGATTTGTGTTACTACGACCTTCGTAAATGGGGTCAAATGGGCATATTTTGGGTTATGATGGCTGTGGCTAGTCGAAGGGAATGAGTGCGATAGGAATTGTCCACCCCTAGTCAGGGTTATAACAATATCTCAGGGCCACTCGAGGAGTAATGAACTGGAAATGCGTGGCCACGCTCGGAAAGTATCTATGATAGATAAGTCCGGTCAATCAGTTATTCTCCAGATCGAGGAAACCACTCTCGATATGATCACTTGCAAGTACGACCTGAAAGACACCTTGCATTGAGTGGGAGATAGTAATAGGACAAGAGAATTGGTGACGCACACTTGTCGAGGACAAGTGGGAGATTGTTGGAATATGTGTCCTCCGACAATAATGCGATCACGACTGTTGATCATGATGATCACATGTTTAAGTCTCATCATATAGAATACAATTGGGAAGTAATATTGTTACTGTCAACTGGTCAACATATATCGGTAATGATTGGCTGACTAGAGTTTGACATTACTGTCGTGTGACGGTGGTGATCAGTTGACCCCCTAGGTCATACCTATAGGGCAACACTCTTAATTGATTATTTAATTAATCGTATAACGTTACGAGTTAATTAAATTACTTGAAAATTGACGGACGATTTTGGAAGTAAAATTTACGTATCAAATTCAAATGTGATTAAATGAGATACGGTCCGAGTAATTGAATTGTATCATTACTCGGATGAAATAATTGTTTAATGTAACAATTAAATTTGAATGAATTGTTATAAATACAATCGGTTGTAATTTATAAATGGTAAAATATTTTGGCACAAGTAATTATGAAATTACTAAGTCGATTTTTGTATGTGACGTATTTTTATTAATACGTTGATTTTTAATATGTTAAAAATACATAACAAATTTATATCACATATGACATGTGACATATTGACAATTGACAAAAATAATATGGAATCCATATTATCAAGTGGGCCGAAAATTAGAGGGTTTTTGAGCTAATTATATGTTGATTGTAATTAGTGGAAGGCATGATGATTACACTAGTCACTAGCCATGCAAGCCTATTGTTCATTGTGAAGAACAATTTTTCCATGCATTGGCTCTCCTAAAGCCCTCCTCTTACACGGTTTTGAGAAGACAAAACCTATGATGGTTTTTCCATAATTTTTACCTAATAATATACAAAAGGTTGTAAATTTTTTTTATTCATTCACTCATCCAAAATACAAATTCTAGAGAGAACAAAATCCTCCTCTTCTTCTCTCTAAAACCGAAATATTTAAGAAGTCTATAAATATTTTTGGTTCAATTTTCTACTAATTAATATTATACTAGTTCTTGTAATATTAATTAAATTAAGAGAAAGCTTTGGGTATTAATCCTAAGGAGAGATCCTATACTTGGATCTTTGTTCTTCCATAAGGGAAAGCTCAAGAACAAGAGAGAAAGGTGATCTCTCTTGTGCCCATTAAACCGAAATCATCAATGTAAGGATATGATTTCTCCTCTATTTTTCATATTGTTTGCATGCATAAAATCCACATTTAATTTTATGACAAATTAATTTCGACATATATGAGTATGTTAGTATGTATATGAATCTACATTTTCTTCACACACAACTCGAGCAAACAAGCACAACATTGTGAAATGAAACGGTATTTTATCTCATTCACGTTTTTCGCTCCTAGGGAGCGGGAACGGGGACCAAATTGTAAACTAATGCACCCTTTTGCTCCAAAACAGGTTTCTAACCTAATGCAAGCATCAATTTCACTCCAAAATGGGCCTAACAAAAATGCCCAAATTGATATCTAAGGGGTTAGGGTTTCGCCCTAATTCAATTAACATAAGGCAAACAAATTCAAATGCATTCAAGAGGATCTACATACCTTGAGATGACAGAAGGAGAATGGCACAAATACAAGCGAGAAAACGAGATCAAAAATGACGATTTTGGTTGATTTTCGCGTGTTTTGTGAGGAAGGCGAAACAAATGAGCAACCAGTCATCGCGTTTTTTTTTTTTTTTTTTGAAGAAAATAGGGGGAGCCCCTTATATCGCCAAAGGGCTCACGCCTCTTTGGTGTGTCTTTGCCTTTTCTGACGAGTTTTGGGCTTTGGCCCAAAACGCTCGTCCAAATACCAACACAAGAACACTCTCAAATACAAAATCGCGAAATTCAAATTCGGTGTTTTAACAAAATCTAAAATGATGGAATTAAAAACCATCATTTTTAAACAAATAGCGAAATTCAAATTCGTTATTTTCACAAAATTCAAACGATAGAGTTAAAAACCGTCACTTTTCGAACAAAAACAAAATAACGAAATTCAAATTCGTTATTTCCCACAAACTCAAATGATGGAATTAAAAACTCACTTTTCAAACAAAAAAAACACAATAGCGAAACACGTTATTCTCACACTTTCAAAACGACGGAATTAAAAAACCGTCCTTTTCAAACAAAAACCAAGTAGTGAAGTCCAAATTCACTATTTCTCACAAATCTCAAATGGTAGGATGACAGAATTAAAAACCGCCATTTCTTCATAAAAAAACAAAATAGCAAAATTCAAATTCATTTTTTTCACGAAATTTAAACAACGGAATTAAAAACCGTCATTTTCCTCACCAAAAAAAAAAAACAAAATAGCAAAATTCAAATTCGTTATTCTCACAAGTCCAAACGACGGAATTAAACCGTCAATTTTCAAACAAAAACCAAGTAGTTAAGTCCAAATTCACTATTTCTCATGAATTTCAAATCACAAGGAGACGGAATTAAAAACTGTTATCACAAACAGCAAATGGCAAAATTCACATTCGCTATTTCTACAAACTCCGAACGGCGGCAGTAAAAACCATTACCACTCATTGAAATTCCAAATTATGAATGACGACGACAGAGGACGCCGTCAACAGGAGCCATGCTCAATCTACGAAAAGCCTATCTCTTTCCGCACCACAAACATCCAATATAAGCACCAAAATTTCCCAACAGGATATCGAAGACCTCCTCACGGAGCCCACTAACTCAACAACCTTTTGAAACAAGCCCGATAAATCCGGCTATTTCCGCAGTCGATAATTCGACCTCTAATACGGTTGGCGAGCCTCATCATATCCGCAACACGGCTGGTGAGCCTCATCATTGTTCACAACATGGCTGGCGAGCCTCATCATATTCGCAACAGGGAGGGGAACCTCATAATATCCGCAACACAGCTGGCGAGCCTCAAACGTACTTTCAACGGCTGGTAAACCTCTGCACACCAATTTCTAAATATAGGCTCGACAAATCCCACTATTAACCGCGGTCGATTACTCGACCCCCAACGGCTGGCAAGCCTTTGCGCGCAAAAAAACAAACAATTCAAGGACATATCCCGAAAATGCCTCAGGTATGACTCCTTCCTATACCTAGGGAGCCTTTGTACGTAGTCTAACGGACTTTAAAGGACCCACACTAACAGTCAATAGACTCTAAACTATTCCCGACGGCATGTCCTTGACTCGAGTCCTCGAGTCGCCTCGACGTCGCCCTTCCCGACGGCAGGTCCTTGGCCCGAATCCTTCGATTGACCTGGGGGTTGTACTTTGACTTTCGCCTCGTCCAAGCCTCAGTCATCAAAGTGGGGGCTCTGTAGATACCCAGTATCTGTTGAATATGTTTAATGGGTTTCCTGTGCTCGACAATCTCCCTATCAATCCCAGGCATGTCTTTGTAGGACAAGGCGAATACGTCCTTCTATTCGAGCTAGAGGTCGATGAATTGTGTAGATACCCAGTATCTATTGAGTTTCCAAAAAACACCCGATGATTATCGGACTATAACATGCTTAAGAATCGAAGCATTTAATCGACAGTTTGTGTACAACTATACGTTGGAAAACTTAAAGCGATTTCGAAAATAAAACATTTCAAAAAAAGTACCTGGAGTGTTTAATGCATGATGATGGGGCCGCAATGGCACTAATTAGAGTAAAAACCGACACTGGACCAAAAACCGACTCAAAATTCAAATTCTGACTCGAACAACGAGTCAAACCGAGTCAAACACAAAAAACAAACTTTTCAAATGTTTCCATGTTAAGGTTTCCCGGAATCTTAAATGGTCAAGTACAAATCAAGTTCTTCCAAATCCTAGGATAGAACAAATCATGATTACACTTGTGTGATAACGACAAGACACCTCGAAGTCGTCCGAGATGGCTCGCGCCTCTATGAGCAGCCTATGCGGCCACGTCGCTTAAAACACACACAACCACCCATTTTCTTATAAATGCCCCTCAAATGCCACATTTGAGAGTTACGCGAGTGTCCGCCCCCTCATCTCTCCCATAAAATTCTAGACTCGACTTCTCAAGTCACCAACCGACACGTGTTTACGACCTACCGATCGTAAACACAAGCCTTACACATTGTTTGGTACCGTCATCGTGCATTAAACCACTTGACCGACCATCTCGACCACTACACCATCACAATACTTAAAAAACACTCTTTTACTTACTAAAACGATTTTTAAACCGAAGTTTTCGGCCAAACAAGTTGATACACTTTCGTCGGTTTCTCGTCTCAAGCCTAGCATTTAAGTATGAGGGTGTAAAACTCCTCTTCTACCATGTTTTTTATTTGTTTCATGACTATAACATGCTAAATCATGCATAACCTGGTCCAAACATGGGATGAATGAGCCAAAACCGGGTTTTTGGTTGAGGCGGAGGCTACTTATGTAGCACATAGGTTCGCGCCTAAAACCCCCTGCTCAACCTAAATCCAACCGTGTTTGGTCTCTTCTTCCATTTATTTTTATTTCATGTTTGTAATCGATTTTTACATTTCAAATATTTCAAATCATTTTTATGACAAGTCTTTAACCATAAAACATTTTTCACCCTTTGTTCCTAATACCATGACGGTTTAATCCGTGTTTCGGTGATAATATTTGGTTAATCACATTATAAAAGGTATTTTAAAACCTTTTATTTCATTTCTTTACATTTTGAAGGGTATTTTAAAGCCTTTCTCATTTCTTTTCATTTTCAAAACAAATGTATTAGTCACCAACACAAAGTCATCCATGGTTCTACATACCATGTCGGATTTTAACCGAGTATGATGATGAACGTTGACCAATTACAAACAAATGAACTTAAAACAATTAGTTCATAATCATTTTCAAAACTATTCATGTCAAGCTTTCAAAACCGAACCCGACATCGAATATTGTTAAAACAATGACGATTATTCAAGTCTCGTTCTTCAAATTAGCACAAAAGCGGCCTAAACGGCCTTTTCAAATCAAGACGGGTCTAAATACCCATTTGTTAATACATTTTACGAACTTTTTCAATGGACAAAAGACATCTTTCATCGTCTCTTGACCCTCACGTAAACAGGCCACTTACTTTTCCATTTTCAAACCAGGGCAGGCCCATTTGCATCGCCAACAGGCTCGCGCCTCTTATGGCTGCCTGATGCAGAATTTTTTCCATTCCAGCATTTGTCCAGGACGACCCCGACTTCGGTTAACCCAAATACAGGATGGATCAGATGACGAATCTGGTCATTTTACCCCACATTTGCAAAACGTCTCACCAAGACAAATGGATCACGTTATGCACCATAAACCTAATTTGGTAAATGGATGTTTAATGTCCGTCTTGCATGCAAATCAACATTAAATCCAACTCGACATCAAATAATTGATACTTGGATTAAACAAACCGACATAGAAAGCTCACATGCTAGGTTCAAACTAGTGGATGCGCATTCATGCATTTACCCGTTTTATCAATTTTTGCATTTAACCAACCAAGATCAATCAGTAGAGGCCGTTACCGCGGACGGGATTGGGTGTCCGATTAAAGGGCTTCCTAATACGTACCTTCACCTCTTACTCAGAAACTTTGGATAGTGGACGACCTTAACCAGGGCATACGAGAGTCATTCTAGAGATAGGATGCTAAAGAGGGACGATTCCTTATTTTTGGTACCTATGTCAAACACCGCTTTTTGCCTTGGTTAAGCTAGGTATAAAGTGGATTTGAACGGGTTCCAAGCATCCCACAAATGCTAGGTGGCGACTATGAACATCTCTTGCATCGTTTCGAGACACTTTCCGAGATGAAACCGACCGATCTAAAACGATCCAGTCAAAAGCATTTTTACGCCACCGAGCGTGGCTTTCAAAACGACTGCTGCCGTTGTCCATAGATTGGCTGCGCATCCACAGGTGGGCCATGTCCACATATTGGCGACTCCACTGGGGAGAACTAGGACACTAATTGATATTACGGTCATAGTTAGGTTCCTTGTCCGGGCCCAAAATCTAACCCTTTTCGACCAATTGGCTTGTCCCATCGGCGTGAGTTTTCTCATCCCCTCGTTTCGAATCCCGATTGAGTCAAGCATACCATTGGCGATACACATTCCTGTTTCGTCAAAGAGCTTTCATCACCTTCGAGCACGAGGCCTGGGCACCCTCCTTACACATTTTCTTTGGATTGGTATCCCTCTCGAAAATCGGGGTTTGATTGCTTGGTGTGTAACCCACCCTTTAAGCCAAAACCCGAGTCAACATTATGCATAATATAATGAAACTGCGAGTGCTTATGTGTTATGTGATCATAAGTCCTTCCGTGTCATTTTCAAACTTTCAAAAACAATCTTTTTCACCGTTATAATGGCCATTTCAAACCTCGGTCTCTCGCCGACCGTTGCATTTCAACACGCCTCACTAGGCCGTTGTAATGACTATTTTCAAACCCGGTTTTTTATAACCATTTCAACACGCCTTTCTAGGCCGTCGTAATGACGATTTTCAAACCCGGTTTTTTTATAACCATTTCAACACGCCTCTCTAAGCCGTCGTAATGAAGATTTTGAAACTCAGTTTTCTATAACCATTTCAACACGCCTTTCTAGGCCGCCGTACTGACGATTTTCAAACTCGGTTTTCTACAACCATTTCAACACTCTCTTCTAGGCCGTCATAATGACGATTTTCAAACTCAGTTTTTTACAACCATTTCAAAGCACCTTTTTACGCCGTTATAATCGCCGCGTCAAGACACGGATTTTAACCCATCTCGGTGCCGACAATGGCTCTTTCAAAACCCGAGAAAGGCACACACCCCTTTCTCGAGGCAGTTTAAAGATCCCGAGGACCCTACACCATCCCTGAGACCTTCTCAAATATTTCAAAACCCTATTTTCAAAACATTCAATTTTGAATTTCAAAAACCGTCTCTGAAAACAGTACATTGTTTTCCGAGCCGACTCAAACACAAACCGTCTTTCGAAAACAAACTCAAGACAACTCTTCAACTGACCGACTTTCGGAAATCCCTATTCTTCGGAAGCCGTCCATAAAGCGACAAACGAATCTTTTTGAAAATCTCTATTTTCGAAAACTTCAGTCCACCATTCCAATTCCACCTCGTGTCTATCGAGTTGAAGAAAACGTACTTATGGATCGTCTCACCATGAGACTCTTCCAACGGCGCCACATCACTACGTTGGACGCAAGTCAAAAAGTCCGGTCAACACCGTCACGTTATGAATCGAGTCAGCAGCGAGGTATCACACATGGTCATCCTCGTCTTGTTGAGTCTTATCTTAGTTCTGTCCTTTGTGTTGTCTGCGTTCAGTCTTTGGACCGTGTCGGATTAAAGTGTAATGTGATCCGTTTTTCTGGCTCAGAACCATGGCCCCGTCTTCAGCTTCGTCCAACAACAACGATAACAGAGATGTTACATTTGCTCAGCTAGCCAGCCTGCTCACTGCGCTCAAGGTCACTCTAGACCGTGTCAAGACCCGTATCGACACCCTGGAAAACAAGGAAACTGGAGAATACAACACTTCACCCTTGACTGAAACTGAGAAAAGGCTCAAGCTCTTGGAAGAACAACTCCTACCCCGGGGTAACAACATCCACCTCGAAAACAATCGAAGATTTGAACCCTTTGGGGATCAACTACCCGACAACTTTACATTGACTGATGTGCCCAAATTCAAGGGAGTGCAGGACCCACTCAATCACATTCGAGCCATCAAAGACTATATGGTCATAAAAGGGGTCAAACAGGAACTCTTCACCTGGATCTTTCCATTGTCCCTGGAACCGATCCCTCGCCAATGGTACTACTTCCGTGACCCTTAGAACCTCACTACCTGGGATGAGGTCGCAGTTGAATTTGCTAAGCAATATGCCGACAATGTCGAGATACAGTCCAACACCCGTACTCTTGAGGTCCTAACTCAAAATGATAAGGAGTAATTCACGGAATTCCTAAACCGTTGGAGAAGAGTAAGCCCTAAGTTGGTCAGCAAGCCAAGTGAGTCAACTTTGGTGGAGAAATTGTCAATAATCTCCGCCCAGCATATGCCAACTTACTAAGATACCAAAACATCAAGACATTCCAGGATCTATAAATCCTTGGAACCCGCATCGAAGACGACCTCCGAAAGGATCGACCCCATGCCCCGAGGGACAAGCTATCACTCTCCTCTTTAGAGAAGACAACATCAAGCACCTCGGCTATGAGGACATCATCAACATTGCCCAAAAGGACAACCAGTTCGACCCTACCGCCTTAATCTCTGATACTTACCCAGAGAAAACTACAATTTTCATTAGGCGCATATTCCACATTTCGTTTTGGTATGTTCAAAGAGGGAAGCGAACAAGAGTCGAAGTCGGAGGCAGAGTCTGTCTTAGCTCCTAGCACTCCTGATGTCCCAGTCCGCGTCCCCTTCCCACTATTTTATCACAAACTTGTGGCTGCTTTAGAGGTCGAGTCAACTAGCGTCATCCCCACTCCCATGGAAGGTGACAACCTGGAGCTTGTTCTAGGGGCCACCTCCTCTCCTGTATCGCCTCTGACTGCCCATGAGATGTTTGTCCCATGCAAGCTTTTTGCTCAAGTCGACTTAATGAACGCTAAGTTTGCTTATGACTAGTCTAAATTTAACTGCAATGCTATTCTGAACGACTATGAGGAATTTGACTTGAGTGACTACCCACCTCACCTAGCCAAAGAACTTAACAAACGGGAAACCAGGACCCCCATCATTGAGGAGACCGAACCTATCAATGTAAGGACCGACAACACACCTGAAGAACTTAGGATAGAGACAACCCTTGACCCCTCGAAAAGACAACTATTCATTAACCTCCTACATAAATACAAGGACGTATTCGCCTGGTCCTACAGAGAGATGCCTGGGATCGACCGGGAGATTGCGGAGCATAGGATACCCATTAAGCCCGGAGCTAAACCTGTAAAGCAAAAGTTGCGCTGAATGCGCCCTGAATGGGCCTTAAAAATCAAAGAAGAAGTGGATAAACAGCTCAAGGCCGGGTTCATCAATGTGTCTGAATATTCTGACTGGGTGGCCAACATCATACCTGTATCGAAGAAAGAGGAAATAATTTGGGTTTGCGTCGACTCAAGGATCTGAACAAAGCAAGTCCAAAGGACGACTTCCCTTTGCCACATGTTGACATCCTGGTGGACAATACCGCCGAGCATGCTCTCCTATCATTCATGGACGGGTATGCTGGGTACAACCAGATCAAAATGGCTGAGGAAGACATGCACAAGATTGCATTCACTAACATTGGGGTACATACAGCTACACGGTCATGCCTTTTGGCTTCATCAACGCTGAAGCAACCTATCAAAGAACCGCTACCACTCTCCTACAAGATATGATGCAGAAGGAGGTAGAGGTATATGTCGATGAAATGATCGTCAAATCAAAAGAAAGGGACGGCCACATCAACGCCCTTCAGAAATTCTTCGCTCGTCTGCGGAAATATAACATGAGACTAAATCCTCAGAAATGTTCATTCGGGGTCACCTCCGGAAAGCTCCTGGGTTATGTTGTAAGCAAAAGAGGCATTTCGATCGATTCGACCAAAATTAAAGCCCTTCAACAAATGCCTCGGCCTAAGAATGAGAAGGATATTCGGGGATTTCTCGGTCAGGTTCAGTACATCAGCCGCTTCGTAGCCAAACTCGCCATGATTTGTGAACCAATCTTCAAGAAGGTTTGCGCCTCCGATCACACCGATTGGGACGACGACTGTCAAAAGGCCTTCGACAGGATAAAGGAAATCATATCCAAACCTCCTGTCCTCATGCCACCTCAACAAGGAATTCCCTTATCCATATACCTGACTGTCACCAACACAGCCATGGAAGCAATGCTAGCGCAAATAGTCGACGGCGAAGAACGAGCCATCTACTACATCAGCAAAAAGTTCATTGTGTATGAGACAAGGTACACCCAACTGGAAAAGACATGCCTTACCCTACTATGGTCAACAAAGAAGATGTGGCACTACATGCTCAGCTACACGGTTCACATCTTTTCCAAGATGGACCCGGTCAAATACATCTTCCAAAAACCCGTACTAAACGATAGGCTGTCTAGATGGACACTCATGCTATCCGAATTTGATCTCAAGTTCGTACCTACCAAAGTTATCAAGGGAAGGGCAGTCGCCGATTTCCTAGCAGAAAATCCCGTCAACGAGGATCCAACAACCAACACATGGTCACTTCCTGACGAAGACATCCTTTGTGCTGACACCGACGCATGGGACCTATACTTCGATGGTGAATCTAATCTGAGAGGCTTCGGGGTAGGAATCCTTCTAATATCACCAGAGGGAGAACATGTTCCGATCTCAAAAAAACTAGTCTTCGCCGTCACCAACAATGCCGCCGAATATGAAGCATGGCTCATTGGCCTACAAGCAGCCATAACACTTGGCATCAAGAGACTGAGGGTCCACGGTAATTCCTCACTCATCATCAATCAGGTGTCCGGGTCATGGAAAATCCGAAGCGACAGCTTGGCACCCCACCGAGCAAAAATCAATCAAGAGGCCGAGTTCTTCGACCAGGTTGACAACTTCCACTTGCCACGAGAGGAAAATCAATTTGCAGATGTCATGGCAAAACATGCCGTGCTCGTCAACATACCTGATGACATGACATCGATGCCCTTACGGGTCGAGAGAAAGAGCGAGCCAGATAACATTTGCGCCATCAACGACGAGGAAAACCATGATGAACCTTGGTACCAAGCCATCCTCAACTATAAAACCAAAAACGAATTCCCTCCCAACTCTGATACAAGAGGACAAAGAGCCATCCGTTTCCTTGCGTCACAATTCGTGATAAACCAAGAACAATTATACAAAAGAACACCCCAATGGATTCTCCTCCTTTGCATTGACCATCACAAAGCCAAAAAAAGTCATGGGAGAGGTCCACGACAGAGAATATGGCCCCCACTTGAGTGCGATGATGCTGACCCGAAAAATCTTGCGATTAGGCTACTATTGGACCACCATGGAAGCCGATTGGCGCAACTACGTCAAACATTGCCACAATTGCCAAATCTTCGCCAACATACAACACATACCACCATCCCTTTTATAAACCATGACATCACCGTGGCCTTTCTCGACCTGGGGCATCGACATCATCGAGAAAGTCAACCAAATGCGTGGAAGCACAGTCCTATGCAGTCTTGACCGCCAAACAAGTGGCCAAGTTCACCCAGGACAACATCATCTGCAGATACGGGGTACCCCACGAAATCATCAGCGATCAAGGCTCTCACTTCCGGGCGGAAACACAAGCCTTATTGGACAAATACAAGATCAAACGACATCGATCATCCCTCTACCATCCCCAAACCAACGGAGCAATGGAGGCAGCAAACAAAATTTGTGTCACCATTATCAAGAAGATGCAAGATAATTACCGTGATTGGCCGAGTAAACTCCCATTCGCACTCTGGGGATACCGAACCTCCATTCGAATACCAACATGCGCCACACCCTTCTACCTTGCATACGGTATGGAGGCGGTTCAGCCAGTAGAATTAGAGGTCCCATCTCTACGCATCCTACTAGAGAGTCAAGTTCCTGAGGCGGAATGGACTCGTCAAAGTTTCGAACAACTTACGCTTTTAGACGAACGACGACTCAACGCCTTGCACAACGTCCAGCTATACCAACGATGTATACAACGGGCATTTTAAACCCAGGAACATCAAAGAAGGTGACTTGGTCCTTAAGTCGGTTCGAGCACCAGTACCCGTAGATCCGAGGGGGAAATTCAAACCCAATTAGGCCGGGCCATACGTGGTCAAGAAAATACTTTTGGAGGACGCAGTGAGACTGATTGTCCTAGACAGGGAGGATTTTACAAACCCAACCAACCTAGACCAACTCAAGAAATACTACCCTTGAATCGTAGCGACCAGCAACCTCACCCTAGTTTTACAACTAGCGATCACCTTAACCCTTTCAAGTCAAGTTCCTCAACGCCTTCTGATTTGAAATTGCATGTTTTATCGAGTCTAAGTTGCGGCACCTTGCCCGTTTTGAATGCCCTTTGATATGTCAAAGGCAACATCCATTTGCACTCAACCAAGACACATGAACTACAAGCACGATTTGATTTCCCCTTTTCAGGTGAATACATAGGCAGTCCTTACTTATACAAGAGGGATACAACCACAAAACCCAAATAAATAAACAAAAATATTTCGAACTACGATCATAGTTTGATTTCACCTTTTTAGGTGGATACGTAGGCAGTCCTTTCTTACACAAGAAGGATACCACTATCCCCATAATCAAAAAAACATCCCCATTATTAAAAAAAAAACACATCCCCATAATCAAAAATCATCACCCATATCAACTCACAAAAAAAAGGGAAAAACACTCCCTTTCCCACAAAAATACAAAGAAACAAGCCTTTCTCCCTTTCCACAAAACCCCAATTCACAAATGCGATGTTTAGGACAATTCAAGCCGAATTACCTTTACAAAATGGATGGAAGAAACAAGCGTTCACGACTCTTTTAACCCAAGCAATCCTGTTATTTAGTTAATAATGAGAAGGATTACAAATTCAACAACAAATAAAGCTCGGCAAGTCTACAACTTGTCTAAGCTAAGGTGACGACTAAGACACCGCACATAGTAAAACTAGAACAAATACACAATACATAGCTAGTACAACATAATAAAAACTCATAACAATAATACAACATAATAATAAAACGGGTAATAGAGATCTTCATTCTTCCATTCTACCTTTGCCTTTTCCCTCGGGGTACATCTTCCCCTTGTTCTTCTTGTTGGCCCGCCTAGCATGAACTTCCTCTTCGGAATGGATCCTCAACAGATCTACAACTGCAACGGCCTCTGGTCTCTTGCATGACCCCATATTCGGTCCAAAGCGAGCCCATACACGACCCACTACATCTTTGGGACCAGAGCTTCTCCTCTTGGGTGGCCTCATCACATCCGGGCTAGCTCCATTAACAAAATCATCAAAGAAGGAACGGTTGGCCTTGCCAACCTCTTTATACTTCAAATCAACAACCCCGTCTTTACTAGATTTGGACCTCTCCTCGAAGGTTTGAGCTCTTGACCACTTGACATAAGCGGGAGTCACCCATGTCGACGCAACATGGTTTGGTGCCTCTCAAAGCGGCCGAGTGGCCCACCATCTTTTGAAGACCTCCAAAAGCTCGGAGTTTCGAAAAACACTCACTTGGACGAGAGTATCTTGAGCGGGCACCTTTTGTTGACGCCCCATTTGCCTCATGAGCCTTTCGGGAAAAATGAAGGAAGTAACCTTCAAACCCACAACCATCAAAGAGCAAGAATTAGCAACCGGAGCGGGAAACCCCATGAAGGACCTTAAGTGCCACCATGGCACCACCCAGCGGATACGAGGACCACCCTCCTTCACCAATCTCGAGGTTGAATAGGCCTCGGTGGATGCAAAACTAACCGAGTACAACTTCTTCCTCATAGTAAGGTGACTGAATGGATTTAGAAGAAGAATCGGCCGGAGGCTCTACATACCTTAGCCTCTCCAATAGCCATACTTAGAGGATCCTTCGAGATCCAAACGACGGAGCTTCTCCACAAGAGCCCTTATTGTCCAAAGCTTGGATGATCTCGCAAAGCACCAACCATGATGAATCCCTACCATGCTCCATTTTCTCAACCACATGCACAAGGGTCATGCTACCATAGCATTTTGGCCCCTCCTTCTTCAAGGCATCAACAAAGAGGTATGCATGTACTAGGCAAAAGTCAGGAGCCCTTCTCCTAGCCACCTTTGAGACCTTGACATACAACCGGTTTGAGAAAATGTTGATAAGAGCCAACATATCCACACCATGAGGAGCAAGGAGAAAGTTTACTCGACTTGTCGACAATTCCAACATTGAACGAATTTTCTCCTTATAACACAACCGAGTCGGGGGAAGCACCGGAGTACAACATGGCCACCCACCAATGGGGCCTACTTTTTCGGCAAGAGGGCAAATTTCTCCTTTCAGAAGAAAAAAACATGATGTTTCGAATCCCAAAACCGAGAGCATGCTTCAAGAAACGAGGATTTCACCTTGACTTGACGAAGCGCCAATAATTGACCAACTCCCATGCAAATGAGTTGATACTTCTCGGGAGGCGACAAATCTCAACACCATTGTCGCAACCTATTTTCGAAAGCATCCATGAATAATTTTGTGGAAGTAGAAGAGAGGTTTTTAGAGATGTTTTTCGTGTTTCGGATGATGAAACAATGAAGCACAAACGTCCTTATTTATACAAAACAATCAGCGCCTTTACCCGAAAAAAGGGGAAGCCGACTTCTATCGCTGGTAGGCTCGCGCCTCTTTGGGTTGTTCCTCTGGATTCCCACCTTGAATTGTCCCTTTCAAGTTGTGTTTCTTCCTGACACCTCAACCCTCCTGCCACAAGACTCGCGCCTCTTCGGGCCTATACAAGATGTTTTGTGTTTTCTCACAATCACATTTCCTTGTTTTCCCGTTTTACGAAATCCGACACGGTTTCCATGACGCAGCTTTAAACATACGGGTTTTCTCTATCTTTTTTTTAGGGGGTAGGGCTAGTCGCCCCGATCCGCGACGGATCGTTCCCATGTCAGTCGAAATTCCAAAATTTTTTACCTTCTTCGCATTTTCCACAAAAATCGAAAATTGATAACACGACGCCAGTTTTCTTCAAAATTTCAAGCTCTCGCGAATCCGAGTCTTGATCTCACAAAAATCAAACCAAATACACTCGCAAAAATCTTTTTTTAAAATTCACCCCTTCCGGTTTGAGTTTTAATTTTTCGAGTTACAAATCAATTCCGACAAATTTCAATGCAATTTAATTCAAGACACGAGTTAATTGCTCAAATTTCAAATCTATTCTTTTTGAGAAATCCAAACGTGACGACTTGTCGTGGTTTCAAAATATCATTTAAAATTTCAGTTTTAACTTCGAGTCATCACGGTTAATTTTGTTTTCAATCAAACGCTTTATACGTGTTTCTGTTTATGCGTACGTGCTACCTGTTACCTGTTTTCTACACTAACGATGCAGGAACTAGTGCGAAGCAAAGGGGAACTGACAATTAGAACAACCTTGAGGATATTGACTTCCCCAAGGTAAAGAAAAACATAACTAAAAACAATTAAAGAAAATCAAATCAAGTTAACACCGTCCCCGGCAACGACGCCATTTTTGGTATGAGGTTTAAACTCGTCGTCAAAAGTTACCTACCCAAAACAATATTTATAACTTCACAAACTACTCTTAGTAAAGAGGCAACTAAAGGTCGGACCCCAAGGGACGGGTATTGATGTAGGATTTTCAATTGCAAATAGTTGCGTCTTAGGGTGTCACAATTTTGGTTGAGATAGGAGATCAAATAAACTAATCAACAAGGTAAAAGCAAGGTAATAAAAACAAGCAAGATGATTAAAATGAGATGTAAACAATTGATTAAAAGCACTAGGGTGTCATGGGTTCATAGGGGATTCATGGGAGTTGATCATACAAACATGTTCTCTACTAGATGCAAGCACTTATTGTTGCGATGGGATTGAGTTGGTGTATATCTTACAATCCCTAAGAAGGTTTGGGTCCCGGAGCCGAATCGATTAGATTGTATAACACCTACAAGTCGACTTAGTCCTTCCTATTCAACTATATGCATGGTTTAATGAGACTCGAGTTAGTTTATGTCTTACAAGTCTCACTGAAAAGATAATTGATGGGTAAAAAATGCAAGGATTCATAGGATCGCATTTCATCAAACATAACATGTGCATAAGTTGGAATCACAAAAAGCAAACAAATTAATTATGAAAACATATTAGATTAAGCACTACAAAGAAAAGGTTCCATAGCGACGGAAAACTCCGTCGCAAATATGCCAATCCCGTCGCAAATACAGAACTTGCGACGGAATTGCAACGGATTTATTTTGTCGCTTTATTTCGTCGCAAAATTTAGTTTTGCGACGGAAATTCCGTTGCACAGGAAATTTCGTCGCAGTTCGCTGTTCATGGGAGGCCACGTAGGCACATTGGTCAACCATAAAGTCAATATTTGCGATGGAAATTCCGTCGCATAACACTGTTCATACAGGCCACGTATGCAAAGTAGTCAACCATAAAGTCAATATTTGCGACGGAAATTCCGTCGCAGAACACTGTTCATGTAAGGCCACGTGTCCCCCAAGTCAACCAGAAAGTCAACATTTGCGACGGAAAATCCGTCGCAAATTCCGTCGCAGGGCAGAATTAACCAGGGGGTTTACAGCGCTTTTGCAGCTCCCCCATTGCTTTGAAAGCAATTACATATACTCCCGGTTTCCTACAAACATACAGAAATCCAGCAATTGACATATTCACAACTCGTTCAAGACGAGATTTTCCAAACAACGTCTTCGCATTAACTTAAAATAAACGGTTTACAACCGTTTAGTACAATAATTGTTCAACAAAGAAAGCTAAATAAGTGCATAAACTACGGGGTAGGAGTGATAACTACTAATCAACTAACAACTACAAATAAATACACGGGAGTAGGAGTAGGCCTAGCATTGTCGCCACCATCATCATCAAAGTCATTGCTAGCTTGAGATACACCTCCGGGGTTACAAGTTTGAGTGGTAAAACCTTGTTGGCTCAAGAACTCCTCTATTGCCGCAATCCTTAGAGATTGTTCGGCCTCGACTTGCTTAAGTCGGGCATTCTCTTTTGCGACTCTACCAACAAAACCCGGAGTATGAGGAGTAGAAAAGAGGTTACCAGTCGAGCGGCGGTGGTGCTCCCAAATTTGTGGTGCAGCATTTCCCGCGCCAAGTACTCTACCTTTCTTATCAAATCCTCCATGTTCTTCAATATAGATCTCATTATCATCGATGGTCTCGACCCCTTGACTCTGAAGCTCAGTTTTCTTTGAGTTGATTTTACCCTATATCAACAAAAAACGAAAGATTAGATACCATCTACTAAATAATCATGATTGAAAAAATGATTTAAAAATTAAATAATTATAGTAACTTACGAAGAGTTGACCAGTTTTTTTGGATAACCATCCTTTTGTGCTATGCTTCTTTGTCTTCTCCAACAACTGCAAAGCGGACGGAATATCTCCTTTCTCATCTTTATCAATGTACAATTTTGATACTTGTTAAATATAATTACTAACTTTAAATAAAGTTAAAGAAAAAAAAGGTAATAAATTAAAAAAGGAAGTGAAGAAATTACCATTGAGTCCATATATTGCAATGTGTTTTTTCGACCCATTAGGTGAGTACCTAACGCCTTCCCTTTCTCGTCACTTCCCGACCTACGGTTGGCCGAATTCTGCTCCGATCTTCCCGCGAAACTAGGATCTTCAAGTGGTCTATTCTTCAATTGACGGTGCAACTCAACACTAATCCAATCCGGCTTTTCATGCTCTTCCTTATGATAAGCTCGATAAATCATTTGCCGTAAACGGGTCTTCATGGCATCTTCCCAAGCCTTCTTAACCCTTGCCTTGTCGCGGGGATCGTAACTAACAAATAAGAAATTGGCAAAGTAAGAAATTGGCAAAGTAAGAAATAAAATAATCAAATGATAGCAACCAAATAAGAAATTGGCAAAGTAAGAAATCAAATAATCAAATAATAGCAACCAAATAAGAAATTGGCAAAGTAAGAAATCAAATAATCAAATAATAGCAACCAAATAAGAAATTGGCAAAGTAAGAAATCAAATAATCAAATAATTGCAACAAAATAAGAAATTGGCAAAGTAAGAAATCAAATAATAGCAACAAAGTAAAAAAATAAGATTGAAAAAAAAGTAAGATTGAATGAAAACAAAGTACATTTCATTAAATTAAGCCATACGGCATCTACAACTAATAGTACCAACAAAGTAATAAGATTGAAAGAAAGGGTACAAAACATCTACAACTAATATAAATCCTAGTCATCATCATCATCATCATCACTTAAATTAGTGTTTTCGCTGCGTTCAAAAAGCGAATCTAAAAAATCCTCATCATCATCTTCTTCTAAATACTTCTTCAAAGCCTCCTCTCCTAACTCTTCCTCATCTTCCTCCTCTTGCATATCATCATTCTATACTTGCATTTCATCTCCTTGCATTTCTTCTTGTTCCTCCTCCACATTTTCATTCTCATTTTCTATTTCAATTATTGCCAATGTTGTATCACCATTATTAACATCTTCTTGAAAGATAGATTCATCAGTAGGAGCATCAACTTGTGATATTGCCTTTATTTTAAATACTGCTGACCACTGATCTTTATCTGTTTTGATATTTGGATAAGGAGCATAGAAAACTTGTTCCACTTGATATGCTAACACAAATGGGTCATATTTTGGAAATTTTTTGCTCCGATTAACATCCACAAGTTTATATTCCTTATGTACTTGCATTCCTCTTTCTGAGTTATCTATCCAATTACATTTGAATAAAATAACGTTGTATGGGTTTTTCTCGCCAGTATAAGACAGCTCAACAACTTCATTTAGGGTTCCATAGTAGTCAGCTCCTTCAGTCGAACTCACACACACTCAATTGTTAATTGTCGACTTTTCCAAATCTTTCCCATCTATGAAAGCTCGAAATTTGTATCCATTGATGGAATAACGCTTCCATGTTCTTACTTTTCTTGAAGGTCCATTTGCTAAGGCAACTACAACTGGATATTTTAAATTATTTACTTAGAATTACTGATAATGAACCAATTATTTACCAAATAATAATATAATTTAAATAAGCATTATAGAATATATATTATTTACTTACTTGACCTCTAAGCCAGTCAAGGAATTTTGTTTCAAATTTGTTCCAAATATCCTCGGCCATAGAAACCTCGGGATATTCTCTTTTGATGTAATCCTCAAACAACCTATTCAAAAATGCCGAATTAAGTTTTGAATTAATTTTTGCATGTTTTACTTGAAACAACGTTTAAAATTAAATTTTTTTTCACCTACCTTTACATACGTTTCAAGTCATCATAATCACAATTAGATAAAACATAGAGGTGTGCACGTTCATATTCGTTATCTTCCAAAAATCTTTCACGACATTTTCCAGATGTAGTGCCCTCATGATCTTCAAATAGCTCAGGCAAGGTAGAATACTTCGCCTTTTTCTGACCTATGTCAAGGTCTTTTGCCTTTGTGTCTATATGATCTTCAAAGTAAAAAGAACAAAAATTTGCTATTTCTTCAAGCAAATATGCGTTGCATAATGACCCTTGAACACGAGCTTTATTTCCAATTTTTTTTTCAAATGATTCAAGAACCTACAAAAAAAAATTGGTTAAGAATGAATGAAATTAAGTAATAACATTAAAAGGCTTCGTAAAAGATATTGATATTACCTCTCAAAAGGATACATCCACCTATATTGCACAGGACCACCCACTTTCACTTCATATGGCAAATGAATTGGCAGATGTTCCATTGAGTTAAAAAATGAAGGTGGAAGTATTTTTTCCAATTTGCAGATTATCTCGACAATATTTTTCTCGAGACTTGTTATTTTTTTAATTTGTACTGATGAAGTGCACAAGTCTTTGAAAAATTGACTAATCTCAGTTATGGCGTTCCACTCATTTTTAGGGAGAAGGTGCCTTAAAGCAACCGGCAGTAAACGCTCCATAAACACATGACAGTCATGGCTTTTCAAGCCATGTAGCTTCAACACATTCATATAGACACATCTTCTCAAATCTGAAGCATAGCCGTCTGGAAACTTTAAATTACATATCCAATCACACAACACTTTCTTCTGCTCTTTTTTCAAAACGACTGAATCCACCTTTCGCGACCTTGAACAAAGTTGTAACATGTCTTTTTGTGCATTTGGGTTCAAGGTTGTCTTGTTGTCTTTTCTATCCTTCACCGTGTGAATTAGTTGTTCGAAAAAAAATTTCTCAATATGCATGACATCAAGGTTATGTCGAATTAGTAGTGTGCTCCAATATGGAAGCTCCCAAAAATACTTTGTTTCCACCACCCAATTCGTTTCGCTTTAACCGTTCTCAATTCATGGTCAGATGCATCCACGATTTTTGGTAAATCTTTCACACATTCCCACACTTGTTCGCCCGATAACCTCGTTCCAGCAACATCGTTCTCTATTCTTCCTTTTTGAAAGTGGACCTTATCCTTGCAAAAAGTATGATCAGTGTCTAAATATTGTCTATGACAATCAAACCAACTCCATTTTATGCTATGCTGAAGCCAAGTCGTTTTAGTCTCTTTTTTCGTACAACATGGACATGCATTCTCACCAGCAGTTGACCAACCAGATAACATGCCATAAGCAGGAAAGTCGTTGATCGTCCATAGGAGTGCGGCTCTTAAGTCGAAGTTTTGTTTCCTAGACACGTCATATGTAAACAATCCCGTGTCCCACAATTGCTTCAACTCGTGAATTAGAGGCTGTAAATAGACGTCAAGGTTTTGTTTGGGACTCTTTGGTCCGGGAATAATTAATGTTAAGAACATAAATTGTCTTTTCATGCATAGCCAGGGTGGTAAATTGTAAGGTGTAAGCATCACCGGCCAGCATGAATAACAGTTCCCGAATGGCCCAAAAGCCGAGAAACCATCGGTGCAAAGTCCAAGTCTAACATTCCGAGGCTCAGATGCAAAAGAAGGATGAAGATGATGAAAATTTTTCCACGCCTCACTGTCACTTGGATGAGACATTGTCCCACTAACTCGGGGGTTTTCATAATGCCAATGCATTTGTTCCGCGAGGTTTTTTGTGGCATAAATTCGTTGCAAACGTGGCCCTATTGGGAAATAATTTAAGAAATTTTCGGGGACCCTTTTGCCATTTGCATTCTTTGCACTTTTGTACCTAGCTCTACCACATTTTCTACACTTGTCAAGAAGAGCGTCGTCCATCCAAAAAAGCATGCATCCATTAAAACATGCATCTATATTTTCATGAGGAAGTTGAAGAGCTTTGAGAACATTTTTGGTTTCATAGAAGTTACGCATCAAAATATGATCTTGAGGAAGAAGGTCTCCCATGAGTGACGTGAAACCATCTACACATTTATGGGCTAAGTTGAATTCACATTTCGGAGTGACAAGCCTTTAATTGATTTGTAGCAATGAGAGTCGACATCCCTCGTGGACAGGTTGCTCGGCACGTTTTAACATTTGAAAAAAGGCTAATACATTGGGATTTGGAGATTCATCAACCACCTCGGCATTAAGAGCTTCTTCCCTAATTTGATCAATGTTATCGCGCAACGCATCCTCTACCATATCCCTATAAGGATTGTCAGAGGGCATTGCCATTTCCTCTTCCTCAACGGGGAATTTCTCTCCGTGACACACCCAATCATAATAGTTGTCACAAAAACCTTTTAGACCAAGGTGTTTTCGTACTTTTTGTTCAACTAAAAACTTTTTATTTTTGCACTTACTACATGGACACCTAATTTCTTTATTTCTAATGAATTCGTCTTGTTCCTTAACATAATCAATGAATTTATTAACCCCTATTACGAATTCCTTCCTTAATTTTTTATTGGAATCCAACCTTTCATACATCCAGTTTCGTTCTAATCTCTTCATTGCAAATCAACATATATATTAGTAAATAACAATTATTAAGAAAAATGGTAAGAGCATTCATAAACTCATCTTTGAATCTTTCATACAACAACAACAACAACAACAACAACAACAACAACAACAACAACAACAACAACAACAACAACAACAACAACAACAACAACAACAACAACAACAACAACAACAACAACAACAACAACAACAACAACAACAACAACAACAACAACAACAACAACAACAACAACAACAACAACAACAACAACAACAACAACAACAACAACCACAACCTGCAAAAAAATACTTTCAGTATTGGGGTCCTTATCTCTCCAACCTAAACCCATCTTTGAATCTTTCATACCATTAGTGAATACCCAATTTTTTTTCTTGATCGTAATGAGACAAAAATTCGCAAAGACACTTCCTTACGATTCTCCAAATACATTATTTAGAATGAATTCTCACTCTACATATGTATTCGGAGAACATTAAAGGAAATGTCAACCAAATTTTGTCTCATAACAATCAAGAAAAAAATTGAGTATTTACCACCTAAATGGCATAAAAGATTCAAAGACGATCCAAAACGGGGACTATTCAAGAATTACACCTAACGTGTAATCCCGAACGGCAGTACTAGGTCAAAAATATATTAACAATCAAAGATACAAAACATTATGATTTCACAAAAACACAACCATAGGATAAATTAATATTTGTAAAAAAATACATATGACAAAATTTGGCTAAACTAAGCAAAAGTAGAGTAAGCATAGTAAAATTGGTTAAAACATCCTAAACTGGTTTTTAGCTAAACTAAACTACCTTAATAATCCTAAACATTCTAAATTGGATTTTAATTAACTAAATTATTTTAACAATCCTAAACTTAATTAAGCTAATCATTCTCAAAATGATTTAAACATCCTAAATTGGCTTTTAACTAAACTAAACTACCCTAATAATATTAAATATCCTAAATTGTATTTTAATTAAACTAAATTATTTTAACAATCCTAAACTTAATTAAACAAATTATTCTAAGCATCCTACACTAATTACTCAAACATCTTAAATTAGCATCCTAAATTATCCTAAACTAAGCATCCTAAATTAATCAAGCATCCTAAACTAAGCATCCTAAATTAGCATCCTAAATTATTCTAAGCATCCTACACTAACCATAATTAATCAAAATAATAACCATAAAACAACCCTAATTAATCAAAATAAGAAAAATAAGTAAACAAACCTTGACTTAATTGAGACAAGGAAGTGGGGAGGTGGTCGGCAGCACCGGGTCAGGCGGCAGCGGCGGCACGCGGCAGGGGTGATCGGAGTGAGGGCGGCGGAAAGAGAAAAAAAGGAAAGGAGAAAGGGAAAGGGGAAGGGGAAGGGGAAAGAGAGAAAAAGGAAAGGAGAAAGGGAAAGGGGAGAGAGGGCGGCGGAAAGGGTGGTGACCGGAGTGGGGTGGTGGCCGGAGTGGGTGGTTACCGGAGGAGGATTGTCGAAATTATTGAAGAGAGATAGGGGATTAGGTAAAAATAATAGAAGAGAGATAGGGGGACACGGGTGAAAACCCGTCTATGAAAAAAGCCTGCGACGGAATTTCCGTCGCAACAATAAAAAAATATTTTCCACTGTGAGCTGGAAACACAGTCATTAAAAAAAGGCTGCGACGGAAATTCCGTCGCAGGGAAAATATTATTTTAATATAGCGACGGAAATTTCGTCGCAGACTTTATTATTATTTTAATATTGCGACGGAAATTCCGTCGCAGCCCTTCCCGCCATGTCAGAAAATTTGGCGGTCTGGGAAATTTTGTTGTGACGGAAAATCCGTCGCAAGTCTGTCGCATAATCTGAGGTCCGTCGCAGGATCCGTCGCAGTTTTAAATTTGCTACAGATTAATCTTCCGTCGCAATGTGTCCGTCGCATCGAAACGTTTTTTTTGTAGTGAAGCATGAATCAATCCCCATGTTGGTTTCCCCTAATTCCCCATTAACCCTAGTTAAGGTAACTACTCACTCATTATCAAGTTTAACATGCTAACAAGGTTGTCAATCACACTAGCAAAGCAAAACATGATGAACAAATGAAAATGATTAACAATAATTAAACAAGGTTAAGAGAGAATTATACCTATGAAGATGATTCCAAATAATAAAGCAAAGAATAATAGAAGTACTTAATGATTTATGGAAGGTTGTCAATCCTCCAAATAAACCCAAATATTCTTCTAATTACCCAAAATAAATGAAGAACAATAGAGAAATTAAGGAAAGATTAAGTAATGAGATTTGTATTAAGACAAGATTAAGAGTTGATTACAAGATTAATAGAGTATTAAGATTGCATTAAGATAGCATTAAGATAAGATTAAGATTCATGATAATCCAAGTAGTACAATTGGGTATTTATACTACAGATTAGGTACAAGGATTAGGGTTACTAAGGGCTTAAATGACTATTAAGTCCTTAAGAAAAGTTGAGGAAGTGCTCCTCTCGACGGAAATGAGCATCTCCGTTTTGCTAGCCTCGCCATGATCCAAGCGTCTTGGATACTGGCACGGGCTCTCTAGGGTATGATCCGAGCGGATTTTCAGTGAGACGCTCAGATCTTCTTGCTTCAGGACGAGTGTCTTAGGCACGGGACGCTCGGATGGTGGTGGAGGGAGACGCTCGGATCCTCTGTGATCCGCTCGGATCCCACGGCAGATAACTTTTCTTCTTTTCTTCCTTCATAATCCGTAAGGATCAATCCGGGGATGCAAGGATCCTTTCGTCATTGCCCGTTTCACTTTATTATCTACATAGGCCTTCTAGTGATGTCTTCTCTTTGATGCTTGGTCATTAGATGCGATCAATTTAGCTCCATTTCGCCATGTAAATGCAAGGTTTGCACTCCCCTCCTACCAAGGAAACAAAACCTCAAAGAATATGCAAAATGGGAAACTAAAGATAGTAAATAACCCAATTATGTACTATAAAGCATAGGAACGAAGTTAATTCGGGGACTAAATGTGCTCAAATATGAGTCACATCACTAGCTGTCGACACCTACAACCAAAAGGTCCTTCAATACAACACAAGGCAAGACACAAATGAGGAGGAGTATTCAGATCGGAAACTCACCCTCAAAATAGTCAACCTCCACTCCACGCCAACATCGGTCACCTCAACGACCGCGGGCTCTAGCAGATGCAGTTGTAGCTCCTCACCCCATGGCCCCTGAAAGGTGATCTCTGCTGGGAAAACTGGGGGTTGGGTCCTCATCAACGCATCGACCCCCTATAATTTGGGTCCACATCGAAGATAACAAACCCTCCTGTCAAAAAGGACACAATGAAAACAAAGAACAGGGGAAAACATACCTTGATCGGGTACCAGGTAAGCCTCGACAACCAAAAGGTGTTGTAGTCGGCCTCCCGTAACAACAGCTTCTCACCTCCCTGACCGTGAAGGTGCTCCTCAACTTCGTCGGCTTTTCGACTACTGGAACAACACCCTAGGCAGGTCGACCGACACCACGAAGGTTTTAGTAAAGCACTGACGAGCTAAACGCTCGCTCAGGTACAAAACCCGCTCGAACGCCTTCTCAAGGTACAAACGCCAGGAGCTGCGAGGTCGCAAACGCTCCCTGGCAGCAGCCGGCACGTATGTGTAGTTCTTCCAAGGCCACCCGACAAACTGCGCTCAAAAAAGGGCTAATCAACTAAGTGGGGGCTTTCTAAGCTACCTAGTCATCCTATCTCGATCTGTTTCTACAAAACAAAAGGGGTAAGAGGCAACAACTTACGTCAGCAATGATACCCGTCGTTGTGAGTACCAAAGATAAAATTTATAATTCCTATTAAGACTAACCTAGGCTAGTGGCAACAGGGTCGAACCACAAGGAGGCAGATGTAAATTCTAGTTGATTTATATTTAGTCTATGGTAACAATTGTGGGGGTTGAGTTGAGATGAACTATAGCAAAGAGCAAATAAAGATAATAAACTAAAAAGACGGTTTAACAGATAAAGAAAGGGGTACTAGGATGATCGGTTCATTATAGCTTCGGCGGACAAACTAAGCGAGTCGAGTCAACACAGTGAGGCGGGAAATAAAGAGGTCCTCTCGGTCCACTCTTACCAAATAGCATCTCTCGATCTCGCTAAAGGTCCCTAATATCACTAATACTAACTTTCGTTCTGAAAAGTGACTAATGGTCTAAACTATACCTATCTTTCGATCTTAGCACAGTTTAGTCGATTCAATTGATGGTCTAATAACTTTCCCTATCTTTCGATCTATTGGGTCAGTCACAAAAGGGTATCTAACTGGTCGCATGCATTCGATTCGTTAAATACAATTAAAATCAATTAAAACGAAAGGTAACCTCACGAGGTCAGTCGATCGACCGGGTAAGGTGGTCGATCGACCAACACGCGGGTCAGGCTGTGTCTAATCTAATGCCGCCTATGCTACAATTCCCCTACATCCTAGCACAAACTAATTAGCTACTCATACTAACGATGATAACGACAATGAAATTAACGAAATATATAGAATAATTCATGCTTAAAACGAATGAACAAACAATTAACAAGCGATACTAAGATGGTTTCGGGAATCTAACTATCAATTCTATGCTAAAAACGAAGTAGAAGTAAATTGAAATAGGGCAGAGTAATACCAAGGTTGCAGAGGAATGATTAAGAACAAGAACAAAATTCCGATGCTCACAATATTCCAAACCCTAATTAGTAAACTAAAACTCAATGTAATTTCTGATAATAAAGCTTCATGAAAACTAGGTATTTTTCAGTTACGTTATATAGAAAGTAACGTAACTTCTTATTCCAAAACCTCAACTTAACGGGCTTCAAGATTCACGGTCTTTTAATTCACGTCTGGAATAGCAATCTGGTCGATCGACTGATCGGACTAGTCGATCGACCGCAGCGGTGAAAGTAAGCCAGAACCCGAGGGTTGGTCGATCGACTGATTGGACTGGTCGATCGACTACTTGAACTGCTACTTGACTTCTTAAAACTCGTGGACTTGTCTTTTGGGCCTTGAATCGCGCACCAAGCTCGTTCCTTAAGTGATTCTTTTACGTCATTTGCAATGTAGATTACTCGGGGACGGATTTGGCTTTATTTCCCGTTGAATTCTTCACATTTCTGCAATAATGTACAAAATACGGAAGTAGACGGAAATAGGGAGAAATGTAGCATAAACTACAAGAATGAGCTCTGAAATGCGTGTAAAATGGGATGTAAAACATCATATAAATGACACGCATCAAGCAACTCGAAGGGCGTTCACCCGACGCCTGCAGTCCTCGTAATTCGACTTAGTCGACTTCCTTGAGCCACAGTCCAAGCCCTCACGGCAGGGTAGGCCGAAGGAACGCCACCACTAGTCCCCGGGCGCAGAGTGATGAAGTAAGCGTACAACCAAGCCTGTAGCAAAACACAACAAACACAAATCAGTTAATTTTTTCAAAAATTGCCAAAATCAAAACCACAAATCAAGATCAAACTCAACCAAAAAAACTACAAAAACGCTCGTACCTCCAAGATGAGGTCAGGACTAACCAAAGTAGGAGAACTACCATCTCCCATCGCCTCCAAACGCATCGCAGCGTGCAAGTACCGGGTAAAACTCGCCAAAGCCGGTGTAACCCAGTCAAACTGACCCAAAGCATCGAGGTCAGCAAGAAGAGGAAGTACCTTGGTCGACAAGAGCTCACCCTTGTCCCCAAAGTACGTGGTACCGAAGAAGTACCACAACCAGAAACGCGCCCCCTGCGCGTCAGCTCTAGCCTTAGCCTCCGGGCTCGCCAACGGCGCCGGAGTGTAGGCCACCGCTCTCCCCCTGAAGTGATCCCTCACATATGAGCTCGCGATAAAGTAAGGAGTGATGTCAGAGGGTTCGGGCAAAGCACTGCCAATCAAACCCGTAACCGCAGGGCAAGACACTCTCTCCGGTGTCTCCGGGAACTAAACAGGCGTCTTGCCACAGGGCAGGCCTGATATCATGGCAAAATCCTCTAAGGTCACATCGACCTCCCCAAAATCCATGTAGAACGACGACATCGTGTCCCAGTTATGGTCCAACATGGCTTGGATAAGACACATGTTCGACCTAATCGAAGCCCTGTGAATATCCCGCCAAGAAGCCACCAACTGCTCCAAAGCCGACCTCTCTATCAATGCCCTCGTACCGGCTCGGAGAAGGTCGTAGAAACCCAGACAACTAGTGAAGCCCGAGAATATCCTCATGGTACCAATCTCCTGGAATGGGGAAACAAACAACGTCAGAACAGCTATTCAGGTCTAAAATGTCAAAAACGACAAACACTCGACAAAACGGTAAAACTTACCAGGCCCTCGTGTGCACGGTAGGAGAGGTGAGTGTCTAGCCGGAGCAACAGTTGGCTAACGTCAAAACCCTAAGCCCAAGCAGGCGCCGCCCGCAGGTTCAACCCCCGCGTGGCAGTAAGCCGTCTAGCCTCCTAACCCGCAACGTGAATGTCGTCCTCAACCGTCTCCGCCCTACGTCTGTTCAACCCATGAGACACCACACGACAGGGAGGAGGCCTCTCAACGACCCTAACGACGTTCTGCAACTCCCATCTGGTCGGTCGAGGACCCTCCTCCTAACAACCCTCCTCTCGGAGGTACCAGCCTCGGACCCTGTCTGAGTTCTCTCAACACCAGCACCTCAACAACGGGCTCCTCCCGAGCCCTAGCGGCTCCCTTAGCACAAACAGTCCTAACAACGGGCCCCTCAAGAACCGCAGCGACTGCCTCCAACCTAGCAACCCCCTCGGCGGGCTCATCCTCCTCGGAAGCGTCCTGTACTACCACCTCAGGTGCATTAGCCGGAGTGGTAATCAGACCAGTCCCGAACAGGTCCTCCAAAGTCTCAGCAATGGACCCGGTGGGCTCCGAACACTCCCCTGTAATCAAAGGCAAGGCCAGAACGTCAGCCGAGATTTCAGCATTACGACGGCACAAAATGGACAAATCTAAAAAAAAAAAAACTGCAAAACAAAACAAGGGCAATCCCGCCCAAACCAAACCAAACAAAAACAACGAAACAATCCACAAAAACCGCACAAAAAAATGACTCGCCCTTCTTTTCAAGAAAAAGACGGGTCAAAACAACAACAAAAATGACACCTCGAGACCCACACAAGGTCTTCCAACAATCAAAATATCCCCGACGCAATGGGGTTTTTTCCACGGCTCCAAAAAGGCGGTTTTGCCCCAATTTGAGCGCAAAAAGGTCAAATTTTCAAAATACGACCACAACAAAACAACGTGATTTTACCACGTCTCAAAGCGGCCTAAACTACCAAAAAGGTCCGTTTCAAAATAAATTGACTCAATTTGAGCTCAAACAGACGCTTATTTTGACAGACATAAGACCGTCGCAAAAGGTAAAAATTCCAATTTTGCCCACAATACCCGACAAAGTTTCAATATGGCAAACATGGTCTTCCCCGACTACAATACAACCTAGTGGGGCACACAACTCAAGCAAACAAACTTGACAATGTGAAATGAGACGGTTTCCTCGTCTCAATCACGTTTTTCGAACATAGGGAGCGGGAACGAGGACATAAATGCAAACTAAAAGCACTCCTATACTTCTAAACAGGTTTTTAACCTAATGCAATCATCAATTTCACTCGCAAAAGGCTTAATCAAAAACGCCCAATTTGATTTTTGAGGGTTTAGATTTTCGCCCTAATTTAATCAACAAATGGACCAACAAATTCAAATGAATTCAAGAGGATTTACGTAACTTGAGATGACATGTTGGCAATGGCACGAACTCAAGCAAGAAAAGAGACACAAAAATGGCGTTTTCTTTATGTTTGTCGAGTGTTTAAGGAAGATGAAGTGAGAATGGCGAGCAGCCTGTTCTTGCGTCTTTTCTACAAAAATAAGGAAGCTCCCTTATATCGCCAAAGGACTCGCGCCTCAATGGGGTGTTCCCTTGCTTTGTTCAGCGAAATCTTGGGCTTTGGCCCAATTTCCCACATAAACTTCGATTTTCAACGACGGCAATAAAAACTGTCATTTCAAAAAAAAAAAAATAGTGAAATTCAAAATTCACTATTTCCCCAAATTTTCAACGACGGCAATAAAAAACGTCATTACAAAAAACGATAATAGTGAAATTCAAAATTCACTATTTCCTCAACTTTTCAACGACGGCAATAAAAACCGTCATTTCAAACACAATAATAGTGAAATTCAAAATTAACTATTTCCTCAAATTTTCAACGACGGCAATACAAACCGTCATTTCAAAAAACAATAATAGTGAAATTCAAAATTCACTATTTCCTCAAAATATCAACGACGGCAATAAAAACCGTCATTTCAAAAACAATAATAGTGAAATTCAAAATTCACTATTTCTTCAAATTTCAATGGCGGCAATAAAAACCGTCGGTTCAAACACGAAATAGTGAAACCCAAATTCACTATTTTCAAAATCTTGACGGTGGCATTAAAAGCCCCATCTGTAAAAAACAAAACCAATAGCAGGATTCAAACTCCCCAAACACACATCAAACGACAGAATACGCATCTGTCCCATTCATACAAAATCAACGTTAATAAGAACCGCTATCTCTCTTCGAGATTCAAAACTCACCGCCGACCACGGGGACCAGGCTCACTAACCTATCCCTTTTTGGCACCACAAACATTCAATACAAACACCGAGATTCCCCAACCGGATATCGGAGGCTTCCTCACAAAGCCCGCTAATTCGAACAACTTCCTGAAATAAGCCCATCCAACACGGCTATTTTCGGCCCCACGGTCGATAAATCGACCTTCAATATGGCTGGCGAGCCTTACAATGCACAATCAATATGGCTGGCGAGCCTTACAACGCACTTTCGAAATGCCTGGCGAGCCTTACAACGCACCGCGGCTGGCGAGCCTCATTCATATACGCACCACGGCTGGCGAGCCCCTTTCATATATGCACTGCAGCTAACGAGCCCCTTTTATATATGCACCGCGGCTGGCGAGCCTCTTTCATATACACACCGCGGGTGGCGAGCATCTTTCATGTACGCACCGCGGCCGGCGAACCCCTTTATATACGCACCATAGCTGGCGAGACCCTTCATATCCGCAACACAGCTGGTGAGCCTTTGTCCGCAAATAAGAAACGACTCAAGGACATATCCCAAAGATGCCTTAGGTATGACTCCTTCTTATGGTTGGCGAGCGTTTGTACGTAGTCTAATGGACTTTAAACTACCTGCATGAACAGTTGACAAACTCTAAACTGTTCCCGATGACAGGTCTTCGGCTCGTACTCTCGAGTCGCCTTGGCTTTGCCCTTCCTGACGGCAGGCCCTTTAATTTGCCCGACTCCATTCGAGCCGCCTCGACGTCTCTACGGTCTCCAGGTTATAATCTTCAATTGACCTGGGGGCTCTACTTTGACTTTTGCCCTGTCCAAGCCTCAGTCAAAGTAGGGGCTCTATAGATACCCAGTATCTATTGAGTTTCCAACAAACACCCAATGATTATCGGACTATAACATTCTTAGGAATCGCAGCGTTTAATCGACAGTTTGTGTACAACTATAAGTCGGAACACTTAAAACGATTTCGAAAATAAAACATTTCAAAACTTTTCAAAAGTACCTGGAGTGTTTAATGCATGACGACGGGGTTACAATGACACTTGTTAGAGTCAAAACCGGCACCGGACCAAAAACCGATTCAAAATTCAAATCCCGACTCGAACAACGAGTCAAACCAAGTCAAAAACAAAAAACAAACTTTTCAAATGCTTCCATGTTAAGGTTTCCCGGAATCTTAAATGGTCAAGTACAAATCAAGTTCTTCCAAATCCTAGGACAGAACAAATCATGATTACACTTTTGTGATAGCGACAAGACACCTCGAAGACGTCTGAGATAGGTCGCGCCTCTTTGAGTAGCCCATGCGGCCACGTCGCTCAAAACACACATAACCACCCATTTTCCTATAAATAGCCCTCAAATGCCACCATTTGAGAGTTACGCGAGTGTCCGCCCCCTCATCTCTCCCTTAAAATTCTAGACTCGACTTCTCAAGTCACCAACCGATACGTGTTTACAACCTATCGATCATAAACACAAGCCTTACACATTGTTTGGTACCGTCATCGTGCATTAAACTACATGACCAACCATCTCAACCACTACACCATCACTAAACTTAAAAAACACTCTTTTACTTACTAAAACGGTTTTCAAGCCGAGTTTTCCGGCCAAACAAGTTGATACACTTTCGTCGGTTTCTCGTCTTAAGCCTAGCATGTAAGTATGGGGTGTAAAAATCCTCTTCTACCATGTTTTTTATTTGTTTCATGACTATAACATGCTAAATCATGCATAACATGGTCCAAACATGGGATGAATGAGCCAAAATCGGATTTTTGGTTGAAGCAAAGGCTACTTATGTAGCACATAGGCTCGCACCTAAAGCCCCCTGCTCAACCTAAATCCAACCGTGTTTGGTCTCTTGTTCCCTTTATTTTCATTTCATATTTGTAATCGGTTTTTACCATTTCAAATATTTCAATTCATTTTTATGGCAAGTTTTTAACCATAAAACATTTTTCACCCTTGGTTCCTAATACCATGACGGATTAATCCGTGTTTCGGTGATAATATTTGGTTAATCACATTATAAAAGGCATTTTAAAACCTTTTATTTCATTTCTTACCATTTTGAAGGGTATTTTAAAGCCTTTCTCATTTATTTACAGTTTCAAAACAAATGTATTAGTCACCAACACAAAGTCATCCTAGGTTCTACATACCATGTCGGATTTTAACCCGAGTACGATGATGAACGTTGACTAATTACAAACAAATGAACTTAAAACAATTAGTTCATAATCATTTTCAAAAACTATTCATGTCAAGCTTCCAAAACCGAACCCGACATCAAATATTGTCAAAACAATGACGATTATTCAAGTCTCGTTCTTCAAGTTAGCACAAAAGCAGCCTAAACGGCCTTTTCAAATCAAGACGGGTCTAAATACCCATTTTTCAATACATTTGATACGTGCATTTTGTATAGTCTTTTTAGCCTATTTCAGCACGTATTTCCATGCATTTTTATACTGTTTTTATAGTATTTTGCCCTGAATTGGCTACTTTGGTTCGTTTTGTCCGTTTTGTAGAAATGAACGCAAAAGTAGTGGAATCGTACCCTTTTTCATCCTTTTTGCATGCATTTAGAGGAGACGGGATTTTCCAAAATGAGATACTGCGTTGGGAAGCGTCAAGGCACGGTTTACGAGGTAGTCGGTGACGAATCTGAGCTGAAATAAAGACAGAAGACTCGATCGAGTGGTTTATTCACTCGATCGAGTGGTTTTTACGTCCCCAGTTGGTCGATCGAGTAGTTTTCTACTCGATCTAGAAGTTGCTGAAAAGAGAGTTACTCGATCGAGTAGCTATTCTACTCGATCGAGTAGATATTGCTGAGGTTTGCTCGATCGAGTGGTTTTATTCCACTCGATCGAGTGGTTTGTGATGCTATGGGCTTTAATTAGCCCGAGATTTGTTTTATTTCGCAAAATTTATCTATTTTCCTATTTAAGCACGCTTTACTAGGTCATTAGGATCTATCTTTTATCTTAATCACTTTTACACAGAGAACTTGACTACGTTTCTTTTTCCTTTCACTGTAACCTTACTTTGGGAATTATTTTGCTTGGATTCGATTATTCTTTACGCCGGATTCGCACGATTGTAATTCCTTTCTCTTCTCTTAATAATAATCAATCTTTTGTTTGCTTTAATTCTTCGTTTCGTCACACTTAATTTCTGCCCTAATTTACTTTTATGCATTCTACTTGTTATTTCATAATGTTTATTGTTAATTCGTTATTTGTTATTAGTTTTGATATTAATAGTGATATGAGTAGCTAAATTTCTTGCATGTTGGGATTAGGGGATCTGCGGTAGGAATGTGACGATGTAGTAAATGAAATAGATGAATTAATTGTGAGATTCTGTCACCATAGCAATTTAATTGTATTTATCGACTTAGTTGAGTGCACGCTTTGAGTCATCTCTTTAATCTGGCTAAAATTAATCCTAGATCGAAAGATTGGACTAAATAGGCCTGCTATGAACAGTAGACTACCCTGACGAGAATGAAAGTTAAGTTAGTGGTACTTTAGGATAGAAAGTGGACCGAAAGGACCTTTCCGTATATGTCTTGCATTAATTCGTCTGAGTCATTTACAGCTGAGTAACTGGACTACTGTAGTTAACCGAATTCCCGACATGTTCTTTCTCTATCTGATAGTTTAATCTTATTTTATTGCCTTTACGGCTCTTATCTCTTCTCTTGCTTTAAACTTCGTAGTTTAGAAATCAATTCAAACAACCCCCCCTCCCCCCCATTTGTGACCAAATAGACGGACTTCTACAGATATCTTGCCTCCCTGAGGAGATCGACCTGACTTCCCTAGCTATATAGTTAGTTTAGTTAGTTTATTTTTGATAGGTACACAACAGACGTATCAAATTTTGGCGCCGTTGCTAGGGAGGCAATTGCCCTATCTGTTTTTATTTCGTTTATTTTATCCGTCTCAGGGAATTTTTATTCCTTGAGGCAGTTCTTACTTATTTTATTTCAGTGTTGTTTATGCCCAGTGTCGATGGGTTTGAGTTAGTTTGGTGATTGAGAACAGAGAGATTGTTCGAGGCATAGACTCCGTCTGCAAAGAAAATCACGAAAGGAAGACTTGAGTACTTTCGAGCCAGAGCTAGATCATTCTCTTTTCGCAGAAGACATTCCTATTTCTGCCGATCAACCAGTAAAGATGCCAAAGCTTTCTAGTCATTCGGTACCTAAAGCAACCTCGATTCCAAAGGGTTTCAATTTCCAGACTGAGGATGGGAATACATTCGACATCCGTCCTTCCTACATCAATCTGGTGGAGAGAAATCTTTATAGAGGTGTGGCAGGTGAAGACCCGAGGAAGCACATGGAGGTCTTTACAGACTATTGTTCTACTATCCCAGCCACTAAGGGGGTAACTCAAGACAAGATTAAGGAGGTTCTATTTCCTTTCTCTTTGACTGACTCAGCCAGGGAGTGGCTGACTGACTAGGACCGCACAACTGCAGGGGTTACAGATTGGGAGTCTCTTACTCTTGCCTTTTACAAGAGATATTTCCCTCCACAGCGCACCAATCTGCTGAAGGCCAAGTTTACCAGTTTTAGGCAGGCTCCCGATGAGACTTTATATAAGGCGTGGTAACGATTCAAGAAGTTGGTGAGGTCTATTCCTCACCACGGTTTTGACCCATGGTTTATAGCTAATCAGTTCTACAATGGGCTGTATGACGACCACAGAGCCATACTTGATGCGTCATCTAGTGGGAGATTCCAGGAAAATACAGATGATGATAAGGGATGGGCCCTTATTTAAGAGATGGCGAATCATGGTGCTGGGTATGGAAACCCGAGGGATAGTATAAGAACAGTTCATGCAGTCGATAAGCAGGTTGTGGCTCAGCTGGAAGCCATGAATGCTAGATTTGACAAGTTGGAGTTACAAGCTGCTGGGGAGCCTCAGACGGTCCATGTTCTTACTAGAGGAGAGACCGTCACATGTGAGATATGTGGGAGTAATGATGGCGACACTGCTGTTGGCTGTCTTGTGGAGAAGGAACAAGTCCTTGCCTTTCAACAATATAGGCAAGGAGGGGGTTCCTATTACAACAACCAAGGGGCAGTCCATCCCAATTTGAGGTGGATAGTCAAAATGTGCTCAATCCTACCCCACCTCCGCACCAGCAGCAACCGTATGTTCCTCCACATAAGAATCAACAAGGCTTTCAGAAGCCTCCTTCCTTCGCTCCTCCCAATCACGGTGCATCATCTTCCGGTGGGGTGACTGAAATAGGTGAGCTTAAGTCTATGTTGCAGTCCTTTACAAAGCAGTGGCAGCTGAGTGATCAACAGAAAGATGCGTCCATCAAGGCACTTGAAACTCAAGTTGCCCAACTAGCCACAAATCAATCCACAAGGAAGCAGGGTCAATTACCGACTCAAAATGAGAAGAATCTACATGAGACGGTAAATTTAATCAATATGAGAAGCGGTCGTTCATATGAGGGACCGGAAGTGTTGAAATCAGACCCGAGGAAGGCTATAACTAATGATGAACAGTGTTCTGGCGAAGAAAATGAGCTGACGGCTAAGAAAGTGCTTGATCGACTGGTTTCTGGAGGTCGATCGAGCAGTTTTGATGGTCAAAGTACTCGATCGAGTGGTTTTTCTACTCGATCGAGTGAACAGGAAAAGCAGACTGTTCGATCGAGTGAAAATTCCACTCGATCGAGTGATATTGTTGAAGATTCTACTCGGTCGAGTAGGCATTATGCTCGATCGAGTAGTTTAGATGACGGGAAGCTTGATCGAGAGCCTGCTAGTGCTCGATTAAGCGAGAAATCACCTGAAAGACCTCGTTCGAGAGGTAAGAAGCGTCCAAAGGATACAGAGCTTGCTCCGGGTGACACATTGGAATAGAGAACAAAGGGACTCGAGATACCCATCACGGTTCCCTTCCCGAGGCGTCTGCAGAGTACTAAAGTTAATCAACAATTCGGCAAATTCGTCGAACTTCTGAGAACCTTAGAAGTCACTGCGCCATTCACCGAACTGCTGACAAAGGTACCCTCTTACCTTAAATTTATGAAAGAAATTTTATCGCGTAAGAGGAATATTAGTGATAATGAGAGAGACAGTAGCTTTGACTGAGGTGGGGTCAGCCCTATTTCAAAATAAGTTACCTCCCAAACAGTCAGATCTGGGTAGTTTCTCAATTCCGTGTCATATCGGTACCCATTTGATTGATAACGCGTTATGCGATCTAGGCGCTAGCGTGAGTGTCTTACCGTTGTCTCTGGCTAAGAGACTTGGTTTGACAAAGCTGAGTTGCACCAACATGACTGTCTAGATGGCCGACCGTAGTAATAGAAGACATACCTGTTCAGATCGAGAGGTTCTTTATTCCCGTTGATTTCGTTGTCTTAGACGTCCCCGAAGATGCACACACCCCTATTATTTTAGGGAGACCATTTTTGTCTCTTTGCCCGTGCGATGATGACGTCGGGGGTAAGACTTTGACTTTTCAGGTAGGGGACGAGGAGCTGATATTCCATCAGTCTAAGCTCCGGAGGGCTCCCATGCAAGCTCAGCCTTGCAATGCCCTCTCTTCTATTGACCCTATTATTGACACTCCAGATGAAAATTTGGAGTATTGTGCTGGTATTGTTACCCCTCCGCCTCAGGTTGAGAGCAAAAAGGAGGAAAGTTCGTCTGTTTTCCTTGCTGCAGGTACAGATGAAAGCAATGAAGGAGCTGTCAAAAGACATTGTGCAACTAATGTCAATCAAATTGTGAGGGAGGATGCTAAAGACGGTGATAAAGGAGCAAGGATGAGGAAAGTTCGTGCATATGTGGATGTGAATTATTCCCCTCCTACTGAATTAAATGATCCAAATTCAAGCTCATGGAAGCTGAAGAGGACAATCAACGTTGCTGAGATGACGTCCTCCAGTCAGGAGCCCTCTAAGGGGCTGCTGAATTGCTTTGGGAATTGAGCGGGGAAATGCCCCGTGTAACACCTTGTAAAAACATTTTTTAAAATTTCCGTTAAATTTCTTTTATTGCTTTTAATTTGGACAATTAGCTTTTAGACAATTTTTAGCGTAGATTTAAGATTATAGACTGTTCCTATGCGTATTTGGTATTTTGGGATATTTTTGCACGTGTTTTTATGCAGGTTTGGGGAATTTTTATGCAAATCCAAAGGGAGAATGACGAAATTAAGGAGCTTACGCGAAAAAGATCTCGATCGAGTACTTTTTGTACTCGATCGAGTGGAAAATGGTCGATCGAGTGCTTCTTTTCAGTCGATCGAGTAAAGTATATATGGGAAGTTCTCGACCGAGTAGAATTCTACTCGATCGAGTAGGTGAAGCATCAAAATGCTCGATCGAGTAGTTTTAAACCACTCGATCGAGTGAATTCGCAGAGGACGCAGGAAGTTTCTTCCTTAAACTCTTTTGTTTTGATTCTAATTTCGTTTATCACCTAATTTTCGTCTCTCTTCCCCTAATTGCGATCAAAACTCCCCCAAACCCCCATTTTAATTGCTCAAATACCAAATCCGTCACCTACATTCTCTTGCTTGCTAATTAATCTTTCAAAGCCCTCTATTTTCCCCTTTTTTTTTGGTGAAAGGTAAGTAATTCTCATTAAGCTCAAACCAAGTAAACAAGATACATCATAATTTAGCTTACAAGACTAGTAATCCAATCTCTATCCTTAGACCCTTTGACTCTACTTAGCTGATTAAGTAGTCTGATTTTCATCAGATTTTTACATTGAACAAATAAAGCAGTAGGTCTCAAAATAACTCCTTCCAAACGCGCTGAGTTACGCTGCTGCCATACGGCATAAGTAACAGCCATGAACACAGCTAAGCAAACATCCCGCTGCACCTGTGTCCAATTCCTTCTACTAGTCCAGATGATACAGTTCCCCTGCGGTGGAGTGATCTTCAGCCAGGTGCACACCAGCAGTAATATCTCTCTGTAATATGGACACTGTTGGAACAGATGTGTCACAGTCTCAGAACCAGCTTGGCATATGCAGCATAAATCATCAGAAATGATGCCAAGTCTGTGCAGCTTCTCTTTTGTATTCAGAGCATTCCTCATTATCAGCCAGTTCATGAAAGAATGCTTAGGAAGAGCAACATGATTCCAGATGAGCTTAGCCCATCCCACTTTTGTTTCCTTAAGCCTGATCCAGTCATAACCAGACTTAACAGAATATCCCCTCATATCAGCAAGCCATACACCCTGTGCGTAGCCATTCTGAAACGAATCCCTGGTCTTACATATAGCCTTCCAGTTGCCACTCATGTGGCTTTTAGGGATATGATCAGACCAGGGAGAGCTTTTTATGTAGATTTGATGCACCCACTTCACCCATAAACTATCCGGCTTGCTATAAATCCACCACACTAACTTCCCAATAGTGGCCATATTCCAGTGATAACTATTCCTGATGCCAAGACCACCTTCACTCTTAGGGGTACAAATGTGATCCCATCCAACAAGAGGGACTCTCATATAATTGCTAGTGCCATCCCACAAGTAGTTACGACAAATATTATCAATTTGTTTCAACACTCCCTTAGGAATAAGAAAAATATTTGCCCAATAAGAAAAAAGAGAAGTAAGAACAGACTTAACAAGGATGAGTCTACCAGCATAAGAGATCTTCCTTGCACCAAGCATTCTGATTCTGTCAACAATCTTCTCCACCAGGATCTTACACTCCTTTTTCCCCAATTTACCAGCAGCTATAGGGACTCCAAGATACCTGAAAGGAATCTGACCCTCAACACACCCTGAACATTCAATGAGTTGCTTTTTGATAGAGTTATGCACCCCATTAAAATAAATGTTAGATTTTGCATTATTCATCTCCAAACCATAAGCTCTAGAGAAAGTAGCAAAGGACCTTAGCAGAAGCATAACAGAAAAATAATCCCCTTTTGAGAACAATAAAAGGTCGTCTGCAAACATCAGATGTGACAACCTAAGCTTCCTACAGAGGGAGTGATGTTTGAAAGGCAAAACTTCAGTTGTAAAGTTAAGAATCCTGGTGAGGTATTCCATGGCTATGGTGAACAATAAAGGGGAGAGGGGATCTCCCTGTCTAAGCCCCTTCTTCCCATGGAAAAAACCAAAGCTATTACCATTAAGGACAAGAGAGTATGAGGCACTAGAAACACATTCCATAATAAGCTTCTTGAAGTGAACTGGAAAGAGTAAAGCATCAAGCATTTGACTGAGGAATTGCCAGTTCACTGAGTCATAAGCTTTTTTCAAATCAACTTTGATGAGGCATCGAGGGGAAACAGCAGATCTCTTGTAAAGTCTAATGATGTCCTGACAAACAAGAATGTTCTCAATAATGTTCCTCCCTTTAACAAAACCTCCTTGAGTAGGGCTAATAATGTGAGGCAAAACCCTAGCTAATCTGGTACATAAAAGTTTAGATATCACTTTATAAATGACATTGCAACATGAGATTGGCCTAAACTGTCCAACAGTTTGAGGCAAGTCCACTTTGGGAACAAGGGAGACTAAGGTATGATTCACTTGTTTTAAAAGCCTACCATTGAGAAAAAAATCCTTCACAACAGTGCACACCTCCTCTCCAATCACTTGCCAGGCATCCTTGTAGAATGCACTATTGAATCCATCAGGGCCTGGTGCTTTGTGGCCAGGAATATGAAAGAGAGCATCCCTGATTTCATCATTAGTAACAGGAGTACCTAGCTCAGCACACATCTCCTCACTGCAGCAGGGGCCCCTCTGAACAACCTGAGCATTAACAGCCTGCACAGCTGTAGTCTTCCCCAACAGGTCTTGGTAAAATGATAAAAAAGCATCCTGAATACTATCAGGGTCATTTAGCCAATTGCCCTGCTCATCTGCAATCCTGAAGACTTTATTCTTAGCCTGCCTCTGTTTCATATAACTGTGAAACAGCTTTGAGTTGCTATCCCCACTACAGATCCAGGTGACTTTGGATTTCTGCAGCAGGAAGCTATCACAGGCCTTCTGAAACTCAAAATACTCTTTAGAAGCATTGATTTCCATTCCAAGCAGATCAACATTTGAAGGATCAGTTCTAATTTGCATCTGAATATGCTCCAAATGTTTCGACGCCCTCATAGTATTATTCTCAATATCAGCATATAAATCCCTATTCAACATCTTCAAAGATTTTTTTAGTAACTTAAGCTTCTTAACAAACTGAAACATAAGAGTACCCTGAATGCAAGTCCCCCAAATCTGAGTGACACAAGGAATAAAAAGATCAGAATCACTCCACATGTTAAAATATTTAAAACTCCCCTTCCTTAGGCCAATATCAGAAGTCTTCTGTATCAAACAAGGTGTATGATCAAAATACCCCTCAGTATGAAAGTGAGCATAATAATCAGGTCTCTGCTCAGTCCATTCATGATTAACCAGGGCTCTATCAAGCCTATTAAACACTCTAGTAGCTGCTTCTTGCTTGTTATTCCAGGTGTAGAAAGAACCAGTTGCAGGCATATCCACCATACTACACTGCTCAAGACAATTGTGAAAATCTTCCATTTCATCCTCTGAAGTAACTCCTCCCAAACGTTCACTAGGTTTAAGGACAGCATTAAAATCTCCCCCTATGAACCAAGGCTCTTGTATACTCAGGTTGAAGGCAATTAATCTACTCCATAAGGACTTTCTCTCTTGGATACCATTAAAGGCATAGACAATAGTAAAGTGAAAAATTGACCCATTAGCAAGATCCTTAACAATAGTATGTATAAATTGAGCATTGTACTCAATAAATTGAACATTGAACAGATTAGGCTTCCGTAAGATCCAAACTCTTCCACCTTTATGGTACTGAGTATTTGTACAAACACACCAACCATTACAAATATTATCCCTAACTCCATTTAGAGACGAAGGCTTAACCTTCGTCTCAAGGAGACCAAATAATCCAACCTGATGATGGTGAAGAAACCATTTAATGTACTTCTGCTTAGCTGGACTATTCAATCCCCTAACATTCCAAAAGCCTATCATTGCCCCCCCCCCCCCCCCCCTTTCAGGGGGTACTCTAATCGTCCCTATTCCCACCTTTGGAGTGGCATTGTTTAAGGCTTCCATGAAGGTGAATTGCCCAAACTTAGAAGTGGTACTGCCCTGATCAATCAACTCTTGTCTACTCAATCTTATCATAGCCCTCGCAGGGGTAGCTACTTGACTTGTCCTAGTATGAGCACCCTGTTGAACAACAGGCACCACAGGGGTAAACATAGTCCTAGGACTAGGTTGAACCAGAGGAGTAGCTTTTGGAGAAATAGCTATCTTAGCAACTAGTACCTTAGTTCCAAGAGCTTTGTCACCTGCAGGTTTAGGTATCCACTGTTGAACAACCTTCTTCTTTGCAGGAGGTTTGGTTTTAACTTTCTTACAGGCATTGGTTATGTGACCAACTCCCCCACAAGTTTTACAAAGAATAGGGTTCCACTCAAACTCCACCTGAATCTTAACAATATTCCCTGATTCATCCAAGAATTTAACCTCTTTGGGAGCAGGCTTATCAAAAGGAACATCAATTAAGACCCTGGCCATTCCTAGCCTTGTCCGGTCCTCAGTAGGACCATCACACCGCACAAAATCACCAATCAACCCTGCAATTTTAGGAATACACTGTCCCTAAAACTTAAGAGGTAACAGATGCAACTTAACCCATACAGGAACAACTTTAACATCCGTCTTAGTAAGTGGGTCCTGAGAATGCCAAGGACGTAAGATTACAGGTTTATTCTCGAACAGGAAATGTCCATGCTTCAAAACAGCTTCCTGTGCTTTCTGATTCTTAAATTTAACCAGAAACACACCAGAAGGTAAGAAGGAAATACGATCAATCCCATATTCACCCCATAACCCCTGAATAAACTCCTCAACAACTTCCCAGGAAGGATTGGCACCCAATATGAAGCATATAACATATTTCTTCCAAAATTCAAGTTCCTTATTAACCTCAGACTCAGTAAATTGCAGCATACCTTCAGGTTCCTCAGGAATGGTATCCAATTTCTTCCCTTTTCCACGCTGCTGAACAATCCATTCTTCCGTCTCGTCATCTGTGATGGGATCATCAAGGTCCAAAGGTTCGATTTCCACCGGATTTGTTCGAAGCTTTACCACCGACGAAGACGAGTTCCCTGCAACAGAAAAATCCAGAGAAGAGAAACGATTTTTATTACTATTTTTATGATTTTTTGTTGAAGAAGATGAAGAACTTTTATGCGCCGTCATCCCTAAAATCTAGGTTACTTAAAACGATGATTCTATTTTTCAGAGCTTTTCAGGTGTTTCTCTTTCTATCTCTAGCATTTTATCTCTTTATTTTCCCCTTGATTTGTGCTCGTTTTCACGGTTTTAAAGCGGGTTTAGGGTTCGCGGTTTTTGATCAAAAAATCGCCTCTTTTGCTTGATTAATTGAAGATTAATTGCAATTTGTAGGATTTCTATCATCAAGTAAGTGTTTTCTAAACCTCATTGCATTTCAAATTAATTATTTTTGCATTTTTACGAGGTAATTCGAAATTAGGGTTTCGAAATTGTTGGTTTTGTCGAATTTTTCGACTTTAATTGTCTTTGTTTGCCCTTACTTGTCTTGCTTGATGATCAATCCCCACTCCTCGCTGTATGTTACATGTTTATTTCGAATTTTCCACGAATTTCGCGATTAGGGTTGTCTTAGTCGAATTTTTCGACCATCATACTGGGTTCTCATACCTAGTTGACTTCAATTGCTGATTAATTGTTGCTGTTGATACCTGCTAAACCGCCCTTATCGCTGTTTACATACTGCCATTCGAATTTTTCGAGGAATGTTGGGAATTTTTTGGTTGAAGTCGATTTTTTCGACTGTTTGGGGACTGTAATGCTGTCACACGCTGGTTTCTTGTTGTTTTAGTCACTGTTAGCCGCTGTTTTCTTATCATATCCCCTGCCCTATGCTTACAGGATGGAGTCTAGCTCACTACCTTCCACCAGCTCGTCTTCTAGCCCATCCCTGTCTGAGACGGTGGCCCCTGCTGTAGCCACCGTCTCCACTTTAGTTAGTACCGCAGCACCCGTGTTCTTGGTTTTAGCTGCAGGTACGGTTTTTACCCCAGCTAGCTCTGCTGCTAGCTCAGTTTCGACTGCCACTTCCGTTACGGCCACCACCACTGCTAGCACTGCTGCTAGTATTTCTTCAGTGGTGGCCACAGCAGCCACTACTTCTACTCCAGCCGCCGTTTTTACACCTGTGGCGGACTCGCCTGCAGCTGCAGCTGCCTTTAGAGTAGCCTTGGTTCCTCACACCGTCACTGCACGGGCTTCTGCTTTGAGTTCCAGAGGCCGGGCCCGAGGTCGTCGACGTTACCGTTCTACGTCAGTTCTCGCTACCTCTACCTCCGATGCTTCTTCTACCTCAGCTGTCGCTCCTTCTAATTCTGGCACGGTCACAGTTCGAGGTGACACCTCCCTCGACCCTCACCCAGACTACCCGCAGGTACTTTTTGTTAACGCTTTACATCGCAAGAAGTTTTATCACCTGCTAGGCTGCGAGTTTGTACCTTCCCGATTTTTAGAGAAATCGGCGCTTGAGAGACTCGGTATCTACGAGTCGGTTTGTGATTTACTACGGGGCACGGGGATGGTCGGACTCATCACTATGAGCGGCCGTACCTTTCCGGAGCTGAGCCTTGAGTTTCTCAGCTCCTTCACCTTCTCCTCCGGGGCACACGATGCTGACCCCACTAGTTCTTCAGTGTCTTTCCGGTTGTTTAACCGGACTTTTCTGATGACTTTAGAGGAGTTTGGTAAGAGACTTGGCCTCTCCTCTACGGGAGAGACTACACCCCCTAGGAGGGTCTTTCTTCAGCTTTGGCGGACCCTGGCCCAGACCACTTTCACGGAGCGAAAGCCCCAACAGGTCCACCTTCCCCATGTCCGTTGTTTTCTTAGATTGATGGGGAGCACCATTTTCGGCCGAAAGGAGCCGAACAACATCACAAACACCGAGCTCTCCATCCTGGGCGGTTACCTGAACGTTGACTGTGAGGGTCCTTTTACCCTCAACATAGCTTACTTGACCGCCCAGTACTTTCAGGGCCAGGGGCTGAAGGAGACGGGATCTATTGCTTGCGGTGGCATAGCCACCATTCTTGCCCGTTCCTTCTCCCCCGTTTGGCCTCGTGACCTGCAGTACCTTGAGGGAGAGAGGTATCTGAGTCTGGATGCCATGCTTTCTCAGCATTGGTTGACCCCAGACTACCAGACATAGAAGATAGACGGCTTCCTATCTGTAGACTTGCCCTGTGACACTCTCCCCCGTCTAGCCCCTCTGCCTACTGTTGATAGGGGCGCCCGACTTCCACCACTTCCTGACCTTCACCTTCCACTCCGTCCACCTCCCACTGCACCCACCGTCAAGAAGCGGCGTCGAGTTGAGACTGGAGAGGGGTCCACACCTTCAGGGAGTACCCAGCCTTCCATAGCTACTCCCATCCCGACCCCTACTCCCACTACTACTACCACTCCTACTCCCACTCCCACTGACCAGACACAGACCCAGCCGGTCCTACCGGCTACTTTCGTACCACCTCCTCCCTTTGTGGCGTCCGCGGTCATGGACCAAGGGCGCCGTGACGGTTTGTTGCTTGAGATTGCAGAGCGTCAGGCTCGTATGGAGAGGGACATCGCCCTGGCCTTGAACCCTCTTTACGAGTACCACTTGAGGCGACAGCGTCCGATCCCAGAGGGTTGGCCACACCCTTCCTTCTACCGGTACCCAGCTGAGGGGTACCCGGAGTCTGCTGAGGAGGAGGACGAGGACCCAGAGGTGGCAGTGGAGAGAGCTCGCGCTGAGGAGCGGAGGAGGAGAGAGATCCTGAGTTCAGGGTGGAGGACGTCCGCGACAGCGACGACGACGCTGACGAGTAGCTACTGGTCTACTCACTTCCCCAGTTTTCTAGCTGATTTGGGGAAGTTCGCATTTTGTATGTATTTCTTACTCTTTTATTTTGTCTCCTTTTATTTATTGTTTTTATTTATTTATTGGTTGTATATTCCTGTTCCCCGTATATATTTGCTGGTGTATGCTAGAGGACAACGAGGGCGGCGTCCGTTTTGGTTTGGGGAGGGTATTGCATCCTTTTGAGTCTGCATTTGCATTTGTTTTGCATTCACGTTTATTTTTCAGCTTGCATTGTTTGTTTATTTCATTAAAAATTCAAAAATCCAAAAAAATTAGAAAATTTCAAAAAATTCAAAAACTTTCATGTTTATTTTTGCAGATAGGTTGAGTCGGAACGGTAGATTTCCATGATGATAATGCACTATAACTTGTCATTTTACTTGAGCCTTGCACTTTATTGATAGTTATTAGCTTTGTCATACGCATGGTCTACGAGTTTCTGTTCAAATATAGCTGACTGTTTAGACTTGACCTGATAAATTGGCAAACTACTTGATAAATTCTGAGTTTTAGAGCCATAACTGGTGACATTCATAACCAGTTTTCATAGGAATTGAGAGTAGTACTCCTTGCATAGCATGTTCTTCTTTTTTGCACTTTTATGACATTCAATTTTTTGTCAAATGCACATATTCGGGTTTGTGGTTGGTGTCACATGCAGGGAGGTGCTTGCAAATTTCCCTTTTCCTTATATTTTTCACCCATTTAGCTCCACATAAGCCAAAACTTGCCTTTTTGACCCATTAGTTACATCCAAAATTAAGCCTGCCTAGTAAAGCTAATTTAGTATGTTCTTTTGTGGTATGATTTTCCGTCTGCAGTTTGGTTCGTATCTCATTTTATGGAGTTGGTGGAAATTAAGGGAGGAGATAAAAAAAAAAGAATTGAAAAAAAAGAGGAAAAACGTGAAAGTGGAAAAAAAAAAGCAAAAAAAAAAAAAAAAAAAAAAAGAAATGAAAAAAAAAAAAGAATGTTGATCACGTGGAAGAAAGAAAGTTTGAAAAAGTTTGATTTGTATGATTTGGTTCATTCAGACGGTGTTAAAAAAGGGAAGTTTGTGACCATCTGACTCCTCCATTCTTATTCTATATTTTTGAGGAGATTGTGTTTGAGTTTAGTGAGTTGTGTGCCAAATGAAGGGCACTTGTACTTAGTTTTTCAGTCAGTTGAGATTCGGATGGTTTATTATGGTCCTGTTAGGAACTAGTTTGACGCTTTTACCTCCACATTTCCATAACTTGTTTTGCCTTTTCTCACCTGAACCTCACTATTCCCATATTATTTGTAAGCCCTCGGCTGTGACGGACATTATTGGTTGGAGTGTGTGCATTAGTACTTGAATTGTCTTTCATTTTTGTTGCATGCATGCTATGTAGGTCGCAGTTAGGTGAGCGACTGTTTTTCCTTCTCTCTTGTACATATAACATTCACCCTTTGCTTCATAAGAGAAGAGTGACCATGAGAGAGTCCGATTTTGTTGGTTTTGCAAGGTCGATAGGTTGGCTATATTTCTGAACAGCTTATAACTCGTTTGCGTATTAACTGCTTAGCTGTAACTGTTAGTTTTTGTTGCATTAAATTGGTTCAAGTAGACAAGTTAAGCTAGCTCTGAGTTTTCACTTCCGTTCCATTAGTTGCATTTTAGTTTACTCGAGGACGAGTAAAGGTTCGGTTTGGTGAGATTTGATACGTGCATTTTGTATAGTCTTTTTAGCCTATTTCAGCACGTATTCCCATGCATTTTTATACTGTTTCTATAGTATTTTGCCCCGAATTGGCTACTTTGGTTCGTTTTGTCCGTTTTGTAGAAATGAACGCAAAAGTAGTGGAATCGTACCCTTTTTCGTCCTTTTTGCATGCATTTAGAGGAGACGGGATTTTCCAGAGTGAGATATTGCGTTGGGAAGCGTCAAGACACGATTTACGAAGTAGTCGGTGACGAATCTGAGCTGAAATGAAGATAGAAGACTCGATCGAGTGGTTTATTCACTCGATCGAGTGGTTTTTACGTCCCCAGTTGGTCGATCGAGTAGTTTTCTACTCGATCCAGAAGTTGCTGAAAAGAGAGTTACTCGATCGAGTAGCTATTCTACTCGATCGAGTAGATATTGCTGAGGTTTGCTCGATCGAGTGGTTTTATTCCACTCGATCGAGTGGTTTGTGCTGCTATGGGCTTTAATTAGCCCGAGATTTGTTTTATTTCGCAAAATTTATCTATTTTCCTATTTAAGCACGCTTTACTAGGTCATTAGGATCTATCTATTATCTTAATCAGTTTTACACAGAGAACTTGACTACGTTTCTTTTTCCTTTCACTGTAACCTTACTTTGGGAATTATTTTGCTTGGATTCGATTGTTCTTTACGCCGGATTCGCACGATTGTAATTCCTTTCTCTTCTCTTAATAATAATCAATCTTTTGTCTGCTTTAATTCTTCGTTTCGTCACACTTAATTTCTGCCCTAATTTACTTTTATGCATTCTACTTGTTATTTCATAATGTTTATTGTTAATTCGTTATTTGTTATTAGTTTTGATATTAATAGTGATATGAGTAGCTAAATTTCTTGCATGTTGGGATTAGAGGATCTGCGGTAGGAATGTGACGATGTAGTAAATGAAATAGATGAATTAATTGTGAGATTCTGTCACCATAGCAATTTTATTGTATTTATCGACTTAGTTGAATGCACGCTTATGAGTCATCTCTTTAATCTGGCTAAAACTAATCCTAGATCGAAAGATTGGACTAAATAGGCCTGCTATGAACAGTAGACTACCCTGACGAGAATGAAAGTTAAGTTAGTGGTACTTTAGGATAGAAAGTGGACCGAAAGGACCTTTCCGTATCTGTCTTGCATTAATTCGTCTGAGTCATTTACAGCTGAGTCACTGGACTACCGTAGTGAACCGAATTCCCGACATGTTCTTTCTCTATCTGATAGTTTAATCCTATTTTCTTGCCTTACTGCTCTTGTCTCTTCTCTTCCTTTAAACTTCGTAGTTTAGAAATCAATTCAAACAACCCCCCCCCCCCCCCCCATTTGTGACCAAATAGACGGACTTCTACAGATATCTTGCCTCCCTGAGGAGATCGACCTGACTTCCCTAGCTATATAGTTAGTTTAGTTAGTTTATTTTTGATAGGTACACGACAGACGTATCAACATTTTACGAACTTTTTCAATGGCCAGAAGACGTCTTTCATCGCCTCTTGACCCGCGCCTAAACAGCCCACTTACTTTTCCATTTTCAAACCAGGGCAGACCCATTTGCATCGCCAATAGGCTCTGATGCGTGTCCTAAATATGATGTTTTACACCCCATTTTACACGCATTTCAGAGCTCATTTATGTAGTTTATGCTACTATTTGCCCCATTTCGTCTACTTTCGTATTTTTATGTAATATTGCAGATTTATGCGGAAATGAGTAGAAATTGAGCTAAATCCGTCCCCGAGTATCTTGCATTGCATTTGACGTGAAGTATTTACTCAAGGAACGAGCTTGGTGCGCATTTCGAGGCCCGAAAGACAAATCCACGAGAAGTTAGAAGTCAGGTATCAGCTACTTCAGTCGATCGACCGCTGCCCTTAGTCGATCGACCAGACCACGAGTTCCAGTAGCTACTGTTTAGCGAAGAGCAGTCGATCGACTGCCTTGTGTGGTCGATCGACCAAGCCGCTAATTCTGACGTGAATTAGAAGATCGAGAATTTAGAATACCATTGTGTTTTAGGTTTTGGAATAAAGTTACGTGATATTTCTATATAACGTAACCTGCTCACTTTGATACAATCATCTAGTTTTTAATCTAGTTTTTTTCAGTTATTAGGGAACTAATTAGGGTTTGGTATTAAAAGTTTTAATCATTCAATCAATTTACTTTTGCATTCGGTCTTTGATCTTCCTTCCTGCTTTTACGGTATTCTTCTACTCTTATTTCAGTTTACCCTATTCCGTTCGTAGTATAGAAATTGCTAGCTAGTTTCCCGAAGCCGAAATTATCGCTTTATGTTATTTGTTAGTTTAATTATTTCAAGCATGAATTCAGTAGTTTTAACTCCTAATCTTATTGTTGTTTTCATCATAGTCATGAGTAGCTAAATACCTTGTGCTAGGATGTAGGGGATCTGTAGAAGTAGGCGGCGTAGAATAGTACGACCTAAATCGCGCCATGGTCGATCGACTGGGTCCCCTGGTCAATCGACTGGCCACGTGAGCTTTACTTCGTTTTAATTAATTTAATTGCTATGTTTGACGAATCGAGTACACGCGACTAGTTGAATGTTTAGGAATTGACCGACCCAATAAAGATCGAAAGATAGGGAAGGGAAATAGCCTACCTAATTAAGACGACTAGAGTAATGGGATCGAAAGATGAGTTAATTTAGCCTTTTTAGTCATTATTCAGAACGAAAGTTAGTATTAGTGATATTAGGGACCTGTAGCGAGATCGAAAGATGCTACCTGTAAGAATGGACCGAGAGGACTTCTTATTTTCCCGTCTCACGTGTTTGTTTTTTAGACCTACCTAGTACACTGCCGCCAAAACTACAGTGAACCGACCATCTTAGTACCCTTTTAATTCTTGATTTCATCCGTTTATTTAGTTTATTGTCTTTTATTGCCCTTAGCTATAGACCAAATCAAATCAAACCCCCACATTTGTTACCTTGGACTTAAAATTAGACAACTATTAATTGCATCGCCTCCTTGTGGTTCGACCCTGTTACCACTAGCTTCTGTTAGTTTTAATAGGTATTATAAATTTTATCTTTGGTGCACACAACGACGGGCATCAGGCTCGCGCCTCTTATGGCTACCTGATGCAGAATCTGTTCCATTCCAGCATTTGTCATGACGACCCCAACTTCGTCTAACCCGAATACAAGACGGATCAGATGACGAATCTGCTCATTTTACCCCACATTTGCAAAATGTCTCACCAAGACAAATGGATCACGTTATGCACCATAAACATAATTTGGTAAATGGATGTTTAATTTCCGTCTTGCATGCAAATCAACATTTAATCCAACTCGACATAAAATACTTGATACTTGGATTAAACAAACTGACATAGAAAGCTCACATGTTAGGTTCAAACAAGTGGATGCGCATTTATGCATTTACTCGTTTTATCAATTTTTGCATTTAACAAACCAAGATCGATCAGTAGAGGCCGCTACTGCGGGCGTGATTGGGTATCTGATTAAAGGGCTTCCCAATACGTACCTTCACCTCTTACTCAGAAACTTTGGATAGTGGACGACCTTATCCAGGGCGTACGAGAGTCATTCTAGAGATAGAATGTTAAAGAGGGACGATTCCTTATCTTTAGTACCTATGTCAAACACCGCTTTTTGCCTTGGTTGGCCTAGGTATAAAGTGGTTTTGAACGGGTTCCAAGCATCCCACAAATGCTTGGTGGCGACTCCCAGCATCTCTTGCATCGTTTCGAGACCCTTGCCGAGACGAAACCGACCGATCTAAAACGATCCGGTCGAAAGCAGTTTTACGCCGCCGAGTGTGGCTTTCAAAAAGAGCGATGCCATATTCCACAGATCGGCTGGGCATCCGCAGGTGGTTTTTTTTCTGAGGGGTCAAGGGTGGTCTCTACTTAAGTTCTTAAGGTCTTTGGCTGGTACCTACGTTTATGGGTTCATTATCCTCAATTATGGGTGTTCTAAGTTCGCGTTTTTCGAGTTCTTTAGCTAAATAAGGTGGGTAGTCATTCAAGTCGAATTCCTCAAGTTCGATCTGAATTGGATTGCTGTTAAATTGAGATGAGTCCAAAACAAACTTAGCATTCATTAAATCAATTTGAGCGAAGAGCTCGGACAAGACAGACATCTGGTGGGGAGTCAGAGGTGACACAAGAGGAGGTGGCCCCTGGGACAAGCCCCAGGTTGTTAGCCTCCTTGGGAGTTAGGATGACAGCAGTTGATGCAGCTTCTGAGACAGCCCCCAGATTGTGATACAATAGTGAGAAAGGGACTTTGTTGGTGGATGGGCATATGGCCTCTGGGATAGCCTTCAGCTTGTCGTAGAACAGTGGAAAAGGATATTTTGACAGGGATGTCGGGGGTGTTAGGACCCAAGACATACTCTGACTCAGACTTATCATCAGACTCGGACCCAAACTCATCTTCACTTCTCTCCTTAAACATGTGGCCTTCTCCAGTTGTGATCTTGAGAAGGCGGCCTTGGCGATCTGTCCACTTGTAGGTCTTCCTCCAACCTTAGACAATTTTCTCTGGGTCACTATCATAAATCAAGGCAGTAGGATCGAACTGGTTGTCTTTGAGGGCGATATCTATTATCTCCTCATTTTTCAGGTGCTTGATGTTGTTTTATCCAAAGAGGAGGCTCACATCTTGTCCGTCAAGGCAAGGTGCATGTTCGGGCTTGGTCGGGGTGATAACAGATGCAGTGTTAGAGATAAAGTATCAGTCCTGGAAGACTTTTATACCCCGGGTGTTTGAATTTTAGCATGGGATCAAAGATGGGTTTAGGAAATCTGTTGTAGTGTTCAGCTTCTCCTTCCAGGATGAAGTATCCTTTCAGGGTTAGGTGATATGAGGAAGGATGATTCCTTTATTTTTGCTCTTCCTTATAAAAAGGTTTATTTCTTGAATATCTTGATCAGTTGGTTCATACCCGAGTCCGAAGGGAATGTTGGGGACCTTAGCCTTTTTCATTGAGGTAAGGTGTCTTTTAATGGGTTCAGGAAAAAGCCTGGGAAGTATCCTTGGCTCATCATAACGCGGTTGATTGTGAGGTTTGAGAATGGGTCGCTGTCAAAAGGTGTTGGGTCATTGGTTAGGGCATTCACGGCTTGGAATCCCCACATTTCATTGTCGATTTTATTGCTTAAATGAGAGGTTATCCCTTTCTCCATGACAGCGCGGATTGGCGATGCCGGAATGGTAATTGTTTTCCCGTTAAAGGGGACCCTAATTTTCTGGTAAAGGGTGGAAGTGACGACTTTGGTGGCATGGATCCACGGACGTCCCAAGAGCATGTTGAACGATGCTTCGATATCAACCACTTGGAAGTTGACTTGTCTTTCTAGGGGACCAATTGTGATGGTTAAGGTGGTCAGATCTGCAACCTTGCGGCGAGTACCACCGTAAGCGCGGACTCCTTAGTTGGTCAGGACAAGGTCATCTTCCTTGATTCCCAATTTGTGAGCACTTTTGAGTGGGATGACATTCACAGCAGAGCCGTCATCTACCAGTTCCATGGGTACATTCTTCTTCAAACATTACACGGTTATGTATAATGCCGGGTTGTGGTTATCCCCGAAAGAAGAATATCCTTGTCAAAGAAGATGGTGAGGTTGTTCAACTCAGGGATGTCTCTTATCATGTGACCTACCACTTCTTCAGGTGAGGAGGTGGAAGGTACAGTTAATTTTCGTAGTGCTTGGATTAAGGCTTGTCGGTGCTCAAATGACGTGGCTATCAGCTCTTGCTAGATGGATATCTCAGCTTTGGCTCTTTGCAGTTGTTTGAGGATGGGATTTTCTAGGACTTTGAATGGTTGTCAATGTCTGGGACGACGTGATCGTGGATGTCGCGGTATTGTTTCTTTTAGGATTTGGGTTTTGGTAAGGACATCCAGATCGGGTGAGATGATGAACTTCTTCGATTTACTTACCCTTTTCTAGAGTAATGTAGATGTCGTCTATGTCATATCTACAAATGCCGTTGATTTCAGGATCACGAATGAACCTTGACGGAGCGTTCCTGGGCAGGTAATTCTTAAGGGGATAATTTTATGAGGATAATTTTTGTGAAGGTGATTTTGATGGGTTATGTCGGAGGGTCCGTGCCAAAATGGTCCCCAAGGTCGTCCATCTCGGAATCGGGAGCTTTGGGTATTAAAGAGACCCTCCCTCGGATATGGCATGGGTAATGGTGGGCTAAAAACTTGTCGGAGATGAGCATCTTCAAGCCGAGCTATCCTTTCTGAGAGACTAGCATAGCAGTGGTTCTCTCGATTTGTTAGAACATGGTAAGCATGGATGTGGCGAGATGAACATACCATCGGGAACGTCTTCTCTAGGGCGTTAACTTTGTTTTTAATCGATAGGATGAGGTGTGAGCAATCCAGAGTTGGTTCATCATCTGAAATAGCATGGATTCCCAGGGATTGGTTTTGTTGTTTGGTTTAGCTGGTGGAGGTAAGGGCAATTCACCTGTCTCAATCATGTCTTGAATGGCATGCTTAAGCTTGAAATAGGTTTCGGTGTCATGGCCTTTGCCCTGATGGTATTAGAAATAGGCGATCGGGTTCCAGAAACGTGTTTTCTTATCTTCAAGTGGGTCTGGAGTAGGCCTAATTGGTTGTAGCTTCCCTTGCTTCATTAACATTTTCAGAGCAGTAGCATATTTTGTACCCAAGTTGGTGAATGCCCTCTGAGGACGTTCAGCTTTCTTCGCAGTTGGTTCTAAAAGGTTGACCTTATCAATTTTTTTGGTTTGACCGTAAGCACGAGTTCCACTTGACGTAGGCCCTTGGTAGCCTAGGTCGATGGTCTTGGCCAAGACGCCCTTGTGCAGATAATCCTCAATGCAGGTTCCCAGGATTTGTAAATTTTGGAAAGTCTTGATGTTTTGGTACCTCAAGAGGTTAGCATAGAGGGAATAAAGATTGTTGACAAACTTCTCAACTCGGGTTGCTTCGCACGGTTTACTCACGGGTTAGGTGCTTACCCTCCTCCAACGGCTTAAGAATTCGGTGAATCCCTCCTTGTCATTCTAGGTTAGTACTTCCAAAATGCGGGTGTTGGCCTGAATTTTACCATTGTCGGCATACTGCTTAGGAAATTCAACGGCAACTTCGTCCCATGTAGCGAATCTTTTTGGGTTAAGGGAGTAGTACCATTGACGATGAATTGGTTCTAAGGAGGACGGGAAAATCCTGGTGAAGAGTTCTTGCTTGACCCCTTTGATGGACTTATAGTCTTTGAAGGCTCAATTATGGTTAAACGGATCTTCAACCCCTTTGAACTTAGGCACATCGATTAAAGTGAAGTTGTTAGGTAATTGATCTCCAATGGGTTTGAACCGACCGTTGTTTTCGATGTTGATATTATTCCCTCGGGCTAGGAGTTGTTCTTCCGAAAGCTTAAGCCTTTTCCTAGTTTCAGTCTAAGGTGGGAGGTTGGGTTCTCCAGCTTTCTTGTGTTTCCACGGTGTCGATACGAGTCTCGACACGGTCCAGCGAACCCTGAGAGCGCTGAGCAAGCTGGCTAATTGGCCATTAGTGAGATTTCCGTTGTTGTCATTGTTGTTGGACGAAGCTGAAAACGGGACCATGATCTGAAGTGGAAAATAGCTTACATTACATCTTGATCCGACACTGGTCGATGACTAGACGCAGAAATTACAAACAAGGACATAAACACTTTGGACTGACAAGGCGAGGGTGATCGTGTATGGTGCCTCACTGCTAACTCGATTGTTGGTGCGATGGTGTTGACTAGACTTTGAATCATATTAAACATGTTAGCGTAACACCGTCAACGGTTCTCGACGGTAAGATGACAAATAAGTAAAGACCCATAAGTACGTTTTCTTCAATTTGATAGACACGAGGCTAAATTAGAATGGTGGATTGACATTTTCGAAAAAAGAATTTTTCAAAAAAAAGACTCGTTGCTTGAAGACATTTCTCGAAATAATTTTCAAAAACCGATTTCTTAAGTTGAAACGGTTGTCTTGAGTGTATTTTCAAAAGAGGGTTTGAGGAAAAGTTGTGACGGCTTTGAAATGGTATGTTGTTCCCAAAGATGGAATTTCAAAATTCAAAAGGTACGTGTTTTGAAATTTGAGGTTTGAAGAGTTTGAATTTGTTGTGGTCCCGTAAATGTTGCGTTGTTCTCGAACTCGGTTTTGAGATGGCCTCGAAAATAGAGCGTCGTTCTCGGGATTTGAAATGTCCTCGAAAACGGTGTGTCGTTTTCAGGATTTTAAATGTCCATTATGTCGGCACAAAAGTGCTTTTTGAAACAGTTGTTAATAACCGGTGTTTTGAAATGGTCAATACAACGGCGTGAAACGGTGCTTTGCAACGGTTGAGAAGAACCGAGTTTTGAAATCGTCATTACGATGGCATGAAAAAGGTGTTTTGTAACGGTTGGTGAAAGAACGGGGTTTGAAATGCCCATTATAACGGCGTGAAAAGGTGTGTTGCAAATTTTTAAAATGACACGGAAGGACTTATGATCACATAGCACATAAGCACTCGCAGTTCATTATATTATGCATAATGTTGATACGGGTTTTGGTTTGATAAGGATGGTTACACACCAAGCGATCAATCCCCAATCTTCGAGAAGGATGACAATCCAAATAAAATGTATAAGGAGGTTGCCCTGGCCTTGTTCATGTAGGAAGAGAAAGCTACGAAACAAAAGATTGTAACGTCAGTGGCATGCTTGATGCAACCGAGATTCCTAACGTGGAGATCAGAAAACTCGCGCCAACGAGACGAGCTAATTGGTCGATAAAGGTTAGTTTGTGGGTGATAGCGTCGTTTTAGTACCAAAAATAATTACCTAGAACAACTAACAGAAGCTAGCGGAAGTAGGGTCGATCTCCACAAGGAGGCTATTATATCTATTTGCTATCTAAGTCTGTCAGGTAACAAATGGGGGTTTTAAGTTGATTTCTAAACTAAGAGAGATTAAGGCAAGAGAAATGGGCAATAATAATAAAGAGAAATAAATGGTATAATCAAATAAAGAGAAATATGCAAGGAAGTCGGTTCACCATTGCAGTTAATTAACTCAGTCATAAATAGTTCAGACGATCTAATGTGAGAAGGGTAAGGGAAAGGTCTTTCCGGTCCGCTATCCACCCTAGAATACAACTAACTTAACTTTCATGCTCATTAGGGCAGTCTACTGTTCATAACAGGTCTGTTCATTCCAATATTCCGATCTAGGATTGAATTTAACCAATTTAACAAGTTTAGAAGCGTGCACTAAACTAAACGATTACAATTATATTGTCATAAAACAGTTCTCACGATTCAATCATCAAACCTATTCACAACATCGTCAACTCACTACCATGGCTCCCCTAATTCTAACATAGCGGGATTTAGCTACTCATGCTATTGATGAAATAAACAACAACAATCAATAAAATAGTACAAGACATAATAGAAAGTTTAAAGGAAAACTATTGCATAAACTAATAACAATAAAGACTAAATAGAAATTAAGAAAAAAACAATGATTAAGAGAAAAGTAAAGAAGAATTAAATTAAGAATAAGGAGTGAAGAAGGATTACAAATTAAGATCCTGAATTAAGAGCAAAAGCAACGTAGCAAAGGAGAAAAGGGCAGAGTAAAGTGTCTGCTTAAGAGAGTAATTAAGAATAATCGAGTGTAAAGTATATGTTTAACCTAATGACGTCTACACCTTATATAGGGAAGAGTTTATTAACTAAACTAAGACAATTACGGAATAAAAATCCCGCGTAAATAAGCAAACCTCTCGATCGAGGCATTTCATTCCTCTCGATCGAGCAGGTCTTCAGCAAATCCTCTCGATCGAACAAGAAGCATGTTCGATCGAGGACTTCTAATTCAGCCTATTTCGATCGAGCTCAGCAGGGACTCGATCGAACCCCAGCAACCGTTAAAACCACTCGAACAACCAAAAGAGCTCTCGATCGAATGTTTTAGCCACTGAAAACAGCTTGCTCTCGTTTAGTTAGCTTCCAAGGACATCCTTCACGATTCCTGAGGCACGACACTTCCGCTCTAAATCCTCCATCTCCATAAATGCATGCTAAGAGGACTGAATAAGGCGCGATTTTATCATTTTGAGGTTCGTTCCTGCAAATGAGACGAAACAAACCAAAGTAGCCTATTTGGGGCATTTTGTAATACGAAACTATGAAAAAATCAAGGAAATGCGTGCAATAAGAGGCTAAAAATACTATAAGAATTGCACGTATCAAATCTCCCCAAACCGAACCTTTACTCGTCCTCTAGTAACTAAATGCAAAATAATGGAACGGAAAAGAAAACTCATAGCTAGCTATAAATTGTCCAGTAAAACTGTTTAATGCAAACAAAAACTGACATTTATAGCTACAACAGTCAAGCGTAAACGAGTTGTATGATGTCTATAAATAAGCTGAACTGTCGGCCTTGCAAGAGCTTTAAAATTGGACTCTCACAGGTCACTCTTCTCTCATGAAGCTAAGGGCGAATTTATAAATGTAAGAGAAGAAGAGAAAATAGTCACTCACCTAAACTACGACCCACATAAACATGCTTGCAACAAAAATGATAAGACAATTCTAATCATCATACATACATTCCAACCAAACACTGTCTGCCACAGCTGAGGGCTTACAAAAGTTATGGGAAAGTGAGGCTATGGGTAAGAAAAGGCAAAACAATTATGGATAAAGTGGAGGTAAAGCGTCAAGCTAGAACCTAAACAAAACCATACTAAACAAATCCGATTCTCATCCAATTATAGAATTTATCACAAGTACCCCTCTTTTGGCACACAAACTCACTAACCAATACACATCTCCTCAGAAGATATAAGTAATGCATAGGAGTAAGACCGTCACAAACTTCCCTTTTTTACACGGTCTGTTTTTCTTTTTCTTTTTCTCTTTTTTTTCTAATTTGATGGACAAGAGTCGTCCGATCTCCCAATCAAACACATTTATAATACTCAACAAACAACTAGTTAGTTGTTAAGTCGAGGTCGATCCATAGGACGGTGTGCTTTGGGTTCTAAGTCTATCTATTTGAATTTATACAAGTGTCACGATTGGTTTGGGTTTATAGTTGTGTTCTAGACTAATGAAAAGCAATAAAGTAAAACAAATAATAAATTAAGAGATGTAAACAAATATTAAAGAGTACTAGGATATCATGGGGTCATAGGGGATTCATGGGAGTTGATCATACAAACATGTTCACAAAGTTGCAAGCAATTAATGTTGTAGAGGAACCGAGTTGGTTTATGTCTTATGGTTCTTAGGAAGAGTTGTGTCCCGGAGCCGAATCGATTAGATTGTATAACACCTACAAGTTGACTTACTTTCCCCCTAATCACTTCTATGCATGGTCTAACAAGACTCGAGTTGGTTTATATCTTACAAGTCAAGTTGAATAGATAAGAGATGGTTGTAAATGCAAGGATTCATAGGCTTAGCATTTCATCAAACATAACATGTGCATAGGTTGACATCACAACAACCAAGCAATTTAATTATGAAAACATATTAGATTAAGCATGATTAATCCCCGTGTTTGTTTCCCCTAATTACCCACTAATCCTAGTTAAGAGACTACTCACTCATTATCATGGAGAACATGTCATTAATGGTGTCAATCATTACAACAAGTATAAACATGATAAGAGAATGAGGAAATAAACAATAAAGAATAAAAGAATTATACCAAACTTGAGATGATTCCAAATAATAAAGCAAAGAATAAAAGAAGAGAACTTGATTGATTGATGAAGAGTTGTCAATTCCCCAATAATAACCCAATAATCTTCAATTACCCAATAACAATAAACTTGAACAATAATTAAGGAAAGATTAATGTGTAATTTTATGGAAAGATTGAGATTAATCTGTTCTAATCTACTCCTAATCTAATCTAAGAGCGTTTGATTTAGTCTAAGAAAACTTGATTCTAATCTAAGGGGACTTGGTTAAGAGAGCATTACAAATGGGGTATATGTAGTAGTACATCATTAGGTTAAGCAAGGGTAGATTAGTAAATAACAATGCTAATTGTTGAGTTGAGGAAGTGCTCCTCTCGAAGAAAGATGCTAGTCTACTTTTTGCTAGTCTTTCAGAAATATGCGCATCTCGAGTGGAACAAGGAAGAGGACGTTTTGCACTGTGAAGGAATCTGAACGGCCAGGTAGTCGGGACGAGCGGATCACAAGGCCTTAGGACGAGCGTCTTGTTGTTGGGACGCTCGGATTATTAGGGGAGGAGACGAGCGGATTTGGAGCAAGACGCTCGGATCACTAGGCAGCATACTTCTCTTTTCTTACTGTCTAACAATCCGCTCGCCCCGAGCAGAAAATGAGCGTCCTGGGCCTCAACCCGAGCGGGTTGAATTTGTCCCGAGTGGGTTGAGCTGTATCATGCCTTACTTGAGCGCGGATTGTAAAACGGACGTCATTTCCTCATCCGGACTCCTATTGGAGTGATTCAAAAGCCTAGATCACTTGATTTTTCGATGCCGTTTCGTCTAGCATACTTTCAGAGCCAAAGGAGCAACTCTCGGTTTGGTTCCGAGCAATTTCTTCTTGTAATGTCTTCCTTCTCGTCATCCTTGCTTTTAAGCCTATGAGCCTTCTATATACTCTTTATTCCTACATCCTTGGTCACCATTCTTGCCTCCTATTCATACTAGTCCATCTAATATCATCAATAAGCTTCCAAATATGCACAGGAGACGGGAATTTATGCCTAATTACCTTCTTTCGTACAAAACATACGAAATTCACTAGGAAAGCAAAATAGGAAGAAATTGACGGAGAAAATGGTCATGAAATCTTATAATAGTATGCAAAATAGGTTCACTTAGGGGACTAAATGTGTGCAAATAATGTTCACATCAAATATCCCCAAACCGAACCTTTACTCGTCCCGAGTAAAGAGGTGACTAAAACTAGACCTTTATTTAAACTATCCTAATAGCATAACCGATGTGAGACAATTAGCGGTTCTCACTCCGCCCCTTCAAGTCACAACAAGACAACCATGAGGTAGGATGCATTCTTACAAGTCAAGGTGGGGTTTGCCAAAATGGCGACACATCAAAGCATTAAAGCACACAAAATCAAGTAATGGATGCATCTACAAAAGAATAGCCACTTTCCTCATCTAAGTGGCGGAAATTATCTAAAGGGGAAGCAATCTAAGGGTACACATTCCATCATAGATACGGTTTCTTCAAACTACTAAGCCTAGAAGGATACCAATAAATCACCTCCAAGTTGTGTCAAGCTAGGGTACCTTTGTCCTCAATTGTTAAATGCTTTTGTCAAGAGTAGTCTCCTTATGGTGTTAGATGTTGGAAATCATATTTTAAATATCACATATTTTAGTTTAAAGTTTTAGTCATAAAAACTTAAGGATCTTATGCATGCAAAACATATAAATAAGTGTAGAGGAAAACCGGTTCCTTACATTGAATATTTCGGTTTATGGGCACAAGTAAGGTCTCCTACCTTCACTTGTTCTTGAGCTATGATGAGTAATAGGATGATCCTCCAAAGACTTTAAGTATAGAAGTCACTCCTCTTGATTGCACCCAAGATTATCCCATATCTCTACTAAATAATATGTGCTAGATATTTGTTTAGTAGTTTACCTTAAAATTGATTACTAATACTCATATATTACACTAATAATATTAGTAATTTGATTGAACAATTTTGATTGAATCTTCTCATATTTTAGATGAAGATTAAAGAGAAGAGAGAATAATGCATAAACTTTTACATGTCTTTTGAATGGACAAGTATATTAAATGAATAGTGAACAAAAGTCCTCTAATAGTGGAGGAGGTGTCACGGTTCAAGGAGGGATAAGGACCAACATCTTGTCCTTCACTTTTCCTTTTGTTCTTATCAAAACTTTAGGCATGTAAGGCTAGGTGTAGACTAGGCATCATTAGCTTATTTTATCTCATAAAATAATTCACCCACTAACACCCATCACTCTCATTATTTAGGTCCATGTACCATAAAATGGACTACCATTTTATTTTGTCAATTTGTCATTTGTCACACAATATGTCACATGTAGTATGCTACATGTTATTAATTAAAATTATCACATAAATATCATTTTATAAATTAATTAAATTACATTCAACAAATTGACTAGTGATACTTGATCACATAAATAAAATGGGTCATTTAATTATAATTCACAACATCTTGTAATTATAATTAACCATTCATTATCATCTCTATTGTTTCACAAACAATAAACAATTTTAGTAATAAAATATTTTAATTACTAAAATAAATCTTATTTAATCCCATTATTATAAGATATCAATATTCTCTCTCTTAAATTGAATTGTTCAATTTTAAGGAATTGTTTACCTTGTATCGTCATACAATTAATCAACTTTACAGATTAGGGCATCATCCTTTAGGTGTGACCTTAAGGGATCAACTGACCACCACCGTCCCACGACAGTAACGTCAAACTCTAGCAAGCCAATCGTTACCGATTAATGTTGATCAGTTGACTATAAAATTGAATCATCCTTTACGCATTCTTAAAATGAGATTTAAACATGTGATCATCATGATCGACAATTGTGATCGCATTATTGTCGGGGACACTCCAACATTAGAAACACTGGAGGATCACGGAATTCCCCTTCTTGCCTAGACAAGAAGAAGGGTCGTCCCCTCTCTACCATGCACAAAAGTGGATACGATGGAAAAGGGATCAATAGAATTTTCAGTTTCATATGGGAGTTTGCTTTTGTTGTTGTTATTCCCCCCCATTTGTGGCATTTGACATTTTGAGAACAATTCCTTTTTGCCATTTCTTTTGATGTTTGGTATTTCAATACTTGACAACTTTCAACTTTTCTTTGCATTTCTTTTGAACATTTTCAAAGTCATCCCATTTGTAGTGAGGGTGCTTATATTTGAAGCTTAAGGAGTCTATTTTTGCTCCTCTTTTCTTTTGATGCAATTGCAAACCTTTTTGACTTTTCATTTCAATTCTTGAACTTAAATTTTGAACAATTTTTGTGCCCATTCCCTTTGATGACAAAATGTGGTAGAACATGGATGATAGATGCATGGTTTCAAGGGTCACCTTGGAATAAACGGTAGCCAAGGAGTTATCACACCACAAGGTACTCTTGACTAGTCCTTAATCCATGGGTCAAAGGATACTAGCATGACACATCCTAGGGTGTTTTACAAGCATTCTAACAAGCAAAGTCTTAAGAATAAAAAGTATCTACAAGGGCCTTATATACACTTGTCAAGCTTCCCAAATAGATGTTTTCACAAAATTTTTCTAACCATGTAACTACATGACATGATGCAACTAACATATATACAACTATGATGCATATGCTTCTATCAACTAGTATGCCAAATAATCTAAATGCAATCCTAAATTCACATTGTTTATACCGCATCAATCAAAATAAAGCCACATAGTCATTAACATAAAGAGGAAAAAGGATATTGGAAATATCATACCATGCGGTCTTCTATATCCTCATGTCTCGGATGTGGCGTAGTCGATTTATGTGAAAAAGGATGGACAAACACAATATATACAAGACTACACTATAAAGGAAATGAACATGTTTTTGGGGTTTTTGAATTTTTCAAATTTTTATGTTTTTTTGTGTTTATGAAATTAAAAGACATATTTTTGTGATTTTTCGAAATTTTTCAATTTTTATGCATTTTTGGAATATAAATTCTCATCCCCCACTTTATTTTGGACATTGTCCTCAATGTACATGTAGGAGTAGGAATAAAAGGAAAGTACATGTTTTTTGGATTTTTGAATAAATGTAATGATATGAATGAATGCATGCTCTAACTAAATGCAATTTTATATGACATATATAACAAATGAATGCAATCTAAACTACCCTATATGATGCATGTTTTCTAGTAAACTATGGTCACCTATGATCAAACCTCCCCAAACCGATTTAACACTATTTCTAGTGTAGAAAAGAATAGGATTGGTCATTAATGACTATGTATGAATTCTAGTCTATATGCAACTATCTACATGAATCATGTGAGATATATTACAATGTAACTATACTATATGAACTAACTAATGTAAATGCAATATAATACAAATGCAAGCTAAATGTATATGTATATAACTAAATACAAGTGTAAATGTAATGCAAAGTTAAAGGAAAGGGTATCTTACAAATGGTGGTTTGAGGGAGGACTCCACCAAACTCATTCCTTGTTGCCATGGTTATTGATGGTGTCCATGTTGCTCAATGCTCTCAATAACCGGTCAAAGGCTTGAGCACAATCCTCAAATAAGCAAAGATAGAACCATGGCCACTTCAAAATACAATAGAGCCAAGCCTCCACAAGGGGCCTCTCATTGAAATTTCCCCCCTTCACCTTGGCTTTTAATCAAGCCTTTTTGGCTCTCCAAATTAGCAAGCTTAAAATTCTTGTTATCAGGAGGCTTCCATTCTCTCCCGTCTCCCTCAAATATGGTGATAGCATTTGGATTTATCAATTCTTCAAGAGTAGAAGGAGAATTCTCATAACAATGATGATGAGGTAGCTTTGGAATTGAGATTGTGGGTGCCAAGTCTCCACAAGTAAGCTCATTTGCAATTTTGTTCTTGACCTTTTCCACCAAGTACCCTTTATATGACGATTTGACTTTTTGGAGAAGATCCACCATATCATCTCCAACAATCATAGGTTACATGGTGGGTGCAAAAAGGTCTTCATGTTCAATATGAGAGAGGAATTCATCTTCTTCATGGAAGCATACCTCAAACTTCTCAAGGATGGGCTCCTCAAGTGAGGCAATATCATAACTCCATTCCTCTTCTTCATTTCATAAGTCCTTGCAAGACACATATTCCGCATAAGCTACTTCCTTTGGCTTGTCATCATCGCTATCTTCATACGAATCATAGATAGGGGCTTCATTCTTCTTCAATAATTATTCCTCCACCATCTCAATATTCACATCAAAAGACACACTTTCATACTCACAAGAGCTCAAGGAAATTGGCTCTTCCCATTTCTCATCAAAGGTAACTCCTTCAAACTCGCATTCATGATCAATGTCTAAGGAATGGTGAGGAGTAGTTACTTGGGATTTTTTCATTTGGGAAATTTGAATCTCCAACTCCTCACCTTGGGTAACAATGCCTTGAAGAACATTGTCCCTTTTTTGGCTCTCCTCTAGCATTTGTTTGAAGAAGTTTTGTTGATCTCCCATCATTTGGAGAATCACATTTTGAATGTCAAAGTTGGGCTCATCTTTTTGTTGTGGGTAGATGTGAAAGTGGTCATATTGTGGCATTTGGAATTGGTTGTAAAGTGAGTTTTGGGTGGATGGTTGTTGTTGATATTGGATGTGGGGATTTTGGTGGGAAAAGTTGGGGTGGTAGTTAGGATTTTCATTGTATGAGTTGTAAGGTAGGTTTGTGTTGACTTGCTCCTCAAACTCCTCGTACCCATAGTCATACTCAAAAAATCCAACATATACTCCATATGTTAAGTCTTGAGCCATCATAGCTAAGACAAGGAAACAACTACAAGCATGGAAACTACAATAAAATGGTAAGAACGATCCTTGAGGAACAAGTTCCCCAAGGTTAGAGCACAATTAAAATAGACAAACAAGTAAGAACTTAATCACATAACACCGTCCCCGGCAACGGCGCCATTTTGATGGACAAGAGTCGTCGGGTCTCCCAATCAAACACATTTATAATACTCAACAAACAACTAGTTAGTGGTTAAGTCGAGGTCGATCCATGGGATGGTGTGCTTTGGTTTCTAAGTCTATCTATTTCAATTTATGCAAGTGTCACGATTGGTTTGGGTTTGTAGTTGTGTTCTAGACTAATGAAAAGCAATAAAGTAAAACAAATAATAAATTAAGAGGTGTAAACAAATATTAAAGAGTACTAGGATATCATGGGGTCATAGGGGATTCATGGAAGTTGATCATACAAACATGTTCACAAAGTTGCAAGCAATTAATGTTGTAGAGGAACCGAGTTGGTTTATGTCTTACGGTTCTTAGGAAGAGTTGGGTCCCGGAGCCGAATCGATTAGATTGTACAACACCGACAAGTCGACTTACTTTCTCCCTAATCACTTCTATGCATGGTCTAACAAGACTCGAGTTGGTTTATATCTTACAAGTCAAGTTGAATAGACAAGATATGGTTGTAAATGCAAGGATTCATAGGCTTAGCATTTCATCAAACATAACATGTGCATAGGTTGACATCACAACAAGCAAGCAATTTAATTATGAAAACATATTAGATTAAGCATGATTAATCCTCATGTTTGTTTCCCCTGATTACCCACTAATCCTAGTTAAGAGACTACTCACTAATTATCATGGAGAACATGTCATTAATGGTATCAATCATTACAACAAGTATAAACATGATAAGATAATGAGGAAATAAACAATAAAGAGTAAAAGAATTATACCAAACTTGAGATGATTCCAAATAATAAAGCAAAGAATAAAAGAAGAGAACTTGATTGATTGATGAAGAGTTGTCAATTCCCAATAATAACCCAATAATCTTCAATTACCCAATAATAATAAACTTGAACAATAATTAAGGAAAGATTAATGTGATTTTATGGAAAGATTGAGATTAATCTATTCTAATCTACTCCTAATCTAATCTAAGAGAGTTTGATTTAATCTAAGAAAACTTAATTCTAATCTAAGGGGACTTGGTTAAGAGAGCATTACAAATGGGGTATATATAGTAGTACATCATTAGGTTAAGCAAGGGTAGATTAGTAAATAACAATGCTAATTGTTGAGTTGAGGAAGTGTTCCTCTCGAAGAAAGATGCTAGTCTCCTTTTTGCTAATCTTTCGGAAATATGCGCATCTCGAGTGGAACAAGGAAGAGGAAGTTTTGCACTGTGTGGGACGCTCGGATTATTAGGGGAGGAGACGAACGGATTTGGAGCAAGACGCTCAGATCACTGGGCAGCGTACTTCTCTTTTCTTACTGTCTAACAATCTGCTCGCCCCAAGCAGAAAATGAGCGTCCTGGGCCTCAACCTGAGCGAGTTGAATTTGTCCCGAGCGGGTTGAGCTGTATCATGCCTTACTTGGGCCCGGATTGTAAAACGGACGTCATTTCCTCATCCGGACTCCTATTGGAGTGATTCAAAAGCCTAGATAACTTGATATTTCGATGCCGTTTTGTCTAGCATACTTTCAGAGCCAAAAGAGCAACTCTCGGTTTGGTTCCGAGCAATTTCTTCTTGTAATGTCTTCCTTCTCGTCATCCTTGCTTTTAAGCCTATGAGCCTTCTATATACTCTTTATTCCTACATCCTTGGAAGCCATTCTTGCCTCCTCTTCATACTAGTCCATCTAATATCATCAATAAGCGTCCAAATATGCCCGGGAGACGGGAATTTCCGCCTAATTACCTTCTTTCCTACAAAACATACGAAATGCACTAGGAAAGCAAAATAGGAAGGAATTGACGGATAAAATGGTCATGAAATCTTATAATAGTATGCAAAATAGGTTCAATTAGGGGACTAAATGTATGCAAATAATGTTCACATCATAATTCTTTTCTCATTTTCCTGCCCACATCTTTTTTTTTGTTTTTTTTTCAAATCTTTTTTTTTCCAATTCACACATATCCTCCTTTCTTTTCTTTTCTACCACAAAACAAACCAACTCGCATTAATGGAAAATATGCCGCAAAATTACACTAAACTAGCTTGACAGGCAGGCTTAATTTTGGGTGTAGTTAATGGGTCGAAAAGGCTAAGTTTGGCTAATGTGGAGCTAAATGGGTGAAAATGAAAGAAAGGGAAAAATTGCAAGCGCCTCCCTGCATGTGTCACCGACCACAAATTCGAATGTATGCAAGCAAAAAGCAATCGAATTTCATAAAAGTGCAAATTAATGAACATGTTATGCAAGGAGTATACTACTCTCAATTCCTACATGAACCAGTCATGAATGACACCAGTTATACGGCTCTAATAACTTAGAAATTTTAAGTAGTTTGCCAATTTTTTCAGGTCAAGTCTATATGTTCAGCTGCATTTTTAACATTAACTCATAAACGATGCGCATGACAAAACTAATAAAATGTCAATCTGATACAAGGCTTAAGTGAAATGACAAGTTATTTTTTTGAATTTTTTGAATTTACCGTTCCAACTAGACCTGTATGCAAAAATAAACGTGATATTTTTGAATTTTTCTATTTTTTTGTGATTTGTTTTTTATTTTTTGAAATTAAAATACAATGCAGGCAGAAAATAAACGTGAATGCAAAAACAAATGCAAATGCAGACTCAAAGGATGCAATACCCTCCCCAAACTAAAACGAACAACGCCCTCGTCGTCCTCCAGTATACACCAGCAGAATATACGGGGAACGGGATAAATACAACCAATAAATGAATGAAATAAATAAATAAAAGGATATGAAAAATAAATAAAGCATAAATACTTACAAAATAAGCGAACTTCCCCAAACCAGCCAGAAAACTAGGGAAGTGAGTAGACCAGTAGCTACTCGTCAGCCTCCTCCTCACCAACCACCGTGAAGTCGGGGTCACGCTCCTGTTCCCGTCTCCTCCTCTCGTCAACTCGAGTTCTCTCCACCTGCTCAGCTGTGTCCGCCTCGCTCTCCGGCTGTGGGTACCCCTCTGCCGGGTACCGGTAGAAAGAAGGGTGTGGCCAGCCGTCTGGAACGGGGCGTCCTCTCCGCATGTGGTACTCGTATAGAGGGAACAAGGCAAATGCCTGATCCCGCTCTATACGAGCCACTCTCATGTAAATCTCAAGCAGCAAACCATCACGATGCTCTTAGTCCATGACCTCGGGCGCCTCAAAGGGTGGAGGAGGAACAAAGTTAGCCGGTAAATCCGTCTGAGGAATAGAAGGAGTAGAGATAGGGGTGGGTGTAGATGTAGGCGTTGACGTGGACATCTGCCAAGCCTGAGTCGGTGCGGACCCCTCTCCGGTCTCAGGTCGCTTCCGCTTCTTAGAAGCGAAAGAAGTGGAAGGAGCGAGTGTAAGGAGGTAAGAAGGTGGAGTTGGAGGCAACCTACCCGACACAGTGGTCAAAGGTGAAAGACGGGGTAGGTCGGGAAACGGTAAGGTCACGGACTCGAAGCCACTAATCTTCCAAGTCCGTTGGTCCTTTGCTAACCAAAACATTGCCAACATGGCGTTAATATCAATTTACACGTTCTTATCTACATGTGTCAGGCCACGGGGGAAGTCAGTGAAGAGGCCACGGGCAATGTAGGAGGCTATCCCACCACAGGAAATCGTGCCCTTCTTCTTCTGCCCGACAACGCTAAAATGCTGAGCTGTCAAATAAGCAATGTTAAGAACGAAGGGGCCAGCAGTATCAATGTTCAAATAGCGCCCTAAAATAGACAAATTAACGTTGTTAACGTTGTTAGGCTCGTGGCGGCCAATGATCGTCTCCCCGAGGAGACGAATAAAGTAACGAGCTGGGGGAAAATGGATGTGAGCCACCTTCCTCTAGTCGTAGGGAGTCTGCGCTAAAGTGGGCCAAAGTAAAGATAAGAGCTTCCTAGGAGCATCCTGAGGGCCGTGACAAGTCAAATCCAACCTCTTCCTGAACTCAGCTAAGGTCCAAGTAACTGTCTGGTTAAACAGTCAAAATGAAATACAAGAACTCCCCAGGTCAGTGTCATAGGCAGCGGATGAGAAAGTAAAAGAGCTAAAGAACTCTAGGGTCACTTGCTTATATGTGAATGCTCTCATCGGGGTAAGACCCGTCATCCCAGTCCTGTTCAATAGTTCAGCCACGGGTTCTAAAATCCCCAATTTGTCCAATGAAGAACGACACAAAAACCTAGTAGAAGTGATGTCACGGTTCATCAAATGCAAGAAACGCTTATGGTGAAGTGGGTTAATGAAGTATACCTCGGGATATTCCGGTACAGGATCCAAAGAATTATCATCTACAAACCTGGCGGCCAAGCACGCAGCAGCTGTGGAACCCACTCCCCGTCCCCGTCCTCGTGAACCTGAGGCAGCGGCAGCAGCTAGGGCAGAAGCAGCAAGACTAGAAGCGCGGCCAGAAACTGGCCGAGGTACAAGCGCAGACGATGTAACTGTGACAGGGGGTGTCGGCAAAGTAGGGGTCAACACCAAGGATGGTACAGCAGTAGTAGTAACAGTAGCAGTGACAGGAGCAGCAGCTGTAACAGTGACAGCGGGAGTAACAGTCTCAGTGGTAGATGGAGCAGTAGTAGAACTAGAGGCGGAAACACTATTATCCATCCTATTAATCAAAGTAAGTCCTAAAATCAGAAAACAAACCAGCAACAAGACGATTTTCCCTAAATTTCAAAAAATTCGAAACCCTAATTGCGCAATTAAAGACTATGAATGCAATTAAACAATAGAGAATAGGGAAGAGGACTTACTTGACTGATTACCCAAGAATAATTGCAATTAAAATCAACAGAAAAGCACAAAATAATCGGATGAACACCCGATTTTCGCAAAACCTAATCGCAGCAAAAACCCAATAAAAACGCGAAGTTTCAAGGGGGTTTTAGAGGGCAATGGTCGGAAATAATGCAAGGAACAATTTGGGTAATTAATTTTGTAACATGGGAAGAAAAATGGAAGATTTGGGGAATTTAGGAGGGTTTATCGCAAAAAATAAGGAAGAAGAAGTAGTTAGAATGAAAATAGAATAGGGAATAAGAACACTCCCGTGTGTATTATCAGCGTTTTCACTCGATCGGGTGATTTGAAAACACTTTATCGAGAGCTTTCTTCTCATATCTGCTCGATCAAAATATTCGGATTTGCTCGATCGAAATCTTCCTCCTTCCCCTTAGATGTTACTCGATCGAAAACAGCAAAGTTTTAGATCGAGGACTTTTGCTCCTCATTTATGCTCGACCGAGTACAGGACAACTCGATCGAGGAACCTTCAATTTGGGTATTTCGATCGAGTACTCTAGTTTACTCGATCGAAGGCTTTACCTGGGCATTCTGACTGGAGGAGATCCCTTCAGCATCGCGGACCGTCCTCTTTGATCTCTATGAACTTGAACTGGTTAAAGAAGAATAGTTCGCATCCACATTTGCCTTCACTTTCTTCTTTCCTTTGTCTTTCTTTTTAGCATCTTCTTTTCCATCATTCTCATCAGTGAGCTTGGATTTCACTGTACCTTTGTCGACGTGATCTCCAGTGTCCACTTTATCTATACCTGCAATAACAGAAACGACATAATAATCCTCTATATCGCTCTCAGTCTAAGGCGGAGGTGTCAATATAGCAGCACGAGACTCAACATTATCAACTGGAGAATCTGTGTCAGGGTCTATAGAGGGTAAGGCATTGCAAGGTTGGACCTGCATAGGGGCCCTACGAACATTGCACTGATAGAAAATCAGCTCCTTATCACCTACCTGGAAAGTAAGGGTCTTCCCCCCGACATCAATTACTACGCGAGCAGTAAATAAAAATGGTCGTCCTAATAAAATAGGAGTGTAGGAATCCTAGGGGATGTCTAAGACCACAAAGTCAACGGGAATAAAGAATTTCCCGATCTTTACAGGTATGTCCTCTAAGACACCTAGGGGCCATGATAAAGTACGGTCGGCCATCTGCACAGTCATATTGGTACAGTGAAATTTGGTCAAGCCAAGTCTCTTAGCCAGAGACAATGGCAGGACACTCACACCAGCTCCCAGATCACATAAAGCATTGTCAATCAAATGGGTCCCTATATGGCAAGGAATAGAAAAGCTTCCCGGGTCAGACTGTTTGGGCGGTGTCTTATTTTGAACTATGGCAGAGCCCACCTCAGTCAAAGCCACCGTCTCGTGATCATTTATATGCCTCTTACGCGTTAATATTTCTTTCTGAATTTCATGTAAGAGGTTACCTGAGTTAGCAATTCGGTGAAAGGAACGTTGACGTGACGGCTCTTTAAAATATAAGCAAATTTTCTGAACTGTTGTTCAGCCTTCCTGTTCTGCAATCGCCTCGGGAAAGGGATCGTGATGGGAATTTCCAAACCTTTATTTCTTTTAGCCAAAGAATCAACATGATCAACCTCCATTTTACGCGATCGAGAGCTATTTCCATTCGATCGAGCAGTTTTCTTCTCAATGTCATTCGATTGAGTACTATTACCCACTCGATCGAGAGCTTCAATTTCAATAGGACTCGATCGATCAGCAAAACTGTTCGATCGAGTGGTTTCCACAGCTTTTTCACTCGATCGACCACCTGAAATAAGTCGATCGAGGACCTTCTTCGAATTTTCAGCATATTTTCGTCCAAGTACGACTGTTCTCGCTCAGCAACATTGATTTCCGGGCCTGATTTGTCATCATCAGTCGACATTTTAGGTCCTTCATAGGAAACACCGCTCCTCAGATTAACTAAATTCACCGTCTCATGATGTTTCTTATCCGGTTGGGATGGTAAATGACCCGGCTGCCTCGAAGCTTGATTAGTGGTGAGTTGAGCTATTTGAGACTCGAGTGACTTGATTGATGCATCTTTTTGTTGGTCACTCTTTTGCAATTGAATAGTCAATGCTTGTATCATTGACTTCAACTCAGTCATCTCACTTATACCACTGGAGGAAGCACCTTGTTGCGGCGGTGGGAAAGATGGAGGCTTTTCAAAGCCTTGTTGAGCTTTATGAGCTGGAACATATGGTTGTTGCTGCTGCGGTGGAGGTGTAGGATTTAATACATTCTGACTTGTCCATCTTAAGTGAGGATAGACTCCACTCTGATTGTTGTAATAGGAGCCCCCTTGCCTATATTGTTGAAAGGAAAAAACCTGCTCCTTCTTAGTTAGACAGTCAACAGCAGTGTAACCATCATTGCTTCCACATCTCTCATATGAAACGGTTTCTTATCTAGTCAACAAGTGAACCATTTGTTGATCTCCAGCAGCCTGCAACTCATATTTATCAAACTTGGCATTCATGGCTTCCAACTAAGCCACAAATGCACTATAAACTGAATAAACTGTTCTAATTCCTCCTCTTGGGTTCCTATACTTAGCACAATGGGTAGCCATTTCCTCAATCATCCCCCATCCTTTGTCGTCATCGATATTCTTTTGAAACCGACCATTTGATGCAGCATCCAAAATAGCGTGGTGATCGTCATACAACCCATTATAGAATTGGTTGCACAAATACCATTGATCGAATCCGTGATGAGGGACATACCGCACCATTTCTTCAGCCGGTTCCACGCTTCATACAGGTTTTCGTCCGGATTTTGCTTGAAACTCGTGATCTTTCCTCTCAGCTGATTAGTTCTTTGTGGAGGAAAGTACCTTTTGTAAAAGCGAGAGCCAAGGTCTCCCAATTTATTATTCCAGTTGTGGCTTTATCAAGGTCAGTTAGCCAATCTCGGGCTCCATCAGTCAGAGAGAAAGGAAATAGAACTTCCTTAATCTTGTCCTGCGTCACTCCCTTAGTAGCGGGAATGGTAGAACATTAATCCGTGAATACCTCCATATGCTTTCGCGGATCCTCACCAGTTACCCCGTGGTACATATTTCTCTCGACCAAGTTGATGTAAGACGGCCGAATGTCAAATGTACTGTCATCCTCTGTTGCAAGGTTGAAACCTTTAGGGATAGAAGCAGTTGTAGGTCAGAGTGACTCACGATATTAGGCATCTTCACAGAATTAGCAGTAGAAATAGAATTGTCTTCTTCAAAAGACTGGTCTTCTGCAAATAAAAAGTGCTCGAGATTGGGTTCAAAAGTACTCAAGACTTCCTTTTGATTCTTTCTCAGCAATCTTTGTCTATAGCGAAAAGTCCGCTCCGGTTCAGGATCAGCTGATACTAATTCTGACCTGTTAGACCTTAGCATAAACAACACTAGAGAAAATAAATATGAACTGTCTCAAGGAATTAGAAATTCCCTGAGACGAAGATAAACGAAAATAAACAGATAATGTCAGGTTCATATACCTATTATTAGACTCTTCTAATAGTGAACTAATTAACTTTTAATATGTGTTCTTTAGATCTAGTGCATGCATAACTAAATAAGAGATCAATAAGAAAAACAATATCCCTTACATTGTTAAGTGGCTCGAAATAAGGGCACAAATAAGGTCACCTTCCTTATTTGTTCTTGAGCTAAAATGTAATGGATGATCCTCCAAAATCCCAATGTAGAGATCCTCCTTTGATTTGACCCAAGACAAGTCCCTTAAACTATTATATTAATTAAATAGATTAATATTGTAGTATCCTTAAATTAATTCTAATAATACTTTTATTACAACACTAGTAATCTAATATTGTGATTAGAATTTGGAGTGAACAATCTTTTCATTTTCTAAAACTATTTTAGAGAGAGTTTTGTGTTTAAAGAGAGAAGAATGCATGTAGAATGAAATGCGTTAATAAGTGAACAAATTCTCTTCAAATAGAAAGAGGGGCAACCGGTGGGGAGAGGGCAAAATGCAAAAAAATGGCATCTCCCTTTTACTTTTGGTCTTCACAAGAAATAGGATGTGTAAGACTAATTACAGTAGGTGTGTAAGGCTAGTAAGGAATAGCCATGATTATAGTATTTTATCACATAAAATAATATCACCCACAATCCACTATAATCCCTCCATTTTTTTCGGTCATTTGTGTAAAATGGACCTCCATTTTATTTTGTCAATTTATCACTTGTCACACAATATGTCACATGTAGTATGTTACATGTTATTAATTAATTTAATGCATATTTATCAAATAAATATCATTTTATAAATTAATTAATTTACATACAACAAGTTAACTAGTGATTCTTGATCACATAAATAAAATGGGTTATATAATTATAATTCACAACATATTGTAATTATAATTAACCATTCATTCTTATCTCTATTGTTTCACAAACAAAAATCAATTTTAGTAATAAAGTATTTCCATTACTAAAATAAATCTTATTTAATCCAATTACAATAAATTATAAATATTCTCTCTCACAAATGAATTGTTCACTTTTAAGGAATTGATTAACCTGTATCGCCATACAATTAATCAATTTGTCTATTAAGGGAATTGTCCTTTAGGTGTGACCTTAAGGGATAAACTGATCACCGCTGTCAAACGACAGTAATGTCAAACTCCAGTTAGCCAATCATTACTGATTAATGTTGATCAGTTGACTATATAAATGAATCATCCTTTACATATTCTTAATTTGAGATTTAAACATGTGACCGCACTATTGTTGAGGACAGATACTCCAACAATCTCCCACTTGTCTGAGACAAGTGTGCGTCACCACTACTCCTCGAGTGGCCTTGAGATTTCAAACAACCTTGACAAGGGGGTGGACAATTCTTATCGCACTATTCCCTTTGTTTAGCCATAGTTCATCATAACCCAAAATATACTCATTTGACCTCAGTTACGACAGTCGTAGAGCATAAATCAAAGCCAATCAGAAATTTGTGCCAACTTGGGCGAATAGTCTCTAGTCAAAAGAATTGACTCATAAGAATACTATTGCAGCTCTTGCCACGACCAGGCTTTATGAATTACCATAACTCTATAAGTGGTCACTGCCCAACAGAGTGTCCCATACAGTCTGCCTATGTGATCGATTAGTCATCCCATATGACTTTATGGCACTTGAACTTGCCATCAATCGCATCACACTCTAGTTACTTCGAGACGTCACCTCTTTCAAGTAACTAGGGGCGAATACTATGTCAATCAAGTTCACTTCAATGGGGTTCAATATTATCTCGACAACCCATTTGGATTTAACAAAGTAATGGATGAGTTTAAAGAAACTCAAACGATAAATGCGATTATCATATATGAATAGTCAATACACTATTACTACTTCATATCTTATAATCTATAGTGTAACTTTTTACACTAGTTGAAATGCAATAAAAGCTTGGCAAATGGATATACCATGTATCCAAACATTCCAACTTTATGAATTGCTATTTCCTTTTATTCAATGTTATTTCTAATAACATGAATTTATCTAAGTATATGTCTAGTCTTCTTACTAGACTTGGGCTCTTTAACTTGAAAGATGCTCCCACTGTTATCATATAACTTGTGATAAAGTCATCGGTAGAGGGATTTACTCTTATTCCCTATGTTGACCATTTTATCACAATTTACTTAGATTCCTTTTGTAGAATTTGCAATGTACGAAACTAAAACACTTCTCTAGTCTCTTACTCCTAAGTCAATAAAAACAGCCTAGGATTTCGACAAATCCCTTTTGGTTTGGAAACTAAAGTTTGTGCAATCCTTCAACACACAACTCAGTATATCATCCAATCATATGAACGAATCCCCAATATATGCTTCATCCCGGCATGTGTATATGTTGGCATACATGATCGTCCTAATGGCGGAAACATTAGGAATTGATTTTATGTGATCAACAACTTAATAGGTTCAATGAACGACTATGACTCTATCATAGCAATTCCACTTTCATCAAAATGAATAACCTACTCAACCTTGTTGATGCTAAACGGGTATGAAAGATATTATCATCATAAGATTCTCAACTCTATGCCAACATTCTCTCGAATTTAACACGTAGATTCGAAAATCTAGAATACATCGCACCTTTTTCTAGTCTCCCAATCACTCTTTCGCAGAAGAGAGCATTGATACATTATTCTCAATAAGTAATATGTTATCATTATATAAGACATGGAAAAAATAATTCTTGCTCCCACTTAACTTCATGTATAAACATGATTATTCAACAATGTGAATGAAATCATTCTCAATTATCACATGAACGAAAAGTATAATCCTTTGATGCTTGCTTAAGACCATTCTAGGATCACTTAAGAAAGCTTTGCATAATATGTTAGGATTCTTAGATCTTTGTCTAAGGTTTTGTGTTCCATACACACCCTTCTCTAAATCCCCATTTTAGAAAAGCGAATTTTCAATATCATTTGCCATTCTTTATCAAAATGAAATGTGGCAATTCCTAACATGATTTATCTTGATTAACATCTTCATGTGAATATAATATGCTCTTAGGTACTCTAAAGCTCTATTCACTTTAAAGAGACCATCGCCTTAAAGTAAATCTACTCTTGAGTAACAATCTTTGGATTGTAATGCTATGGCTCGTTTGCAACAAGGTCATAATACCATTACTTTCGAAAAGCAACATTTTAACAATACGACATGTATGCTACACTCCCACACTATCTCAATAGATTATAGTTCCATTACTTTCAAAAAGTAACACATTAACTATAAGACATGTTTGTAACGATCTAATCTACTCCCACTCTATCTCTTAGAAATACATCTATCTTCTTAAGAGATAGCTTTGTGAGTTACAAACATGTATGGTGAGGTATTAGAAGTTTCTCTAGATTGACGTATTAGCACATAAAAAGACCAGCTTTATCATAGCAGTTTGATTCATGTAATATGCAAGTCTGATCCATGTCATTTGTTAAATAGACTCTCTATTTTAGGTATCTCCTGGTTGACCATCCATTTAGAATAATGTGTCCGTTTTGGATCGCAAATTCCCTAATATGTGAGTTCAATAGCTCAACATAACTTTATAATTGATCTTACATAAGTAAGTTGTTACTTTTTAGTAACAATGGCATAAGGAGAATCGAATTCATAGCTTACGGACATATAATAATCTAATCATTATAATTGTCAATTTGATCAATTTAAGTCGATAATCTTATGTTTGTCGATGCAAGTAGTGTATGATGATAAATTGTAGAACAAACGATACGATAAAGTGAGTGCTTGGGTTGCAAACCAAGTCACCAATATCCAAAATACAACCATTGTTTAAAGGATACAAACAAATTTCCAAGTCGAACGAGGAAATCAAAATATTTCTAAAATCTCAAGATACAACATGAAAATAAAGACAAAGCAAAATAAAGCCAAGCTTCCATAGATCTAGCACCATGGGCGGCTACATCTAGCTTCCCTCAAGATCTTCTAGGCTTGTATTTCCTTGCCTTTGTCCTTGCTAGGATGCCCTAATTATAATAAAAAAGGGTAATCATCACAACTCATATCAAAATACCAAAGTTGAGATCGAAACATAAAATATAGGGATAGTTATTTACCTATTGGAACAATCTTTCCAGCTTTAATATCGCCAAGGTATTTTGAACAATTCCTCTTCCAATGCCCAACGCCATTACAATAGTGGCATTTGTCCCTGGACGGGGCACCCTTCTTGGGCTTAGAGGAGCTAGCTTCACAAGCTTTTCCCTTGTTCTTATAGGGAGTTTTCTTCTTTCCTTTATTGCCACCTTTCTTGAAATTCCCTTTACTCTTATGATTAATGTTGAGCACATCCTTACTGGTGCTAACACTTAGCCCCATGTCCCTTTTGGCTTGCATAAGCATTTTGTGCAATTCATCAAGAGAAACTTTCAAGTTTTCCATATTAAAATTCACCCTGAATTAAACATATGCCTTAACCTTGTTTAAGGAATGAAGAATTCGGTCAATGACGAGTTCCTCGGGAATCTCTACCTTTTATAATTTTAGAGTCTCAACATGCTCCATCAACCTGAGCACATGAGGGCTAACCTTTTGGCCCTCCTTAATGTTGAGATCAAAGAATGCAGATGCCGCTTCATATTGAATGATCCTCGGAGCTTGTGAAAACATGGTCACAAGCTTCGTATAGATCTCATAGGCGGTGCTAATCTTTATAGCACTTCTTTGGATTTCGGCCTCCATTGAGAAGATAAACACATTTTTTATCGCGGCCGACTCCTTTTGGTAAACCTCATAGGCTTGCCTAGCGGCGGGGGTAGATCTAGCGTTAGGTGTGGTGGGAGAGGCCTCGGTAAGGTACCAAAGCTTGTCATCACCCTCCGCGGCCAAGCGAAGTTGAGCGTCCCAATCGGCGAAGTTGGACCCATTCTTTTCTAATTTACAACGATCCATGAAGGATCGAGGCCATGAAATATTGGTGAGAGTGTTTGAGCTAGTGGTTGCGGATGAAATTGGAGTTGCCATTTCAATTGAGAAAACAATTTCAACTACAAAATAGGAAGTGAAGGAATCAATAAACATCTATCGTTTTAATAATACTTGTAAACATTTTAAACAAGTTTTAAGCATTTATATAGTGACCTCTACCCAACTATTATAAATGATCCCGAGATCCAAATTCATATCAATTCGGGCACGGTGAGCCGATTCATCCCTTATCAATATAACTCGGTGGATTAACTCTTTAATCGATTCTACTTTTAGAACTCTTGGTCGATAAATTTACTTTAATATTTATCTTTAGCCTGGAACACATGCGACTACGGTCACGAATACTTCCGTTGAGCTCAATCCAAATTTCGATGTAATAACATTTTACTACCCACTTACCCAACGTAACAAGTTTAGTACCCCGGTCAGCCGAGCCTACTTCCTCATGAAATTGGGACTCATGGTTTCTACTATTTGGTAAGGCTAATTCTCAATTATTATTTAGTGAGAGGTCTTGTCAATTTATTATCTATCACGTTTTAAGTGAACTAAAACGGTGAACTACGATAATTATAATTGACACGGTCGATGACTCGATATAAAATGCATGTGTTGTTATGGCGATTTGGCAATGCATGCAACATATTAAATAAATGCAAAGCAATAATAATAAATTCCTAGTATGGCCTTCCTAAAATAGAAAATCAAATAATCAACTCCTTTGGTCCCTTGAATCTTCAAGTGGCACGCCTCCCAAGAAAACCGTCTTTGTCGGAGCACCTTCCCGAATGGCATCGTCTTGAAGAAATCCGGAGTTACAAATAATAATAAAAATACATGGCTATTCCTATTATACATTTTTAAAATGGAAAAAACTAGTAAAAATAAAAGTGATACGAGATCACATTAAATTATAACCGAATCAATATTCCCTTTCATTACGGGTAATATCGATTAAAACTATGGTCATACTAGATAAAAATACATAATTCAAAATTATATAAATAAAAAGACATTCAACAATTGAAATATGCAGCATTATAATATGTGTCTATCATACCAAATTATGTGCCTAATCGCCTATTTAACTTATATTGATTATATAACCCGGTTTTATGGAAATGCGAGATAATAATTTATTAAAATCACTAATCAATACTTAAATCAAATTTAAGCTCAAGTTAATTATCCTAACATTCTTAGAACTCAAAAGTTAGTCATCACTCAATTTTTGACATTAATTCAACTTGATTTAATTTTATGCTCATTTTGACCTTAAAATCATAACTATTATGAAATAAATCCAAATTAAATTACAATAATTTCAAATTTTGAGTTTTAATTTTTTTGAACATTCTGGAATATTTCCATGAACTCATAATGTCAAAAATTATGGTTAAAATTTTCGAATTTTATTTCGAGAAAATATAGTTGCAATTTATCGGTTTTATCAAATAAAACATCTAAATTATTCAAAAATTACTATACTCAATTTTACAACTTTAGATCTGATAAGTGGGATATAAATTCAATCTAAAATAATTTTCTCATGCCATGCAATTCATTTTAGCTATTTATGCTAAAATAGTCAATATTTATGCCATTTTTACACTAAAAATTCATACATCATGCAAAATTAATCAAGTTCATTTCATAGTTTACACACAGTGAGTAAAGCATGCATGTGACAACATATTAACATTTTATGGCATATTTCGATGTTTAACTATATTTAACCATTTTACCTCCTTTTAATCCATTTTTATCTCATAAAAATCATAAATCGTGCAATATTAATCAAATTAATACGAAATTTTACATACAATAAGTAAAATATGCATGTGAGCTCATATAAAAATTTCAAGGTCAGAAACTAAGTTTAACCATTTTTAGTCAATTAACCTCCATTTATACCATTTTTATCACATAAAAATCATAAATTATGAAATATTAATCACATTAATAAGACATTTTACATACAATACATAAAATATTCATGTGAGTTCAGACTAAAAAATCATGGCCAGTAGTGAAGGTTAACTATTTTTAGTAAATAAAAGTTCATTTTACTCATAAAAATGTAATTATTTCACTAAAAATCATTAAAATGAGCAATAAAATACCATAAATCATAAAAATGAACTAAACATAATTTAGGACCATAATATAGAACATGCATCGTGATTTCGTGACTTTATCTAATAAATCATAAATTTTTAGTTTTAATTAAGTAACTAATAACTCGAAAAAAAACTATAAATCGATTATGCATGTAACATCCTATGCTCTGATACAAATTATTAGGTTCATATACCTATTATTAGACTCTTCTAATAGCGAACTAATTAACTTTAGAGATCAATAAGAAAAACAATGTCCCTTACATTGTTAAGTGGCTCGAAATAAGGGCACAAATAAGGTCACCTTCCTTATTTGTTCTTGAGCTAAAATGTAATGGATGATCCTCCAAAATCCCAATATAGAGATCCTCTTTTGATTGCACCCAAGACAAGTCCCTTAAACTATTATATTAATTAACTAGATTAATATAGTAGTATCCTTAAATTAATTCTAATAATACTCTTATTACTACACTAGTAGTCTAATATTGTGATTAGAATTTGGAATGAACAATCTTTTGATTTTCTAAAACTATTTTAGAGAGAGTTTTGTGTGTAAAGAGAGAAGAATGCATGTAGAATCAAATGTGTAAATAAGAGAACAAATTCTCTTTCAAATAGAAAGAGGGGGAGCCGATGGGGAGAGGGCAAAATGCCAAAGAATGGCATCTCCCTTTTACTTTTGGTCTTCACAAGAAATAGGATGTGTAAGACTAGCTAATTAGAGTAGGTGTGTAAGCCTAGTAAGGAATAGCCATGATTATAGTATTTTATCACATAAAATAATATAACCCACAATCCACTATAATCCCTCCATTTTTTTCGGTCATTTGTGTAAAATGGACCTCCATTTTATTTTGTCAATTAGTCACTTGTCACACAATATGTCACATGTAGTATGTTACAATTTTATTAATTAATTTTATGCATATTTATCAAATAAATATCATTTTATAAATTAATTAATTTACATACAACAAATTGACTAGTGATTCTTGATCACATAAATGAAATGGGTTATATAATATAATTCACTACATATTGTAATTATAATTAACCATTCATTCTTATCTCTATTATTTCACAAACAATAATCAATTTTAGTAATAAAATATTTCCATTACTAAAATAAATCTTATTTAATCCAATTACAATAAGATATAAATATTCTCTCTCACAAATAAATTGTTCACTTTTAAGGAATTGATTAACTTGTATCGCCATACAATTAATGAATTTGTCTATTAAGAGAATTGTCCTTTAGGTGTGACCTTAAGGGATCAACTGATCACCACCGTCAAACGACAGTATTGTCAAACTCTAGTTAGCAAATCATTACTGATTAATGTTGATCAGTTGACTATATTCATGAATCATCCCTTACGTATTCTTAATTTGAGATTTAAACATGTTACCGCACTATTGTTGACGACACATACTCCAACAGATAAATAGGCTAACTGCCTCCCCGGCAACGGCGCCAAAATTTGATAGCGTCGTTTTAGTACCAAAAATAATTACCTAGAACAACTAACAGAAGCTAGCGGAAGTAGGGTCGATCTCCACAGTGAGACTATTATATCTATCTGCTATCTAAGTCTGTCAGGTAACAAATGGGGGTTTTAAATTGATTTATAAACTAAGAGAGATTAAGGCAAGAGAAATGAGCGATAAGCATAAAGAGAAATCAAAAGTATAATCAAATAAAGAGAAATATGCTAGAAAGTCGGTTCACCATGGCAGTTAATTAACTCAGTCATAAATAATTCAGACGATCAAATGTGACAAGGGTAAGGGAAAGGTCCTTCTAATCCGCTATCCACCCTAGAATACAACTAACTTAAATTCCGTCCTCATTAGGGTAGTCTACTGTTCATAACAGGTCTGTTCATTCCAATCTTCCGATCTAGGATTTAATTTAACCACTTTAACTAGTTTAGAAGTGTGCACTCAACTAAACGATTACAATTATATTGTCATAAAATAGTTCTCACGATTCAATCATCAAACCTATTCACAACATCGTCAACTCACTACCATGGCTCCCCTAACCCTAACATAGAGGGATTTAGCTACTCATGTTATTGATGAAATAAACAACAACAACAACAACAACAACAACAACAACAACAACAACAACAACAACAACAACAACAACAACAACAACAACAACAACAACAACAACAACAACAACAACAACAACAACAACAACAACAACAACAACAACAACAACAACAACAACAACAACAACAACAACAACAACAACAACAACAACAACAACAACAACAACAACAACAACAACAACAACAACAACAACAACAACAACAACAACAACAACAACAACAACAACAACAACAACAACAACGACAACAACAACAACAACAATGAATAAACTAGTAGAAGACATGATAGAAAGTTTAAAGGAACACTATTCCATAAACTAATAACAATAAAGACTAAACATAAATTAATAAACGAACAATGATTAAGAGAAAAGTAAAGAAGAATTAAATTAAGAATAAGGAGTGAAGAAGGATTACAAATTAAGATACGGAATTAAGAGCAAGAGCAACGTAGGAAAGGAGAAAAGGGCAGAGTAAAGTGTCTGCTTAAGAGAATAATTAAGAATAATCGAGTGTAAATATATGTTTAACCTAATGACGCCTTCACCTTATATAGGGAAGCTTTTATTAACTAAACTAAAATAATTATGGAATAAAAATCCTGCGTAAATAAGCAAACCTCTCGATCGAGCAGTTCTTCAGAAAATCCTCTCGATCGAACAAGAAGCATGTTCGATCGAGGACTTCTAATTCAGCCTATTTCGATCGAGCTCAACAGGGCCTCAATCGAACTCCAGCAACCGTCAAAACCACTCGATCGACCAAAAGAGCTCTCGATCGAATGGTTTAGCCACTGAAAACAGCTTGCTTTCGTTTGGTTAGCTTCCAAGGACATCCTTCACGCTTCCCGAGGCATGACACTTCCGCTCTAAATCCTCTATCTCCATAAATGCATGCTAAGAGGACTGAATAAGGCGCGATTTCACCACTTTGAGGCTCGTTCCTGCAAATGAGACGAAACAAACCAAAGTAGCCTAGTCGGGGCATTTTGTAATACGAAACTATGAAAACAACATGGAAATACGTGCAATAAGAGGCTAAAAAGACTATAAGAATTGCACGTATCAGTGGGCCATGACAAGGTACCCGGCTTATGATCGTAATATCAATTAATGCACTTTAACCGCGACCTCGTTCGAGTTTCACCTCTAAGGATCACAAAGACACAAGTGTCCTAGTTCTCCTCAGTGGAGTCACCAATCTGTGGACATGGGCCACCCGCATGCTGATCTGCGGATGTAACGGCAGTTTTAAAAGCCACGTTTGGTGATGTAAAAGAGCTTTTGATCGGATCGCTTAAGATCGGACAGTTACATCTCGGTGAAGGTCTCGAGACGATGCAAAGATGTTCGGAGTCGCCACCAAGCAATTGTGGAGTACTTGGACACCATTCGAGATCCACTTTATACCTTGGTCAAACAAAGCATGAGGCGGTGCTTGACACATAATACTAAAGATAAAGACTCGTCCCCCTTTAATATTCTATGTCTAGAATGACTCTCGTTGCCAAAGATAAGGTCATCCACTATCCAAAGGTTATGAGTAAGAGATGAGGGTACGTATTGGGAAGCCCTTTAATCGGACACTCAATCCCTGTTAGAGGCCTATGCTGATTATCGTGGTTGTTAGTACAATAGTTGATAAAATGGGTTAATTGCATGAGTGCGCATCCAAGAGTTTTAACCTAGCAAGCGAAAGTTTTCTAAGTCGGTTTGTTTATCCATGTATCAAGTAATTGATGTCGAGTTGGATTTAAGTTGATTTGCATGCAAAAGCGGAAATTAAACATCCATTTACCGAGTTAGGTTACGGTTCTTAACACGATCCACTTGTTCGAAAAAGTATGTTTGAAGATGTTAAAGTATAAAATATAACTCGTCAATCTGATCCGTATAGATTCGGGTTAATCGTAATCGGGATCGTCTTACACAAGTGCTGGAGTGAATGAATCAGAACAGTGCTAGGCAGCCCATTGGGGCGCGAGCCTATAGGCAATGTAATAGGCTCTGCTCAAGTTTAAAACGTGAAAGACGGGAGGTGCCTTGGGGCGCGAGCCATCAGGCGGCCTAAGGAGCCTCTCCTGCTCGTTGTTTAAAAAATTGTAAAAACCGCCTTTGTTGGAAAGGTCGTTAAGACCGATTTCGTGCTAATATTTTAAATATGATTTGTATTACTTGGATTTTTTATCATTATGTTGATAATATTCCACGTCGGGTTCGCATTTGCAAGCTCGACATAAATAGTTTATAATTTAAAAGCGTAAAATGTGTATGCTTAACCGTATTGTCATCGTACTCGAATTAAATCGACATGGCACACATGTTAGCTAAGGATGACATGTGATATGGTTAAGATGAATATGAAAATAAGATGAAATAAAAGTGAAAGGAAGATGTTTGATATGAACTAATTATATTAATTTCATTAGAAACACCCCACGTTAATTGAAGAGGTCCAGTGATAGGCTTAAATGACTAGTGCTTAAAGGGATTGGAGTATTACTCATAACAACAAAGTGCACTTTCTTTTATGGTCATCCATGCAAAAGAACTCCAAAGTTAAGCGTGCTTGGCTGAAAGTAGTCTTAGGATGGGATGCATATACAAAAAAATAGGATGCATATACAAAAAAATAGCCACTCTCCTCATCTAACTGGCGGAATAAATTAGAGGGAACAAATATAAGGGATATTCATTGGCAATACTAGTCAGCTGATCAACGTATATCGGTAACGGTTGGCCAACTAGGGTTTGACGTTACTGTCGTGAGACGGCGGTGTTCAGCTGATCCCTTTCTGTCACACCTAAAGGAACGAACCCCAACACGAAAGCTAATTAATTGTATCAGATACAGTTTAATTTGTCCCTTGATAAATTGACTAAGAGTTAGTTGATTAATTAATTTAGAGAGATATTGAGTTGTGAACTCGAGGGACGGAAATTATTATTTAATTATGCGATAATTAAATAATAAATTATTTGAGACGGGAATTAATGATTAAGTAGTTAATTGTTAAATTAGTACTAATTGACCAATGTAATTAGTATTGGTATGTAAAATATATGTGTAGTTGTACACGTATATTTACGGAGTGTTTTAGACGATGTTAATCGGAAAGTATTTAAACATAAATCGATGTTTAAAGTAAAATCTACACGTATTTGTGCGATAAATATAAGAACCAAAATGGGCCCGTAAATAGGACATTGGACCGTGTAAATGGAGTGTAGTGGATGATTATAACATAATCATTTCACTTTGTTTGTTTTTCTTCCATAAGTCACCTTATGATCATTTGCATGTGATATAAGATTGGACAAAAATAAAACAAGTACACTCCCTCACTCCACCTACTCCCACCGGTTTTCCTCCTCCATATAGACCAACAATTTCTCATTTTACACACTACTTCATTTTGTGTATTTTACATGTGAATGAAGTTGTTGGTCTTTTCTCTCTAAAATTAATATAAACATTTTTACTAAGTTGTTAGTAAACAAAAATTATTACTAAGATTGTTAATCATATTTACATATTATCAAGGGTAATCTTACTAATATCTAGTTAATATTAGTAAGGTTGTTGGGTAAGTTCTTGGGTGCTTTTGAGAGGAGGCTTTCTCTTTGGAAGCTTCGGTTATGGAGAATCTTGACTTTGATAAATAGCTCAAGAACAATCAAGAAGGTGATCTTGTTTGTGCCAAAATACTACCATTTTTCAATGTAAGGAATATTATTTTTCTCATCTTTTATATAAATATGCTTTTATATTGCATGCATGTTACATCGATCACATAAATAAAAATTATGAGATAATTTAATTTTTAATTAGAGAGTCTAATTAGGATCTATGATCTTTCAAGTGGTATCAGAGCTAGGCTTGTAATTTGCATGTTGATTTTAAGCATATTAATAAATTATGAGATAATTTATAAAAACTCAAAAATTGTGTTAGAAGAAGTTTTAGCACGAAAATTTTTGGACATGCATACCTACTAATCTTAAAAGGTTTGTGGTAAAAGTTGGTGAATTGTGAAGTTATTTTGCTATTTTTAATGATTTTTGGTAGAAAACCGAGTCAAAAATGTCGTATTTTGGTTAAGAGTTAACTAAAAATAGTTAAAAGTTGATTTGGGTCTTGATATTTTTACGGTGTTTCATGCATATTTTCTATAGATTGTATGTAAAATTTCGAAGGTTGGTTTCAAGTTTTGCATGTTTATTGATTTTATGAGATAAAAGTCGTTAAAAGTGAAATAAATTAATCATATACTCGAAACATTTTTTCCTGCCCTTGATAAATTTATGTACATTTAAAAATATTATTTAAAAGTTAAAAGTGAAATTTAAAATATGATTTCACCTTGTTTTGATGTTTGTTGGTTTTAGTGGTTAAAAACCGATAAATATCGATCTTTTTCTTCATATAATTTTATCCGAACTTTTGGGCAATTTTTCTGACATTTTGGTGTTTTTGGAAGTGTTCCAGAATACTCAAAATTTTTTGTTTCAATTTTTGGTAATAGTTTCAATTTTTTTGGTTTTATTACTTAAAAGTTATAATTTTACCGATTAAAATAGCAAAATATATCAAATCAAACTAATTATTCATCATCAAATTAGTGAGGACTAATTTTGAGGTCCAAAACAGTTTGGACAATTAGTTTGGACTTAAATGAGATTTAAGAGTTGATTATTGATTTTTACAAGTTAAAAATCGCTTAAATTCACAAAACCGAGATGGATACCAACGATTGATAGATATGGCGATTTTAACATCATTTTACAGCATTTTTAAGCATATTTATTTAATTTGAATGAATTATTGCCATTTATTTAAAGAATTTATTTTGTTGTACCTAGTATGGTCTAGTTTATTTCAATCGTTATTACCCGAAATGAATGAGAATAGTGATTTATTTGTAATTAAATACGATCTCATATCGTCGGTTTGTAATTAATTAGTAGCTTTATTTATTTTATTAGTTAATTTATAATAGGAATAGCTATGTAATTCAATTGTAATAGTTATTCTTACCGGCGTTTCCAAAAGACGAATTTACATCGAGACGGAGTCTATTTTGGAAGGTGTTCCAAATCCCACAAAAAGAAGCTACTTTTGGAATGAAGAGGCAAGGGACCAAGGAGTTGGTTTCCGATATCTAATAGTCTAGTTTTTATTAACTAGGTGGCCATACTAGGATTATTCATATGCTTGCTTGTTTTTATTTTCGCGCATGCCAAAATCGCCATTCACATGCATTTTATTTTCGCGGTTGTCAATTCACGTCATTTACATTCGCCGACTTAGTTCAGTTATAGGAAATTTATGACTAAATTGACAAGATCTCTCACATAACTAAAATTCATATTAGCCTTGCCAATTAGTAACACCTATGAATCCCTTGTTCATTAGAGCCACGCTCGCCCAAGCGGGGTGTTCTCTTTTTACCTTGGGTAAGTAGGGTGATAAACGGTTATCACGCGCCAAAGTTGGTTGGACTCAACGGGGTATAAGACGGTCTTGTATCCCGGGGCTAGTAGATGGGTTTGTTGAAATCCGTCGACCAAGAGTTCTCATGGTAGAATTAGTCAAGCGTTGACTTACCAACTTTACACAATTATGGGATGTTTCGCCCAAGCGATGCCTATTTTCGTCAAAAGACGGATGTTGGAATCATTAATATAATTTAGTGGGAGATCATTATATAAATGTTAAAACTTCTTGAACATGTTTTCACAAGTATTTTTGAAACATTGAATGTTAATTTTTCCTATTTTTCGTTCTTTTCATTAATGTATTTACTATGACATCGCGCATTTCATCCTCCTTTCATCCTCTATTTATTATTATACTTGTTTCGTTTTTTCATAGAATCGGTTTATTTGAAAGAATTCGGTAGCAATAATTGGTAACATGATTTACTAATTCACCTACATAAGCTTACAACAATTATTGCGATTATTATACAACTTAACATCCATACAATTTTAAAAAGGGGTTTAATGTAGAAAACTCTTATTATGAGTTTACAAGGGAGTCACATTTTATCAAGAGAGTCTTGATTTCGATAGTGACACCTCCGTCATGATGATAACATATTAGTTTTAATTACTCAAGAGTAATTCAAAAGTTTGCGAAAAGATTTTTCAAAAACACAAAGAATACTTCAATATGATACCGTCAAATGGCTCACTTCGAGAAAGGCCAAATCGATTGTTTATGCGCTAAAGATTTTAGGCATATGATGACAATTGAACGGTTAGGTAGTCCAATTTCGCAATAAATTGAGATTTTGCCACATGTTACACTCACTTTATAGTAATTCACTCTTACTAAGTGTATAAAATATCACGAATGACTTGAAGAGAGGTCTTCATAAGATTCATTTTTGCTTGTTGAAGTAGAAAGGAATGTGAAAGTGAGTGGGAGTTAAGATGAAGCAACCCTAGATGTATTCGATAGAACAAAGTTGAAGGAGACATCTACTCAAAGGATAGGCTAGTTCCACTATCTTGGTATGAGATACCAAGTATGGGTCATTTCTTTGTAAAGAAGTTTACATGAATTGATAAAACGTAAGACGTCTAGCATAGGACATTTTTGTATCGAAATGATGCTAGAGTAATAATGATTTCGATAAGGACAAATGTACCTAAATTTGGTTTTAAAAGAATGTAATCATCAATGTTTATACATAGAAGGCATCACTCATGTGATTTAAAACAAAAGGTTGTACCTACTTCTATGATAACTTGGTGGTTGGTTTAGACCACTCAATTTAGAAGAATTTTACATTCTTCATGAAAACTAAATGTTATACTATCTTGTAGATTTTAAAGTCTCTAATCCAGTGAACCCAATTGATCAACCTCAAGTAAATTCGTTTAAAACGAGTAAACGATAAGCACATCAAACAACCATTTGATTGAGAATTTTATGGTATGTGTGCATGTATTATGTTTTCTTTTGCTGAAAAGAAACACAATAGTGAGGTGATTGACCATATACATACGGATGTGTAAGGCCGAAGTTGGTTATATATATATATACTTCGTTACTTTTACCGTAATGTTAAGTAGATATGAAAACCTCGTATCTATTTAATAAGCCATAAAAGTGATTTTTGAAAGTTGGTTATATATATACTTCGTTACTTTTACCGTAATGTTAAGTAGATATGAAAACCTCGTATCTATTTAATAAAACATAAAAGTGATTTTTGAAACGTGTAATATTTTCAAAATGAAGTAGTAAACCAAAAGCACGACAAGATCAATCGGAAATTTCAAAGTAATGACTTTGAAGATCAAATGGGTAATATCAAGTAATGACCTTGATGATCACTAAGAAGATTGTGAAGCATAGAGTATGGTGTAGTCAAGAAGATAAACCAAACTTTATGAGATATGGTTTGAGGTTTTTCGCAATTTTGTAAGCTATTTTCTCACTAAAAGTTTAAAACCCGACTATAATAGCCTAAATGACTCCATATGAGATATGGATAGGGAGAGTCCCTAACTTATCATTTTTATACATTTGGGACCATAAATGTTTATGTTCAGAACCAATTTATGTATTTGTGAGGGTTATCCAAAATTGAACCACATGGTTTTCACTCCTCCAAAACGAGAACAAAGAGATTGTGGCTCATAATGCTGTCTTTCTAGAAAGATTTTCATTTTCTGGAAGACAAAGTGGGAGAAATTTTGAACTTACGGAAGTCCAAAACCCACAAACTGAGTACAATACAAGAAGACGTTCTTTATTGAGCCTCAGTGGTTATAAGGAGATAATTTTGCGATAAGATTGCGTTACTTTTCGGAAGTGACGAATCATCAACCTTCATCAAAGGCTTTTCTATAGTATGAACTTTATGTGATGGCGTGTCACCATGCAATTCAAATTGGTCTTCTTGCACAAGATGTGATAAGGAAGGAAACATGAGATGTTTTCGAGACTTGATTTGACGCGATAACTTTACACCAAATTAGGTTACCTTGATCTTGTCATAAAGGTTACATGAGATATTTAAATTTTGGGTTCGTTACAGAGAATTTGTGACAACCCAAATGCCTTTATCAATTCAAATGGTCTTAGCAATATAGCTTCTCATGAGGATGAGATTAGGCAAAAGGATAACGAAACTTTCTCCTTGAATGTAACTCATGAAGGGAGAAGTTTTGTTGATCTTGTCAATGCTAAAAAGCTTAGCATGCTTGAAAGATCCCTTTTGTGATCTTATATACGTCAAAGAGTTGGAATTTGGGTTCAATCATGTAGTCTATCAAAATGGTATTACTCAAGTGTCGAGGTACCATGATGATACATGGAGTTTAGTGGGAGCTAAAGTGAGTTTCTTAGTCTAAATATGTGCTTGACATATTAGTGACTAGAAATGTAACTAAGGTGATATTTCTTAGTCTAAATATGCGTTTGACATATTACTGACTAGAAATGTTCTCAGGTGAATACTTGAGAGTAGCATGGCGCATCTTAAACATCCGGATCTAATGAGATAGATCAGAAATGGTTATTAGCATTTTAGTCAAGAGACTTATGTGATAAGATTCTTGACTCACTCAATTTGTTGAATAATTAATATGATCTCTTGTGCTTCCGCTGCAGGATCTATTAATTATGCTAAAAGCTGCTCTCGTCGGGACTTATCATATTGAGAATATGAGAAGTCATTACCAATCATTTCCTAGTGAGTGTCACTAGATGATTATCAAGAGCATTCTCGAGTACTTGAGAAGCACTGGGAATTTACTCTTGTAGTTTGGAGGAATCTATGAATTTCGTGTAAAAGGATTACACGGAAACATTCCTATGCTTATAATATTTTATGGGTCTCGTTAAGGAATGGTTAGCATGTAAAAGAGCTATGTGCATAAAGAATAATATGTATAAGAAGTTATACATGTATAAAGCAGATATGTATGAGGAGTCATACATAAAAGATGCCATATGAAGGATGTGTATGTATAAGTGTTATACGTACAAATCATGAACGAAAGTTAAGTACATTAGAACATCCGATGTTGTAAAAGAGATAGTTGATATCCGGAATTTAATGGAACTAGAGTAGTTCTGTTAGCCGAATATCAACTCCCGAGAGACTGTGAAAACAGTGGGAGTGTTTGACTAGTGGGAGTGTTTGACTAGCTTAGAACCAGAGTCTAAAATCTTGTTTAGACATGTACTTAGAAAGGCTCTATGTGATGAAAAGATTGCATAGAACAAAGGAAAATAGCAATGGACATTAAAGTGATGCACTTGTTGCTAATCCTCTAACCAAAGCCGTTGGCATAAGGTAGACATGATGGTTATGACATCTCAATGTGATTGAGGAGTATACCTTAACTGCTAAAGATCGTTATGTAAATATTGGATAGAGTATTAATATTTACGTAAGTCATGATCGCATTCATTGTTTGAGTCTCTTTAAGAACTCAATTATTCAGTTTGACTGAAAACAAGAATACCTTGGTTATTCGAATTGGTTGTGGAGATAATGTTGAACCCCAATTCAAGTGAATAGGATGAACATTATATTAGCCTCTAGTCACTTAATGAGGTGACGTCTCGAAGTGACTAGATTGTAAGCCGATTGATGGTAGGTTCAGCACCATAAGGTCATAAGGATGACTAGTCATTTACATAGCCAGACTGTGGGACACTTTGCCGGGCAGTGGCATTTATAGAGTTCCTTAGATCTGTTACAGACGCCTGGTCGTGGCAGGGACTTCTATGAAATTCCTATGAGTCGATTCTTTAAACTGGAGACTATTATCTGAGCAAGTGCCGTTTTCGAGTGACTTTGGTTTTTGTCCTAGGTCGTGCCGTGAAAGGAGGCCAAAGGACATCTACTGGGTCATGGTGATCTGTATTGTGCAAAAGGATAGATAGGGCAGACAGGAATTGTCCACCCACGTTGGGTTAAAACATCTCCAGGCCACTCGAGGAGTTATGACTACAAATGCGTGGCCAAGCTCGGAAGTAATTTGTGGGAGATTTTTCCGGTCAGGTAGTCACACTCCCGATCGATAAAACCACTCACGATATGTTCATATGCAAGTGCGACCTTAAAGACACCTTACATTGAGTGAGAGATTGTTGTTAAAACGGACAAGAGAATCGGTAACACACCCTTATAGAGTACAAGCAGGATATTGTTGGGATAAAGAGTTATCCACAATTGTGTGTTATAATCATCGCACAACTTGTCTCGGACAAATGGAATATTGTTGGAGTTTTTGTCCTCCACAATAGTGCATGATAATATTATTAAATCTCATTAAGGAATATGCATGGGATATTCATTGGCAATACTAGTCAGCTGATCAACGTATATCGGTAACGGTTGGCCAACTAGGGTTTGACATTACTATCGTGAGACAGCGGTGTTCAGCTGATCCCTTTCTGTCACACCTAAAGGAACGAACCCCAACACGAAAGCTAATTAATTGTATCAGATACAATTTAATAAGTCCCTTGATAAATTGACTAAGAGTTAGCTGATTAATTAATTTAGAGAGATATTGAGTTGTGAACTCGAGGGACGGAAATTATTATTTAATTATGCGATAATTAAATAATAAATTATTTGAGACAGGAATTAATGATTAAATAGTTAATTGTTAAATTAGTACTAATTGACTAATGTGATTAGTATTGGTACGTAAAATATATGTGTAGTTGTATACATATATTTACGGAGTGTTTTAGACGATATTAATCGGGAAGTATTTAAATATAAATCGATGTTTAAAGTAAAATTTACACGTATTTGTGCGACAAATATAAGAACCAAAATGGACCCGTAAATGGGATATTGGACCGTGTAAATGGAGTGTAGTAGATGATTATAAACATAATCATTTCACTTTGCTTGTTTTTCTTCCATAAGTCATCTTATGATCATTTGCAAGTGATATAATTAAGATTGGACAAAAATAAAACAAGTACACTCCCTCACTCCACCTACTCCCACCGTTTTTCCACCTCCATATAGACAAACAATTTCTCATTTTACACACTACTTCATTTTGTGTATTTTGCATGTGAATGAAGTTGTTGGTCATTTCTCTCTAAAATTAATATAAACATTTTCACTAAGTTGTTAGTAAACAAAAATTGTTACTAAGATTGTTAGTCATATTTACATATTATCAAGGGTAATCTTACTAATATCTAGTTAATATTAGTAAGGTTGTTAGGTAAGTTCTTGGGTGCTTTTGAAAGGATGCTTTCTCTTTGGAAGCTTGGGTTATGGAGGATCTTGCCATTGATAAATAGCTCAAGAACAACCAAGATGGTGATCTTGGTTGTGCCCAAATACTACCATTTTTCAATGTAAGGAATATTATTTTCCTCATCTTTTATATTAATATGCTTTTATATTGCATGCATGTTACATAGATCACATCAAAATAAATTATGAGATAATTTGATTTTTAATTAGAGAGTCTAATTAGGATCTATGATCTTTCACTCTCCACCATGCAACAAAGGATATGACCATCGACGAATACGGTAATCAAGATATTGAGTTTCACACTGGTAGTTTGATTTGAGTTGTTTTCCCCCCATTTGTAATGTTTAACATTAAGCACATTTCTTGCCATTTTTTATGATTGACATTTGATTCTTGACAATCGGTCTTTTGGCAAAGGAATCTGGCGGTTACCAACAATATACAAATCCTCACCGAAATGACATTGAGAGCGACCCCATATGTAATAAGGCTACTCTAGAAGAGCATATAAGTCTCACTTGCACTGCTAAGCCTAGGACAAGGATAAGTTTGACAAAATTACAAACTTTTCGGCTTTGACTTGACATTTGAACTCAATTGACGATTAAAAGTACCCATTCCCTTTGGTTAACAAAATAATATTGGTAGAAGCGGAAGAACGGTTGCATGGCTTCAAAGGCCACTTTGGAATAAACAGTAACCAAAGAATTATCACACCACAAGGTACTCTTGACTAGGCCTTAGTGCATGGGTCAAACGATACTAGAATGACACAATCTAGGTTGTTAGGACTATTATAACAAACAAAGTCTTAAAGAGAAAGAGTATCTACAATGGCCAATTCACCCTTGTCAAGCAGTCAAGGTTCCCAATTAGGCATTTTTCAAAGTTTAATTACTAATGCAACTACATGCCATGATGCAACCTACATATGAACAATCTAATGTAAATGTTTTTACCAACTATATAACATATAATCTAAAACCATGCGCCTAACATAAAAGCATGATCCTAACAACACATAGGCACAAAAACCAAAGCAAAACTCCATAACATCTAGTATAGTCCATCCTCCTTATGTGACAAATGAAAATAAATGGAAGGAAAAAGATAGTTAGAACGATCATACCAAGCGGTCTTCATATTCCCTTAAGATATGTCTCAAATGGAGTGTTGCACCTATGTGAGAAGAGAACAAAAGCACACAAGTATATACAATTCTACACTATTAAAGTTGAAAACATGTTTTTGATTTTTGAAAATTTTCAAATTTTTATGGGTTTTGTTTGTGTGAAATTGAAGACATATTTTTGAGTTTTAAAAAAATTTCACATCTTTTTAAGTTTTTGAATGTGATTCTCATCCCCACACTTATTTTGGACATTGTCCTCAATGTACAAAGTAGGATAGGAAAAGAAAAGTAAAAACATGTTTTTATATTTTGAAATAAGGTTTTATTGAAAAATAAAGTACTTGTTTTTGGATTTTCAATATTTTAAATGGAAAGACATGTTTTTGGGTTTTAAAAAATTGGAAACTGAAATACAAATGCAAGATGCAATACATGATATGAATGCATGCTCTGTGAATGCAAGTATCTTTATGTCATGTATTACAAATGATGGAACTGTTCTAAGCTAAGCTAAAGTGATTCATGTACTCTATTAATTAGAAGGCCAATTTGAATTAGCTTGGTTTACTTATGATCAAACCTCCCCAAACCAAACCAAACACTATCGCTAGTGCAAAATGGCGGAGGTTTGGTCATGAGTGACCATGCATGAATGCAAAATGTATTATCTAAATGCAACTCACTAAATAAACTATTTATGCTATACTAAATGAGATGAGCTAAAGTATATGAGATAATTATACTATAATAATGCATAATAGGCAGTTTAAAAGAGAGTTAATTTGAATTAATTCCTAATACTTGTAATCAAACCGAACCAAACATTGTTTCCAACGTAAAAAGAGAGAAGGTTTGGTTGCAAGTACTAATATGATTTTAGATGCACCTATACTAAATCCAATGCAAACTAGTGAACATGAGATTTAGAAGAGAAAGGAAAGTATTGTAATACTACGGTTTTCTATGTCTTTGGGTAGTCTATCGAGTGGGGCTTACTCTGTCGAGTAAGTATGTTTGGTTTACAAAATAGTGTTCTGCTGAAGGGTACTCGATCGAGTAAGTTGGGGACTCGATCGAGTAAGGGTACCCGATCGAGTAATGGTATGATTATGTGATTATATGAGGGGGTTTCGTAGAGGAGCGATATTGTTTAGCTGCTTTGTGACGATCTCGTGATTGCTTTTTCCAGGTAGGGTTTTCCTACTAGGTTATTGGTTACATTGCATTAGATGGTTGGTTGATTGTTGATGGTTGTTTAATATTGTTGATCTATATCGTATTGGAATTTGTAATTGCTAATTATTGATGTATAGTTGGTTGGTTGTGTTTGTCTGTGGTTCGCGAGGTGCGCCCTCGGCTGAGTGGAGTCACTTGCGGGAGTGGCTTCACGTCCTTGATTCGCCTTCTGTGGAACCCGCCACAGAAGGGGATGTGCACATTAATGAACATGGGTTATCGCTCGGATGAGATGAGCGGGGATTAGGTGGGTATGGCTGCAGTCCACCACTGGCGACGAGGAATATCTGTTGCGATGGGTATTCTGGCACAACTACACACTTTAGTGTGTAGTCAGGTGTGTGGAGTTGTGATGGAGATTGGGTAATTTTTGTATTGTATATGTTGTATTGTATTTTGTGTAATCAGTAACTGACCCCGTTTAAATGTTTTGAAAATTGTGGTGATCTATTCGGGGATGGTGAGCAGTTATTGAGCAGGTATGAGATGGATGCGCATGGGATAGCTGGATTGAGTCACCACGAGATGTTTGGAAGTCTTCCTCTATGTCTTTAAACGTTTACTTACTTTAGTTGGTTTAACATTTTGGAACAGTTGTATTTTCATTTGACGGTTTTGGTTTGGACATGTATTCCTTTAAACGTATTTAATAAAGTATGTTCTTTTATGGTCCTTTGATATACGTTGCCTCGGGTAACCGAGATGGTAGCATTCCCATGCATTAGGTGGTCTTGGTAAGGCACTTGGTGTATGGGGGTGTTACAAGTATACTCACAATCGTCCAAGTTCTAGATGATATGCGAGCCACCGTCCACCATTGGATTAATCGACCCTTTATCGGTTGCCTCTTCTTTCATCATCCTTTTCTCAACATCCTTATCATCGTTGTTGGCCTATCATCATCATTGTCCTCCTTAATGCTTTTCTAACCTCTTCATTATCCACCTCTATACCTTACACACCCCGACATTGAGGCTCTTGTGAACAAAAGGATTGTATTCATGAGGATATAAGAAAGGTTTTTATGAAGGTATTCCGAAGGCGCCTCATTTTGTTAGGCAATATGATAGGAAATCCTCCATTTCCACCAATGGGAATGATTTTGGTTGAGTTTTGAGGGATTTTTAATGGGAGAGAAGGATGTATTAATGAGGGAGTAGGGTTTTATCTTTGGAGATCATAAGAAACAGGAATAGAAGAGAGAGAATCTCGTGTTTAAGGTGTGGAAGAGGCTCAACTCGCTCGAGCTGATGGAGAACTCGTGCGAGCTATTGGAAAAGGATCAACACAACTATCGACTCGAGCGAGCTGGGATTCGACTCACTCGAGTTGTCTTCTGACTCGCTCGAGTCGAGCTTAGGCTCGCTCGAGCTGGTTGGCGGGGATCCTTCTCTTGTTCCTCTTAGCTCCAAACTCGTGGGAGTCCTTCTCTTAGCTCGTCTTTTCCTCCCTTTTTGGTCCTCCTAGCATGAAGTTAGGACTCCTTAGGCTCACTTAGCCTAGGCAAACGCATCCCTACACTTCATCTTTATCCTCTATCAACATTTAAAGTTCATGTGAGAGTATTCTCCCACACTTTCTCTCATGCAAAAACATATCAAATGCAATGAAATTAAATGTGAATGATGTTCATTCAATTGCCTTGTTGGATTTTTTTTTCCATGGAAGCAAAAATAAACACCTTGATGGGGATACGGTGCACATCTCCCGTAATACCGAGGCAAAAACTCAACAAGGAGTCAAACAAGACTCTTGAATGCCATCATTCAAGGTAAGAAAAATCTTTAACTTTCCTAAACCAAACAAGGCAAATCCACACAATTGAGGTTCATCCTTGATGATCCAAGGAGGAGTTAAGACAAAAACACTAAATGCATCCAAGTATTGAAGATATGGGACAGAATATCTTACAAATGGTAGTTATAGGTAGGACTCCACCAAACTCATTTCTTATTGCCATTTTCATTGATGTTCTCGCCATGTTACTCAATGGTCTCAATAACCGGTCAAAGACTTGAGAATATGCTTAAATAGGCACAAATAAGGCCTTGACCATTTCAAGATAAAGCATAGCCAATCAAGCATAGGGGGTTTCTTGTTAAATGTCCTCCCAACTCGCTTTGCCCTTAGCACTAGAGCCTTTGCAACGCTTCAAACCAATAAGCCCACGGTTCTTGTCACAAGGTAAGAAGTATGACTCATATTTATCCGGAGGCTTCCACTCTCTTCCATCTCCTTCAAATTCTACGATTATAAGGCATTTATTTATCAATCCTTCAATAGTAGAAGGAGAATTCACATTTCCTTGATTAGGGAATGGTTGAAGGATAAGAGGTAGAGGGGTCAACTTCTCACCATTGAGGTCATTCACGCTTCCATTTTTGTCACTCTCTTATTGACCCTCCTTAAAACTTAAAACCATTTCCAAACAAGAGAGCTTCTATTTCTTCCAAACTATGGTCAAAGGTACCAACATCATAGCTTTCATCTTGTCCTCTTGTAGATACCTCATTTCTACACCTCCCGCAAACCACCCGGTGATGATTGGGCCGCATGTTTGGTACGCGGAATGATTTGTGACAGTTTGTAAGTTTGTTGTCAAGTGATTGCTCAAACACTGGTGTCTACCTCTTAATTGTCATCTACGCGCCGATACGGTCGTTTTGACAGTAATTAGAGTACATTTGGAGTCCGGGCCTAAAACCGTCTTCATTTTCTGATAACCGCTAAATCCCGAGTTAGAATGTTCTGGAATGTTCCGGATATTTCTATTCCATATTTTATAAATCTTTCACAATCTTTTATTCTTTGGTAAAGTATTTCCCATAATATTTACACAAAATATTAAGGAAAATAAGATTATCCCGTCATTCCATAAACCAAACACAGAAATCTTTCTTCCGTAGGAGGAAACCACCTGGGAACAGACGCAGCAGGTGTTGCGCCTCTTCCAAGAGACGCAGTGGCTGCTGCGCCTCTACCCAGGTCCTTTTCTGCGTATTTTTCGTATCTTTTCATATCTTTTCGAGATTCACTTCCAAAGTTTCTCCGAAAACCCTATTCCTCCACGTGATTAGTATAAATAGGAGCCTTCGCTCCTCATATTTCTCACGCGAGTGTCCGCCCTTCTCTTCTCCCTTTGCATTCTAGACCACGTTCTTAATTTTTGGCGTCTACGTGCTTGAACATTCGACCACGTAAGCTCGGATCCTTCTGAGTACCAGCCTCGTTTGCATGACCGACCAATTTGACCAACTCCACATTAATCAACTTAATTAATCTTAATCGTTTTCCTTATACGAGGGCACTTTCGTTACATTCGAGTCGAGCATCACTAATCGTAAACTTAGTTCATCTCGTTTCGTCAAACATGTAAGTCTGAGGGTGTAAATCTCTCTTCTATTTATTGTTATTTACTTTTTGTATCATTAATGTAAGGTTTATGTCGAAAATACTTCTTAAAACCGATTTATAAAACCATGCTTAAAACCCTTTTTACGGATTACCAGAAGATGACCGTCGAGAAAGGACGCAGCACATGATGCGCCTCTTCGTGAGGCTGCCGCAGTTCCTGCTTCCTTTCTTCTTCCTTCGTCCTCTGTCAATTCGTCGTTCATTATTTGTCTTCGTTTGTTCTTCAATTCTTTGACATAATAGCACAATAATTTCACATGTACATTGTTTATCATCATTAATATGTATAATTCATCGTTAAATCCCGACTTAAATCCCAAGTAATCCAATATTTGCGGGTTTTCGTCATTAAAATCAATCCGGGTTGTAGAGATTCGATTCTTTCATATTGAGTTTCTGGAATTCGACCTTTGATATATTTCCATCTATTAATTCGTCATTAATTTGTCATATTTAACCTATTTAGTTCACCTATGTCACTAATCAATCTTTCATTCATGTAATTAATTCGTTTGCATTCGTTTCATCGATGTTTTATTGCTTTTATGACCCACTCGCATGTAATTAACACATTAAATCACTTTCATCCGAGTCTAATATCATAATTAATCCTTAAATTCACCAATTAACATTAACAATTTGCAGTTCCGGCTTCACAGCCAGAACTCACCCTTGGAACAGACGCGAAAGAATCGCTGCGCCTCTTCCGATGGGCGCGGCTTCTGCTGCGCTGTTCAGTTGATTTTTGTCTCTGAACTTCCGTTCTGCCTTGGCCTAGTTTAATTAGCTTACGTATTTAATTAACTATTAATCGTATTATCACCTAATTCCTGTTCGCTTATTTGTTTATTTTGTTCTTTCTCAAATTATCCGTTTTGGAAGTATTTTCGACATAAATCAATTGAATCCATTGTAATTATTGTAATTTTCATTATTGTATTTTATTGTATTTCTTTTATTATATCATTTGTATGCCTTCACATATAATTGAGCTTAAATCCCTACTTTGACATTTATTGTATGCTAAATTAATTGTTCACCGACTTAGTCTAAATTCTCACGTGTTAGGATTAAAACTTGGATGTTGTATTGCATGCATATAATCGACGATACATCGAGTATAGATAACTTCCCTAATCATTAGTAGAGGCCATTATCGAGGTGGGCGGGATTAGGTGTTCGATCAAAAGAGCTTCCTAATACGTACCCTCACCCCTTACTCCAGATCTCTGTGAACATCTGTGTTCATTGGCATCCACGAGAGTCATTCTCGACATAGAATGCTAAGGGTGACGAGTTCTTGGTGTTCATGTCACTACTTTGTGTCTTGACATGGCACGAGGTATTCGAACGGTTTCCAATTTTCCACAATAAATTGGTGGCGACTCCACAAATACAAACGCTTGTTTCCCAAGCGCCCCCAAGGCCCCATGTCCACAGTTTGGCGACTCCGCTGGGGATAATACACTTACGTGTAGCCAAAAGGGTGAAACTTGAACAAGGTTAGGGAATAGTTTGTACAAGACAATTGTCGGTTTTCATAACTCGGTCTTCCTAGACCGTTTTATTCGGCCTTCCTAGGCCCAACCCAACCCATTCGACCAATCGTCCCGTCTAAACGGTATTAATACTTATTTGGGCCTAAGGATGGATAGCGATTGACGTCATCCATACCATGATACTTACTCTTATTTGTATCCAGGACTTTCACTACTTGAGGAAATGGACTAGGAATCGGCCTTACTCTTGTTTGGTACGAGCCTCTCCACAGACTTCGGGTTTGATTGTTTGGTATGGCAACCCACCCTTTAAACCAAAACCCTTTTTAAATGCACTCGGCATCCCGTTATAATGCTTGTATAAATGTCTGTACCTTACGTGATCACCATTTCTAAATGAAACCATGACGATTTTGGTAAAATCAAAACCCCTTTTAAAATGTAAATTTCGAAAAAGGCCAATGATTAGCGCAAAACCGAGTCAAAGCTCTGTCCATTTGTCGAGTCAAATTTCGGGCCCAAGCCCATTTAAAAACCTCACTTCGAGTCCACTCCTATAACTACACTAAATTTGACTAGGACCAACATTTTTCAAACCTTGTCATTTCTTCAAAAGCTCACTGACACAAGTGGCACACACCCACTTCACGAGTCAAAACATTTCTTTCTTAGCAAGTGTGTTAGAATGGTCGATCGTGTTTTGATTCGTCGTCGATCTCTTATCCAGTTTCCAAGATGCCCGAAACAAGCGACTTCAATCAACTCCAAGATAGTAATGATCGAATCCTAACCGCGCTAGCACAACTCCAAGTTACTAAAGACCAAATGTTTGATCGCCTTGACACCATCGAGGGCCGGATCTATACCGTAGAAACGAGGATGCCTCCTCGGGAAAGCAAAGTCGTTGATGACTTCGTGAATGACTTCAGGGATGAAAACCCTCCCATGGGCATGACTACAGCTGAGAAACGACTCCAATACTTAGAGGAGCAATTGATGTATCTTAAAGGGGATGACATTTATAGGGAGAATAATCGCAAGTATGAGGCCGTGAGTTCCAAGTTGCCGACCAACTTCAACATGACGGATATCCCTAAATTCAAGGGGCATCAAAACCCTTTAAACCACATCCGTGCTTTCAAGGACTATATGTCTATCAAAGGCATCAAACCCGAGATGTTTTTAAGGATCTTTCCTTCATCTCTTGACACCATCCCAAAGCAATGGTTCTACTCTCTAGAACACAAGAAGATTGCTACTTGGGAAGACGCCGCGGTCGAGTTTGCTAAGCAATATGCAGATAATGCTGAGATCCAAGTTAACATGCGCACTTTAGAGGTTCTTACCCAAAATGACAAAGAAGGTTTCACCGACTTCCTAAGTAGGTGGAGGAAGACTAGTACCCAACTAGTTGAACGCTCGGATGAGGCTACCCTTGTGGAGAAATTCGTGGACAACTTAAAGCCCATCTATGCCAATCATTTGAGGTACCAAAACATTAAAACTTTTAAGGACTTAACCGTACTAGGAATAAGGATCGAAGATGACATCCGTAAAGGGCTCCTGTCCAAAACAGTAGGTCGAGGATATGAAGGCTCAACAAGTCGTTCTTACGGCTCCACTAGCAAGACCGATGAAGTTAACCTCCTCGAGCCATCCAAGAAGAGTGCCCCGCCAAGGAAATTTACAAATCTTGGGGACACTTACTCCAATGCTCTAAAAAGGCTAATGAAACAAGGCAAACTCCAACCCATAGGACCTACGCCCGAACCTGAAAAGAAGTCCAAGTTCTAGGACGAGAACTCATACTGCGAATATCATAGGGGTAAGGGGCATGACACAGAAAAATGCTACAAATTGAAAAATGTGCTTCAAGACATGATAGAGGATGGTCGACTACCAATACCGCCGGGAGGTAAGCCCAACAACACTCAGAATCCTCTTGGAATTCTAGTGATCACAAGTGAAGAATCTACCTTAGATTGTTCACACCTCATTTTTCCAGTCGAAGACAAGATCCACGCGATCGAGAATGAAGGGTTCTACTCTACCATTTCCCCTACCATTGCCGACTTCATCGCATGGGCAAGAAGTGTGGATAGGCAAGTTTGGGAATTGGAAAATGTGGTGACAACATTACATGACCCCAATGCGATACCCAAAGAACATGCGCCACTAATCTTTTCTCAAAATACCACTATGCAAGAAATAGTCGTCGTGGTTGATAAACTAGTCGACCAAATCACACAATTAGAGGACGAGATCATGAGAATGAGGAAACTAGCTACAGTCAAAGGAGTATGGGCCGATAACGATGAAGACGAGTATCGCATTGAACATTCCCTAGTCAAGGAAATAGTCCAAAATGGTGAAGACCAAGATGTGGACCACCTAACTCGTTCGGGGCGTCCATATCAAAGTACTACTCCAAATGGTCCAACCAACGTTATCACACCAAATGATAATGAAGATGACTCTACTGATCATTTGCTCAAGCAATTACAGAAGATAAAGGCTGATCTTTCAGTCTGGCAATTAGTAGCAAGCTCATTCCCACATCGCCAAGCTTTACTGCAAGCTTTGGTCAAGCTAAATGTAGCACATAACTCCACACCCGACGATGTAGTCAATTTGGTCTTCCAAGAATCACCGAAGCTAAGTAATCCTATTACTTTCTCAGACAAAGATTTGCCACCCTTTGGCGCTAGTCACGACTTGGCTCTTTACATCACCGTCATTTGGTTAAAGAAGAATGTGCCAATGACCTTGGTAGATGATGGCTCCGCGGTCAACGTCATACCCCTAAAAACGGCATACAAACTAGGCATGAAAGAGTCGGATTGGACCCCTACCAATCAAGGTGTTCGTGCATATGATGGTACACGATGAAAGGTCGTAGGACTCGTTAACCTAACCATAGCCACAAGGCCAATTGAGCGAAAGGTTAACTTCCAAATAGTGGACATCGAAGCTTCCTTCAACATACTTCTGGGAAGACCTTGGATTCACGCTTCCAAAGCGGTAACATCCACCCTTCACCAAAAGATCAAAATTCCACTAAATGGCAAAGTGGTGATGATTACTTCGTCGCCCATCAAGGCTATAATCGAAAAGAAGTGAAATAATCAAGTCCTTGCGGATCCAGTACATGAACTTGGGGGATTTCAAAGCATAAGTGTCATAGAAAGCGAATTGGCACCCCTATACTACGATCCCTACTCCAACTTGGTGGTCAACCACATACTCAAATCCCAGGGATACTTCCCTGGAATGCCTTTGAACCCTGTCCGAAGAAACACCTTCGCACCCTACAAGGAAGGCAACTCAAAAAGGATACCACTTGGCCTAGGATACAAACCCACTAAAGAGGAAGTTCTCGAGATGCTTGCTCAAGTTCAAAACCGTAAGTACATAAGATTCCAAATGCGACCCTATCTCCCTACCCTAAATGGATACTTCGTTAGGGAAGGAAGTCAAGAACTCTTTCACGGATTTCCCGAACCTTGGCATTATCTCGAAAGGAAGCTGGCCGGGATCGAGATCTTTCACGATTGCTACTTCATCCCTCCAGAAACGGTTCCTACCGTCAAAGCACGTCAAGCACCTTGCTTAGACGAACAAGTTGTTAGTCTACTATTTGGAGAAGATCGATTTGTTAGAGCTGCGCAGGATGAGATCATGACCATGATACTACAAGACAACCACTTCAACCCTACCGCGTTAATCACAGAAACAAACGTGAATCAGCAGAAAGGATGGAGAAAATCAATCAAGTGGACCAACAATCAAGGGAGACTCTTCAAGCTCACCACTGGAGAAGGAGAGATGTTCAAAAGAGAACCAGAAGATGATGAATTCGAGTCAGAGTCAGAGTCGGAGTCAGAGTCGAAGTCTAGAGAAGTCACTAAGGAGTCTCCTCCTGTCGTCACCCCCATTCCCTTTATTTCTCCTAGCTTAGCCTCAAATAGTAACAGTAGTTCGGGAAATGCCCCAACAACTGTCCCTTTACCGCTGCTGACCACAGATCAGATGGCTTCTTTGTTTCAACTTTTCTCAAAATTTAATATGAATAAATCAGGTTCTGCTTACTCTTTGTGTTATCTTGAATGCAATTCTGTGTATGATGATACTGAGGATGACCCAAACCCAGACTCAATTGAGATACCTCCTTACATAGCCAAGGAAATACTACAAGAGGGGGAAGGGGGACCAGTAATAGAGAATACTGAACCCATCAACGTAGGAACCGAACTAGAACCCCAAGAACTTAGGATAGGGACAACCATGAACCCCACCGAAAGGGCCAGTTTCATAGACCTCCTACACGAGTTCAAAGACGTTTTCGCTTGGTCCTACAAAGACATGCCAGGAATCGACAGGGATATCGCCGAACATAGAATCCCAATTAAGCCAGGTTTCAAGCCTGTAAAATAGAAGCTTCGTCGAATGAGAATAGAGTGGGCTCTCAAGATTAAGGAAGAAGCCGATAAGACATTCAAAGATGGGTTCATCAAAGTTTCCGAGTACTCTGACTGGGTAGCCAACATAGTACCCGTACCCAAAAAGGATGGGAAAATCTGTGTTTGTGTTGATTTTAGAGACTTAAATAAAGCAAGTTCTAAAGATGACTTTCCTCTACCACATACCAACATATTGGTGGACAATATCGCAGATCACGCGTTACTATCCTTCATGGATGGGTACGCGGGTTACAATCAAATCAAGATGGCCATAGAAGACATGCATAAGACCGCCTTTGTCACTCAATGGGGAACCTATTGCTATACGGTTATGCCGTTTGGGTTAATCAACGCCGGAGCCACGTATCAACGCACCGCAACCACACTCCTACGTGACATGATGCACAAAGAAGTTGAGGTGTACGTAGACGATATGATTGTCAAATCTAAGGATAGAGAGGGGCATATTGCGAACCTTCGAAAATTCTTCTTAAGGCTACGAAAGTACAACATGAGGCTCAATCCTCAGAAGTGCGCGTTCGGAGTAACATCTGGCAAACTTCTGGGATACGTCGTTAGCCAGCGAGGTATAGAAATAGACCCTTCCAAAATCAAAGCTCTGATCGAAATGCCGCAACCTCAAACGGAGAAAGAAGTCAGAGGATTCCTGGGAAAAGTGCAATATATAAGTCGATTCATATCGAAACTCACCATGATCTGTGAACCTATCTTCAAAAAGCTCAAGAAAACAGATCACACCATGTGGGATGATGACTGTCAAAAGGCGTTCGACCGAATCAAGGAGATATTAGCTAAACCACCCGTGCTCATGCGACCCCAACGAGATCAACCTCTTGGTTTATATCTCACAGTGACCGAAACAGCCGTGGGCGCCATGCTAGCTCAAACCGTAGGAAAGGAAGAAAGGGCTATCTACTACCTTAGTAAGAAGTTCTTAGAGTACGAGTGCAAATACTCACAACTCGAAAAGACATGCCTCGCTCTTGTGTGGGCAACGAAGAAGCTACGCCATTACATGCTTAGCTACTCCGTCAAAATATACTCCAAAATGGATCCGGTCAAATACCTCTTCGAGAAACCCGTCCTCAACGGACGATTAGCAAGATGGACATTGATGCTCTCAGAGTTCGATCTCAAATATGTGCCCCTGAAAGTTATAAAAGGGCGCGCCGTTGCCGAATTCTTTGCAGAAAATCCCATCCATGATGCACAAACAATAGATACTTGGTCATTTCCAGACGAGGATATACTCCAAACCGATGTGGACTCCTGGGACCTCTACTTTGATGGAGCGTCGAACTTAAGAGGATTTGGAATAGGAGTGTTGCTCATTTCTCCTGAAGTTGAGCATACACCGATCTCTGTCAAACTCGACTTCGAGGTGACGAACAATGCTGCAGAATACGAAGCTTGTCTCATTGGACTACAGATGGCAGTAAGCTTAGGCATTAAAAACCTCCGAGTGCATGGGGATTCGTCCCTGATCATCAATCAAGTTATGGGATCTTGGAAAATCCGAAGCGAAAGCTTAGCACCTTATCAAGCCAGAATAGACCAAGTCGCCCAATTCTTTGATCACGTGACCTATCTACACCTACCTCGAGAAGAAAATCAATTTGCGGATGCTCTTGCAAAACTCGCATCTTTGATTAATATGCCAGATAACATGGTGGAAATGCCTTTGTGTATCGAACGACGATCAGAGCCAGCTTATGTCCACCAAATCACCGATGAAGAGGAAATCACAGAGGAGCCTTGGTTCCAAGCAATCCTAAATTTCAAACTCAACGGTACCTATCCACCGGATATGGACAAAAGGGGACAACGCGCTATACGCCTACTAGCTTCCCAATACATTCTCATGCAAGGAGAGTTATACAAAAGAACACCTCTTGGTGTAATCCTGCGTTGCCTTGATCATTCGCAGGCGCGGAAAGTAATTGAAGAAGTTCATGATGGAGAATGCGGTCCTCACATGAGTGGGCCCATTATGGCGAAGAAAATCATACGTTTGGGGTATTATTGGACCACAATGGAATCCGATTGCATCAAATACGTAAGACATTGCCACAACTGCCAAATCTTCGGGAATGTACAGCATGTCCCTCCTTCATTGCTCTATACGATGACATCTCCTTGGCCATTTTCTGCCTGGGGAATTGATATAATCGGGAAGATAACTTCAGCCGGAATAGGAGGTCACTGTTTCATATTGGTGGCAATCGACTATTTCACCAAATGGGTAGAAGCAGCTTCCTACACTAGTCTCACAGCTAAAAACGTGGCAAAGTTCATACAAAACAATATCATCTATCGATACGGGTTCCCACATGAGATCATTAGTGATAATGGATCACATTTCCAAGCCGAGACTGAGAAATTGCTAGCCAAGTACAAAATTAGGCATCATCACTCTTCGCCATATAGACCACAGACTAATGGCGCGGTAGAGGTGGCAAACAAGAACGTTGTCACAATTCTCAACAAAATGATTGACAACTATCGAGATTGGCCAAGCAAAATACCCTTTGCTATGTGGGGATATCTCACATCAGTTAGGACGCCCACTGAGGCCACCCCTTTCTATTTGACCTACGGCATGGAAGCTGTACAGCCAGTCGAGTTAGAAATACCATCATTGCGTATCTTACTCGAAAGTGAAATCCCGGAAGTCGATTGGAAGAGGGATAGATACGAAGAACTCATCCTCTTGGATGAACGTAGGCTACGCGCATTACATAATGTCCAAACATATCAAGCACGTATCAAACGAGCCTTCAACAAAAGGGTCAAGCCAAGGAACATCAAGGAAGGAGATTTGTTACTCAAGTCGGTTAGAGCTCTTTTACCTGTCGATCCATGGGGAAAATTCAAACCTAATTGGGCTGGGCCATTTCTAGTCAAGTCCATACTTCCAGGGGGTGCGGTTAGAATCACAGACCTAGATGGGAATGAATTTGCCAACCCTACAAACCTTGACCAACTAAAGCGGTATTATGCCTAGAATAGGTATAAAACGTGCCTCGCGTAACCTCACGTGCCGCTCTTGTGGCACTAAATAAACGGCCCCTGGCCAAGCTGAAATAAGCTAATGTCACTCTGCTCTTGCATTTTGACAATTTGTCATCCTCATATCGTCAAATAAACTAAATTTCACCTTAAGAGTAAGTAAAAGCTCATGCTTAGATTCTAAAGTTCATTACAAGCTCTTGCTTAGAACAATTATTCTTTTACATTTACTCGAACTACGCGCAAGGGTTTGATTTCATTTTTAAATGAATACGTAGGCAATCCATCACAGGATACAACCCATTAATTTCAAAATGTAAATAGAAGGACATCTGCAATTGCATTTGGAATTCGACAATAATAATAAATAGAAAATCACAACGGTTTCATAACCAATTAACCTCTTTTATTTCATTCATTTCTTATAATAATAATAATACGTTACATAATAATAATAATAATGCTAAAACAAAAATAAAAATAGGCTAGGATTCTAAAAACCCCACCTTCTTATTACAATAATAATAATAATAATAATAATAAATAATAATAATAAAGACTTGGGCTATTCCTCCATCTTCCCTTTGCCCTTGTCATTTTTGTCATACTTCTTGTCACGACCTCGAGCCGGACGCTCCTACGCCACTTCGGACCTAATCATCAACGGTCTTTCTCGAGGCCTAGCCATCCCATTCCTGTCAATCACTTTGTCCACGACAGGAGAGATCTTCGGTTTCTTCGAAGGATGAACAACTCGAAATCCGGCTTCCTCCTCTCCCTCAGTCAGATTCTTCTCTTTCTCCTTTTCCACTTCGCGCACCTTGTAGTCAACGGGCTCGCGCTTCCTCAATCTCTCACGCTCCTCTGGAGTAGTAGCCTTCCTCCACCGCAGATAGGAGTCCGACACCCATAAGGCACTAACGGAAGAGTTCAAGAACCACACGTTTCTTTGAGCCCATTTAATGGCCCACTCCCTTCGGCTCTCAGTAGTAAGCACCACGGCAGTCTGCGGGACAGTGTCACGCTTCGGGATCATCTCCTTCAGTCCAACCTGTCTCATCAGCCTCTCCGGGAAGATACATACCATGAATTCCAAGCCAGGAATGCGCACAGATCGGGTAGGATCCAAGGAAGATACTCCAGTGACAGATTTGAGATGCCACCACGGTACAACCCATCTAATCAAGGGGCCATCATCACTCTTCAATTTGTTTTCCCAGTAATTGCAGACCCGAGTGAAGTCCACCATGTAAAGCCTGGTCCTCATTGCAATCGAGCGAGCATGATAAGAAGGAACATGAACTGGGGGCTCGATCAATCGAAGGCGCTCCATAAGCCAGACCTACCAAAAGCGGGTATTAGACAAAAAAAAACGAATAAACAAAAAAAACAAAAAAAAACGAAAAGAAAAGAAAAAGAAGAAAAAAACGAGAAAAAAAAAGAAAAAAAAAAAAAAAAAAAAAAAAAAAAAGAGAAAAAGGAAAGTGTTCTTTTACCTGCAGAATAACGGGACCTTTGTGAATACGGATTTGCAAATTCGTTTATCAGTTAAGTTACTCTCTAGTCGGGAAAACCACTCTTGATATTGATCGCTTGTAAAATACGACCTTTGTGAATACGGATTTGCAAATTGTTTTACATTGAGTTGGAGAAATTGTAGGATATGAGAATCGGTTATCGCACATACACTTGTGAGGACAAGTGGGAGTTTGGTGGAGCTTGTGTCCTCCACAAATTAGTGTGATAACATTTGTAAATCTCTTACAGGTTCACAAGGGTATACTTCGTATATTTAATCAGTTGATTAACGTTTACCTAATAACGGTTGGCTTGCTAGAAAGTTTGACGTTATTATCATACAGATGGCGGTGATCAACTGGTCCCTAAAGGTCACACCTATAGAATGTGTTTGAGAGATGTGGTTATAGAAATATAATCACATTGATGCCTAATATGACTAAACAGTTAGTCAATGTGTTGATGAGACAATTATTTAATGAAGATTAAATAATATTAGTTGAGACGAATTAACTGTCAATTCGTAAATTGAATATAATAAGTTACATTTAATTAAATGTATGTAATGTTAGCTTGGACGAATTAATCTGTTAATTCGTAATTAAATGTAATCGGTTATATTTAATATCAACAAGATGAATGTGTCATAGTGGTAATAGTGAGGGTACACAAACCAAGAGGTCATGGGTTCGATCCTCACTAGATGACAATTTAACACATTTTATACATTTTTGGAATAACTGAAAATAAGAATTTTAATCCTTATTAGTTTCGGTTATATGGGCCGAAAATAAGGAAGAAAATATCTACCCTATTACTAACCTAATTCACGGTTTAAGTAGGTTAGAGGGAGACGATTTTTAACCTAATTTTTTCGACTCATTCTCGAGCCTCCTCTCATCAGAACGAAAAACACAAAACAACCAAAAATTTTAGAGAAATTTTGGATCGATTCTAGCATAATCAAAAGGGCATATCTCATATCGTCTTGGGTGCAACTAATAGGCGAATATCAATTTTGATATTGTTCTTAGGCCGTTTTTGCTAGGACCGAAGGTTATTTCTGAATCCTTTTACTTTTGTTTATGTATTTTATTTTATGACTAGTGATCGTCTTCATTAAATTCGTTATAATCCTTGAATATAAAGGGATTCATACAGATAAATCCCACAAGTGGTATCAGAGCCAAGGCCACGAATTTTAATTTTGATGATTTTCATAAAATTGTATGTAAACATATGAGGAATTTCGAAATATAAAAATAAAATATTTCGGCTTAAAATTTTTTTTTTTGCCGAGAGGTAATTTTTTTTTTCGGCTGTTTTTTCGTTTTCTTTCTTTTGCGTGATGATTTATTTCCAATTTCATTTTTCATATCATTGTTTTAATCAGTTAAAATTATCATATGAAGAATTAGTAGATTTTGATTTAATGAAGATTAAGTTAAAATACAAATAGAATCGTCATGTCGATGATACAAGAACTTGTTTTTGCTATATAGTTTTAGCATATAAGATTAATCATGTTCATTAATTCATTTGCTAAATCATGTTCTAATAGCAACTGTAAACATTTTCTTCATCGATTTTTGTTTTAGGGCTTTTCGCCGCAAAAGAGAACAAAAAAATGACGGCTTACTTTTTAGGGTTTACCGTGAGAAAAAAAAAAAAATTTCTGTTTTTTTTGTTGTTTTTTTCTGAAATTCCGAAAAGAAAAAAAAAAAGGAAAGGTTTTTTTTTTGTTTTTTGCCTTATTGCCGAATTGAAAAAAAAAATATATTTGGGCTGTTTTTTTTATTCCAGCCGTGAGCTGGGAATTAAAAAAAAAATTCCTGTTTTTTTTTTCCTTTTTGCCGAGACCCAAAAGGAAGAAAAAACGGTTTTTATTTTTGTTTTGATTTTGGCCAATTAGTTATTGTGAAACGGTTCACAATTAAAAGATACCGAATAATTTTAAAGCAGTTTAAAATTTTGACGGATTGAATTCATATTACAAGTTTAATATGGATTAAGAATGAAATTAATGTGATTAATTGAGGAATTGTCACTTAATTGTGTTAAAGAGGTGGTTTGGATAAATTAATCAACATAATTAAGGAATTGTGTCATGTATGTTTAATTTATTTTTAGTTGATGCATTTTAATTTTTGTTGAATGAATCGATTGAATGAATTTAATTTACGTATTTTTTTGCAATCAGTTGTAATTTGTAATACTTAGTGTGGCCTTAGTCAAATTATGTTTTCGTAATGAAGGAAACATGATTTTTATGTAATTATGAGATCTCGAATCTCCTTTATTTTTCTTTAGTTTTTGGGTTTTGAAATTAGAATGTAATAAATAGGTTTATTATGTAAATTTATTTATTGTAATTTTCGAAAAAGACTAAAGATGGAGATTGGAGCTGACTCCCGCTACATGGATCAAGATGGAACATCAAGACAAGCTTCTCGGGTCCAAGGATGGATTCCCAACTTGTATTTATTGTTCATTTTGATAGGATAGGCCACACTAGGACTTTTACTGTTTTTACGTTTTCATTCTTATTGCTTTTCATTCACATGTTAGTTTATGCATCATTTTCCGCCTAAAACCAAACCACCTACTACTAAAATGCATGAAAATTGACTCATATAGGTTGTATGTTAGTTTTCATGGACATGCAGATGTCACAGTCTTTAAGCCATCACCTTAGTTTATTCATTCTCGCATGCTAGATATTAGTTCACTTAAAATGAATTAAAATAAAGTTGATGGGATTTTCCTCTAAAACGGAAATTGAGATTAGTCTTTATAAGGGCAAACAACTATGAAATCCTTCTTCGTCGGTAGGCATAATATGACCCCTTCTACGTTGGGTAAGTAGTTGTGTTGACTTAGTTTACCTCAACATCATAGTCCGAAGAGTTTCTCGTGATTATGATGGACTAAAGATAGAATTTACATAAATTTATCGACCAAAAATTCTAACGGTAGAATTAGCTAAAAGGTTAGCTAATCAATTTACAGAGAATTGAGTCTTGGGATAATTTATATAATTCTTGAGGGAGGTCAATTGTATAAATGTTTTGAGTCTTCGCGTTATGACAGTAGTTCATTAGACTTAAAAATATAAACGATGCACATGCTTATTTTTTTTATTCTTCTTCTCGCAGTGTAGAACACGTTTATTTTCATAATACTGTTACAACAAAATGGCTGGAAATAATGCAATCCCAATGCCTAGGGCCACACTTGGACGTGAGTCCTGGCTGAAAGCTTTCATGGACCACATGAATCAGTCCACGCGACTGAAGAATGATGGGTCCAACTTTGCGGACTGGGAGGCGGCACTACGGAATCTTTGCCATTCCGACGGTAAGCTCAAGTACTTAACTGAGCCAATACCGGTCAACCCAGGGCCCAATGCAGGAGTCAACGAGTTACTCGCTTATAGTGACTTCGTTATGGAAGCGGGTGCGATAAAGAACGTACTCATCTTTGCAATGGAAACCAATTTGCAGCGACGCTTCATTGCTCAGGGTGCAAACAATATTTTCACCACGCTCACTAACGAGTTCTCAAAGGCACCGAGAATCGTTACATATGAGCATACCTGTCACTTCTTTGATGCGAAACTCCAGAAGGGCCAACCGGTTAGCCCACACATTCTTCACATGATTGAGAATGTCGAGAAGCTGGAGGCTCTTGATTGCAAAATCAGTGAGAGCATTGTCATTGACCGAATGCTTCATTCTCTTCATGATAATTTTGCCCTTTTCAGGGCGAACTACTACATGAATGACTTGAAAAAGAGTCCTCATGAGCTACACTCCCTTCTCGTACAGACCGAGAAGGATATGAAATTGAGTGGGAGCATGAAGCAGGATATTCTCATGATTTCAAACAAGGGTAAAGGTAAGGGCAAGGCTCATGGCGACCTAGCTGTAGGTAAGCCAAAGTTTAAGAAGCCAGGAAACGGTAAGAGTGCGCCTAGTGAGACTAGTGGCTCACAGGGCAAGGCAAAGAGCAAGGGCGGTGACATAGAGTGCCACAATTGTCACAAGACTGGACATTGGAGGAGGAACTGTCCCGTCTACCGTGAGGACATCAAAGCAGGCCGCGTCGTTCCTGTTGGTATGTCATCTTATATTCATATGATTGAGATTAACCATGAAAGTTTCGGAACTTGGGTACTAGATACTGGTTGTGGTTCTCATCTGTGTAATCATTTGCAGGGCCTAAAGAACATCATACCTCTCGAAAAAGGTGATGTGGACCTGCGAGTCGGGAATGGAGCACGAGTTCTTCTTTGTTTGAAGGGGAATATATGTAATCCAACTCCCTAGTGGTTTTGAGTTATTTTTATATAACTGTTACTATGTACCCAGTTTGTCTAAGAACATTATTTCTGTTTCCGTACTTGCTAAAGACGGTTTTGCATTTTCAATAAAGGATAATAGCTGTATTTTCTCTTTCAATGAAATGATTAATGGCAAAGCAGTTTCCATGAATGGAATTTACATCTTAGACCAAACCACGGAAGTATTACACATGAATAATAAGAAATTAAAGGTTGGTGACAAAGATCAAACCTATCTATGGCATTGTCGAATGGGACACATAAATGAGAAACGCGTAAAGAAACTCGTCGATAATGGGACTATTCCCGCATTCGATTTTTCTACATATGGCACGTGTGAATCATGTCTCATTGGCAAAATGACTCGAATTTCCTTCAAAGGTGTTGGAATGCGCGTTAGTGACCTATTAGGACTCATACATACTGACGTTTGTGGACCTATGTCAATTACCGCTAGAGATGGCTATAGATATTTTATCACTTTCACGGACGATTTAAGTAGATACGGATATGTCTACTTAATGAAGCATAAAAGTGAGTCCTTTGAGAAATTCAAGGAATACCAGAACAGGGTACAGAACCAACTGGGTAGAAAGGTTAAAGCACTCCGTTCAGATCGGGGTGGCGAATATCTTTTAAATGAGTTTGATCAACACCTGAAAGACCGTGGAATCGTTTTGCAGTTAACTCCACCTGGAACACCTCAGTTGAATGGTGTGTCCGAACGGAGAAATCGAACCTTACTTGATATGGTTTGATCCATGATGAGTCACACCGTAGTGCCTGATTCATTATGGGGTTTTGCTCTTTTGTCAGCTGCTCTTATACTTAACCGAAGTCCGTCTAAAGCTGTCGATAAGACTCCATATGAAATGTGGAAGGGAACGGTCCCTAACTTGTCCTTTATTCGGGTTTGGGGCTGTGAGGCTTATATCAAGTGGAGACACGAGGATAAGCTCGGCCCGTGATCGGTCAAGACATACTTTATAGGTTATCCAAAAGGAACATTTGGTCATTACTTCTATTCGCCTACCGAACATCGAGTTTTTGTTGCGGCTAGTGCGACGTTCTTAGAGAAAGAATTTCTCGAGAACAATACGAGTAATAGAACCTTCGAGCTGTCGGAGATTCCAGAACTAACGACCGAGGAACGGATGGAGGAAGTTGTCCCTCCAACTGATGATACGGTTAATATTCCTGAGGAACCTAGGAGGTCGGGTAGAGTCTCTCATCCTCCGGACAGATACATTGGTATGGTCGAGGAGAATGACGTTTTACTCCTAGAGAGTAATGAACCCGCTACCTATAAAGGTGCTATGGCCTGTTCCGACTCAAAGCTATGGCTCGAAGCCATGCAATCCGAGATGGACTCCATGTATGAGAATGACGTATGGGATCTAGTTGATTTACCTAATAAGGTAAAACCTCTACAGTGCAAATGGCTTTACAAAATAAAGCGTTCTGTAGACGCGCAACCATATACCTATAAGGCACGACTTGTGGCAAAAGGTTTCACTCAAGTGCACGGATTGCATTATGATGAGATTTTTGCACCTGTAGTCATGCTCCGTTCCATTCGGATAATCTTAGCGATTGCCGCATTTCATGATTATGAAATTTGGCAAATGGATGTGAAAACCGCCTTCTTAAACGGTTATTTGGAGGAAGAGTTGTACATGGTACAACCCGAAGGTTTCATAGATCCTGAACATCCTAAGAAAGTATGCAAGCTTAAGCGTTCCATTTATGGACTTAAGCAAGCTTCTCGGAGTTGGAATCATCGTTTCGACCAGGTGATAAAAGAGTATGGTTTCACTCGATCGGTCGAAGAACCATGCTTATATATCAAGTCGAGTGGGAGCAAGATTGTATTCTTGATATTGTATTTTGATGACATACTCTTGATTGGGAATGACATTCCTCTCCTATCTTCGGTTAAAGAATGGTTGAAGAACCATTTCCAGATGAAAGATCTGGGTGAGGCACAGCACATTTTGGGAATCCGTATCTACCGAGATAGATCACGACGGACGTTATCACTTAGTCATGAGTCTTATTTGGATAAGATTCTTGAGAAGTTCAGCATGACCAACTCCAAGAAGGGGAACCTTCCAATGACGACTGGGATGCAGTTGAGCAAGTCTTAGTCACCTACGACGCCTGAAGGGATTGAGCGCATGAGTCATGTTCCTTATGCATATGCAATAGGATCGATCATGTATGCCATGATATGCACACGTCTAGACGTGTCATATGCATTGAGTATAACGAGTCGGTACCAAAAGACTCCAGGTGAAACACACTGGATAGCTGTTAAAAACATCCTCAAGTACCTACGGAGGACTAAGGATTGGGTATTGACTTATGGAGGCGATACTAAGCTATGCGCAATAGGTTACGCAGATGCTAGCTTCCAAACGGATCGAGATGACTCAAAATCTCAGTCCGGGTTCGTCTTCACTCTTAATGGTGCTGCGGCCAGCTGGAAGAGTTCCAAACAGAGTGTTGTAGCATATTCTACTACCGAATCCGAGTACTATGCCGCTTCGGAGGCAGCAAAGGAAGCGATATGGATGCGTCAATTCTTACAAGGACTTACGATAGTTCCAAGTTCGAATGACCCGATCACCATCTATTGTGACAATAGAGGTGCCATCTTCCAGGCTAAAGAGCCAAAGTCTAGCAACAAATCTAGACATGTACATCGGAAAGCTCACCTGATCCGTGATTACGTGGAGCAAGAGGAGATAGTGATAGACAAGATTGCGACGGATGATAACATCGCGGATCCTCTCACTAAACCGTTGAATTATGATAAGCATGTAGGGCACGTTAATTCCATGGGAATTAAACGTGTTCCTGAGTTGTAGTACTTGATTATGGATTTGATACATTATCTTTTTCATATATACTATTTATAACTTCATCGTTTTATAATAATATTTTGTTTTTCATGTGGATTGTACTGACAACATTGAACGCCACAAAGTGAACTGAATTACATTATATTTGTTTTGGTCCGTAATCGCCAATGTGAGCTGATAACTCCGGCTATTATATTGTGCAGTCGATTGATGGTGGGTTCAACTAGCCATAAGTCAAACGGTTGACTGATCGATCACAAATGCGAGATTATAACGATACCTCGTAGGACAACTTTTTGTGACAACATAATGGAGTCCTAAATGTTTAAAAACATTCGGTGCCAGGTCGTGGATAGGACATCCATTGTGTTCCTAGAGTCGATTCTTTTGACTATCGACTGTCTCTTGAGATTAAGGCAGTTTTTGGGTGACTTTGGTTTCTTTCTCACGGTCTGCCGCAACTGGAGGCTAAGTAGATTTTTTCTGTGTCATTTCATACTGTGCTTACATCTGCAGGATTCGAGTTGAGGAAAATATCCAACCCTTATCAGGTATAGTTATTTCTCAGGGCCACTTGAGGAGTTGTAACTGAAATGCATGGCCATATATGCTCGAATGTTGATTCGTTTATCAGTTAAGTTCCTCTCTAGTCGGGAAAACCACTCTTGATATTGATCGCTTGTAAAATACGACCTTTGTGAATACGGATTTGCAAATTGTTTTACATTGAGTGGGAGAAATTTCAGGATATGAGAATCGGTTATCGCACATACACTTGTGAGGACAAGTGGGAGTTTGTTGGAGCTTGTGTCCTCCACAAATTAGTGTGATAACATTTGTAAATCTCTTACAGGTTCACAAGGGTATACTTCGTATATTTAATCAGTTGATTAACGTTTACCTAATAACGGTTGGCTTGCTAGAAAGTTTGACGTTATTATCATACCGATGGCGGTGATCAACTGGTCCCTAAAGGTCACACCTATAGGATGTGTTTGAGAGATGTGGTTATAGAAATATAATCACATTGATGCCTAATATGACTAAACAGTTAGTCAATGTGTTTATGAGACAATTATTTAATGAAGATTAAATAATATTAGTTGAGACGAATTAACTGTCAATTCGTAAATTGAATATAATAAGTTATATTTAATTAAATGTATGTAATGTTAGCTTGGACGAATTAATCTGTTAATTCGTAATTAAATGTAATTGGTTATATTTAATATCAACAAGATGAATGTGTCATAGTGGTAATAGTGAGGTTACACAAACCAAGAGGTCATCGGTTCGATCCTCACTAGATGACAATTTAACACATTTTATACATTTTTGGAATAACTGAAAATAAGGATTTTAATCCTTATTAGTTTCGGTTATATGGGCCGAAAATAAGGAAGAAAATATGTACCCTATTACTAACCTAATTCACGGTTTAAGTAGGTTAGAGGGAGATGATTTTTAACCTAATTTTTTCGACTCATTCTCGAGCCTCCTCTCATCAGAACGAAAAACACAAAACAACCAAAAATTTTAAAGAAATTTTGGATCGATTCTAGCATAATCAAAAGGGCATATCTCATATTGTCTTGGGTGCAACTAATAGGCGAATATCAATTTTGATATTGTTCTTAGGCCGTTTTTGCTAGGACCGAAGGTTATTTCTGAATCCTTTTACTTTTGTTTATGTATTTTATTTTATGACTAGTGATCGTCTTCATTAAATTCGTTATAACCTTTGAATATAAAGGGATTCATACAGATAAATCCCACAATCCAAACCCAATAAGATCTCTCCTAAGCATAAACAAGCTGGGCTCCTGCGCAGTTCCATTTGTTCAACTAGGCCCAAGAGACGGGGATCACCTCTTAAATCTTCATCAACATGCCCTTGAAGGACATATACATGCAACAAGCAAAACCCAAAAGCCCTTCGCCTGGCAACATAAGAGACGGTGGGGTCGGCCTTGTTAACGAATCGGTCAATAAAGTCCAACACTCGCACTCCTTTCGAGGTCACTAGACGGTCCACCTCAATTCTTGTCAATCCAAGCAGGTCTATAAATTTGTTCTTATACCCTTGGGAAGTAGAAGGATTAGCAGGCAAGTGTCCTGGGTCCCACCCACAGATCTCGGCAATTTCTTCAGGAAACGGGCAAATGTCACCTCCGGGGAAAGCAAAAACATGATAATTTGGGTCCCAATAATCAAGACAAGCATCTAGGAATGGTTTGACCACCTTGATAAGCTTCAAGCTCAACAATGATCCAAGATTATAAGCACCCATGTCGTGTTTCTCCATGTTGGAAAACTCGTTGGTCCACTCTTTTAGACGAATCTCTAAAGTATTCATGATGAATGTTTCTTTTGAGAACTTTATGTAACAAGATGAGGAAGAGACGGAAGAATTGTGTGAATAAAACCTCTATCGACGTCTCTATTTATACTAAAATCTGTTTCCTAAAATCCGCCAGGACTTCAAAGGGACGCAGCTCCTGCTGCGCCTCTTCCTCAGCATTGTTTCTGTGAATTTCCGCGTTAGATCTTTCCTAAATTCCTTAACGAATAATTTCCTATTCATACGGGTTATTATTTTGGTAAATACGTCAAAATTACCATAGTTCGTGTTTCCTAATTTCGCGGATGCGCTTTTCGAGGCAATATCAGCATTTTCTTCATTTTAACACACTTATATATTTCTTTCTATTTTCTTCTTTTTTAGGAAATCATTTCTCCAAATTAATGTGATTTATTTCAAACTTATATATTTCTTTTATTTATTTCTTTTTTCGGGAATTATTTCGCTCCCGTCCCACGTTACATTTCTAACTTATAGATTTCTATTTTTTTTCGTTTTTTTTAGGGTAACCCTCCCTACCGTCCGGTCATTTCCGGCAAATTTTTCGCAATTTGGCTTTTTTGCATTTTTTTTTTGCACTTGTGAGTCATTTGTTTTGCGCTAATTTAGGCCATACATCGTCAAATGTATGTTTTACGTGAACTTCTATGTAAATTTCGGCAGCATGACGGCATAAACCGTCATCTACCAAACCTGTTCAAAGCTAACCTGCATGTACAAGCAACACAACCCAGCAGCAAAGGCACTCAGGCCATCATATACAACCAAAAAGGGATATGTACAACAAACTGGGGGCTCGAGCCCCAAGCAAAATCCAAATGTCCAAAATGTAGGTCCTAAGATGTACAAATGTGCAAGATACAGCCAACAGCAAACAACAAAACAAAAACTATTGTCGGTCGCCACCTAACTCCGCAACTCTCGCCTCGAGAGCAGCAACCTCGGCGTCGCGAACCTCGAGCTCCCTCAGCAAACGAGCTGTCTCCTCCCGAGACTGGGCAAGCTTTCGCTCCAGCTCATGCTCCCTCTGCAAGCAACAAAATTGACTCATGTCAATCATTTCAAACAATCATAAGAAAATAAGAAAATTCAAAAATGAAGAAAGGTTCATACCTGACGACCTTGACCGCCGACAAGTGCCTCGACGGCAGTAGCTCGCAGCCGGTTGGCTACCCTCCATAACGCCACAAACCGGGATGGCGCAACCTGCATTTTCAAAAAAGAAGTTCTTAATAATGAGATAAGGACAATCAAATGTGTTCTTACACAAAGATCATGCAAATTAGAGGCTCACCCTCCAAACCAGATGCTGCCAATCGTCCAGGCCAGCATCCGTCACAGCAACGTCAAAGTCACGCAGCTCGGAGATCGTCGTCCTCCCGGTCGCGTCAGTGTACTCGAGGGTCTCGGGGTACTATGGGGGCTCGATGCCCGCCGCCTCGACCTCCTGCAAAGTCAAATGATTCTCTTTAATCGGTGATCTTTCATCGTATTCTCAAAAACCGAAAATAAAGAAGGATAAAGCACTTACCACAACCGGCCAGTACGCCAACCTCCCGTAGAGGAACGCCGAGTAGTCCTCACCAGGAAGAAGGAGGGCGTCACCACCAACGCCAGCCAAGTCAGCCTCCCTCTCAACCTCAGAAGGCTCCCTGAACATCGTCCTAGGAGGATCGATGGGAACCGTCAAGACATCCCGAGAGCACCGACGAGCCAGCCGCGCTCGCCCAAGTACCACACAGGACCCATCGACGTCCTCAACAGCAGCCGGCTCGAGCTCCTAGGTCGAAGGACCTCAGCCACAAAAGGAGGAGCGCCAGCGTACTCCGCCCAAGGCCTGGGCACCCACTGGGAAAAGACAAGCGAGAAATCATTCTTATGATCGGTAAAAAGTAATAAAGAAGCAAAACGAATATAAGTGAGATGCTCACGCTGTCCAGCTAAAGAGCGTTCACGTCCCGCCGGTAGACACCGTGAGAGGAGCGCTTGCTCCTCGTGCGACACATCACCCAATCCCTCACAACGGGATAGGCCTTCTCCAGCGGCTCCGTCCTCTTGGGCGAGAGGTTCGGAAAGTAGGAGTACACCCACGCCTGCGAAGCAAGATAGTCAATAACGATCTTTCGTAATTCGATAAGGAAAGGAAGTGATTATTAGTCCAAATGAAGGTTCATACCTCCAACAGTAGCCCAGGGCCGACAGCACCAGGAGAAGTCCCCTTCTCCATCAACTCTGGACGAACCATGGCCCTCATGAAGCGGATGAGGACCGCAAAACCAAGAAGATGACCGGTCCCCAACGCCCTAGGGAGCTCAGGTCAGAAAGAAAGGGAAGAAGTTTCGTCGACAGCCTCTCTCCCTTGTCTCTGAGGTAGATCGAAGCCAGAAACCACCAAAGCCACAAGCGGGCCCTCTTCTCAGCTGTACAGGGAGGAGGAGCCGTCTCTCTCCCGTCGATCATCCCCAGCGCCGGGGTATTCCCCGCAAAGTAGTCTCGGACATAAGAACTAGGCACCAAACCAGGCACTGTAACAGCCTTCGGCGCTAAGTTCCAGCCGATCAACCTCCTAGCCTCGGCCGAGTCCACCCTCATGGCAGTCTCCGGCCACTCCACCACCTCAGTCCCACACGGCAGCCCAAAGATCATACCGTAGTCCTCCAACGTGACTCCCACCTCACCAAAAGGCATGTGAAAAGTGGAAGTCGTATCCCAGAATCGGTCCAAGAAAGCGCGGACCAGGCTAAGGTTAGCTTGCAGCTTCTTTTTCGTTATATCCCTCCAAGCCTGCACCGGGGCGCCGAATGCTCCCCGCTCGATCATGGCCCGCTCCTCCGCCGACAACCTCTCGTAGCACTCCATAGCCGTCATGTAGCCCGAGAACGATCTGATGTTCCCGACCTCCTATTGTGATTTGAAACAAAAGTTATCTTTAGTTTGAATGAAATTGGAAAAGAAATTGGAGCGAATGAAACGAAAGAAGATGAGTGATGAGTGATGAATTCAAGATTACTAAGCTCTTCACCGTCCTATAGGACAGGTGACCCTCCACAACCCAAAGCAAGTGCCTGTTGTCCCAGGTCTCAGCCCACGCAGGTGCTCCCCACAGCTGGCGACCTCCTCGCCCCACGTTGGCCCGTCTCGGGGCCTCCTCCTCCTCAACAACCTCCTCCTCGAGGATCTCGTCCTCAGCAACCTCCCCGCCTGCCCTAGCCGCAGCAAATGCCTCCTCGAGAGCACGAGAAGCGTCAATAGCAGTGTCTATCTCCATGGGAGCTCTCCCAGAAGTAGAAGCCTCGTCACCTACAAAATTAAGGCATATTTAGGCCGCGTCAAGTGACGACAAGCCTTGATTAGAGGATTTCCGAGTTTTTAGGAGCCCGAAGTCGCTCTTTTCTCGCCATCTTTGGCCTTATTCCCATAAACCCAATCACTCATGTGGTAATTTGGGTCAAGTCAAACCTAAGTTGAAGCTTAGTCATGGGTTCGAGTCGAAATTTCGACAGCATTTCGTTATAACGGCGATTATGCCCTAGAAAAGTGTCCTGAAAAAGCCGTCACAAACCGAAATTCCAAGATGATAGGAAGTTTACCTATCATTCAAGGATTCCAAATGTCAAGTTTCATCGCAAATGCGCAATCCTAAAGCCATTTTCGAAGCAATTTACGGTTTAGCTGTGAAACCATCTCAATTTCACTCAAATGCCCAAAACTCAATGAAAATTCGAAACAAATACATGGTTATGATCCTTATACTGCCAATTAGCCATTTACATGGTCAATCTTACAAGGCAAGATCATTTGGGGGAAAAGCCCCAAATTTTCGACATTTTAGGGTTGAAAACCCTAAATTTTGTCGATCCAATTCGTCCGTTATAGAAGATTAACACAAGAATGATATACATACCTCGATTAGTCATGGCGAATGCAAGATTTTGGATCAAATTTTGGCGGAAATGGTTGAAGTTTGAGAGAGAAATTGATGAATTGTGTTTCGAAACAAATGAAATAAACCCTCTGTTTCGTCGCGTTTTACGCAGAAAAGACACCTCCAGGAACAGACGCAGCAAATGTTGCGCCTCTTCCAAGAGACGCAGCTCTTGCTGCGCCTCTTCCTTAGCTTCCCTTCATACGAATTTTCAAAAATTCGTTATGATTTCGTTATTTGTGGGCCCATCTTTGGTTCGCCTCTTCCCCGATGCCATTTTATCTTTTTTGGTCCGTTTGACGATAATTTTTCGTTCAGACCCACATTTCTAAGACAACGGCACACTATCATACATTATTTATTGCTTCCAAGACCTTGCTTGACACAACGAGCAGGTATTCTTTGACAGGTGTTTCGACAAGCCTTCATTATATCCCCCCAGCGAGAGTAAGCGGATAGACAATCCCTCTCGAGACATGGAGATAAATTCCTGATAAGGTTTTCCCCAACGAGAGTTCATGACATACAATCGTCCTTCTCGAGTTCTTCTGAAGTTTGTTTGAAGACGACCCAAGCAGATTTCTCCCAGCAGTTCCCGCCTGTGTCCTGCTACCCACAATATTTCATGTTTCCCCACGGAGTGCGATAAAGGTCTCGTTCTCCAGAGGTTCCCAGACCGGCAGGGTTCTTACACTCAAGCCTTAGTTACCCCTCAGTTTGAAATTATATTTTGGGCCTCCTTCCCATTGATTCTTTCCTTTAGGATGCCACACCCTAGCACAGTCCTAACTTATCCTTTAGGTCTTATCCTTTAGCTCCTACGCTTATCCTTTAGCTCCTACGCTTATCCTTTAGCTCCTACGCTTACCCTTAGCTCCTATGCACCTCCGGAAACGTCTCTCAAGAAATTTCAGGTATGGTCTCTTCTTATGGCTTGCGAGCTTCCATACGTAGTCTAATGGACTTTAAACGACCCTCCCCGATAGTCGACAAACTCTAAAATGTTCCCGACGACAGGTCCTTGGCTCAGACCCCTTGAGCCGCCTCGCGTCGCCATAGTCGTCAGGTTGTAATCTTCGATTAACTTGATGGCTATACTTTGACTTTTGCCTTGTCCAAGCCTCAGTCAAAGTGGGGGCTCTGTAGATACCTCATTTCTGCACCTCCCGCAAACCACCCGGTGATGATTGGGCCGCATGTTTGGTACGCGGAATGATTTGTGACAGTTCGTAAGTTTATCGTCAAGTGATTGCTCAAACACTGGTGTCTACCTCTTAATTGTCATCTACGCGCCGATACGGTCGTTTTGACAGTAATTAGAGTACATTTGGAGTCCGGGCCTAAAACCGTCTTCATTTTCAGATAACCGCTAAATCCCGAGTCAGAATGTTCTGGAATGTTCCGGATATTTCTATTCCATATTTTATAAATCTTTCACAATCTTTTATTCTTTGGTAAAGTATTTCCCATAATATTCACACAAAATATTAAGGAAAATAAGATTATCCCGTCATTTCATAAACCAAACACGGAAATCTTTCTTCCGTAGGAGGAAACCACCTGGGAACAGACGCAGCAGGTGCTGCGCCTCTTACAAGAGACGCAGTGACTGCTGCGCCTCTTCCCAGGTCTTTTCTGCGTATTTTTCGTATCTTTTCATATCTTTTCGAGATTCACTTCCAAAGTTTCTCCGAAAACCCTATTCCTCCACGTGATTAGTATAAATAGGAGCCTTCGCTCCTCATATTTCTCACGCGAGTGTCCGCCCTTCTCTTCTCCCTTTGCATTCTAGACCACGTTCTTACTTTTTGGCGTCTACGTGCTTGAACATTCGACCACGTAAGCTCGGATCCTTCTGAGTACCAGCCTCGTTTGCATGACCGACCAATTTGACCAACTCCACATTAATCAACTTAATTAATCTTAATCGTTTTCCTTATACGAGGGCACTTTCGTTACATTCGAGTCGAGCATCACTAATCGTAAACTTAGTTCATCTCGTTTCGTCAAACATGTAAGTCTGAGGGTGTAAATCTCTCTTCTATTTATTGTTATTTACTTTTTGTATCATTAATGTAAGGTTTATGTCGAAAATACTTCTTAAAACCGATTTATAAAACCATGCTTTAAAACCCTTTTTACGGATTACCAGAAGATGACCATCGAGAAAGGACGCAGCAACTGCTGCGCCTCTTCGAAGGGACGCAGCACATGCTGCGCCTCTTCGTGAGGCTGCCGCAGTTCCTGCTTCCTTTCTTCTTCCTTCGTCCTTTGTCAATTCGTCGTTCATTATTTGTCTTCGTTTGTTCTTCAATTCCTTGACATAATAGCACAATAATTTCACATGTACATTGTTTATCATCGTTAATATGTATAATTCATCGTTAAATCCCGACTTAAATCCCAAGTAATCCAATATTTGCGGGTTTTCGTCATTAAAATCAATCCGGGTTGTAGAGATTCGATTCTTTCATATTGAGTTTCTGGAATTCGACCTTTGATATATTTCCATCTGTCTATTCGTCATTAATTCGTCATTAATTTGTCATATTTAACCTATTTAGTTCACATATGTCACTAATCAATATTTCATTCATGTAATTAATTCGTTTGCATTCGTTTCATCGATGTTTTATTGCTTTTATGACCCATTCGCATGTAATTAACACATTAAATCACTTTCATCCGAGTTGAATATCATAATTAATCCTTAAATTCACCAATTAACATTAACAATTTGCGATTCGGCTTCACGGCAAGGTACTCACGCTTGGAGCAGACGCGGCAAGAATCGCTGCGCCTCTTTCAGGGCGCTACTGCTCTACTGCGCTTTGTTCCCAGTTGATTTCTGTCTATGAACTTCCGTTCTGCCTTGGCCTAGTTTAATTAGCTTACGTATTTAATTAACTATTAATCGTATTATCGCCTAATTCCTGTTCGCTTATTCGTTTATTTTGTTCTTTCTCAAATTATCCGTTTTGGAAGTATTTTCGACATAAATCAATTGAATCCATTGTAATTATTGTAATTTTCATTATTGTATTTTATTGTATTTCTTTTATTGTATCATTTGTATGTCTTCACATATAATTGAGCTTAAATCCCTACTTTGACATTTATTGTATGCTAAATTAATTGTTCACCGACTTAGTCTAAATTCTCACATGTTAGGATTAAAACTTGGATGTTGCATTGCATGCATATAATCGACGATACCTCGAGTATAGATAACTTTTCTAATCATTAGTAGAGGCCGCTATCGAGGCGGGTGGGATTAGGTGTTCGATCAAAAGAGCTTCCTAATACGTACCCTCACCCCTTACTCCAGATCTCTGTGAACATCCGTGTTCATTGGCATCCACGAGAGTCATTCTAGACATAGAATGCTAAGGGTGACGAGTTCTTGGTGTTCATGTCACTACTTTGTGTCTTGACATGGCACGAGCTATTCGAACGGTTTCTAATTTTCCACAATAAATTGGTGGCGACTCCACAAATGTAAACGCTTGTTTCCCAAGCGCCCTCGTGGCCCCATGTCCACACCTCTCAATTCTCCAAAGATGGCAAGTTCAAATTCATCAACCTCCGCTTCCCAAATTTTGACTTATTCCACAGAAGTATCAAGGGCACACACATCTCCCATATGGGTTATAGAAGGAAAGTGTGGTAGGAGGTCTTCCTCATCATCATATTTATCCCAAATAGGAGGGGTACGGAAAGTGGGTAAGTTGGATTCATGATGAAACTTGGGCACCATAGTCATTTCACAGCTATCCTCACACTTGTCTTTATCATAGCTATCCTTTCCAGTTCCTTCGTTTTTCCAATGAGGATCATCATCCAAGGTGCTTAGATAACAAGAAAACCTGATGTCCTCACAAGGATTTTCCTACTCATTCTTCCTTGAAGTGAACTCTTCAAAAGAGGAGAGTTCATTCACCTCAACTACCACACCATATTCCTTCATCATCATGTATACTTGGTCCACATCCACTCATGTATTCCCCATCTTTATCACCTACCACTTTCCTCTTGTTCACCATTGAGCTTTTGGGTGGCTTCCATTTGGGCAATTTGCTTTTTCAACTCGTCGCCATAGGTAACAATGTTTTTGAGAACATTGTCCCTAACTTGGCTCTCTTCTAACATTTGCATGAAGAAGTTTTGTTGGTCTCTCAGCATTTGGAGAACCACATCTTGCATATCAAGGTTATACTCATTCTCTTTTTGTGGGTAGATTGGATATTGGTTATATTGTGGCTGTTGAGTGTAGGATGACATTTGGCATTGGTTGTAATGTGGGTTTAGGAGGGCGGTTCTTGTGGATTTTAGATGTGGGGGCTTTCATAAGAGAAGTTTGTTGGATAATTTGGGTGTAGAAGTTGTAGGATAGGTGTGTGTTTTCTTGCTCAACAAACCCTCTCCATTCATACAAGTCATACCCATTTGTTCACCTTGCCCACATACTCCTTGTTGGAAGCCTTGTGCCATCATCAATGCATTGCTTATACAAATAAACAATTAAAACAAAGAAACAACATAAAAGCAGTAAGAACGACCTTGAGGTTAAAGCACAATTAAAATAGACAAATAAGCAAGAACTTAATCACATAACACCGTTCCCGACAACGGCCATTTTCATGAGGGCTTAGTCATCATGCTCAATCAAACATTACATGTTAATAATCTCAACAAACAACTAGCAAGTGGTTAAGTCGAGGTCGATCCACGGGACGGTGTGCTTTGGGTTATAAGTCTAGCTATCTCAATTTATGAGAGTGTATGTCACAATTATTAAGGTTTTGGATTTAAACTAAACTAATTAAGTGTGAACAAAAGTAAATGTGGAAAGTAGGAGATGTAAACAAATGATTAAAAGCACGAGGGTGTCATAGCTTCATAGGAGTAATCAAAGAAGTTTACACATGTGAGTCGTAATTGAGTTAAGGTTGTAATCAGACTATGGAGCGAGGCTCTCGATCTTACGGCCCTACCTAAGTCGAGTCGGGTTAGCTCTCGCATACACCCGTTATACCCACCAACATAGTGCATGGTCAAACAACTCCTAAGGCTCTCGATCTTATGGGAGTGTTCAATAGATAGAGATTCATACAAGTTTGTCAAACAAGCATTTCATCAAACACTTAGTATGCACTAGTTGAAACCACAACAATTAATCCATTTTTAAAGACTCAACAAGCACAAATTATACCCTTAAATCATCCCCTTACTCCCCCATTAACCCTAGCAAGGTCACTACTCGCTAATCATAGCAAGAAGGATGCAATCAATAACAATAAACATGTAAACTAAATTATGCATAATGATTAAGGCAACAAATTAGCAAACTTGATGAAAGATGAATAATAAACTAAAGAGAGAGAAGAAGTATACCAACTAATGAATAAGGGAAGAACAATAAGATGAATCCTTGAATAAAGGTGAACACTTGTCACTTCAAGCATAAACCCAAGAGCTTCAATATGTAAACTATTAAAGAGTGAATTGAAAGAACAGTTAATGAAAGATTAATGTAAATTGGGGAAAGATTAAGTCTAATCTATTCCTAATCTAAGCTTAGCCTCCTCTAAGAGGATTTAGTTTTCTTCTTATTACAAGAGGGGTATATATAGTGTCTACAAGATTAGGGTTAATTAGAGGCTTTAATGAAGTGTTGGCCTTATAAGAGAATTCGTCGCCTTGCTAGGTCCAGAGCAGCTCGTGGGGATTGGCATGTGAGTGGTCATCACTGCCCATCAACTCGTGCGAGCTCTAGGACAACTCGTTCGAGCTGCAGTCGAAGTCGCTCGAGTCAGGCATTAACTCGCTCGAGTCAGGCATGTTATCTCTCCTTTTTTGTCCTTGTTGTCCCACAACTCGTGAGGATTGTTCCCTTAATTCCCAAGAGCTCGTTTCATTGATCCTACGGGTTCATGGCGCTTTGTCTCCTCTTCATGCTAATCCTCTAGACTCGTCAACTAGCTCTCAAGGTGCACAAAGGACGGGGAATCCGCCACATTTAGCTCATTTCCTACAAAACATTTAGAAATGCACTAAGAAGGCAAATAGGAAACAATTGACTAGGTAAATAGTTATAAAAAATTATATTCGTATGCAAAATGAGGTTGGTTAAGAGGATAAAAATGCGTGAATAGTGACAACATCAACTATATCCCAACTATATTTTCAACTTTTAGTTACCTTTTTCAACCGTTAAGCCGAACAAATTTAATATAACATATGTAACGCCCTCGAAAAGCAAACAGGCAGCTCAAAAATAGTTCTTTTATTAACAGTAGATAGCAGTGGAATTATAAGGGCGTCACCGCCGTATTCCCCCTTCGGAGAATACAAGGCTTATATAATAAAATAAATACAATTATAAAACTAAAACTCTATAATTATAAACTATACATCTTATAGGTCTTATCTGCTACATGGAATTCCTTACACTTGACCTTCCCGGATACTTGTACCTGAAAATGAGTGAGAGTAACGGAATCAGTCAACCACAGGCTGAGTATGACTCCAGTTGGCCTTATGTCATTATTATTCAATAAGAATTCTCCTTATTACCATATATCACCCAATAAAATAACTTATCAAAATACAGTATTCCTTGTCAGGGACCAACCCGGTATCCCAAAAATATTATATAACTACCATACCAACAGGATATATATTCATATGACACTAATTCCGGTATACCATTACTGAAAAGAGAAACATTATGGAGATCCGCACTCAGACCGGGTCTAAGACCCACCTCCATGTACACAGGAACAAAATAATTTCACCTGGGCCAACTCCCCTTAGTTCTCATGGGCCAACGCCCCTTTAGTTTATATATGGAGTACTCCCGGAGCCAACGCCCCCTTTTGTGTACACAGGTTACGACATAATGTCACTTCAAACCAATAATCGTATCCCGAATGCTACAATTGGCCAATGATACATTATAACGACAGTACTCTTATCAGAGTCATAACTTTATAAGATGGTAAATAATATAACATGTGGGCAGTATAACAATCATAAGATGAAATTAACAACAAAACTAATATAACAAATTATTTCTAATATCTTATTTCAAATGTAAATAATTACTTATATGGATAAAGGGTCCCGAAATCATACCTTAATTGGATATAAAAGATTAACCTGATATCAACCATGTTACGGAGTTCTATCAAACAGTGAGAAAGGCTCTATTTTTTATTGCTACCGTGGAGTCAAAAAAAGGATTTGCTTGGTCTTTATACCTTGGTTAGTCGGTCAAAAGATGATAATATTGTATGTGTAAATTCTTCAATTAGCCTTAGTGTGCCAAGACTCAAGGCTACCATGCACTCCTTCAAGCCTATATGGCTATGTCTATCTTATTTGGCCACACATATAATTACACATAATTTACTCAGTTAGTCTTGCTGAAGACGGGTCGGAGTAAGTGACGGGTAATGCCACTCACAAAACGGATAGGGGGGACAATGTGGAGGCACCCTCATGTGCTTCCCTCTCTCCTCTATTTGGGTCATTTGTGAGAAGAAATGGTATCCGTCACTTCAAAGTGACGGATACGTGCCGTCTTCAATGAGATTTTGTGTAATTTACTAGCCTGCTCAAAATACTTGCTGTTAAGCGATAATGACGAGAACAATCTATTCTTTAACTCGAATTACAACATATTAACTCGGATTACTACATATCAAAGTATCAAACTATACAAGTTTAATAGTCTTAGTTCTAAGTTCTAACTCATAGTACTATACTTGTACCCAAATAATATTATTTTATAATAAAAGTCTCTTTTTTTTCGGGATATTACAACATACTAGCTTATCGACTACTCATTTACATCAGGTATTAGCTAAATTTTCAACTACTCTTCAACCTAATTAAACCTTGCAAAATTTTCCATATGAGACAACAATTGATTAACTAATATAACTTTCCCAACCTCATCAGAATTTGCAATTGCTCAACTCAAATATTTATAACCATACACACTATATTTTAATAGATCTTACACGAAGTATTGTCTTAAAATCAACGTACCACATCAAGTTAAAAGAAACAACAATACAACAAAACGATGTATCTACTTCGATTTGCAGGACAAATGAAGTCCCAAGTTACATTACTTAACTGTATATATGAATCACTACTTATGGAGCATAGCAAGCACTAATGACATGCATTGACAAAGAGATGCACTAGCTTAGTTTTTTTAAACTAGACATTCCATCATCTATCTCTTCTATCTTTTATTTTTAACTTGTTCCATGCATAATTGAAATGTATCTAACCCTCATCACGTCTCTATACCTTAGAGCATGTTAAATTATTTAGTAAGTCTGGCAGGAGTATCCATCATAAATCTTAAAACGGATCAAATACTATCACGTGTTTTTAATAGAGATAAAACTTTTGGCATTTCCCAGACAACTTAGCATGTGATTTGGTATATATTTAACCTGTCTTAAGGTTTAAAATGAATACCCCATCTTAAATAAGAATTTGGATAAAACATTTGTCTTGCCCTAAAATTTGAGGTGTTTGGTGGTTTTAAATGGCTAATAATTATCAATATAAGTTAGTGAAATGTTAATTCAAAACCTATAATACGTCAAACAATAAGACATTTGTTCGATCATATATAACGTTTAAATAGTTTTAAAACTCGTACACTTCTTATGCCCTGTTGATCGTTATACTTTTTGAAAACATATGGAGAACAATTTACTTGTGATTACGAAAATACAAATATACAATATCCTCAAATGGAAAGTATTATACATTAAGATTCAAATATACTTCACTTTCATATTAAACGGCCTCATTTTACGAGTATAATTGTACAAAATGACGCGGACTTATTTTTGTATTTAAACTAGCTTAGCACCCGTGCAATATTTTGCACGGGATATATTTAAGCTTAGTGATTAGATCAAGTATGACATATTAGGTGATTCATATCTTAAATATAAGTTAAATGAATTTTTAAACTTACTCTATGAAATTTAATGAAGATCTTCATTATGGTTGCGAATGTATATTAGATAAATGAGTTTTTTTTGTCAAAAACTACCTTATATTTAGGGGTATTTGTAAAAATGCTACCTTCCATTAATTTTTTTATTTTTAACTACCTTTATTTTCTTTATCTTTGGTTAATAACTACCTGCGCCAAGATTCTAGACATATTTGGTGAATTTTACGGCATTAACTTATCTCACAAGAGTCTTTTCTTACTCTAATCTTGCGTAGGTCCGATTTCAGGAAGTCAAGATGTACTTACACTCAACTTTAGTGAATATTTGTAGTTGTTATTGACATATGTAAACATAACTTTTGCTTGTCTGAAGTTAAATTACAGTTTGGTCGTAGCTGGTAATTGTTGTCTGATGTTAACAAAGTCATGTGAGATACGTTAATGTCACTAAACTGATCAAATCTCGTCAGATTTTCAGCACAAGTAGTTAATGGCCAAAAAATAAAGAAAACAAAGGTAGTTAAAAGCAACAAAAATAATAAAAGGTAGTTGTTTTTTACAAATACCCCTAAATATAAGGTAGTTTTTGACAAAAAAACCCTAGATAAATTTTAGTGATATTCGTCGGATTAAAAATAATTAAAAAAAGTCATCTCGCATAGTGACTTACCCCAAAAGCTCACCATGATCACGTCCATTTATATTTTCATTATTTATCCAAGTATAATGTACTCATATATCTGACGTGTATGATTAAATGATTATTTTTAATAAAGTTGTTTCATATAAATATTATATAAAAAGGATGTTTATACCAATATCATGAGTTATAGAACAATAAAGTTAGTTATCTAATATATAATCTTACTTAACAAATTATTTACGTAACCGAAGATGTCTTAGCCTATTGATTAATGCAAAGGTATCGTGATAATGGGTCTCGGTTCTAATACCTCTCCCTCATTTACCGGCCTTACGCCTCATTTGACCCAAAAAAAATTACTTATATAAGACCGTAGAACACCGTGATTGTAATGTTTACAATAATTCAAGTTTAAAAAGGTATGGATGGGAATACGTTGAAGATAATAATGAGAAACCATAATGTTTAAATGAGGATAAACAGAATCTTAGAGCTACTCTGCAATTTAACACAAATAGTATACACACAGAATACTTCGTTCCCAACCTAGTGATGATATAAACGTATAATTTCCAACCTATCGCTCTAGTCTCCTTTTTTCTCCTTTTTACCTCCATGGCATTGCATTAATCCCCTTTAATTTGGTGTACAATCAAGAAATAATCACTTTTCATTACTCTATTGAATAGGAAATCTGTTGATTTTGCTAATAAAAGTCAAAATTGACTTGATTATAAATTGAAATATAAATTATAGAATAAGATGGTCTTGTACGGTAAAACGATCCTTTAGTGTAAAAGTCCACATTACCGTCTCCTAAAATAATTGCTAAAATCGAAAACCCCGAGCAATTGAATAAATGTTGTATAATTGTTGTCATAAAAATTTAAGTGTTACCATTAACAAATACTTTATAAACATCAAAAACTTGTGGTAAATGGAACAAAAATAAGATTAATCGCAACAGTTAAGAAGTGCAATAAACATATTAAAAAAACTATATAAGTCTAGCTAACATATTACTGTTTGATAACTCTTCAAGGATAATTCAATTACTTTCGTAAAATTTTGTGCTCGCTTGAAAATGAATGTTAACAAACTATTTATGTCAAAACATGATTATAAAAAAGCTCAACTTTTTTTATAAAGAGGCTCATATACGGCAAAGTTGATGCTCAACCACAATTTCTGATTGGCTATGGATTTATCAAGGAGCAAGGGAGGAAAGATTATGGAAATATATTGTGTTTACCATGAATAAAAAATGTGTTGATGAAGATATTTAGGAAACGAATTTTATCATTTTCCATATTGTGGATGGGCTTACATACATAGCATAATATTAAGGGCAATGTTTAGGCGGGAAAAAAATTAATATGAGAGTGACACGTGTCATAGTGGTTCTTGTATTATAATTATATATATAGATAGATATATAGATATATAGATATATAGATATAGATATAGATTAAGATAAATATCGCCCTTGTTTGAACCTGTGACCTCATGATTACGCTGACTCTGATACCATATTAAAAAAATCATTTCAGCCAAAAATTTAAATTAATGATTAAAATCTCATGATCGATTTTATATTCTAATAGCCTTCCATTGGCCGGGTGATCACAAGTTCTGAGCAACCTTTGTCTTTAGTATCTAATCTTAGCATCTAACCATGAAATTGGGCAAGTAAGCTTAAAATAATAAGATGAGAGTGGGTTAATTAAGATTAAGGCTCTGTTTGGCAAAACTACCTGAAAAGGTAGCTGAAACCTGAAAAGGTAGTAAAAACGAAAAGTTAATCGAAACTGAAAAGGTAAGCGATAAAGGCAAAATTTGAAAATTAGGAGCTGATAAGGTAACTGATTATATAAAAATGTGTTTGGCAAACTAGCTGAAAAGGTAGCTGATTTTGGTGAAATGACGTAAAAGGATATGAAAATTATTTAATATTATAGAACAAAGGGGTAAAAAATGGAAAATAAGTCATTTCAGGTACCTGATTTCTCAAATGCTACCTGAGGTAGCATTTCATTTCAGGTACCTTATTTGACAAAATAAGCTATTTGCCAAACACTTTCAAAAAAATCAGGTAGCTGAAATTTTGGTCAAATAAGCTACTTTGGTCAAATAAGCTACCTGAAGTGTCGTGCCAAACGGAGCCTAAGAAATGAATGCACAAACAGTTTTCGACCTAAATGAGGGGCTATCTATTGTAATTGGATAGAGACTAATTAATTGTCTATTGAAGTAATCACCCATTCAGGAAGAGTTTTGACGAGCAAAGCAATCCACAGCTGTTAAGTTGAACCTTTATTATTTAAACTTAGCTTGTGGGTAAGGTAACACAACTCTTTACATAGTTTAGAGAATGACACGTGTCTCTTTTAATATCTTAGAGGCAAGATCAAATAAGTCCACCTAAAATGGTGAGTCCACTAAGTCCTAATCCTAGCCATTGATCTTCTAAGATTGATGGTTGAGATTTTAAAATTTTAAGATGAAAACTTTAATGTTTTATAAATGAAACTTTAATTAATAAGTGAAACTTTAATTCTTTACAATTATAACTTTAATATTTAGGGTCATTTTATAAGTAAAAATTTAAATTTATATAATAAAATTTTATTTTAAATATATAAAATTGATTTTTGAGTGTAATTTTTGTGTTTTACGAGTGAAATTTTATTGCTAAAATTTGAAACTTTAATTTTTTTAGACAATTTTCAATATAAAAATTTAAATTTATTTAATTTTATTGATTTATAAATGTAACTTTAATGTTTTACGAGTGAAACTTTAATCCTAAAAATTAAAATTTTAATTTTTTTAGCCAATTTCTAATATAAAAATTTAAATTTATTTAATTTTACTGATTTATAAATGTAACTTTAATATTTTTCAAATGACTTTAATACTAAAAATTAAAACTTTAATTTTTTTAGATAATTTCTAATATAAAAATTTGAGTTTAATTAATATTGTAATTTTATAGATGTAAATTAATGTTTTACGAATGTAATTTTGGTCATAATTTTATTGCATGTCAAGTGAAACTTTAGTCCAAATAATGAAACTTTAGTCCATATTAGTGAAACTTTAATCCAATTCAAGTGAAACTTTAGTCCATATTAATAAAACTTTAGTCCATTTTAGTGAAAGTTTAGTCCAATTCAAGTGAAACTTTAGTTCATATTAATAAAACTTTAGTCCATTTTAATGAATCTTTAGTCCATGTTAGTGAAATTTAATCCATTAAAGTGAAATAAAATTTGTCAAGTGAAGCTTTACTCAATGAAATAGGACATTAATCGCCCACCGTCATCGACAACCACTGCCACCAACCATAACAACCACCAACCATAGCAACCTCCCCCACCACGAACGACCAACCACCACACGACCAGCACCACCGTCCTCGACAAACGGCTCCACCCACAGCCACGACACCATAACCATCCCACCAAAATTATGTCGTAGATCTGGAAAAAAAAAAAAAAAAAAGTAAACCGCCACCACCCCACTGCTACTACCACCACCAATACCCAAAATAATAAAGAAAAAAAGTTAGTAACAAAATCTGAAAAAAAAAAAAAAAAAAAAAAAAGAAGAAATCAAAATCAAAGAAACCAACCAAACATTTCATTCATAACACACAACTACCACTAACACCAACAAATCACCATCCCGCCGACCACCTTACCACGCACAAGCCACGACCCCTGGGTTCCAGATCTGAAAAAAAACAAAAAAAAAGAGAGAAAAGAGAAGAAATGATTGCAGCCGCAGTTGAGGAGGAGATGCCGAGGGATGACGGAGGCAACAGACTTGGACGACTTTTATTCGGATCTGGAAAAAAAGGGAGAGAGGCGGCAGGTGTCGGGGTGGTGGCCGAGGGAGGCACGGGAAAAGAGGGAGGGTGAGGCCGTGGTGTCGGGGTTGTGGATTAGAGGGGCGAAATGGGGTGGCGGCTGTGGAGTTGTAGAGAGAAGTTGGGAGGAAGAGAGAGAAGTAAGAAATGTGTTTGTGAGGAGTGAAATGGGAAAATTAGGGTTTTGTTGTGTTTTATATAGGTCCTTTATTTTGAGATTGAATCCTAGCCCTTGATTTTATTATAATCTAATGGATAGAATTAGGACTTATGGGCTCACCTAAGGGAGGTGGACTCATTTGATCATAATTCTAATATCTTATTACTATATGTTTATTTACTCCGTATATGTTATTAGAATCGGAGTGGGAAGAAATTCATAAAAAGAATCGTGGTTTTATTGATAGTTGTTCGTTTGTGCTTCTTACTATTACAATTGCGGTGTATATATAGTACTACCGAAGATCACATAATATTGTTAACCGAATATATTTAAATCTATCTAGAAAATCACAATATTATTCACTACGATATATCACGATATCGTATTTCCTAATTATGAATATGTCGATATCTCGACATATCTCGACATATCCCGATATCTCGTAACATCCCTCTCAAACTCATGGTAATTTGCCAAAATATCCATGGGTTTGCCAGATAAGGAAAGAAGAAAAATCCGACTCCTCAACCTTTGATCTTCAATTTTCGATCTTGGAGCTTCAAATCTTCTACAGGAACATCAATCTTTTCGAACCTGAACGTCGTAACTTTTCGGAACCGTCAAAATTCAAACGAAACGAGAACGTCGATCTTGAACAAATCCACGTCATTGGTATTGTGCACCTAAAAAAAACTCATTGCATAGCACTCTTGAACAAGCAGACTAGCAGAATGTTAATCGAAGAATAAATCTAGGTACATAGCATGAAACCACATCGAAGAATCGAACAATTTTTTTTGGTAGATGAAAATAGTATACTGGTAAATTGAATCATTAGTAACGTAATCCTGCCGGTGGGCGTCGTATATCATAGACCCGCCGGTAGGCGGCGGAATATCGTGTATTTAAGCGACAGAGAGAGTGTCCACTTTACAAGTCCAAGGAGGTTATATCCCAAAACCAATTGGCAATGAGAGGAGTAGCTCTTTGGTTTATAAAGGAGATTACACTTCTCTCTTTCTCCGATGTAGGAGACCTAACATGTGATTCTTCACACGCCCTTTCACATGTAAGGTCTCCTTTTCGATCGATCGACAGGAACGTCGTTATTTTTCTAACCTGTTTCGTCGGGCAGAAACATCGTCGCTTTTCGGACCTGCCAAATAGTGTCCTAGTTTAGCCTTTCGTCGGACAGGAACGTCGTCGCTTTTTTAGACCCGTATTCGTCTTGGAACCCACGACTAAACCTCGGACACTGATACCATGTTAGAATTGGAGAGGGGAGGAATTCATAAAGAGAATCGTCGTTTATTGATAGTTGTTCGTTCGTGTTTCTAACTATTACAACTGCGGTGTGTATATATATATATATATATATATATATATATATATATATATATATATATATAGTACTACTGAAGATCACATAATATCGCTAACCGAATATATTTTAATCTAGAAAATCACAATATTATTCTCTACGATATATCACAATACCGTATTTCCTAATTATGAATATGTCGATATCTCGACATATCCCGATATCTCGTAACAGATCAATGAGATATTTTAATTTGTTTTGATGATTTTATTAAGTTTTATTTTTAGCTATATACAAGTATTAAAAAGCTCTAAAACCTAATAAGTAATGATAAATACAACCCTTGAAATTGTAAATAAGAAGTAAATACATTTTTTAAAATGAAATTAAATTAGAAATATATAACAAAATTACGCACATATTAATGTTATTAATGTTTGAAAACTTTTATTTCCTATTCTAGGACCTCAAATACCACCCTTAGGATATCATTTTCTAAACATAAATTTGAACTTGCAATGTTTTTATAAGCCAGGGCTCCTATGCTTAAGCATCTTCTTTACTTAAGTGACTCTTGATTTAGTAACTATTATGTCAAACTGGAGCATGCACATAGTACAACGACCTTACAATTTATTCTAACACCTCGATTAATGATAACATGTAAAGGTATACAAGAATTATAAAATCGTGGAATACTGAACAACAATCGTAGAGGATAGAGTTTGTGGTGTTGACAAAAGGGAAGGTGAACCGTAAAACTTTTAGCCTAGTAGTTCATAAGACAGAGGTATCGTAATAAGAGGTCACGAAATCTAATTCTTTTTGGCAAAATGAGGTTATTTGACAAATTAATTGGACTTTTGGATTGGTTTCAAATTATTTTAGACCAATGAGTCCACGGATAATCAGTTATTTTTTTCCTGATTTTAGATAAAGCTGCCACTTAAAGCAGCCATGTATAAGATTTTTGCAGAGCATAAGCCGCTGGCATTACCAACGGCTTTATCCCTTGATCAAATTGCCAAAAGTTCTGAAAGTGTATTTGCTATGTCGCTAGAAGACAAGTGGTTGCCATTACCAACGGTATCTTCATTTTTCTAATTTGAAAAACACCCTTTAATATGAGACTAAAGCTGAATGGTAGAAAATATGATAAAGTCACTGGTTTAAGTGGCAGCTTTGTCTAAAATTAGGAAAAATAAATATAAGTGATGATGTGAACTTATTGACTTCAAATAGTTTAAAACCAATCCTAAAAATTCAATTAGTTTGTCAAATAACCTCATTTTACCAAAAAAATTCTTGTTCTGATCTTATTAACGCCTTTTTACCCAAATCAAAGGGAATCGGAAGAAAAGTCAACTTGGTTTGCTAGTGTTGTTGACGAGTTAAAGTTTTAGAACAAAACCACGTCTTATTAACTTGAAAAATATTTAAATATTGTACGATAGTATATACAATTTCACTCTAGATATAGATAGATTTCAAATGCCAGAAAATAGGATCCAAACTTATCAATTAGTATTGAACAAGAAAGACTCATCGGGTCACATAAAGTCAATAAGGATCATCTCTATTTTCTAAAAGAAATAGAAGATTTACTTCTTTTTTTAATGGTCAAGATTTCATTTGGAGACGGTATACTAATCCAAGTTTTATCATAAAAAATAAAGAAAAAAGATAAGGAGGAGAGAAATGGTAATATTTTTTTAATTAGCAGTTTCTAACAAATTACTTTACAATTTTGCTCTCTCAACTTCATCTTATGACTCTTTCATGACTTTAATCTATGGTATCCATTTACCTTTCAAATGAGCTTTGTTCTAAGTAAATAACGAATTCAGATTTTCCCAATTTCTTTTAAGAAAATGAGGATATATTTACCTTATCAAAAGTTTCGAATAAACTCTCCTTTTACATTAATAATAAAAACATTGCGCATACATTGTGAATCACATACAAAGAAAATGTTCCAATTGGCTACATTTAAGTTTGCAAAAATTCTTTTGTAACGGACAAAAATTGGTTATTTTGAAGAAACGAGAGATAAAGGGGCAAATAAAAAGACGAGTAAAAAGAACAAAAAAAAGTGAAAGTAAAAAAAAGTCTTTTTAAAGACTATTACAAGTCACAAGCAAGACTCTTTGTTAAGTTTGACACCTACCAAAGTGCCAACAAAGCGTCTTGCTTGTGACGGGCTAATTCCGTCACAAGCTGAAGACCCCTCACAAAAAAGGAGAGGGGACAAGGTGGGACACTCCTCATGTGCTCTCCCAATTACCTCTCATGGGTATTTTGTGAGAGAAAATGGTATCCGTCACAAGCTTGTGACGGATATCGCCGTCTTCAATGAGATTTTGTGAAGTACCAAATTGCCAAGGCAAAAGCATGGCATGATAGTTGGATTATAGAAGAATATCTTATCAATCATCTTTGATCTAATCACCAACAATGATGCAAATTATACGTGGACCGATTGATATGCATTTAGACTTTAGATTACTACCTACCATTTGTTTGTCTACATCCTTCCTAACATGTCAGAACATAATAATTATTTTACTATTTTTTAATTGACATTTCTATCCACGTGTAACTTCCTTAGGCTTTCAAGCATCAATAGGTCTTGGTATAGACGGGTGTGGCGAACAGACGGGTAAAGACCTCTAATAAAATGGATAGGGGTGACAAGGTAGGGCACCCCCCATGTGCTTCCCACTTTATGGCAAATGGGTATTTTGTGAGGGGAAATGGTATCCGTCTATACATATAGACGGATAGTGTCCGTCTATAATGAGAATTTGTGTTCAAGCACTTGGTTCATTTCACAATTGGACAATGCTAATTGTCACTACAGTCTACATAGCTATGATCATTGTATTGATCATGGCTATTGCGATTTAGAATATTCCTAATTCCTTTGGCAATTCAGTCCGTCTCATTAAAGACGGCTACTATTCGTCATAAGCTGAAAACGGATAGTGGTTCTTTCACAAAATATAAGTGGGAGGATAAGTGAAAGTAACCATTTCCCTCCACTTACACTATTCATTTTGCATTTTATAAGAAGGACACTATCCGTCTTCAGCTTATGACGGATAGTATCGGTCTTCAATGAAAATTTGTATTGACAATTGGCCATAAATAATGAGATGAACAAAATCTTAGAAAGCTCAATGCCGTTGGGTTATCTTAAAACGACCATATCCTTTTTAAAGACAAAACGACTCAAATACAGCCCTATATAGTTAAGCTAGATAAGACAAGAGTTTATCATTTGCTAGACATTTTACTTTTTGTCTCATCCATCTATTTGACTCGTTTTATTGTTTAAAACGTTCATGTTCGTCTTAAACAATAATTTGTGTTGGGTGACGGATACATTCTCTAGAGCATTATGGTCAAGTAGCTAACTATCTGAGTAATTTTATGTCACAAAAGTATCAATTTATGGACTATACAACCAGTTGTACCAGTTATACTGTGTAGAATCTGAGCTTTGTAATAAAGTATCCGAGCTTTATGTTAAAAAATATGAGCTTTATTAGAAAGTATTGAACTCATCTATTTACACATTAAAAATATGAACTTTGAATTAACTCAGAAAAAATATAAACTCGGATTCATATATCTTGGTTGTACAATGCTCTATAGAGTAATTCTACCGTCCTCCCGGAGGGCGGTATTCCTCACACACAAGTCATTATAATATTCCACTTGGGTGGATTGTGTTTATGTGAGGAGTACCGTCCTCCGGAAGGACGATAGAATTTTTGTGCTCTATATACAACTAGATGTATAATCTTATTTGTGCACTGAGAAAGTGCACGAGTATTTATGTAATCGAAAGGGCACAGCGAGTTGGATCTTTTAGAATGAATATGGTACTATCTTTCATCATGGATTTGCTACGTTTTGGACAACTTTTGCGTTCCTTGCTGAAGCTACGGCTCTTAAATGGGCTATCTTGGACGCGGTCAATTATGGTTTTAGGCACATTGAAGTTTGTGCTGACGGTACCAATCGTTGGTTGGCGCTTGATGGTAGCGTGGTAATTTGCTGACTTGGTAGGGAGGTGCATGGATCGATCCCCATGCTGCGATTGGGAGGAGTTTAAATACCGTAATCCTTGGACACCCCGAAATCCGAATTAGTCGGCCCAATATGGTTCGGATTACCGGATGGTTTAGACCAAAAAGAAGTTTGTGCTGACGGTTTGAATTTGGTTTTCCAAGTGGCTGGCATCATGGATCTGGATCAAGATGCTAGAGCCGTCTTGCGTATTATCATTAGTTTGCTTGAGTTTACTCATTGCTTTTCAATAAGTCACTGTCTCGGAATTTCAATAGGATTGCTCATTCCATTGCAAAATCTGCAATGTTTTGAAGACGACTTTCTCTTATTGTCAAAAAAAAAAAAAAAAAAAAAAAAAGTCTCTTATCCGTTGAATACAGGACAAATGGCTTTAACTTGTGTTATTTTGATCTAGTTCAATTTGAGACAACAAATTTGAAGGAAGAGCCCATATAATCAAACTATTCCCGGTACTACTTCAATGTAAACTAGCAATAAGATCACAAACGAGTACTGAATTTGATTAAAAAAATAAAGTAGCATGTGAATGATACAAATAATCAGTGCTGTCTAAAAGTAAGATTAAGCCGGCCAGGACGAAGCTTGGCCGCTTCAAGTAAGAAGGGAGGAGCAGAATGAGGTATAATTGAGTTAATCCCATGAAAAACATGCCTTGACTCGCCTCCAAATATCAACACATCTCCTGATTCAAGAACCAACTTCTCGGCTTTATTCACGTCCCTCTGATTGCCATGCAAGAACTCGGCTGCATCCCCAACCGAGAATGAAACTACTGGTAGTCCTTTTGAAAGTGACTCTTCACTTTCATCACGATCCTGTAAACACAATAATATTAAACTGAGGTAGACACAACAGTAAACTAGTTAGTAACTACCATATGTTACGGTATGTGTAAAGTGGTCTAACACAAGTACTATTATTGTAAAACCACCACATGCTAATTGACCCAAACACCACTGTAAAACCTATTTAGTAAGTACCAAAAATTACAGTACGCATATAGTCTCTTTAGTTTATGGTTCACACGTAGAATGACGTGTGAAAACTTCTACTTCTCCTTAACGAATATGGTTGTACGATATACTATCGTAAAAAAGCCTCACATGACTTACAATCACCAATGCTAAAATTTCCCTTCACCCTCGTTTCTTCCTTTTCTCTATACAACAGAACAAAGGAAAATTCATTCGGAAAGCCACTTTCTACTCTAACATTTTCCACCAACAATTTTCTCCTGAAAATGTTTTCCAATGGACCAAATGAAGCCACTGACTCGGAAACTAGATGGGATGTTAGTCATGTTACTGACATTAGGTATATTCTTACCTGATGCAGACCAAGTCTCCCCGTCTCAGTGTAGAAGTTGACGATGCAAACGTCAGGAGTCATTTGAGGGAGGATTTCTTCAGCGTTGCAGACTTTGGGGTCTTCCCTAATAAGAGAAAGTGAATCTTGCATAGCTCTCGATACCAACATGTGGAACTCACTGGGAATATCAGGCGCTTTGGCTCTGTCTATCCGTCTGCGCTTCTGATACTTCCTCGTTTGTGGGTCCCAATCCAACCCAAGGCACATCATTCTCAAACGTAGTTTCGACCCATTTTTATAGCCAGGATGGTAGAAGCCACCCGGCCCAAGACCAAGGTCTCTACATTTCCTTGCTATTGAAATCTAAGAATAGATTCAGAGAAGGAAAGTCAAACAGAGAAAAATATGGAACGTACATCAAAATTTCAAACATTAACTGAAGTTGATGAACACGACTCATTTCCATATTTAGTGGTTGCATGTTAGTGATTTTACATGCTGAAAAAGAATGTCTAGATTTGAAATTCCATGGCTGCTATATTTTAAGCAAGATACACAATTTTAGTAATGTAGTCCTAGATGATTTAGCTAGCTGTTTACTGTCAGCGACATCGAGATCTGCTAGCATTACGGTATTTTATGAAGAAGTTTTACTGTCAGAGACATAGAGATCTGCTAGACTGTTACAACTATATGAGACCATCTTAAAATGACAATTGTGAGAATGGCCCATATAGACTACTTTAAACTGGTCATATTAAAAAATTTAAAAAATTTAAAAACATTTATTAGACAGACATATTAGCATAAGAGTGTTTCCTAGGAGCCTAATTGTGAAGGATATTTCACCATAAAATGGATCTTTTTTAAATGATAATTTACTCTGACATGCTTTATTTAAGGCACTGATGGTGTTTATGAGTAGAAGGGAAGAGAACTAGCAAAATTCAAAAGTCTTCATCTATAGCTTCTAATTGGCAGGCCAAATAATGTAGGCCTCCATTTCCCTTTTAACTTGCTAGTACACAGAATGACAGAAATGAAGGAAAGCGTCTAACCTGTTCGGTAGGAGAGATGTATTTCTTTAGCAGCACCATCCCTGGCCTTATCACCCGTGTAGGTTCCTCAATAAGCACATCAGAAGATTTCAGGAACGAGAAGTATTCTATTTCAGAATCCCCAATATCAGTGCGTTCAGTTTCACACTGGCATATATCAAACGATTCAAGATGATACTTTGATGACTTCTTATTGCTCCTATGAATTACATGCTTCAAACCATGCTCAGCAGATCTCTGTTTTTTAAATTTCTGCTTACCAAAGCTAGTAGGCAGAGAATGTTCTACCAACATGTCTTTATAAGGCTTATAATACAGAAATTCATCATCTTGCTCTAACCTCGGTTCTAATAGTTCTGTCATAGAAGTATCCATCGAGCTCACACAAGATAAAGAGCATTCCTTTCGAAGGTCAGATTCCTTTGAGCAACCAATTGATGTCTCAGAAGTTGATGATTCACTTTCATTTGCAGAAGAACTGTTCTTGGACCCAGATGAAAAGAACTTTTTACTATTACAAGATGTGATACCAATTGTTCTTGCAGCCTCAGCTCCTTGACCAGTAATGGAAATGGTATTCGATAAACTTTCATCCCCCCGGAGCTGGATCTTTGCATTAATTTACAACGGTAGTTCAAAACACAACTTCAATCAGATCATTGACAAGAGCGATGCACATTAAAAAATAAAAGAAACACAGTTCTTTCAAAAGGATATGAAACCAATGCCTCCAATCAGAAAAATTAACAAAGGCTGTCTATTACAACGACGGTAATATTACCACAGTGTCTCAAGAGCTCCCACAAATGGTGAGGTACGAGGGTGTTAAGGGAATGTGACCTTACCCTGCGTTAACAACACAAAGAGGTTGTTTTCTGGATGACATATTGAAATTTGCATTGAGTTACGAACTTATTATCCTTTATTGCTTCATAAGCATAAACCAAATTATAACGAGGGAAAAGGCCGACTAATAAATCCCCCCACCCAAAAAAAAAAAAAACTAACTCCCTACATAACATCTTAGTAAATATTGCAGGAAAAAAGGAGAGAGGGAGAGCAGAGTGAAAAGTTTGTTATTTCACAGATCCTACTACATATAGACATCCTAATGGGTTGGCATAATTGGATCTTTCTTCACCTGGCAAGAAGTTGACCAGTATAAGAATTTAATGTTGACGACTAGTTATAAAGATAAAACAGAGATGCATAGATTAAATTTAATGTTGACGACTAGTTTTCTTCATACAGTACTAGAGAGTAGAGACCAAAAAAAATTGGGAGAAGTCCTTAAATAGAATTGATCTCATCAGACAGGGAGTTGATTAAAAATACAGGACCCCTGATAGGCATTCTTGCACAAGAATCATCATCTAGCAGAATTCTTAAACAGACAAACAACTAAGCCACATCCACTACGCGATACGCTCTCATGGAATGCCTATTATATATGCTTAGATTAAGCTCTATGATAGTCCACGCTTTGCTTGGATCGAGCTACTCCAGTAACCCAGCATTTTAGGTTCTAGGTAAAAAGCCTCAAGGCGCCTTTGGCACAGTAAGGTCCATGATAGTGCACCATATTGTTATAAAACCGCCTTACCGGAGACTAATTACCTTGATAATATATCACCTCATCCAACTTCCAACACACATATAGATTTAAACTCAAAAGCATTCTAATTTCTACACAAATTTTAATCGCTAACAAAGAACATAAAATTATTACTAACATAAAAAAAAAAAAAAAAATGAAACCCAGAAAATTAAGAATCCAATTGAACATTTTTGCAAGCAAAAAATCAAACATCATTAATAAAAGTAATGGAAGAAAATATTACAGAAGATTGAGAGCTTAAATTTCCAAGGGTAGACATGGTATATGATGGGAATAGCAGAGCAACTGTTGATGTTCGAGTAACGCAGTATAACCTGACCACCATCATACGTCGTCGTTTTAACTACCCTGTCCTTGGGTTGTTTTTTGATTTTCTTTGGAAACTTGAATGTTAATTAATGTTTGCACCAAGAATTATGACACTAATTACTGGGAATGGCAGTGGATCTAGGGGTGAGCAAAATCGGATATCCGTTACGGTTTTGGAAACCGTATCGGATATCCGGTTTTTTAAATCTCCTTTTTTAGTATCCTTATCTGATACGGTTTTTCCGTATATCCGGAAACCATATATCCGATTTTTCCGTATATCCGAAAACCGTTATCCGGTATCCGGTTTTCAGCCCCCCTTATATAATTTAATATATTTTTTTTTCTTTCTAAGTGTGGTTGGTGGTTTTGTTTTCGTAAGTTGAAAGTGTTTTAAAAAGCTATAAGGGTAAATAACTTATAAAGTTTAATATAATAAGGTTTAAACACCAACATATTGTATATTTTGTGATTTTTGTATATATTTTAATATTTTATTCTAGAAAAAAAAAAGCAACCGTATCGGATACCGCATATCCGGTTTCATATTTTGCCGATCCTTATCCGATACGGTCCGATACGGTTTTTAGAGAACCGTATCGGATATCCGGAAATTCGTATCGGATATCCGAAAATCCGTATAATTCAATCCGTATAGCGTATCGGATACGTATAATAAAACCGTATCGTATAATTTTGCTCAGCCCTAAGTGGTTCCCGAACCCTATCCAGATCTTGGGATCTATATCCAACAGGTTGGATCTGAATCTCAATATTTTGGATTCAGTGTCTAACACTCCTTCTTACCCGGCCAAGTAAATCAGAATAAAAATTAAGACACATTATATATAAATGACAAGTTTAGTGAATTACATATGAATGAATGTGTAACAGGCCAATGACACACATATGATCGAAAATATCATATGGATCACGTCAACAAGCAAAACATGTACTCAAACTGCTCCCAATATGATCGGAACTATCATATGGATCAACACAGGCCACCCCGAAAATAGGTGACAATTACACACAACCCAAAACACACAGTTTCGATAAATAAAGAGATAAAACACTAGACGATATATAAATATGTAACCGGCCAATGACACACATAAGATACGATTATGCAGTCATCAAATCGGTATCGGGACATACCCACGTACCACACAACCCGATGACGGCACCGCAGCACCGCCCACCAAACAGGCGGACTTCAGTCCGTAATAAGGTACTCGGACACACCCGTGGTACCGGGCCCGGAAGCCAACCTGATCCTCTGCCAGACGTCGTGCCTTAACCACACACGTTCATCCATACTCAAGTCATCAATGTGCACATCTCTCTTGGAGTGGGAAGCTCTAAGAGACAACCCAAGCGTACGACGGTCTGTCAACGACTTTACGTCTCCTCAACAACCAAGTATCACCACCAACCTCCGACATACACAATTATCACAACAATGAAATATGCAACACAATATACCAAAACACAACTCATTATGAAATACACTTCCCAAATGTGCTATGAACATCAGATCCTTCATTATCCCGACTCATAGAGTCGCCATAACTCATGTTGTGTTATAATGCATTTCTGACACTACATGAGATTCACTACCATCCTCAAATACTCTTATATGATGCAATACGACTCATGCTAAGTAAAATAGTGACAAGACACATTAGCAAGTATACACATTATCAAAACTGAGTAGGATAAACCTACCTTTTAACAATCTTCATGAGCTATCCGAATACGACTTGATTCCGTCTCATGAAACCGTCACATCTTATATAAATCACATAATACTATCACAATACATCCTACACTATCTATACAATATTATTAAAAGGCTAATGTGACATGACAAATTAAATGTAACATGGCAAATGTGACAAGGCATCTATACAATATTATTAAAAGGCTAATGTGACATGACAAATTAAATGTGACATGGCAAATTAAATGTGACACGGCAATATCATAATACACATATTATCAACCTATACAATATAGTTTAAAAGACTACATAAAACATTAAATTTTATTCCATGAGCCATTTTTACAATTAATTTGTATTTTGTATTTGATTATATAATATTTGCTTAGTGACAAATTACAATACAATATTGACGTCTTGACGGATAATTCTTGCTAAAAAACACATATTAAATGATAATTGAGTTAGTGCCCTACCAAAAAAAAAGTAAAAGCCTATTTGGGGAGGTGTATATCAATTATAAATAATTTTCTATGATAAAAAAAAATACCACATGAACACCGAAACTTTTACTATTTCTAATATAACACTGTTTATTTTGAGTGAGACCATTACAAGTAACTAAATTACCCTACGAAGTAATATTTACAAATTTTTGGGATCAACTTAAAAATAGTTGAATATTTGTGACTTAAAAATTGAGAAAATATTGCGTCATACAAAAGAACGGTCTCACAAAAAAAATTATCTTTATGTAGAATTTAGAACCTAATCAACACAAATATTTATTATAATATTTATGTCATAATAATGAAAAAAAATGATGCTCAAAAGTCATGAACTTTGCTCCATATTTATGCCTATATTAAAGATGATAATAATGAAAAAGGATGTTCAAAAGTCATAAAAAATATCCTCAATTTTTTATATATTGTTGATGAATGAGAAAATTTGTGAAAAAAAAAATCTAAAATATTATATGCAAATAGCATAACAAATATTAAAATTTGGCCTTTTTAATTTCTAGATAAATTAAACAACAATTAAAAATCAAATAAAATTCATACTAAATTTTAAATTTCTATTTTATTGTTAGAATATTCTAAGCAACAAATAAATATCACATAATTCGAATTTTGCGCCGTTTATAAAATAATAAAGAATTTGTAAAGATTTAGGGCAATTAATAAAATACTTAACATTAAACATTGACCTTTTAATTTTTCAAACTAGAATAGGTTAAACGACAAATAAAAATTTACATCACTCTAATTTTAAACTGTTTATATGTGCAATTCTCTCTTAAATCTTATTGCAATAAACTTGCTCAATTTCATTAATTGGGTAAATATATAAATCTATAAATATAATTTTATAAAAAAAAACAAGGCAGAATATCTGCCATCTTTTAGTTTTGTAAGATAACTCCCTAAATAATTCTCATGCAATGTGGATTAAAGCAAAGCTTTTACATTTCATTTCTCCTTACTCTATATTTATGCCTATATTAAATTTTTTAATAATGAAAAAGAATGCTTAAAAGTCATAAAACTTTGCTACATATTTATGTATATATTAAATTTCATAATAATAAAAAAAGACGCCAAAAGTCATAAAACACATCCTCATTTGGCTATAAATGTTTGATGGAAGAAAACATTTGTGAGCCAAAATAACCCAATATCTTTTTGCCCCTTTCGCCAAAAGAATTGTAAATATGTGTCAATAATCTTTCTTATCATTTTATTAGCATCAAAGTAAGTCTATTAAGGTTTTAAATTAATAATTTATTTATTTATTTTTAAGTTTTATTGATTATGAAGTATTCTTCACATTTTTAACCTTATAATATATGTTGTTTTGTTCCATTTAGGGGCTATCAAGATTTGTGCAGTTGTGCTATTCCAAGGTAAATACACTTACATCTTTATGATTCTATGCTCTCTTTTTTCATTATTTATGGGAAAACTTAAATTAATAACGATAAGGTTAATATTACATAAATCAAATTCCACCATTTTGTTTGTTATTAATCACTTAGTGGTTTTTTGTTTTATTTTTTGTAGGAATATCTCATTTGAGAAAGAAGACTGTAATACCCGCCCTTTTAGAGACCCTTTGACCAGCGTTGACTAACCTTTGGAGCGGTAATAGTTCTTAGATGTGCGTGCCAAAGCTATCTTGGGTGACGAGTTAGGGGTGGTACTCGATAAAGTAGAGGCTACTCGATCGAGTAGCGTGGTTACTCGATCGAGTAGGGGGTCACTCGATCGAGTATGTGGGATACTCGATCGAGTATCGGGTTTTCAGCGAGGGTTTTTAATCGCGTTTTGTTAAATCCGCAAATCATTTCTGCCTCATTCCTTCTATCCTTTAGTCGCCTGTTTCCCTTCCCTTCACCATAAAACCTCCATGGAAGCCTTTTGAAGGTCTTTGTGCCTTAGGAGAGCATAGCTTGAGTCGGGTAGCGGTCTTTGCCGGGTTTCTCTTTATAGGTATGTCGTCATCATCATCCGTATCCTTGTCTTTGCAATTAGGGTTTGCTTGGTAGTAATAGATGATTGTGTTGTGGTTATAGGCATTGCTTGATTGCTGGATATGTCGTATGTTGGCATGGATTGGTTGCGGTTGCTTAAAGGTAGGTTCGCCTACTCAGTTTTTGTAGATAGTCTAGTGTGTCGATCGTTGTGTCGTTGTTGTTGTGTTGTGGTTGTGTTTGTGTGGCAGCGTGTATACGGTTGTTGATTGATTGCTGTTGATGGTTGTGATTGTTTGTCTCCGGTTCTCGAGATGCGTTCTCGGCTGAGTGGAGTCACTTGCGGGAGTGGCTTCACGCCCTATTTTCGCCCTCCGTGGAACCCGCCACGGGAGGGGATGTGCACATTAATGGGACAGGGTTATCGCTCGGTATGATGAGCGGGGATTTGGTGGGTACGGCTGCGGTCCCCCACTGGCAGGGCTGGTCCAGTGGACAGACGATGACGGAGATTTATTGGAGTGGGTGTGATTGTGTGTGTGCCTGATTGTGTTGTGTTGTATTGCTAAGTGTCGTTGGTTTTGCCATATCTTATCTCAGTACTGACCTTGTGTGGTTGTCTTGTTGTTTTGTGTGTCTGCCGTGATCCCTTATGGTGAGCAGTCTGTCTTAGCAGGTGTTGATATCGTTGATAGCTGGAGTCCGGGCAGGGATGAGTCTTCACGAGATTTGATAGTTATAGCGAGTAGCCTTTGAGTTGTATCTTTTATGTCGTCAGTTGGTTTTAAATCACTTGTAATGTAACATAATAGTTCTTTTATCGACATTTGATTATTACTGTCCTCGGGCAACCGAGATGGTAATGCCCTTATAGGCTAAGGAAGGCCTAGTTAAGGCTCCTCTGGATATGGGGGTGTTACAAAGTGGTATCAGAGCGACGATTTTGGAACCTGTAACCAATGAAAATAATGAACGTAGTGAGTCTAATAAAATGAACCTGGTGTATGTATAATGGGAGCCCCATCTGATGCTAGGTTTTGGGTGAGTAGGCGCCCTCATTTAAAATCTTGGCCCCATGATACTTAAGCCAGTCACAGGGCATGGGAATGTGGAGTCCGTGTGTATATATGTGATGTATATGTTAGTTGTGTCGGAGTTATTTGTGGTTGAGTCTTTGCTAACAAAGAGATGGGCATAGTAGTTGCGATTGGATGGTGTATAATGAGGAATTGGCATGATTAGTGGGCTTATACGATGGTTATGAGAAACGTGGCAAGGGTATATTTGATAGAGTGGTGAAAATGTGAAAGTGTATGCTGTGATATGAAGGTGATCATGTTAGTGTTTGCTTCAGGTTGTTAATAACGGTAATCATATATGAGTTATAATATGAGACATAGCATATAGTAATGCGTAAATGCCTTGTTTATTAGTTGAAACTTTTCGCTGCGTGACGATCGATTTGTGTAATAAAACTTTGTTTGTGTTGAGTTTGAACGTGATAAGCTTTAAATTGCTATGTAGAGTATACATTATATCTTTATGACATATGAAAGAATGAATTATCGTCAATTATATGTTTCATGTTGATGTGAACACGAGTTTGGTATTAATGTGGTAAGATAAGTTTAAGTAAGGTATGATGACGTGATTATGCTTATGAATGACTCGGTAGCAGGTAAACCGAGTTGGGTAATTTGTTGTAGCATAGTATGACATAAGCCTTAATTGTTGAGACGATATGGTATGATTGAGTGATAATGGCAATGCGTGAGTAAGTGTGATGACTAGTGGCGAATTCCGAACTCAGTTTGGAATCGACACGCGATATTGTTTTTGCAGGAATCTTCGATTTTTCTCGTATTTCTGACCGAGTACTCAACCTTACTTGACCGAGTGCGAGTGCTTACTAGACCTAGTAGACCTCACTCGATCTCGTTAGGAAGCTATGGCGTCGGGATGTGGAAATTTTCCGCAGATGCTCGACGAAATAGCGCCTACTCGATCGAGTAGAGGGCACTCGATCGAGTACCCTAGATACTCGATCGAGTAGGCTACAGTGCAGAAGTTCTTACGGGTTTCATAAAACCCTTACTTTTCTCATTCCTCTTATTTCATCTTCTTTATTTCGAAACCCTAAGCCCTCATATCTCTCAAAGGCTCTAAAATCTCTCATATTCTTGTGTTGGTAGTGATTAGTTTGGGTTGTTTGCTTTGTTTAATTTCGTTCTTCTACTTCCCTATTTAGTCAAGGTATGATTTCTCCTATATTTACATGTTTTTATTGCTTTAATTTGTGGGAATGAAGGTGGAATCTGAAATTTTCTATTCATAGGGGCAAACTATTGCTTTTAATTGTTGTAATATGATTCACATGCTTCCTTTCATGAATGTTGGTGGTTAATTGCTGTAGAAATAGGCTAGAAATTGCCAAATTGGGGCCGAAATTTTCTAGGGTTACCAAAATCGAAATTTATTTTGGGTTGTTTTTACATGTTATATGATGAAATTGGACACTATATGTGGTACATATCATGTTGAAAGTTGAATTTTAGTAATTTTCACCTTAAAAGTTGCCTTAAAACTCCGTCTTAAAAGTGCCCCAAATTGAAATTCGTCTTCTATATTTGAAATTTGGTGTTGAATATGAATGTTTAGGTAAGGGATAAACTTCAATATGATAGTAGTGATGTTAATTGATGGTGAATATGTCAAAATTGTTACAAAATTGTGAAGAAAATCGACAAAACTAATTGAATTGTTTGTGTCTAATATTGAAGGTTAAGGATGATATGTTTAAATTTTCTTTCCTATGAGTATATATGAATGCCTAACATGATGTTAAGTAATTATATGAGATAACATATTGAGTCAGTAAGTAATATTCGAACTAGTTGAGTCGATAGTGTTATCATGCTAAATCATTCAACTATGGAGATCGTCTGAATCTGAATTACCATAAACTAAGGTTATATATATCAAATTGGGAACTTGTTGGTGAATGTGTGTACCTAGCTGAGCATTTAAAGTTCGATGGTATGAATTATGTGCTTCACATGTCTATACGAGTTTGTTTAAGTTATATGCTGAAACAGATGCCGAGACCGAACGTAGGGACCCGTCAGAGTAAACGGGGAAGGGTGACACAACCTGAGATTGGGGAAGGGAGTGGACCCGTGGTACCCGCGGTACCGGAATACCCTTCGGTAGTGTTTGTAGATTTCAAACAAAGAGAGCGTTTTGTAGCTTTGCAAAAACGCAAAATGAGGCCAACGAGGTGTGTGGATACCACACTTCTGACTGATTTGGGAATAGAGACGGATGTCCGTCACATATTTGAGACCTTGGGCTTTACGGGGTTGTACCGGCTGAGGAAACATTCCTACCCTTTTCTTACCTTGAAGTTTATAAGCTCCTTTAGCTATGACCCAGCTGCCCAGACCGTTGAGTTTCGGTTGATGAACATCAGTTTCTTGCTTACCATGGATCTTTTTTGCTTCTCACCTTGGGTTGGCCAAGCCTCCCAAGGATTCTATCACTGATATTCCTGTTGAGTGCGGTGCCTGCCGCCTAATGCCTTGTCTTACCGGGAAACCAGCTCCCACCTCAAGCAACATGCTGATTAATGATGTTCAGCATGTTACATTGAGGATCTTCCTTCGTTCTCTTTCGAACCTCCTTTATGATAGACCGGATATCAGTAAACTGAACAACCATGAGGTGTTGCTTTTGATGTCTTACTTGAACCCGGAACGGGCCAGGAAGGTGGTCTTCAATGCTCCTGCCATCGTCTGCGCTAGCCTTGCTTTGATGGCTACTGCCACTTCCCGGTACCTGAGTTGTGGCGCTATCGCCACTCGGTTAGCTGAAAAGCTAACCTCCTTTGAGGCTTCTTCAGAGTATGCGCCTCTGGCTACACCGGTGCCTACGATGGACCATGACTACTATCTCGACCTGAAATGGTTGAGAACTTTGGCCGACGGTAGCCTAGCCTGGAGAGTATGAGGGATGAGTTGGATGGCAATCCCGACTCCTGAGCACCTTCCACCGACCGAGCCGTTAGAGCCGGTGGTGACAGCTGTTGACTCCGACGAGGAGGAGGAGGATAATGACGTGCCCCGCCAGTTGCAGACCTACCTCATTGATGATACGATTCTCGAGGTGATGCCCGAGCCGAGGAAGGGGGAGAACGCGGCGGTTGCGGAGGAGAGGCCCGGGTTGGGGAGAGGACCCGGTCGAGTGAGAGAGAGGACCGCTGAGGCTAGACCACGGCCGGCACCACCACCACAGCAGCACCCTTTTCCATGCTACCCCTACCTTGACACCCCGGAGACGCGATCGAGTTACTTGGCAGAGAGAGTGTCATCTACTTTGACACTCAGGAATATGCACGAGATGGCGTACACTCAGGGGATTGGGACAGAGGGACCGCATCCGTTATGGTGGAGTGGAGTTGGGGACTATAGTGGAGTTTTCCACTCTTACGGGGTGGATCAGTCAGCTTGGGGGACGCCTCAGTCCTTTGCCTATGGTGGCTTGACCCCATGGTACGTAGGTCCGGGAGCTGGAGCGGGAGTTGATGCAGGCATCGGGTCATCGAGAGCGGGCACCTCGGGAGGCGATGGTGGTGGTGATGAGGTGATGGAGGAGGAGCAGCAGCAGGAGGAGGAGGAGTGATACTCCTATTTCTTTATCCTTGTTGTGATCGGTTGATGGTAGTCGTCGTTAGTTATGGTAGTTGTTTGTTGTCAGAACTTTTATTTTCGGATTTGTATTCTTGGCCATAAGGCCGGATTTGCTAGTTGACTTTGTTGCAGGATTTTGTGGGTCGGGAGGTCATTCCGACTCAAGTTTTGTGACGAGTATGTATATATACATGTGGGTTATGACAGGTTTTCCAAGGCATTTGACCTGTAGGTACTCGACAGAGTACCCCCATACTCGGTTGAGTAGCTGCAGGCATGACAGAATTGATGCATTCTGATCTCGGGGATACTCGATCGAGTAGCCAAGACACTTAATCGAGTAGCAGGGCACTCGATCGAGTACCACTACATACTCGATCGAGTAGCACTGTTACAGGAACTTTTAGAAAATTAAAATTGTTTAATTGTTATATAATTGCAAGTTTGGTGTCTAACGTGGTTATTAGCGAATAGTAACATGCTCGGATCGTTTATTTCAATTGTTGGAGGTCGTGCTTGGTTTTAAAGGCGTATTTGCAACGAATAGTGGAGTTGTGATTATTCTAATTGCATTCGTTTTACATCCGTTTTGTTTACAAGTCATATTTCACCGAATTCTATATATACACATTCAGATGATACGCTTAACATGCTTTTTCGACGGCGGCTAGTCATTCAGGCGGGTTGTGTTTGTTTTCTAATTTAAGGAGTATATGATTAGTGAGTAATGTCCATAATAAATAATATGGTTTTAATTTATGTTATGATGCAAGTAATAAGTAACATGTGTGGTATATTGGTGGTGAACTTCGGGGACGAAGTTCCTTTTTAGAGGGGAAGAGTAATGTCGCAAAATAAAAAGGCTGATTTTGAGATTATGTTGTTGTTCGTTTAAAATGTTTTGTTGTTTATTTACAAAGTTTTCTTTTACCTTGGTCACTTTGATTGTATGAAGTTGTAATTGGTTACTTTAGTTCGTCGAGTAATTCATACGTTGAAGTGAAAATTGATAGTATGTTTAAAAGATGGTCATAAAGAGATAGTTGTGGTGCAATGTGTCGTAGTAGAATTGCGTTGTTGAGTAACATGGTGGTATAGTCGTGCGGCATGAAGTTGATATAAGATATGTTTCGTGTTGATAGTTGTTACTAATGAGTGGGGTAATCTCATATATGATGGGTGATCGTTGTTTGTGCTGGTTCGTATTGCGAGGTTGATGTTTTATACATGATAGTTTGTAAGAGTTGATATATACATATGGAGTGACAGTTGATGATGATGACATAGGGGAATGGTATTTCCGGGGAGTAGTGACTTGTGTCGAAAGAGGAGTGAGGTCGTTGTGTTTCCGTGTCGAGTGCGTTAAGATAGGTGAGTTGAACTTCAGGGACGAAGTTCTTTTTAAGGGGGGAAGACTGTAATACCCGCCCTTTTAGAGACCCTTTGACCAGCGTTGACTAACCTTAGGAGCGGTAATAGTTCTTAGATGTGCGTGCCAAAGCTATCTTGGGTGACGAGTTAGGGGTGGTACTCGATAGAGTAGAGGCTACTCGATCGAGTAGCGTGGTTACTCGATCGAGTAGGGGGTCACTCGATCGAGTATGTGGGATACTCGATCGAGTATCGGGTTTTCAGCGAGGGTTTTTAATCGCGTTTTGTTAAATCCGCAAATCATTTCCGCCTCATTCCTTCTATCCTTTAGTCGCCTCTTTCCCTTCCCTTCACCATAAAACCTCCATGGAAGTCTTTTGAAGGTCCTTGTGCCTTAGGAGAGCATAGCTTGAGTCGGGTAGCGGTCTTTGCCGGGTTTCTCTTTATAGGTATGTCGTCATCATCATCATCATCCGTATCCTTGTCTTTGCAGTTAGGGTTTGCTTGGTAGTAATAGATGATTGTGTTGTGGTTATAGGCATTGCTTGATTGCTGGATATGTCGTATGTTGGCATGGATTGGTTGCGGTTGCTTAAAGGTAGGTTCGCCTACTCAGTTTCTGTAGATAGTCTAGTGTGTCGATCGTTGTGTCGTTGTTGTTGTGTTTGTGTGGCAGCGTGCATACGGTTGTTGATTGATTGCTGTTGATGGTTGTGATTGTTTGCCTCTGGTTCTCGAGATGCGTTCTCGGCTGAGTGGAGTCACTTGCAGGAGTGGCTTCACGCCCTAGTTTTGCCCTCCGTGGAACCCGCCACGGGAGGGGATGTGCACATTAATGGGACAGGGTTATCGCTCGGTATGATGAGCGGGGATTTGGTGGGTACGGCCGCGGTCCCCCATCGGGGGTGGCTGGTCCAGTGGGATCGGTGACGGAGATTGATTGGAGTGGGTGTGATTGTGTGTGTGCCTGATTGTGTTGTGTTGTATTGCTAAGTGTCGGTGGTTTTGCCATATCTTATCTCAGTACTGACCTTGTCTGGTTGTCTTGTTGTTTTGTGTGTCTGCCGTGATCCCTTATGGTGAGCAGTCTGTCTTAGCAGATGTTGATATCGTTGATAGCTGGAGTCCGGGCAGGGATGAGTCTTCACGAGATTTGATAGTTATAGCGAGTAGCCTTTGAGTTGTATCTTTTATGTCGTCAGTTGGTTTTAAATCACTTGTAATGTAACATAATAGTTCTTTTATCGACATTTGATTATTACTGTCCTCGGGCAACCGAGATGGTAATGCCCTTATATGCAAAGGAAGGCCTTGTTAAGGCTCCTCTGGATATGGGGGTGTTACAAAGACTGTATGAAGCAGAAAATACTAGAATTGCATAAATAAATACTCCCTCAATTCCACTCAATACTATATTATAAACTAACTACAACATTGACAACACGAATTGAATATGAATGTCTAATTGTTTTTAGGTTCATAAATTTTTTTTAGGATTTCAGAAACTTTCAAAAGTATATTTTATTTGGGTATGTGTTGCATTTTTATTCATCATTTTTCCTTTGAATAATAGCTCTCATAGAATGAAATTGGAGTTGCAAGGATCTCAATCTTATTAACAAGTTAGACAAAAAAAATCTTATTGACATGGATAATGGCTAAATGTAAATTATTATCTAATATTTATGCGTACATGTCATATTATCTATCTAATGTACATATACAAAACATATAATGAGGTTGGAATGGAATTTGTAGTAGGCTACTATATATTTAACTCATTTTTATCATTTATGCAAAAATCTAAAATTTAGGATTTTTGACAAATCGATATAGATGATATAATAAGACTAGCATTTATTAAACTTCATAACTATGTTTTAAGCTCCTTACATTGTGAGATTTATCATTCTCGAAAAAAGAAAAAAAAAGAGAAAGTAATTCAACATTATGCATTAATTTGCTCTTTCATCTTCACTTACTAACTTTAGTTATCCTAAATGACAAAGGACTTTCAAACTTTCACATAGAAATTTTAGTACAAAATCTATACAATCTAATTAAAAGGCAACCTTAACCATTTAATTTTTTTACATGGGTGCCATGAATTACTGAATTCATTGATGATTTGAAGGTATTTTTTGGTTTTTTTAAACCACATGTTATTAGTAGATTAATCAAAACAACAACCAAAGTACAATATATAGTTTAGTTGTCAAATAAATAAGGCGTTAACTAACTAAATTTTATGTATTTCACGACTACATTTTTTAAATGGATCAATTAATTGCTCGGACAAATATAAACAATACGATAAAAATAACAAAACTAAAGCAGATAAACCAGTGAATTTCACGGGTCACAAACCTAGTTATACAATACAAAACCCCTTATTATTACTCATTAGTTACCCATATTACACATACTAATTGCTAAGTAATTACCCATAACAAAACCCCTAAATGTTAGGGTTCATACAAATTGAAAAATGATAAATCTCAACTTACAAGGTGAAAGGAAGAAAGGATAAGGTGAGAAATCCTCTAAACCAAGCTTGAATACCATAAGAAGGTGTTTGTGAGGGTTTTAGAGAGAAGGGAGAGGATTTGAAGTGATAAAGAAGAAGGATAAAATGATCTAGGATAAGGAGAAATAAGATTCGACTTAGGTTTTATTGCGTGTACTGTTCAACTGCACTCGGTCGAGTGCCGAGTCCACTCGGCCGAGTGCCACTCACTCGGTCGAGTAATGTTGTACTCGGTCGAGTGCCAGCCACTCGATCAGCTGAACGCTCCACTTGGTTCACTGAAGTCTCCTTAGGTCTAGTCTAAGTCCCAGTTGGTCTAGTGCATGACTATACTTTACTCCCAAGTAGGCTCTTATCAAGTCCGATGGTCCTCTCACGCATCTCGAGGTTCTTGTACAGGTCCCACAAAATTCGGGTATTATAATCTTTCCCCCTTAAAATGAACTTCGTCCCCGATGTTCGCCTCGCACTCTCCTTTCCAACACTCTCTCAAGTCCTCTTCTCGCCTCCTTACCGACTCTCAAGTTTTTCTCTTTTACCAAACCCTTACTCTTGTTTTGCCGCCGTCATTCTCATCTCTCTCACTTGAACTCACTCTTGTAACCCTTACGATGTACACTCTCTTACACTCATACACACATCATGCTTATTTTACTCTTTAAATCCCAATTATTACATTCACTCCCCCTAAAAGAGAACTTCGTCCCGAAGTTCACTGCTCAATATTGTGAACTCTCATAAACCACCTAATAGATTCCATAATTATTAAGTTTCCGGGTTAAACACACTCCCTTTCTACTAATTATGTCTCATGATTAACCTTATATGACGATAGTACCATCTATATAACTCTCCCGTTATGGCTTCCATATGGTTAAGGTATAAGGTCAAACTTAACGTTTGTATTCTAATCGCCTAAGCAATCCCGACTCGTGCCACTATCTCATACCTTACATGACTATATATGTGTGTGTGTGTGTGTGTGTGTGTGTGTGTGTGTGTGTGTGTGTGTGTGTGTATGTGTGTGTGTGTGTGTGTGTGTGTGTATGTGTGTGTGTGTGATGAGGTTTATACCCTTATAACCCAAAACATATAACGTTATAAAATGATAACACAACATGATCAATTACATCTTTTAATAGGACTCAACTACTATCCACACTTCTCATTCGCGTATTCGTCATGTCATGCATATACCGCATCATATCCACCACATGATTACACATGTGTCTATGTCTACCTTCACTTCGTACAATCATTCCCCGTTTATAACCATTACGAAACTCAATCATGCATTTCCCAACTATTATGAAATCCGTAAATGGCACTCATTATAATGTCACGGAAATCATCACATGTCACATAATATTATTGCATTTTTTTTGTTGTCTATTTAGTCATGCGATGTTTCTATTGGTTAATTAGACATACCTTGAATAACAACACTTTAAACAATAACAACACACCAAGCAATATGGTCGAACGTAAACAATTCATGAAAATAAATCATGCAAGTCCTACTAGGCCCACTCAACTATCAAGAGGTCGTTATGGTCACAAACAAAGGTACGTACTCAATAGTTGGTCTATTATAGGCAAAATGGTGCATAAACAGCTCACTCGGTCGAGTGCAAGGGCCACTCGGCCGAGTAAGTGGGCACTCGGTCGAGTGAAAGGGGCATTCGACCGAGTGTCACTGGGCAGAATCCATCCTAAGAGAAATGGTCTCCAAACTCACCTATTTTACCACACAAATGTCAATAAGTCTCAATGGTGATCACCACACCAGCATATATCTCAAATGTAAACTAATTTTGGCCTTATGGTCAAGACTACACAGCATAAAAATTTAATTATTCAAGTCTCAACCGAGACATATGTCCTTCTAATTCCGACTCAACAAAACTAATGAGAGGAGTTTCTCCTCTTACAAAGTCTCTTCACCCACTGCACTAGGCCCCCTTCATTTTTCACCGACTCCTCTTCTCTTCGGGCGACATGCTCCTCATACCCCTCCTCTTCTTCATCATCATCATCATCATTCCTTCATGATCACATCCTCATAACCACCACCATCAAGCTCCATATATCCCGTTGCCGCCCCGGACGCGCCTTCCTCGCTCCTACCTTCTTGACAAACATTGCCAAAGAAGTTCCCGGTGGCATAATGAGCTCCCGCCCACGGATCAAGCAAGTGTCCATCATTGTGGGGGATTTTAGTACCCCAATCCGATGGTTGGACACCATAAGTTCTAAAGACACCCGAGGTATTCCCATCCCCGGACCAATAGCTAGGGCGATGAGCGGGTCGCGCACCTTGGTTCCATGCCATTTCATGCATGTCTCTCATTACAAGGTTGGTGTTGACGTGTTGGATAAGGTCTGCCATGTGGTAGTTATGATCATAGGTCAACAGGTGTTGCGCATATCCTCCGGTATATGGTGGAGGTGGCATAGACATAGTGGAGGACGATAGAGCATGCATAGAATGCCTAGGGGGTACATGAGGTGGTGAAGGAGTGATCATCTCCATGGTCTCATCATTAAGGCCATATGTAAGCCCACTAGGAATAAATGGTGTAGCGTTGGGCTAGAGGGTGAGATGGACTTACATCCGGCAAGTGTCCGGTTGGGGGGAAACTCCCTTATTCGGGGAGCTTCATATACCAATCCGCATCCACCCTCCACCCATATATAGAAACCCCTCTCCTTCCAATTTACAATCCAATTAAGGTGCTTCAAGTAGTTAATATCAAAGTATGGCACCTCAACGGTTAAAGGACTATCCGCCTCCCCCGGCTCATAATTCAATAAGCTTTTCGCCAACCTACTCACCAAGGCACCGCAATATAGGGAGCATTTCTCCGGCTTGGTCATCCTCTCAAAAGCTAATCTTATTATGTACACGATACTAAAGTAAAAGTGCTCATCACAGTAGGGGTTGAGGTAAGAAGTCAAAAGCAACACCTTGGTCGAGTTAAGCTTACTCGGTTCATCCCTCCCATAAAGAATAATAGTCCCGAGACGGAGAAAGATCCTCAATACGGGGTGCTCAACATCATTCACTTTCATGGCACTAACTAGGTTGCGGTGGTTGCTAGTGTAGAGGTCAAAGTACTTGGAGGCTTTCATGTTCTTCCCCACCTTGTCAATGGTAAATGCGGTCCTTTTCCCCACACCCAAATGATCCGCAAACACGTCACTAGTCAAGTGGAAAGGTATGTTCTTGAGCCTAAAGCTCACGGAGTGGTCCCCCTTACGGTAAACAAACGCGCTTAAGAAATCGAGGGTAAGGTGGTCGTATCTTATCTGCCTTAGGTTTTATAACCCCTCCATACCAAGCACATGATAGATGTCATGTACCTCTTCTTCAATCCCCAAGGCCGTCAAGGTACTCTCCGACACACACCTAGTGGCGGCCATGCGCCTCCTGGCCAAGGCAAAGATGGGTGTTCTGGTGAGTCTCAATCTCTAATTCTACAGCCGGAAACCTCGGATCCGTGATGACGAGTAGTGCCTTAGATTTTTGGTGCGGTTGCCTGCCACGGTTGCCCCTTGCATTCTCTGACATGCTACAAAACCGATATCTCACCCTTGGAGATGGTTGAGCCACCTCGCCCTTTGGCCTAACATTACACCATCCCTAGTGACCTTACTTTTTCACTTGATGATGAGACCATGGAGCGAGCTGCGCCTCCACAACCTTCTTTGCTTGGTGTTTTCGTTGAGCAAGCACCTACATCGTCCACCATACCTATGTCTAAACCTATGCCACCCCCACCTTACACCTAGGGATATACCTAACCTCCACCAACCTATAACCAAAACTACTACTTATTGGACATTATCCAAAGAGTGAACACCGACCTTGTGATGCGGGACTTGCATGAAATGTCCTATAATCAAGGTGTACGACCCGCACATCATCCTAGCTATTGGTCCGGGTATGAGGACACCTCGAGTGTCTTCAAGGCTTATGGGATCCAAGCGTCGGATTGGAAGACTACAATCCCCAATAGTGCGGGGAACTTACTTGGCCTTTGGGCCGGACCTCACTATGATACGGGTTACTACTTTGACATTACCTCCCGAGGAGGTGGAAGTGTTGAAGGTACGTCCGGGGTAACGACGGAGCCTATGAAGCATGATGGTGGCCTTGGGAAGGAGGTACTCGTGGAGGATAAGTGTGGGAATGAAGTAGAAGAGGATGTGGGATATGATGGGAAATCAAGCCGGAAGAGAATAAGGAGTGATGAAGAACAAGGCGGCTTGGAAGCCATGAGTGGAGGGTCTCAATAAGAGAAGAAAGTTATCCTAGTGCCAGAATTTTGATTTGTATTCGTGGAACATTTGTGTCGGTTTAATACTTGAACTATTTATTTTGGATGTTATAACCTTGGCCATAAGGCCAAAATTCATTATATCTTTTGTAGTATGATGCTGTGGTAGTCACCATTGAGACTTAATTGCTTTTGTGTGAAAGGTAGATACACTTGGAAGCCATTTGCGGGCCAAAGACACCTTGTTCAGGTGACACTCAGCCGAGTACCAACTTCACTCGACCGAGAAGACTGATGGGGTGTGATGTCGTCGGGTCACATCCAATCAAACACATTTATAATACTCAACAAACAACTAGTTAGCGGTAAGTCGAGGTCGATCCATGGGACGGTGGTTACTTAAATTATTCAATCTAATTATGGTTATGCTTGGGGTTGTCACAATTATAATGGGTTGATGATTCTAATCTAATAAAAGCAATAAACAAGCAACAAAAGAAAAGATGTAAACAATTGATTAAAAATGCTAGGATATCATGGGTTCATAAGGGATTCATGGGAGTTGATCATACAAACATGTTCTCAAATTATAAGCAAGCAATTATTGTTGTGATGGATTGAGTTGGTTTATATCTTACAATCCTAGGGAGGTTTGGGTCCCGGAGCCGAATCGATTAGATTGTACAACACCTACAAGTCGACTTAATCCACCCTACTCAACTATATGCATGGTCTAATGAGACTCGAGTTGGTTTATGTCTTACAAGTCTCATTGAAAAGATAGGTGATGGTAGTAAATGCAAGGATTCATAGGCTTAGCATTTCATCAAACATAACATGTGCATAAGTTGAGATCACAACAAGCAAGCAAATAAACTACGAAAGCATATTAATTTAAGCATGAATCATTCCCCATGTTTATTTCCCCTAATTACCCATTAATCCTAGCTAAGTAACTACTCACTCATGATCAAGTTTAACATGTTAATAAGGTTGTCAATCATACTAACAAAGCCAAACATGATGAACAAGTAAGAAAGATTAACAATAATTAAAACAAGGATTAAGAGAATTATACCTATGGAGATTCCAATAATAATCATGCAAAGAATAATAGAAGAACTTGATGATTGATGGAAGGTTGTCAATCTCCCAATAAACCCAATAATCTTCTAATTACCCAATAATAAACTTGAATTACTCAATAATAAACTTGAACAATAATTAAGGAAAGATTAAAGTGTAATTTGTGGAAAGATTAAATGATAATCTATTCTAATCTACTCCTAATCTAACCTAAGGAAGGATTGATTTAACCTAATGAAAACTTGATTGTTTGATTATTACAAATGGGGTATATATAGTAGAGCATCATTAGGTTAAGCAAGGGTAAAATAGTAATTACACTTTTGAGTTTTAAGCAGGGAAACGTTGGTCTCAAAAGAAAGACGCGCGGATTATGGTTCACGTAGCAAGGGAAGACTTTCTGTCCAGGAATACGCTCGTCCCGAGCGAAATATGGGCGTCCTGGGCTTCAACCCGAGCGGGTTGAATTTGACCCGAGCGGGTTGAGCTGTATCTTGAGCTCGGATTGTAAAACGGACGTCATTTCCTCATCCGGACTCCTATTGGAGTGATTCAAAAGCCTAGATCACTTGATTTTTTGACGCCGTTTCATCTAGCATACTTTCAGAGCCAAAGGAGCAACTCTTGGTTTGGTTTTCGAGCAATTTCTTCTTGCAATGTCTTTCTTCTCGTCATCCTTGCTTTTTAGCCTAAGATGCCACTATATACTCTTTATTTCTACTTCCTTGGTCATTATTCTTGCCTCCTCTTCATACTTAGTCCATCAAATATCGTCAACAAGCTTCCAAATATGCACGAAAGACGGGAATTTCCGCCTTATTATCTCCTTTCCTACAAAACATATAAAATACACTAGGAATGCAAATAGGAAGGATTTGACGGATAAAATGGTCATGAAATGTTATAAAAGTATGCAAAATAGGTTCAATTAGGGGACTAAATGTGCGCAAATAATGTTCACATCAAAGACCTCTTCACTCGACCGAGTGGAGTCATGGACAGAACTTGGAACATCCTGAAAATTGGCACTCGGTCGAGTAAGCTCGGGTACTCGACCGAGTGGACCTGTTTTACCCCATTTTGCATAATTTCGACTGATTATCAAGTGCATACCCTTGTTTAGTGACCATAATGACCTCCTAGTAGTCGAGTCGGCCTAGTAAAACTTGGATGACCAATTTTCATGAATTGTTTACGTTGGTAATGATACTTGGTGTGCCACTTTTTCTTGGAGTGTTAACATTAAAAGTGTGTTTAATATATCTAGTGGTATGGCATGACAAAATAGACGACAAAAACATGTGATAATCGTATATAACACGTGATGATTTTAGTGAAATTATAACAATTACTACTTTTGAATTTTATGGTGGTTGGTTGATACATAAATGAGTCTTATACCGCCCATGAAGGGAAGATAGACACAATGCATGCGCAATGTTCTGGTACGTTGCGTGGCATGAGGATGACAATTGAATTCCGTTAGAGTACATAAATTATTAGGTGTGTTCGTTATTTGGTTCCTTGTCACATTTTGCGTAGTTAGTTTATGAGTATATCCATGTTTTCATGTGTTAAACTCTGGGAAGAAGTTCTCTTTTAGGGGGAGTGAATGTAACAATCAGAAGTTTAAGGAAAGAAAACAAGCATAGTATGAATGTAGGACAACAATGATAGGTGTACAAGTGTATACAAGTCGGGTAAGGAGATGTGTATGAGAGAGTATGACAGAGCTGTCGTATACCTATAAAAAATAACCAACTGGCTCTAACTAATATAGCTAGGGAAGTCGGGTCGATCTCCACAGGGAGATGGGAAAATGTCAGCTTTACTAAGTCCATCACGGTAACCAAATTGGGGGGTTTGAGTTTGTTTATTCTAAACTAAGAGATAAAGGAAGAGAAAAAGGTAAAAGAATACAGATTAAGCAAATAAGGAGAAAGCAGATAAGACAGTCGGTTCACCAGGATCATTCAGTCAAGCAATCTAGGTCTCAGGTCAATGCAAGTATGGTCTAAGGGACAATGAATATCTCCTTCCGGTCTCAATTCGACCTAGAGCACAAATAGCTTAACTTCCGCCCTCACTACGGTGCCCTAATGTTCGCTACGAGTCTCACCCTTTCCAACCTTCCGGTCCAGGTCAAGGTTTACTACGATTAAATGCCTAATTGCGTCAACTCAATTAAACAGATACAAATATTGCAGCGATAAACAACAACCACTACACCAGCATTTAACTTAATAAATCAATCAGTATTCCTTCATAATCATGGATTCCCTAGTCTTAGCAAAAGGGAATTAGTTACGTACCATTTTCGAATCAACAATAACAATGCATAGATAATACGAATTAAACATGATAATAAAACTAATAGAGATTGAATGAAATAATAATGAAAAGCAATAAAGAAAGGACAAAATAAAAACAACAATTACGATTAGAGATTAAAAGGGAATAACAGTACCGATTACAAATCCAAATCCGAGTAGAAAAGAGTAGAGAAAAAGTAAAGAGGAGGGAAACAATGAGTAAGATGAAGTGAGGAAGAGTTACGCAGTCTACTCTCTGAAGTAGCACACGAAAATCTCCTCTAAACCTAATCCAAAAGCCTAATTACAAAAGCCCATACGAAAATAGGCGGAAAAACACAATTACAAAGCAAACCACTCGATCGAGTGAAAATAAACCACTCGATCGAGTAACTAAGCAAACATTCCCCTCGATCGAGTAGAAAAACTACTCGATCGAGTAACTCCTTATTGTGACCTGCTCAATCGAGTAGATAAACAACTCGATCGAGTGAAATCCCAGGAAATAAAGCATTCGACCGAGTAAAAAGTACTCGATCGAGCTATATTGGCACGTTAGGCACTATGACACCTTCCGAAATCAGCTCACGCGTCTTCAAAGTGATAGATTCCAAGCTCCGATTCCTTGTTCTCCATAAATGTATGCAAATGGGACGAGTTTGGGCTCGATTTATCTTCTATTCGGTCTATACCTGCAATTTACACAAGACAAACCAAAGTAAACTATTCGGGGGTATTTGTAGCTAAATGCCACGTAAAATAGTACAGAAATGCGTGTAAAAATGAGGTAAAAACCTTATATAAAAGACACGCATCAGAGTACATTCGGTAAAAGACCACGCGCGAGTCGAGTGAGAAAGGTGAGAACCATATCGGCATAAAAAGAGTGAGTGCTTGGGAGAACACGGAAAGAGACTTGAAGGAATATTAGGAATGGAGAATGTAAGGCGAATTTCGGGGAAGAAGTTCATTTTAAGGGGGTATATGTTAATACCCGGATACTTTGGGACCCAAAAAGGACCTTTAGGATGCGTGTGTGGACCCTCGGACTTGGTGAGACCACCGTAAGTAAAGGATGACCGTACACTAGACCAAGTAGAACCTAAACTAGACCGAGTAGAGCTTGTAGTGGATCGAGTGGCTTGCACTCGGTCGAGTGAGCGAGTACTCGACTGAGTGGGTGACACTCGGTCGAGTGAACCAACAACTCGACCGAGTGAGACTCGCCAGGCCATGTAACAACTCGTTTTAGATTCTTACCTCATCCAAAACCCAAATCATTTTGTTATCGTCTTCTCCTTCACTCTAAAAACTCTCCCTTCTCTTTAGAATGTTCCCCAAGCCTCTCCCATGACCTCCAAGCTTGGATTTGAATATGAAAGCTTCACCTAATCCCCGATCTACCATTATAAGTCGATTTCTCACATTTCCATTTTGTCTTATTTTTAACCCTAACTTTTGGGAGTTTATTGTGGGTAGTTAGTTAGTAATTAGTATGTATAATATGGGTAATTAGTGGGTAATAATTGTTGGAGTAAGTGTCCTCAACAATAGTGCAATCACATGATTAAAAGTCATAATTAAATCTCATAATAATAATAATACGTAAGGGATGATTCATTATATAGTCAACTGATCAAATTTAATCAGTAATGATTGGCTAACTAAAGTTTGACATTACTGTCGTTTGACGGTGGTGATCAGTTGATCCCTTAAGGTCACACCTATAGGACAATTCCCTTAATAGATAAGTTGATTAATTGTATGTCCATACAAGTTAATCAATTCCTTAAAATTGAACAATTTATTTGTGAGTGAGAATTCTTATATCTTATTGTAAATTGATTTAATAAGATTGATTTTATTAATTAAAAGATTTTATTACTAAAATTGATTATTGTTTATGAAACAATTGAGATAAAAATGAATGGTTAATTATAATTACAATATGTTGTGAATTATATTAATATGACCTATTTTATTTATTTGATCAAGAATTACTAGACAATTTTTTAGATGTAATTTAATTAATGTATATAATGATATTTATTTGATAAATATGCATTAAATTAATTAATAACATGTTACATACTACATGTGATATATTGTGTGACAAATGACAAATTGACAAAGTAAAATGGAAGTCCATTTTATAGAGGAGCACCGATTTTTGTAGAGGAAATGGGTTTATTTGTGTTTGTTAATATTGTATAGCAAACATAATAATCACTCTATATTAGAGCCTTACACACCTAGTTTTTGATAAGAGAAAAAGTAAAAAGAGTGAGGCCATGCATTGGCCTTCCACCCACTTCTCAACCGGCCCCCCTCTCTCTAATAGAGAATTATTCTCTATATTTTTTCATTCTTGAACATATTCATTTTTCTACCCTCTCACTTACATCTCTCTAAAATTAGTTTTAGAAACCTTAAAAATTGTTCATATAAAATAATTTCAACATATAAGATTACTAGTGTAGTAATAAAGATATTATTAGAATTATTTTAAGGATACTAGTATATTAATCTAGTTAGTTAACATATTAATTTAAGGGTTTTGGTTTAGGTGCAACAAGGGAAGGATCTCTATATTTGGGATTTAGGATGATCATCCATAATACTTGAGCTCAAGAACAAATAAGGAAGGTATCCTTATTTGTACCCAAATCTCGAACCAAAAACAATGTAAGTACCATTGTTTTCTTATTTTATTTCTTATTTAGTTATGCATGCACTAGATCTTTAGAACTCACATTAAAATGTTAATTAGTTCATCATTAGAAAAGTCTAATAATAGGTATATGAACCTAACAATTGGTATCAGAGCATAGGATGTTGCATGTATAATCGATTTATAGTTTTTTCGAGTTATTAGTAACTTAATTAAAACTAAAAATTTGTGATTTATTAGATAAAACCACGAAATATTAATGCATGTTGTATATTATGGTTCTAAAATATATTTAGGTCATTTTTATGATTTATAGTATTTTATTGCTCATTTTAATAATTTTTAGTAATGTTAGTCTATTTTTATGATTAAAATGGTATTTAAAATGCTAAAAATAGTTAAACATAGTCCCTGATCTTGAATTTCTTTATATGACCCTACATGCATATTTTACTTATTTTATGTACAATCTCGAATAAATTTGATTGATTTTGCATGATTTATGATTTTTATGAGATAAAAATGAATTAAATGGAGGTAAAATGGTTAAATATAGTTAAACTTCGAAACAGGCCATGAAATTTAATATGTTGTCACATGCATATTTTACTCACTGTGTGTAAAATTTAAGATGAACTTGATTCATTTTGCATGATTTACGAATTTTTAGAGTAAAAATAACATATATAGTGACTATTTTAGGAAAAATAGCTAAACCAAATTACGTGGCATGAGAAAATTATTTTAGGTTGAATTTATATCTCACTTATCAGATATAAAGTTGTAAAATTGATTATATTAATTTTTGTATGCTTTAGATCTTTTATTTGATAAAACCGATAAATCACAACTACATTTTTCTCGAAATAAATTCGAAAATTTTAATCATGATTATTGACATTATGAGTGTCATGGATATATTCCAGAATATTAAAAAATCTAAAATTCAAATTTTGAAATTATTGTAATTTAAATTGGATTTATTTCATAAATGTTATGATTTTCGGGTCTAAATGAGCATAAAATTATATCAAGTTGAATTATTATCAAAAATTGAGTGATGAATAATTTTTGAGACCTAAGGGTGTTGGGATAATTAACTTGGACTAAAATTAGATTTTAGTATTAATTTACGATTTTAATATGTTAAAAGTCGTGAATTTCCATAAAATCGGGTTATATGATCGATATAGGTTAAATAGGGCAATTTGGCACATAATTTGGCATGATAGACACATATTATAATGCTTCATATTTTATTGATGAATGTCATATTTTATTTATGTAATTTTGAATTATTTAATTTTATCTTAGTATGGCCTTAGTTTTAATCGATATTACCCGTAATGTAAGGGGATATTGATTCGGTTGTAATTTAATGTGATCTCGTATCACTTTTATTTTTACTAGTTTTTCATATTACAAATGTATAATAGGAATAGCTTTGTATTTTATTATTATTTGTAATTCCGGAGTTCCTTCAAGACGGTGCCATTCGGAGGCGTTCCGACAAAGACGGTGTTCTTGGGAGGCAAGCCACTTGAAGATTCAAGGGACCAAAGGAGTTGGTTTCCGAATTTGTAATAGATTATTTGATTTTCTATTTTAGGAAGGCCATACTAGGAATTTATTATTTGCTTTGCATTTCTTTTAATATGTTGCATGCATTGCCAAATCGCCATAACAACACATGCATGTCATATCGAGTTTTTCGACTGTGTCGATTAAAATTATCGATAATTCAACCTTTTAGCTCACTTAAAATTGATAGATAATAAATTGACATGACCTCTCACTGATTTTAAAATTGAGATTAGCCTTACCAAATAGTCGGACCCATGACTCCCCGTGACATTTGGAGTAGGTTCTGTTTTCCCGAGGTGCCTTCATTTATCATTGGGTAAGTGGGGTAATAAAACGTTATTACACGCGAAATTTGGTTGGACTCAACGGGATATTATGACTAGTCTTATGTTCCGGGGCTAGAGATGGGTTTTATGAAAAACATCGACCGAAAGTTCTAAAGTAGAATCATTTAAAGAGTTAATTCACCAGATTTGTATAAGTATGGGATGTATCGGTTTCCCCGTGCCCATATTTTTATAAAGATGGATCTCGGAATCAATTATTATAGTTGGGTAGAGGTCACTATATAAATGTTAAACTTGTTTAAAATGTTTACAATGCAAGTATTATAACGATAAATGTTAATTATTTTCCTTCATATCCGTTTTGTAGTTATTTATCTGCAATGGATTCATCTAATACTTTTAAAACGATCACCATTACTTCATGGCTCCAATCATTCAATGAAAAATGCTCCTTGTATGACAATGCTACGACTAGAGAACTACGCTTTGGCATTGGTGAGGATGAAAATCTTTAGTACCTTACCACTTCAATACCTCTCACTCCCATATTCATGCCCACCTCTTTGGTAAGAGAATTTTGTGAGGAGAATCTCACAAATTCCATGACATCCTTGTTTGTAGAAGTAAGGAGAAATATTATATATTGAGTGAGAGTTCTAGCAAGAATGTCCTTGCAACTGAAAGGAGTAATGGTATTATTAAAGGAAAGGCAAAGAAGGGTAAGAAACCCAAACCTGATAATGGATTGAAAGTGGATAGTGAGACTACCACAACCAAAACCAAGAAGGGTGCCCAATCCTACGATGAATGTCATTATTGTAATGTCATGGGCCATTGGAAGGGAAATTGCCCCAAGTATTTGGGAGATATCAAAACTGGACTTGTCACTCCAGACGGGGTTAAGTTATGTGGAAGCACTGAGCAAGGGTGACGTGGATCTCCGATTAGCAAATGGATCTAGAGTAGCCGCCATTTTAAAGGGAACCTATATGATTACCTTAGCTAAGTGATTTTAAGTTGCATCTAGTTATTATGTACCCACTTTGTCTAAAAACATTATTTCCATTTCTATGTTAGACATGGAAGGATTTTTCTTTTACCATAAAAAACAATCGTTGTATTTTGTTTAAAATGACTTGGCCGTGAGCCAAGCCACTTCTATAAATGGTATTTATGTTTTAGACACTTTCAACTCAACTAAGGATATCCATTACATACAATCCAAAAGAATCAAAACAAGTGACCCAAAAGAATCGTACATTTGGCATTGTCAATTAGGTCTCATAAATGAGAAACACATTAAAAGACTAGTGTCGACTGGAATTATTGAGCCATTTGATTTCTAATCATATTGAGTATGCGAACCTTGTCTCCTTGGGAAAATGATTCGTGCCCCCTTTAGTGGTAAAGGGACACGAGCATGTGATTTGTTGGAACCAATGCATACCGATGTATGTGGTCCAATAAGTATCACCGCTAGGGGAAATTATGACTACTTCATCACTTTTACCGACGATTCAAGTAGATATGAGTATGTTTACTTAATCAAATATAAAAGTGAAGCATTTGAGAAATTTAAAGAATTTCTAAATGAAGTAGAGAACCAATTAAACAAAAGAATTAAACCATTATGATCCGATCGTGGTGACGAATATCTAAGTAATGAATTTGATTCTCACTTATGGATTATGACCTTGTGTTACTACCTATAAGATCAAACTAATATAAGTCGGGTTGAGTTGTCGAACTCACTTTTGGGGATTTACAATCCAAAACGGACACATTATTTTAAACGAAAGGTCAACCCGGAGATACCTTAAATAGCAACTCTATTTAACAAATGACATGGATCAGACTCGCATATTACATGAATCAAGCTGCCATGATAGAGCTGGTCTATTTATGAGCTAACACGTCAGTCTAGAACGAAATTGTATTACTTCACCATATATGTTTGTAGCTCACAAAGCTATCTATTAAGAAGATAGAAGTATTTCTAAGAGATAGAGTGGGAGTAGATCGTCACAAACATGTCTTATAGTTAATGTGTTACTTTTTGAAAGTAATGGAACTATAATCTATTGAGATAGAGTGGAAGTAAAGTACACGTGTCCACTACGCTAAATAAGACATCCAATAACGGTCAAATAATGCAAATTACCGTTTTTAAATAGAAACATGGGACCGTTATTGCAACGACAGTTGTTAAATATATACAACGGTTGTACAAATAACAAGCGACCGTTATATAACATCAAGAACCGTTGTTAAATCTTAAGAACGGTATCAAATCCCTTGTCATAGTTTACTATTGACAACGACTTATCGTTCCAAAACCGTTGTTAAATATTATATGTAATAACGGTTCATTTCGTTATCTTATTTAATTGAATGTCAAAATTTAACAACGGCTTTATTGCGTGCAAAATCGTTGTTATATTCATCTGTTGTCAACGGTATGTAACCGTTATCTATTTATATTGATGAAATTTTGTCAACGGTTCTGCTTAAATAAACCGTTGTAAACGTTTTGAACTCGACAACGGTTATCGTTCGTTATCTTATATTTTTGGCGGTTTGAATGGGAGGGAAAATATGTCAACGGTTATTTATCTAAATAAAACCGTTGTCAAATAATTGTTTGCAACGGGATGTTTTTAACCGTTATCGTTTTTATTTTTTTATTTTTAAAAAAAAAATGATTTTAGCCTGTTCTAGCAGCTGCTGAAATGCTATTTTTTCAGCAGCGTTTGTAGCAGATGCTGAAATGCTATTTGTTCGATTCTTTTTGAAAAATAGCATTCCACCATTAGACAAAGATGCAAAAATTCAATCTCGTATCAAAATCTTATACCCATAATCAATTAAACCAGTTTAAAAACAAGACAAACAGGATGATCAATGCCCAAAACACAACTGCTATTGAGAAAACAAAAGAAACCAATACACAATGGATCTGTATATACACACTCGTACATAAAGCATGAGAAAACTATTAAGACCTCACTAATGAAACAACATAACTGGCCTGCATATTTCTGATCTGGTTGATGTCCTCTGGCGAATATTTCGGGGCTTTGTTGAGTATTTATGGAAACTACAATTACATAATCAAAATAGATGTAATACATGGTAGTATACAGAATTGAACTCAATTTATGTCTGAAATAGTTTTTAAATCAGACTAACCTGTATCGGAATGGTAGATAGTTTTCTGTGGATAACCTCCCACATGGACTGCCAAACGTAAAAACCGCATTGTTTGTCGTCTGGTGCTTTAGGAAACTATTATATAAATCACACACAAATCAGCTGAATTAGATAATCAACCTCTCGCATAAACATTAATTAAATGATACGAGTAATTATTAAGAATACACTTATTAATGGCGTGATAAAATTGGGAACAACGTCGCTTTCATATTTCCCAAGTGGACATAATCTTTTTTTTGCTTCAAAAATACTAAATCATAAAATATATATATATATATATATATATATATATATATATATATATATATATATATATATATATATATATATATATATATATATATATATATGTCTCAAGTCATACAATAACAAATGACATTATTGAAGGTTGTAAACTTACTCAGTTATCATCCTTACACAAATCGAGGGTTTGCCTTCGCGAGAGTCAATCCAAGATAATCGTTTTTGTTTCCACTTGGATTGCCAGTAGCACCCAATGCTTCCTATTCATTTTGAGACATTGAACTGTTAGTTCATTTACACGCATTTAAGCATGTTAATTTCATTACAATAATCACGTACTATACATACATATTCTCATTGTAGGAGGCAAGCCATAGTTTTTTGGACGACATCAACCGACGAGCAATACTATTGATTTATTCTTCGTATGAAATTCTATTAATAGAGAACGCCTTAGGACTCAAGAATCCGTAGGCGTGAAATGGGACCTTCCACTCAGCGATCTGATTATTCGGGTACCTATTACGCCACATGGAACAAAGAATGTTATTGTAATTGATAATTTAAACAAACATCATTATTCGTAAATGACTTACTTCATCCAAATCAAAATGTGAACAACATCTAAATTGTCAAGGTTGACGAATTCCATCAGTTGCTTCGGGTCCAGTACGGCTACATCATCTGTGCCCATAATTTCCTGGTCAATGTTAATCATGACTACATCCTCTCTATGGGACTTCTTTACAGCCCGGTTGTGCAAAGCCATCAGCGAAGCAGTTTTCAGTTTTTTCTTATAGTCACACGATTCATAATAAGAATCATAAGCAGGCTTGACTGCAACAACTTCCGTTGATGTAGTAGTAATTGCTTTAGCTGCTGCCATGGCTTTGCTTAACTTCTGCAAATGTAAAGATTAAAGTACTTGTGTTAATATTCGTACCCTAATATATTTAAAGAACAAGTAATAATTAACGTCTGCGTATAGGTACCTCGGGGATGACAACATTGATGAGGTTGTTAGGCCATTGCACATAAAAGACCAGGGCTTCTTTCAAATAGGTGACCTCCTCAGTAGGAAATGGTACTTGTACTTCCCCATACTCGTCTTTATATAGTTGGGACACTTCCACTTTACAGCAATTGTGACGAAGGGCTATACCATGAAGCTTAACTTGTTGAAGCCGGTCGTAAGTGAACACGTATCCCCTGACAACAACAACTTTCTGTTTTCCCTGTAAATAGAACAGACGACAAGGCACCTTGCAATCGCCCTTCACGACAGCTTTAATCAATTAGTACACATACATTCACTACCTTTAATAAATTTCATAAGTAAAAAATGTGTACTGAGATGAATAATTATAAACTAGCAGCTATTACCTTTTTCGGTGTAGAGAAGAACGTCTGATCATCAACTACCTCAATATCTTCCTGTGTCACGACCTTACTGGCTTCCTCTTCCTCTTCAACTGCCTGATATCGATCCTTGGCTCCCACCTAAGTCTCCTGAGCCATTTCCTTCTCCCTTGCCATGTCCTCCCCGGCTTCCCTCTGTACATTAACACTTGTCCATATAACACGTACTGATTTTCCAAATCATATAACACATTGTATATATATAAGACATAAATATTATTACCTCTTTTTCCTCCTCCTCCTCCTCCTCCTCCTTCTCCTCCTCATCTGCTTCCTTTATGTCTTCTTGAACAACATCCAACTCTTTTTCTGATGGCTTTTCCCCAGTTTCCAATATTCTCATCTTCAACCTGGTTATTTTATGTAGTTGTGTAGTAGGATTAATGTCAGCATATATAGTTATAAATTACATTAGTTCAAATACAGTATTTATAGATTACCTTCTTGGAATCATCACCACTTCGAGTAGTTTTCCCAAAATACTTACTGATACCAACATGGGTCGATACCCCTCTCACACGACCTGGATGCTCTGCTTTGCCGATTGCCCTAGCAAGAATGTCATCACGTCCTCCAGGCTTCCATTTTCCTTCCTGTACCTTCTTCTCACAGATCCTCTACATACACATAAAACCATTAAGCAACACACAATTATATAACTCCGACTACCAGTGGTAGGAGTGACATATTTATTCAAACTTACAATTTTTTCTTTGATGTCCTTATCATATTTAGTTTCCGTCTTTTCACTCTTAGGAGTGTGACCTTCCACCCAAGCGTCATGGCGACTGAATTTTCCAAGCTTTGCCTACAATTCATTCATCACATTGATATCCTCTCAAAATATGTATGATTACGATGAACATATATAACATCCGACTAAAACACCTAATAGTCTAATACTATAAGAATTATGTACTTACAAGTTTCTTCTTAATCAATCTATAACCACCTTGGGAGCCGTAAAAGACGGTCTTTTTCTTTGAAATGTTTGCCTTGTTCCTCTCACTCATAGCCTTCATCAAATAAATTGTATCAAGAAACGTAAGTATGACCAAACACTAAACTAAGTATACTTCTTTACTTATTATTATTAAGTTACCTTAAACTTGTCAGATTGCCTATAAGCGATATAGTTATCCCAATGGTCTTGACTGACATACGGATACTTCTTTGTTGGTGGGTTCTTGTTCATCTTCCCGGTTTCCTTGTTGAAAAAGTGGTTCTCAACCATCTTTAACTTCCAAGAACTGAGGGCTTCCCCTATCTTTGTTTTTAGGTACTTATTGATACCCGACGTTGTGAGTACCAAAAATAAGATTTATAATTCCTATTAAAACTAACCTAGGCTAGTGGTAACAGGGTCGAACCACAAGGAGGCGAATGTAATTAAAAGTTGTCTAAATTTAGTCTAAGGTAACAAATATGGGGGTTGATTCGATTTGGTCTATAGCTAATAACAATAAAAATTAAACTAAAGAGATATATTAAATCAAATATAAAGAAGGGTACTAGGATGGTCGGTTCACTATAGTTTCGGCGGTAGCAAACTAAGTCGGTCTAAATCAAACACATGAGGCGGGAAACAAGAGGTCCTCTCGGTCCACTCTTAACAGATAGCATCTTTCGATCCCGCTATAAGTCCCTAATATCACTAATACTGACTCTCGTCCTGAAAAGTGACTTATAATCTAAACTTTACCTATCTTTCGATCTCAGCATAGTTTAGTCATTTTAATTGGTGATCAAACAACTGTCCCTATCTCTCGATCTAATGGGTCAGTCACATCCTAAACATTCAACTAGTCGTGTACACTCGATTTGTCGAATAAAGAATTAAAACAATTAAAACGAAGGTAAAACCTCACGTGGTCAGTCGATCGACCAGGTAAGGAAGTCGATCGACTGACACGCGATTCAGGTCGTGTTCATTCTACGCCGTCTACACTATAATTCCCCTACATCCTAGCACGAATAATTTAGCTACTCATACTAAGAATGATAACAACAATAAGATTGATGAAATAAACAGAAGAATTCATAATTAAAACTACGGAACAAAAGGCTAGCATAAAATGATAATTATGGTTTCGGGAACTAACTAACAATTCTATATCTATGAATGCAAATAAAGTAATAAACTGAAATTAGAAGAGAAGGAATACCGAAATTGCAGAGGAATGATTAGAAGTACGAACGAAAATCCGATGCAAACCAATATTCCAAACCCTAACTATTGTCTAAAGAACTGAATGTAAAACTAGATAATAATTCGATAAAACTGGATGATTGTATCTCTGAACTAGGTTACGTTATATAGAAAGTATACGTAACATAATTCCTAAACCTAATATCGCTTTGGGCTTTCTATTCCTCGGTCTTTTAATTCTCGTCTGAAGTAGCGGTGTGGTCGATCGACTAAGCAGGGCGGTCGATCGACTGACTAGCAGATGTCTGATAGCCTCGGATCCGTGAGTTGGTCGATCGACTAAGGGTACTGGTCGATCGACTGCTTTAGCTGGTACTTGACTTCTATGATCTCGTGGATTTGTCTTTCGGGCCTTGAAATGCGCACCAAGCTCGTTCCTTAAGTGAATACTCCACGTCAAAATGCAATGCAGGATACTCGGAGACGGATTTAGCTCAATTTCCGTTGAATTCTTCACATTTCTGCAATAATGTACAAAAACACGAAAGTAGACGGAAATAGGGGAAATGGTAGCTTAAACTACACAAATGAGCTCTGAAATGCGTGTAAAATGAGGTATAAAACATCATATAAAAGACACGCATCAAACTTCCCCAAACCAAACCCTTGCTTGTCCCCAAGCAAGAACTAGACTCGATCTAATGACCTAATGGAACGAGTTCAATCTCAGAGCAAATTACAACATGTAAAGCCTAAACCATTTTAATGCAATAACCAACAATCAATTAGCAATGTGAATCATGCAAACGAGTTATGAAGTCGTTAGAAAATTGCTGAACCGTCAACTATAGAGACTTATCAATTTGGACTCTCACGGGTCGCTCATATCACACATAAGCACGGGTGAATATATAAGAGGATAGAAAGAATTCATTTTGTAAAGACTCTCACCTAACTACGACCTAAAAGAACATGCCTGCAATATAATATGATAATAATCTCTACAACCGTACATATGCATTCCAACCAACAAAAGACCATGACACATGCCGAGGTATATATGTGGATACGTGAGGTATGGGTAAGAAGAGGCAAAACATTTATGGAAAAGTGGAGGCACAGGTGATCAAGCTAGTACCAAAACGGAACCATATGGTAACATCCTTCTTCTTTCACATAATCAGACGACACGGTGCTATAGCAAGCACAAATCTCACAGTCTCCAGTATAAAAGTAATCAACTAACTCCCCATAAGATACTAATGCAACATGGGAGCAAAAATCGCCATAAGATAAAGATTTTGAATTATGCGAATTGATTTCTTCTTTTCTTTCGAACCTCAGTCGATCGACCAGAATTAGCAGTCGATCGACTGCTTTGAAAAGTACATAAATTTTTTCCTTTTTCGAATCGTTTTTTTTGTTTTTTTTTTTTCTTTCAACTTCTTTCCTCCTTCATTTCATCTTCCCAAAAAAATCTCAAATAAGAGCAAATGCTACCAAAAACTAAGTAACAATCCCAAGAACATAGACTACTAGCTTGACAAAGGGTAGGCTAAATGTAGGATGTAGTAATGGGACAAAAAGGCTGTTCTTGGCAGTGTGGAGCTTATGGGCAAAACGAATAAAGGGAAACCTCTACCACATGTGTCAACAAACCACAAACCGAATGCATACAGGTATTAAGCAGATTAAGTTCATATTTATGCAAATTGATGTGACATGTCTCATAAGGAGTACTACTCATATTCCTAAATAAACTGGTCATGAATGTCACCAGTTATAAGCTCTAAACCTCAGAATATGATGTAGTTTGCCAAAATCTAAGTCAAGTCTCAAGCTCAGCAAATAATTAACGAAAACTCGTAGGTATGCACTTATACGATTCTACTAATAACATGTCAATTAAGCACGGCTTAGGCAAAAACAGCTGCAAATGCAATGTCATCATTGAAATACTACCGTTCCGACTCGACCTATATGCTAAAATAAACATGCATTTTTTTGAATTTTTTGAAATTTTTCAATTTTTTTGAAATTTTTTACATATATAAAAAATGAAAAAGCAATGCAAAATAGAATGTAAACGTGAATGCAAGCAAATGATATGCGACGCAAAACCCTTCCCCAAACTAAATCGCACAATGTCCCCATTGTGCAAAATCATGTAATGAAAAAAATGAAAAACGGGAAATTGCGAGAAAATTAAGTAAATAAGACATGAAGTAAAGACTTAGAAACTCACAAGACTTTAAGTGCAGCAAAGGAAACCTCCCCAAACCAGCGTGAGCTAGGAGGTTTCAGTAGCCAGCAGTGCTACCAATAAGTACCTGAAAAGACAAACAAAGTACCACGCATAAAACCGAGAAAGCAATGAAGAAGCGGTATTTATGTGCAGAGTTACGAAAATGGAAGAAATCAGAAATGAGTCGGGAAATAAAATAGAGTAGAAAACTCCCTTAATCCCGCAAAACGACCCAACACAGCAGGGGAAAGGTCGTGAACAGGTACAGCAGCGGCAGTGGTCGATCGACCATAGATGGCAGTCGATCGACCAAAGTGAACAGGAACAGAAACTCCTGAGATGCGCAACTCAGTCGATCGACCATGGAAGGCAGTCGATTGACTGGGAAAGCTGCTGTAACTTTCTGATTTCTTCGTATTTGCTCAATTACTTGAGCTAATGAGGTCTAAAAACCTGCAAGTGCACAATAATACGCGCCCAAAATTGCGCAAAACCCAAACCAAAGTCTAAAGTACTTAAAAATCCTAAGCAACAAAAATAAATGCGAAATTTCGCACACACAAAAGCAATAAAAAAGAGTTTAAAGAGCAATAAAATGTTTGTAAAGCAGGTGATCAACTAATAGTTGATCAAGAACGGCCACGGTATGGCCCACTTCGTCGGCTTCTGGCTACAAGAGGTAGCCTCAATGGTGCTTATCTTCTTGGCTGCACCCTTCTTAACTTCAACATCCGCCGAACTCAATGGGTCAACAGCCTCTATATCTCCCCAGTCAATGATCTCTTCGGACTCGTCAGAATCCATATCGGACTCTCTCACTTTGACCGGCTCGTCATCAACTTCCTCATCCGTTCCATAGCTAAGGCAACCAAGACCTCCTCTTTGAACGATCGGCTCCTTCACAACTGGAGCGACTTGCGGCTCTTCCTTCCCCAAACCAGCTCTTACAATGTCTAAAACAACAGAATCTTCCTTCTTCTTGCTCCTAGTCTGGGGCGGAGGTGTTATAACAGAAATAGGAGTAGAGACAGGCATATCAGGAAGCACAAAGTATGATTTCTTTTTAGAAACCGTGTTACAGGTGACAGGCCACATGGGGTCCTTCTTCCTAGCTGTTTGGGCGAAGACAATAGAATGCTTCCCCACTTTGAAGGTCAGGGTCCCAGAACCAACATCAATAACTGCACGAGGTAGCCTCAACGGCCACGGTATGGCCCACTTCGTCGGCTTCTGGCTACAAGAGGTAGCCTCAACGGTGCTTATCTTCTTGGCTGCACCCTTCTTAACTTCAACATCCGCCGAACTCAACGGGTCAACATCCTCTATATCTCCCCAGTCAATGATCTCTTCGGACTCGTCAGAATCCATATCGGACTCGCTCACTTTGACCGGCTCGTCATCAACTTCCTCATCCGTTCCATAGCTAAGGCAACCAAGACCTCCTCTTTGAACGATCGGCTCCTTCACAACTGGAGCGACTTGCGGCTCTTCCTTCCCCAAACCAGCTCCTACAATGTCTAAAACAACAGAATCTTCCTCCTTCTTGCTCCTAGTCTGGGGCGGAGGTGTTATAACAGAAATAGGAGTAGAGACAGGCATATCAGGAAGCACAAAGTATGATTTCTTTTTAGAAACCGTGTTACAGGTGACAGGCCACATGGGGTCCTTCTTCCTAGCTGTTTGGGCGAAGACAATAGAATGCTTCCCCACTTTGAAGGTCAGGGTCCCAGAACCAACATCAATAACTGCACCAGCAGTGTGCAGAAATGGCCTACCTAGAATGATAGGTATGTGGGCATCCTCAGGCATATCTAGGACTACAAAGTCTACGGGGAAGAAAAACTTCCCTATTTGCACGGGGATGTCTTCTAGGACTCCTATATTTGGACCGCAGATTGGTCACCATCTCGAACTGTCATGTCCGTGACTGCAAACCTAGTCAATTTTAGCTTCCTAGCAAGACTTAAGGGCATGACGCTAATGCTAGCTCCTAGGTCACATAATGCCTTCTCAATAGAGAAGGTACCTATATTACAAGGAACGAAAAAGCTACCCGGGTCCTCTAGCTTATGGGGTGCAGTGTGAGTCAGATAAGAACAAGTTTCCTCAGTCAGTGCAACAGTATGCACGGTTTCAAGTGACCTCTTTTTAGAAAGCAATTGCTTCATGAACTTCATATAAGCAGGCACTTGATTCACTAATTCAAGGAAAGGTACTTGTACGTTAAGACTACGAACAACATTTTTAAATTTACTGAAAGATACCTGTTCCTTTGTCGGCACTAGTCTCTCTGGATATGGGGCTGTAAGAAGTAGCTTAGCCCTCTCCTCTAAATCACGCACGCCGGCATCCGTGGACTTAGGCTGGAAGTCCACTACCTTCTCTTTATTGAAGCTTGACCCCTCTTCAGACCGTCTCAAATGTGAGCCATTGACCGACATTGGGTCGAACTTCGGAACTGGGACGGACCCATCAGCACTCGGGTCTTGCCCCAATACTTTCGGAGTTGTCGTACCCCAAAATAAGTGGTCTCTCAAATTATTGGGCATTGGAGGACGAAATTTCTCAATATCAGCAGTGGCCTCAGTCGATCGACCACCTTGCTCAGTCGATCGACTGAGATCTACGATTCGAAGCTCTGTAACCCGCACTTGATCGATCTCTCGGGTACATCAGTCGATCGACTGATATACCTGGTATACGCCTTTTTCTTTGTATTATTCGTTACAGCTTTATTCAGACTTGGTTTCGCCTCATCTTTTGCAGGGGCATCCTCGACCATGGCAGGCCCCTCCAGGGTAGACCCACTCCTCAAAGTAATGGCATTTAGGGTCTCTTTCTGGTCAGTTTGAGTCGGTAAGTGTCCCGGAGCTCGAGTGGTACTCTTGATAGCCAATTGAGCAATTTGGCTTTCTAAAAGTTTCATTCTGGCCTCTCTAGCATGGGACTCCTTTTGCAACATGTTCTTCAACTCGGCAAACTCGGAATTTTGAGATTGTTGCTGCTGCGGCACATAGGGAGGTTTTTGATATTGTTGTTGCTTATGATGAGGGGGTACATAGGCTTGCTGCTGCTGCTGCTGCGGAGGTGGAGTTGGATTTAGGACATTTCGGCTACTCCACCTCAAGTTGGGATGAACATTAGGCTCATAGTAGGTGTTTGTCTGCCTATAGTGTTGAAAGGCAGCACAAGACTCGAAAGGACTAGGACAATTCTCTGAGACATATCCCTCAGCTCCACACCTTCTGCAGACGAAAGGACCGTCTGACACAGCATTTACTTGGTAAATACCTCCTTTTGAAGCTCCTCCCAGTTCATACTTGTCAAATCTCGCAGTGAGAGCTTCAAGTGCAGCTATAGAAGGAGATTCAGCACTCCTCCTTTGATTCCCCCTGGAATTCCCATACTCAGCCTTGTGGGTGGCTAAGTCATCAATGATCTTCCACCCCTTAGTCTCTCCCATATTCTCAGCAAATCGGCCATTGGTCGACATCCAAAATAGCCCTGTTATCGTCATACAGCCCGTTATAGAACTGATTTCAAAGACTCCATTTTTCGAACCCATGGTGCGGTATGGTTCGCACCAGCTTCTTGAAACGAACCCATGCTTCATGAAAGTTCTCATCCGACCCTTATTTAAAGCTCGTGATCTGAGCTCTAATGGCATTAGTCTTCGAGGCAGAGAAGTACTTTTTGTAAAATGCCAGGGCTAAGGAATTCCAGTCGGTGATCCCATGAGCGGCTCGGTCCGGATCTCCGTACCACTCCTTGCAAAGCATCACGGAGTGAGAATATGAACATAGTCTCCTTTATCCGGTCTGGGTCACACCGGTCGGCGGGGGTATAGAGACGTGAATCGATAAATATCTCCATATGCTTGGTCGCATCTTCATTTGCGGCTCCCGAATCGGTTCCTCTCAACTAGGTTGATATAGGAAGGCTTTGGTTCGAATTTCCTATCAGCTCCAGGTAATTCGAATCCCTTGTAAATATTTTTATTTGTCGGCTCGAATGACTTGCTATAGTTGCTTCTTGACCATGACTGGAATTTCGGGAGAAGTGACTGTCTCAGCTGAAGAAATAGAATCAGGAGATGTAGGTGGATCTTCCTCGAACAGAGCGTTCTCGTAGTAACTTGACAGAGTACTCAGCTCTTCCTCTGTCGGCAATACCCTTGATGATCGTCTCAACTCGCGCAAGGATTTCTCAATCTCAGGATTGAACGGTACTAGTTCACCACCCTGTGACCTGCGCATAAGAAGAAACTACAAAAAGAATATAAGAAAAGTTTAAGGAATAGATGTCCCTTAAACTAAGAAAGACTAAATAAAAACAACTAAAAATTAGAACAATTGCCTCCCCGGCAACGGCGCCAAAATTTGATACCCGTCGTTGTGAGTACCAAAAATAAGATTTATAATTCCTATTAAAACTAACCTAGGCTAGTGGTAACAGGGTCGAACCACAAGGAGGCGAATGTAATTAAAAGTTGTCTAAATTTAGTCTAAGGTAAAAAATATGGGGGTTGATTCGATTTGGTCTATAGCTAATAACAATAAAAATTAAACTAAAGAGATATATTAAATCAAATATAAAGAAGGGTACTAGGATGGTCGGTTCACTATAGTTTCGTGGCAAAGCAAACTAAGTCGGTCTAAATCAAACACATGAGGCGGGAAACAAGAGGTCCTCTCGGTCCACTCTTAACGAGTAGCATCTTTCGATCTCACTATAAGTCCCTAATATCACTAATACCGACTCTCGTCCTGAAAAGTGACTTATAATCTAAACTTTACCTATCTTTCGATCTCAGCATAGTTTAGTCATTTTAATTGGTGATCAAACAACTGTCCCTATCTCTCGATCTAATGGGTCAGTCACATCCTAAACATTCAACTAGTCGTGTGCACTCAATTTGTCGAATAAAGAATTAAAACAATTAAAACGAAGGTAAAACCTCACGTGGTCGGTCGATCGACAGGTATGGCGATCGATCGACTGACACGCGATTCAGGCCGTGTTCATTCTACGCCGCCTACACTATAATTACCCTACATCCTAGCACGAATAATTTAGCTACTCATACTAAGAATGATAACAACAATAAGATTGATGAAATAAACAGAAGAATTCATAATTAAAACTACGGAACAAAAGGCTAGCATAAAACTATAATTATGGTTTCGGGAACTAACTAACAATTCTATATCTATGAATGCAAATAAAGTAATAAACTGAAATTAGAACAGAAGGAATATTGAAATTGCAGAGGAATGATTAGAAGTACGAACGAAAATCCGATGCAAACCAATATTCCAAACCCTAACTATTGTCTAAAGAACTGAATGTAAAACTAGATAATAATTCGATAAAACTGGATGATTGTATCTCTGAACTAGGTTACGTTATATAGAAAGTATACGTAACATAATTCCTAAACCTAATATCGCTTTGGGCTTTCTATTCCTCGGTCTTTTAATTCTCGTCTGAAGTAGCGGTGTGGTCGATCGACTAAGCAGGGCGGTCGATCGACTGACTAGCAGTGTACAGTAGCCTCTGGATCCCGTGAGTTGGTCGATCGACTGCTTTAGCTGGTACTTGACTTCTATGATCTCGTGAATTTGTCTTTCGGGCCTTGAAATGCGCACCAAGCTCGTTCCTTAAGTGAATACTCCACGTCAAAATGCAATGCAGGATACTCGGGGATGGATTTAGCTTAATTTAAGTTGAATTCTTCACATTTCTACAATAATGTACAAAAACACAAAAGTAGACGGAAATAGGGGAAATGGTAGCTTAAACTACACAAATGAGCTCTGAAATGCGTGTAAAATGAGGTATAAAACATCATATAAAAGACACGCATCACTTATCATACTTTTCGGGGACAACGTAAGCTAACTGCATATATGTTGAGCATAGTAGGTACAAGTGTGTCGGCTAATACACATATCAAGTGGTAACTTAATTTCAGCAAAAACATTTATTATTGTATATACATACCGTTATTCTGCTTATTAGCACGGTGTTCCGTATTTTACTCAGTTCACTGATACGCGGCGTACCGAGAGGCACATACTGTCTTACACAACAACCAATCCAACTCGCAAAATACCCAGCATACTCACCATATGGCAGCCCCGTATCTTTATCCCATTGTAAGGGATTAGGTATCTTTGAATTGATTGCTTCTAGGGAAACCCTACGACGCATTCGACCGGAAGTGTGTTGCAAATAATTCTCATCACCTGAGTCGTCGCCTGACGCATTACCATCGTTTCTTTTGCGCTTTTGGACCATATCTAAAGCAGAAATTAATAAACAAATAATAACAATGCATACTTATAAAAACAGACAAATCTACCGAGAGGAACGTTTATTACTTCTTTAAAGAGGAGAATCCGGATTGATCTGGCGCCGGCAATGGCGACGATGACGATGACTACGACAGCGATGAGTAGGCTGGTGGTAGAGGGGAATCTCAATGTTTGAGAATATTATGAGGGGGAGGGGAAGCTTAGAGTATATTATGTGTGAATAATACAACACTTACAAGACCTTGTTTATTGGAAAGTAATAAGCACGGTATAAGAAAAACCGTTATATTTTGTTTCCAAACAGACTACGGTTTTGTTTGAAACTGTAATTGATTCGTACTATCTACAACGGTTCAGAAATTACCGTTGTCTGTAATATTTTCACATTGTTTGATTTTCCCGCCAAGAAATAAAGCATCATTTTTATATACATAACAACGGCCTGAACCGTTATAACTGTATACGTCCTTAACAACGGTTTGGGTATACCCGTTTTATTTTATATTTCATTGTGTTTGATTTTACCGCCAAGAAATAAAGCATCATTTGGTATATACCAGCTAATTACAATATGTTTCTTAGAAAATCTTGCTTATATTTCCATTAATTTAAAGGATTACAAGTTTACACATAAAGAGTACAAACTACCACCATACATAATAAACTAGGTAAATAACAATTAGAAGAAGAAATTTGACAACTAACTTAAGCCATGCCTCATTATTTTTGAGTTCTACGATATCCATGGTTAACTTCTTGCATTCTTCTTTTGCCTTCAATATTTCACTGCCATTTCCCCGCTTCGATTCTTCAAATTGATATAGTATACTTCTCACTTGAGTAATCTCGATATCCATACTCTTTTTCTCATTCACTAACCTGTTTATAACCTTCCTCTGCCACTCAGTCATTGGTTCATCAACCTACTTGAAGTAATTGCATCCACGCATTTTAGTCTCGGGATTATAGAATTTTCAAGTAAGAAACTTTCTTCCCGGATTTTGCAAAGTCCAAGAAGTCCGCAATGCTGCCGGAACTGAGCAATTACATGTCCCTGTTGAAATAGAGGAAGAAGAAGAGCTACCACTTGACATAATTTGAGTAATAAGAGAGAGAGAGAGAGAGAGAGAGAGAGAGAGAGAGAGAGAGAGAGAGAGAGAGAGAGAGAGAAATGAAGAAATAAAGAAAGAAAGAAGGTTATTTAAAATAATGTTATTGAGCAATTGCATAATTTAACACGGTTCTTATAAGAACCGTTATAATTATCTTATTAATATCATCGAAATTCCATTTATTTTTAGAGGTGTTTATGATCTAACACGGTTTTTATGCACTACCGTTGTCATTTTTAGAGGTGTTTATATTCAAGATGAATGTAATTAATAAAGAGTAGAACTATATATTAAAACGAGCATATATTAAAACGAGCATATTATACAATGGCGAAATTAAAAAAAAAAAAACAGTACAACAAGGAAAAAAAAAAAGAAACACAATAAAAAAAAATGGCAAAAACAAACAGCTAACTAATTAGTAAATTAATTAATCAAACACCCTAACAGGAGTTTTACGAGGAGATGGGTACTGAGGATAAACTTGATTATAAATCAAGCTTACTACATCGGCATCACGACGGTGATCAAAATGAGACACTTCTTCGTCTTCCCATGATTTCGGTACATGAATAAAACTGTACGGTATGAACTTTCTCATCAGATGAGCGTCCTCATCGGTGGCAACCCATAAGTAAGGCTCAGCGTGTACATAACGATCCTTAGGGTCGCCATCATAATAGTCACTTTTACCCCTTTTTTTGTCACGTGATGCATACCTTGCAGCGAGTTGTTTTGCTCGGCGAAAATCGTTAAGACCATCCCCTCGAAACACGATCAGAGCATATCCAAGAAACCCACAACCAGAATTCCAAGCCGGGTGGATTTCCCTAACATTTGAAAACCCATTATCAATGAGGATGTCCCTCAATGGGTTAAGAGACAATGAAGCTCGCTTCCCAGCAGAATCGCGTATGATTGGGAGATTGTGAATTATGCACGTAATCGGGTTGATATAGCTGGTTACCGATTGCTGAGAAGGTGCGAGTGCAGATGATGATGAAGACGACGCCGTTCTTTTAATTATTATATTATTATATGTATGTATATGTAGATTATTAAAAGAGTGAAGTAGAAAGGTTAGTAATAATAAAGTGATTCTTATTGTTACTGCAAATGTGATGCTATTTATAGTAGTATAATAAAGCTATAATTAATTAGATTAATTTCATCCATACGTTACATTCAAACTTGTATTAATTGTGCATGCATGCATGAGGTGAATAATGGTCAAACAACCAATAATAATAGGGCATGCATTGGTAAAACCATAAACTTTTCAGTTTTGGATCTGTATTTAAAACGGTTATAAGAAAAACTGTTGTTTATTGGTGTAATATGACAACGGATTTACAAAAAACCGTTGTTGATATATGAAATATGACAACGGCTTAACAAAGAACCGTTATCTTTTTGTGTTATACATACGGTCAAAGAATCAATACTGCAACTTTGAATCAGAAAAATTATAAATTACAGGGCATGCATTAGTCAAATCACAAACACTAGAAAATCACAGATAATTAAACAATTTCCTTTAAAACGGATATTGTCCAACCGTTGTTGATATGTGAAATATGATAACGGCTTAACAAAGAATCGTTATTTTTTTGTGTTATACATACGGTCAAACACACAATACTGCAACTTTGAATCCGAAAAAGTAAAAATTACAAGGCATGCATTAGACTTGTTAAGTAATTGGACCGTTGTGTTTTTACTAATTGGACAACGGTTTTTTGATAACCGTTGTGTTTCTTGTTAAGTAATTGGACCGATTATTATTTAGCTTTTACCGTTTCTACTTTCCAATTCTTGACTTGTTAAATTTCCAATTCTTATCTTATTATTATACCGGTTCCAATTCTTAATATCTTATTATACCTTTTCCAATACAACCCCAACTCATTATATAAGTAGAATTATAATTTTCACAATCTTAACTTGTACCGTTTGCACTTTCCAATTCTTAACTTGTTAAGTCCTCCATTAATTTTCCACATCGATTATGTCGTCAAGTTCATCAACTTACAGTGGTTCATATTATTCATTCGCTGATGATGATGATGAAGCATCATATAAACCTCTTGTAGGACCCCCAAGTAGATTTATGTACGCTAAACCCTTTACGTGCATCATTCACAATCTCCCGTATACAGAGGACGGGCATGGAAAGGCTATACTCTCGTATAGCCTTGACTGGTTAATAGGTTTGATTCGATTAGCTGGATTGAATTTGGTTCAAACTATCTACCCAGACAATGATGCGCATCATGGCTTCGGGCGGTGTGCCCTCATCGAGTTTGGCGGGGGTGAGGAGCGGGAATGCTTTCGTCAGGCTCGCAAACTTGAGCGGGCATTCTATAACAATGACTCTTCGAGACTCTGGTTTGATCAGGATGAACAGCGGGTAGGCCCATATTTATGGGTTGCGAATGAATATGACCGTCTCCTACTATTTTCGATTCTACACCGCCAAGGTCACATTGCCGAGCAGGGGACAGTGTCGTTGCAATGGGAAAACGACTGTGTGGATTGGGCTGAAGGTGAAAGAGACATATATGGTGATATTGTCTCTGAATTCCAGAGGATGGGGTAACAAAAAACATACTCCCTCTATTCAACTCCACAGTACACATTTGCTTTTTCACGTTTGTCAACGTTTGTCAACGCTTGTTTTACGCGATTTTTTTCTTTAGCTTGATATTTTAATGTACTCCTAAAAACCTAAGTCATTATAATAAAAGTTTTGATATTTTTGTGGTGATATTATCTCTGAATTCCAGAGGATGGGGTAACAAAAAACGTAACAAAAAACATAAATAATTAAACTTTAATTCAAACCACCACCATAATCCAAATACAACTTACAATGCCAGATAATAATTAAAGACTTAATTATTAGAATCCGATGAAGTATTAGGATACACATTATGAATTTCGGTATAGAGCAAGTCGTAGATCGGCCCTTCATTATCACCGGGAAGCGCAGGTGGAATGGCCTCTCTCTCCCATGACATAGGCACGGTGGCAAGAATGTGATGCTTCCTGCAATGTTTTAGCACATGAAGATCAAGATGGGTCGCAACCCATAAATAAGGGCCTTGTTGTTTATCATTCAAATAGAAGCCCTCTGTCCTCGCATCTTCCCCCGCAAATCTAGCCCCTAATTTTCTTGCCTGACGAAAACTATCATGGTAGTTGGTTTCGTCAAACACGATAAAAGCGAAGCCTACAAAACCTTGCTTGTTTGTAGACACAGGGTACACTTTTTTAACCGCGGTGAAACCGGAGTTATGAAGCATTTTCGTCAACCACCCTAAATTAGGGTTTAGACCCTTTCCATTCACACCATAATGAACCGGGAGATTATGGAAAATGCAAGTAAAAGGCTGTGCGTAACGAGAACGTGATTGTAGCTCACCAGCCATATTTTTTTTAGAGAGATATTTAAAAAGAAATTAGAGAGTAAATGTTTGATAATTTAGAATTTGGCCTAAAACATTATGAAGACATATTTATAGAATTATTTTGGTCAAATTGAATATTATTGGTCAAATTGAATATTTATTAAAGTTCAGTTTTGAATGCAGTAATCAAATTGAAAAATCTAATCAAATAATGACAACGGTTGAATTGAAACACCGTTATCTCATAATAGACAATAATAACGGTTACAAAGAATCCGTAGCAACAACATAACAAAGGGTAACAAAAACCGTTGCTGGTGTTAATTTAATTAGTAACGGTTTTCGAAATGCCGATATCTTAAACTGGTAACGGTTTTCTAACAATCGTTGATAAGAGTGATTCTATAACGAGTTTTTGGAAACCGTTAAAGTTTTTGACAACGGTTTGTTAATCAGCCGTTGTCAAATTATAATAACAACAGTTTTCAAGGGAAACCGTAATTCCTATTAGCGCGATCTAGGTTTCCGTCAATATTTTGAAAATGGTAATCTAAGTGTCGTTATTAAATGCATTAAACCATTGTGATACGCTCCTTATTGATTGCCAAATTTGGCGTAGTGGTCTTATTGTTAATATGTTACTTTTCGAAATTAATGGAATTATGACCTATTGAATGATCAATTGCGAGTAGTCCCAAATCGACTTCGTTGCATAAAAGCCATAGCATTACAATCCAACAAAATTTTTTTTACTCAAGAGTAGATTTACTTTAAGGCGATGGTAGCTTTAAAGTAAATAGAGCTTTAGAGTACCTAAAAGTATAGATTGACATGAAGATGTTAATCAAGATAAATCATATTAGGAATTGCCACTTATCATTTTGATGAAGAATGGCAAGTAGACCTGTCATACGGGTCGGGCGGGTCGGGTCGAATACGGGTCGGGTCAGATACGAGTTGGGTTATACGGGTCACGGGTCGGGTTAGGGCCAGAATACGAGTCAAGAAATAATTTCTAACGTCTTTTTTAAACGATTTTTTCAATTAAAAAAATATTTTTTAAAAATGTAAATCATATTTAAAATTAATATTTTAATCATATTCAAAGTTTACATTAATTATATTGACATACATAATTATTAAAATAAATTTTTTTAATAATTATTTTATTATTAAATATTATAAAAGTTATATAAAATTAACTTTTTAGTTGTTTTTGTAATTTTAAGTAATAAAAAAATATTTTTTGAACTATTTTTTCAAATATAATATGTAAATATTAATATTTTAATAAAATTCTTGATTTAACTTTGACCCAACGGGTCAACCCGTTCGGATCGGGTCTCGACCCTAAAATAACAGGTCATTTCGGGTTTGGGTCAAACGGGACGCGGGTCGAAAAAATCGGGGCTGTAACCCTAGAAAAACGGGTCGGGTTTTCGGGTTGGGTCGAATTTTGACAGGTCTAATGGCAAGTGATATTAAAAAAAATTCGCTTTTCTAAAATGGGAATTTAGAGAAGGATGTTTATGAAAAACAAAACCTTAGATATAGATCTAAGATCCTAACATATTATGCAAAGCTTACTTAAATGGTCTTAAGCAAGCATCAAAGGATTGTAATTATCATAATTTTCGTTCATGTGATAATTGAGAATGGTGATGCGTGTATTTTATATAAGGTTTTTACCTCATTTTTAAACGCATTTCTGTACTATTTACGTGGCATCTAGCTACAAATACCCCCGAATAGTCTATTTTGGTTCGTTTTATGTAAATTGTAGGAATAAACTAAAGAGGAGATAAATCGAGCCTAAAACTCGTCCCATTTGCATGCATTTATGGAGAACAAGGAGCCGGAGCTTGGAATCTAACACTTTGAAGACGGATAAGCTGGTTTCGGAAGGTGTCATAGTGTCTAACGTGCCGAAATAGCTCGATCGACTACTTTTCTAGTAGATCGAATGCTTTATATACTGGAGGTTACTCGATCGAGCAGTTCCAGTATACAATCGAGAAGACAATACAAAGAGTTACTCGATCGAGTGTTTTATTTCCACTCGATCGAGGGGTTTGTCGCTTAGTTGCTCGATCGAGTGGTTTATTTCCACTCGATCGAGTGGTTTGGCCAGTAATAGAGTTTTTCCGCCTAATCTTGTATGGGCTTTTGTAATTAAGTTTAGGATTAGGTTTAGAGGAGGGTTTTCGTATACTACAAAATACAGTAGACTGCGTGACTCTTCATCATCTGATTCACAACTACTTGATCGACTTCTACTGATTATTCATCTTTTACCTTTCTTTTATACTTTGCTACTCAGATTCGGATTTGTAATTGGTATTATTTCTCCTTTTATTTCTTAATCGTATTTATCATTTTGTTTCTATCTTCTTCTCACTGCTTCCATTATTGTTTTATTTAATCCTTCATTCTTATTATTATTATGTTTAATTCTTGTTATCTATATATTACTATTGTTAACTCGGTAGTAATGTGTAGCTAATTCCCTTTTGCTAAGGCTAGGGGATCCATGATTATGAAGGGATAGCGATTGAATTATTAGGTTAATGCTTGTGTAGTCCTTGTTGTTAATCGCTGCATTTATTTGTATCTGTCTAATTGAGTCGACGCAATTAGGCATTTAAATCATAGTAAACCTTGACCTGGACCGGAAGGTTGGAAAGGGTGAGACTCGTAGCGAACATTAGGGCACTATAGTGAGGGCGGAAGCTAAGCTATTTGTGCTTTAGGGCAAATTGAGACCGGAAGGAGATATTCACTGCTCCTCGGACCATACTTACATTGACCTGAGATTTAGATTACTTGACCAAATGATCATGGTGAACCGTCTGTCTTAGCTACTTTCTTTATCTGCTTAATCCTTCTTCTCTGTTTTTTTTTTTCTCTTTCTCATTCTCATTAGTTTAGAACAACAACCCAATTAAAACCCCCAATTTGGTTACCGTGACGAACTTAGACAAAGCTGACATTTTCCCATCTCCATGTGGAGATCGACCCGACTTCCCTAGCTATATTAGTTAGAGCCAGATGGTTATTTTTGATAGGTATACGACTGCCCTGTCAATTTTTGGCGCCGTTGCCGGGGAGGTGGCGCAATTTTGTTGCTTTATTTGAGTTTGTCTCTTGTCTCTTGTCTCTCGTCTCAAGGAATTTATTCCTTGAGACAGATCTCATTTTTGAGAAGTTTTTTATTAGTTTTGCAGGTTATCTGTTCTATAAGAGAACATCGTCGCACCTGCTTTGCTTTGTACATTCTATTTGCCGGGATGCCTAATATAGCCAACCATTCAGAGCCTAATGTGGATTCACTTCCATAAGGTTTCCTATTACCCACTACTGAGTCGGGAAACTTTGGAATCCACCCATCTTATATACAGCTGGTCGAGAGAAATCTCTTTAGGGGGGTACCTGAAGAAGATCCATTCAGGCATATAGAGCTGTTTACAGAGTATTGCTCTACCATTCCTCTTGCTGCTGGGGTGACACAGGACAAAGTAAAGGGAGCTCTTTTTCCCTTTTCTTTAGCTGATGATGCCCGGGAATGGTTGAAGGATCTAGATAGGGAGGCAGCCGGTGAAACCGACTGGAGTTCTCTTGCTTTGGCCTTTTACAGGCGATATTTCCCACCGCAGCGCACTAATGCCTTGAGAGCTCAGATTACTTCTTTTGAGCAACTGCCTACTGAAGATTTGGATGGGGCGTGGGCGAGGTTCAAGAAGCTCGTCCGCTCTGTGCCCCACCATGATTTCAAGCGTTGGTTCCTTTGTACCCAGTTCTACAATGGGTTATATCGAAACCAAAGAGCTATTCTTGATAGTGTAGCTAAGGGGAGATTCACTAAAAATGTGGAAGATGACCAAGGGTGGCGTCTTATTGAAGAGATGGCTATCCATGTTGCAGAATATGGAAATCCCCGAGGTAGTGAGCAAGTTAATGAGTTGGTAGCAGCTGTAGTGGAAAGTCCTATCAAAAGTCTAGGTAATGTGGAGATTATGGAAGCTATAGGTGAGAGTGCACAGGTTTGTTCAATTACTGACATGTGGAATTATGTGGTAGATGTGGCATGTAAGGGCATGACCCTATTGATTGTCCGGCAAGTATTGAGCGCGTTCTTACTTATCAGAAATACAAGCAAGGAGTCCCTTTTTCTCAATTATACGAGGAAATGAAGAATGTTTCTACTCTTTCTATGCCGACACCGCAGCCGGTCTCTCCTTCTACAAACAAGGAAATTGCAGAACGGAAATCCTTGATGCTGAACTTAACACAACAGTTTGGGGAGAAATGTAGCAAGAATGAAACTGTTATAGTGGAGTTGAGGGAACAAGTCGTGCAGTTAACACTCGCGAAGGACCAAGCTAACCATCCACCTACATGCGATCCAGTTAATGCTACGAATCTCCAAGGTGGCCTTACTCATGAGGGGCCAAAAGTACCAGAAGACGGGGATTTGACAGCTGATAATGCCCCAGAAGATGATTTGGATGAGTTTTTGGACGAAATCCTTGCAGCGTGTTGTCCAGACACTCGATCGAGTGAAATTTCTACTCGATCGAGTGGAATAATCCATCCCATCACTCGATCGAATGATAATTGTGGTCGATCGAGTAGTGCTCAATTTACAGATGCTCGATCGAGTGATATTCTTTCTCGATCGAGTGAAATAGTTGGAGAAATCACTCGATCGAGTGAACAAAATGATCGATCGAGCAAGCCTGAAAAAGAGATCACTCGATCGAGTGAAGAAAATGGTCGATCGAGTAAACTCCAACATAAAACCACTCGATCGAGTGAGGAAAGTACTCGATCGAGCACCAGAAGCAGCGAAGATCCTATTTTGATATCTAATTCTGCCACCGTGTCATCTTCCCCTGCTGTGGAGACGTCACGCACTGATAAAGGTAAAGAGAAAGTCGCGGGTTCACTCATTGCTACCAGAGTACCCTTTCCAAGTCGTCTGAAAGACGCGAAGGTCGAGCGACAGTACGGTAAGTTTGTGGACGTTGTGAAGAACCTCCAGTGTAATCTTGTCCCTTTTCTTGAACTTGTTACCCAGGTACCTACTTACGCTAAATTTATGAAAGATATTGTGACGCGTAAGAGAGAGCTAAGTGAATTTGAGACGGTTTCATTTATGGAAGAGTCTAGTAATTTACTTTTAAATGAGGCTCCACCTAAAATGAAAGACCCGGGTAGCTTCTCTATCACCTGTGTTATAGGCAATTTAGTTATTGATAAGGCTCTTTGAGATTTAGGAGCCAGCGTCATCGTCATGCTCCTATCTGTCTGCAAGAAATTGAATATGGGTCATCTTAAATTGACTAACATTACCCTACAGATGGCTGATAGATCTGTTAGGAGACCCTTGGGTGTCTTGGAGGACGTGCCTGTGAAAATAGGCAAGTTCTTTATACCAGTCGATTTCATTGTTTTAGACATAGCTAAGAACACCCGGACCCCAATTATCTTAGGAAGACCGTTCCTTTGTATAGCTGGGGCCATTATTGATGTCAAACAAGGGCATTTGACTCTTGCAGTAGGGGATGACGCGGTCACTTTTAGCCTGCCTAGCACTTTGGCTCGGCCAATGATAGAGGATACTTGTTATTCGGTTGATATTATTGACGAGTCTATTTATGACTTCTGGTCGGGTTCTTTTATGAAGGACCCACTAGAAGCTCTTATGCTTTTGGATGAGTGTGTAGATAACCCAGATGACGATGATGCTATGTTGGATTTGCTTATAGATGATTTAGATGAGCGTTAAATCACTGACGCTGAGGGAGAACAAGTGGAACAGATGATCAGTACTCTTTGCTCCATTGAAGTAAAGGTGCCAGAGCGTAAGCCCCTCCCCTCTCATCTAAAATATGCTTTCTTAGATGATACTGAGCGATATCCAGTCATCGTTAGTGCTAAGCTTGATAATGATCAGCTGACTTCCTTGTTAGCTGTGCATAAGAAAAACAGGAAAGCTTTGGGTTATTCTTTGGAAGATATCAAGGGGATTAGTCCCGATATTTGTATGCACAGGAAGATTACAAACCTTGCAGGGAGGGTCAGCGCCGGCTGAACCAGAAGATGCAAGATGTTGTGATGGCTGAGGTAATGAAGCTGCTCGACGCAGGTATTATCTATTCTGTTGGTCATTCTAAATGGGTGAGTCCAGTGCAGGTGGTCCTGAAGAAAGGAGGGACTACCGTGGTTAAGAATGATAAGAATGAGTTAATATCCACTCGAGTAGTGACTGGTTGGCGGATGTGTATAGATTACAGACAGCTGAATGCCGCCACCAAGTAAGATCACTTTCCCCTTCCCTTTATTGATCAAATGGTGGAAAGGTTAGCTTCTCATAAGTTTTTCTGCTATTTAGACGGGTATTCAGGGTTCTTTCAGATCCCTATTCACCCAGACGATCAAGCTAAGACTACATTTACTTGTGCTCAAGGCGTGTTTGCTTATCGCAGGATGCCTTTTGGTTTATGTAATGCCCTTGCCACCTTCCAAAGGTACATGATGGGGATATTTTCAGAGTATATTGAGTCTATTATGGAAGTTTTCATGGACGATTTCAGTGTTTATGGAAGTGATTTTTCTAACTGTCTGTCTAACCTTGATAAAGTGTTGTAGCGTTGCATTGAGGTTAATCTCGTGCTTAACTGGGAGAAGTGCCATTTCATGGTCAACGAGGGAGTTGTCTTAGGGCACTTAGTTTCTGATAGGGGAATAGAAGTCGATAAAGCAAAGGTGGAAGTGATTCAGCAATTACCACCTCCTGTTAATGTTAAGGGGGTGAGGAGTTTTCTTGGCCACGCCGGCTTCTATCGCCGGTTATCAAGGATTTCTCGAAAATTGCTAAACCACTTACACAGCTGCTACTTAAGGATGCCCCTTTTGTGTTTACTGATGAGTGTCTTTCTGCTTTTCACAGGTTAAAGCAGGCTTTAGTCTCTGCGCCGATCATACAGCCTCCTGACTAGGACTTGCCGTTTGAGATAATGTGTGATGCCAGTGACTATGCACTAGGAGCGGTGCTAGGCCAACAGAAAGACAAAGCTTTAAACGCAATCTACTATGTGAGCCGAACTCTGGATGAGGCTCAAGTGAAGTACACTACCACTGAAAAAGAGCTGCTAGCTGTAGTTTATGCCTTAGAGAAATTTCGTTCTTATTTGATTGGGTCAGAAGTTACTGTTTTTACTGACCATGCAGCTTTGAGGCATCTCCTTGCTAAGAAGGAGGCTAAACCACGGTTATTGAGATGGATACTCCTTCTCCAGTAGTTCGATTTGCAGATTAAAGATAAGAAAAGAGCTGAGAACGTTGTAGCTGATCATCTGTCACGACTGACGCGACAAGAAGGGGAAGAT